>NC_134338.1:6148314-6810492 GCF_964195595.1 Calonectris borealis | reverse complement strand
TTTCCTCTCGTCCTATCGCTGTTACTTGGGAGAAGAGACCGACACCACCTCGCTACAACCTCCTTTCAGGTAGTTGTAGAGCGCGATGAGGTCTCCCCTCAGCCTCCTCTTCTCCAGGCTGAACACCCCCAGTTCCCTCAGCCGCTCCTCATCAGACTTGTGCTCCAGGCCCTTCACCAGCTTCGTTGCCCTTCTCTGGACACGCTCCAGCACCTCCATGTCCTTCTTGGAGTGAGGGGCCCAAAACTGAACACAGGATTCGAGGTGCAGCCTCACCAGTGCCCAGTACAGGGGCACGATCACCTCCCTACTCCTGCTGGCCACACTAGTTCTGATACAGGCCAGAAGGCCGTTGGCCTTCTTGGCCACCTGGGCACACTGCCGGCTCATGTTCAGCCGCTGTCGACCAGCACCCCCAGGTCCTTTGCCTCTGGGCACTTTCCAGCCACTCTTCCCCAAGCCTGTAGCGTTGCCTGGGGTTGTTGTGGCCGAAGTGCAGGACCCGGCACTTGACCTTGTTGAACCTCATACATTGGCCTCGGCCCATCGATCCAGCCTGTCCAGGTCCCTCTGCAGAGCCTTCCTACCCTCCAGCAATCAACACTCCCGCCCAACTTGGTGTCATCTGCAAACTGACTGAGGGAGCACTCGATCCCCTCGTCCAGATCATTGATAAAGATATTGAACAGGACCGGCCCCAGTACTGAGCCCTGGGGAACACCGCTCGTGACCGGCCGCCAACTGGATTTAAACTCCGTTCACCACAACTCTCTGGGCTCGGCCGTCCAGCCAGTTTTTTACCCAGCAAAGAGTGGACCTGTCTAGGCCGTGAGCCGCCAGCTTCTCTAGGAGAATGCTGTGGGAGACAGTGTCAAAGGCTTTACTGAAGTCCAGGTAGATCACATCCACTGCCTTTCCTTCATCCACTAGGCGGGTCACCTGGTCATAGAAGGAGATCAGGTTGGTCAAGCAGGACCTGCCTTCCATGAACCCGTGGTGGCTGGGCCTGATCCCCTGGTAGTCCCGCACATGGCTCGTGAGCGCCCTCAAGATCAACCGCTCCATAATCTCCCCTGGCTGACAGGCCTGTAGTTCCCCGGATCCTCCTTCCGGCCCTTCTTGTAGATGGGCGTCACATCGGCGAGTCTCCAGTTATCCGGGACCTCCCCAGTTAACCAGGACTGCTGGTAAATGATGGAAAGCGGCTCGGCAAGCTCCTCCGCCAGCTCCCTCAGTACCCTCGGGTGGATCCCATCCAGCCCCATAGACTTGTGAGCGTTCAGGTGGCGTAGCAGGTCATTAACTGCTTCCTCTTGGATTATGGGGGGTTTATCCTGCTCGCCATACCTGTCTTCCAGCTCAGGGGGCTGAGTACCCTGAGGATAACTGCTCTGACTATTAAAGACTGAGGCAAAGAAGGCGTTGAGTACCTCAGCCTTTTCCTCGTCCTTGGTGGCAACGTTCCCCCCCGCATCCAACAGAGGATGGTGATTCTCCTTGGCTCTCCTTTTGTCATTAATATATTTGTAAAAGCATTTTTTGTTGTCTCTCACGACAGGGACCAGGTTGAGTTCTAGCCGGGCTTTTGCCTTTCTAATTTCCACTCTGCACAACCTAACGAGATTCCTGTACTCTTCTTGAGTTGCCTGCCCCTTCTTCCAAAGGTGATAAACTGTCCTTTTTTCCCTGAGTCCCAGCCAGAGCTCCCCGTTCAGCCAGGCCGGTCGCCTTCCCCGCCCGTTCTTCTTGCGGCACATGGGGACAGCCCGCTCCTGTGCCTTTAAGACTTCCTTCTTGAAGAACGTCCAGCCTTCCTGGACCCCTTTGCCCTTCAGGACTGTCTCCCAAGGGACCCTCTCGACCAGTGTCCTGAGCAGGCCAAAGTCCGCCCGCCGGAAGTCCATGGTAGCGGTTTTGCTGGCCCCCCTCCTTACTTCACTAAGTATTGAGTATTCTATCATTTCATTTTGAGAGGTTCAGTGACCTTTCCTCAGGTTTTAGCGCACACTCTGGGAAAGAAGCCAGGGCTTCTTTCTTTACTCTTTCCAGATGTTCATCAGATGTGGTCTGAGGTTTGTGAACATTCCTACAGTTCAGGCCCTGCTGAGCCTGCCGCACTGCTACCCAGCTGCACAGAGGCAGCTCCACCGAGATAGCATTTGATCCGGTCTGGTGTGGAAGTTTTGTTTTCGTGCCCTTCCTGCTGACAAGTGCAGATCATCTTGTGTACTCAATAGCCCTTATTTTACGATTTTCTAAGGAAGGTTTCTTAGCTCTGCTGTAGGAGATGGGTACGATTCCAATAAAGTAGACGCATTTAAGATGTGCTGTTTCCTCAAGGGCTTTTCTGACTGGGGTAGGAAGATAACATGGTTGTCCTGACCCAATAGATTATGTGTTTCCTGTTCTGCCTTTTCCCCTCAGAAAGATCAGGTGATGAAGAGAGAGACATGTTTTCAACATAGATGGTTAGCAAATGGTCTCTCATTGTCCTTCTATTGCATTTGCCTTGTCACCACTGACTCAACCAGGAACAGTTTGTTCTTCTTCATGCTGAGACCTAGTGGTCTGACATCTTCTGAGTGACATACTGGTTTAGGAATCCTTCCCAAGGAGGGCAGCAGGGGTTGCAGAGCACATGGCATCAAAGAGCCGACAGAGACAACCGATATCCATTTTCTGTTGGGGTGTAGTTTTCCTTTTTTTACTTCACAGAAGTCATGTTCCCATACATTCTTTGATGTAGTTTACCCTACTGAATCATCAGGTGTAGTCATGACTTTTCAAGCTCAGCTGACACCAACACGTGTCATTCCTCATGCTTTTGCCTTCCAGAGCTGCACTCAGAAAAGCCTGGTGACCATGGAATAGAGGTGGACATAGCACGCCAGACAGATGTGCCTCCTGAAAGACCCCTGCTTTGCTCTCCACCCTGGCAGAGCCAGGAGGAGCCATGGCCAGCAAGCAGGAGGAGGGGAGATATGAGGCAAAGCCAGGCTCACAAATCCTGTGTTAAGGCATCTCAATAAGCAAAATCAGTTTTTGCTGCAAAACCAGGCTAGACACATATAGGAACTGCTCCTCACAGAAAATATAAAAAACCCTGCTCTCTGTGAGCAGAATTCTACTGTGAGATTAACTGCAAAATTAGCAAAGGTGCTTCTCTTTAGGCATTAGTTGTTCCTCTTTCAGCTCAAAATGACAATGTTTAGGAATACTGTGCCCTATAAAAATAGAATGCAGCGGGAAAGGAGTTGGGAAGGGGGCTGCGAGCAGCAATAGAGTCCAGATGAGCAGCAAAACCCAGTTATCTTTCATGGAAGCAATCACACTCTGGTAAACTTCTATGATTAGATGTCTGATCAAGAGCACAAACCTGACAGCATTTTCCTTCTCTACCTGGTGCGGTTGCAAGTCAAGGAGTGACGAATGGTGATGTCCTAAACAAATACTGGCAAGGCTCAGAAATAAAAAAAAAAGCATCCTCTTGCCTAATAAGCTTAGTAGTCAGTGAAGAGTAAGAGTAATATCCAATCAGTAGTCAACAGAAAAGGCAAGCCTTCTTCTATATAATGATATTTATTTATAATAATATAATCTTATTTATAATAAAAATTGTCACCATTATAATTATTATTATCCACCTTTATAATAATAATTATTCACCATTGATCAGCCTTACCCTTTTCTTTTTTCAATCTTTACTTATACCAAATGGGATCTAGAACAAGAATGCTGAAAAGGGCAAAAAATCCTGGAAAACTGTCAACTTGTCCCAAGGCTAACCGTCATCTTTTTCTGGAAGCCCAATAAAGCAATATGTCGTTAGATCAGTACATGCTAAGGCAGCAGGAGAGGCTCAGTTTGGCCTGTCATAAGACACTTGCTTTACAGACTTACCAAGAAGAAAACTGGCATGCCAAGGAATAAGTTTCCCTCTTGTCCATCGGAGTTTTGCAACTCTGCACTTTGAATACCAGCCTGCATTCCAACCCTTCCTCGTAGGAACGTTTTGGGTTTATTTGTTTTGCATGAGACTGGAGGGGTTGGATAAGGGAAATACTGATGTACTTTATTTTATGTGGCTTGATGAGTTGCACAATGTGTCACTCTTCCAAATCCAGGTCAAAGACGTACCAGCTGGAGGCTGAATGTTTTACATGCAGCATTGTCTTAGCAGGCTCCTTGCAAATGCCAGCAGACACAAGTGCTCCAGAAACAGGAGGACCTCTCCGAGAAAACTGTAGCTGGGGCATTTGCTCAGCATCAGACGTGTAGACGTGGCTCTTAGGGCTATGGTTTGGTCCCAACACTTGGCAGTGTTACGTTTACAGTTGGACTTGGTGGTCTTAAGGGTCTTTTCCGACCTAAATGATTCTGTGATTCTATGATTCTATGATTCATTTCCTGGCTGATATTGTTGACTCAGTCGGGAACAATCTTTGTGAGAGTGACTGTTCCTCTGACCCAGTTAAGAGAAGTTTATAGGATTTTATTCCTCTTTTTATATGTGAACATAGCAATGTAACATGGACAATAACCACAAAACACAATTGACAGTCTTGTTTTCTTGATTTGATGTACTAAAAGGAAACTTAATTTACTTATTCCTTTACATTTGTTGCTGGGCACAGTGTTTCTGTTTTTAAACAATGCCAGTTTGAAAACTAACATTTCTGGTAATCTGTAGCTTTCTTGTTGGGTTTGGGGGATTTGGGGGGCGGGATTGTGGTTTTCTGAGAAGAGCTGCTTTCATATTCCTCTGAATTAAGTGGCTGGTTAGCACAAGTAGGCCATGTAGGCCATGTAGGAGGAATCTGTTTTGTAATAAATGTATTTTGGCTGGCCAGACAAAGAGGTCACAGTTTTGAGAGTCTTTCTGCATCTTTATTAAGGATTACCAGAGCAAGGCAGAAATGAGTCAATGTTAGAAACTTGATGTTACTATTCCTTAACTCCAGAGCGATTCCTGAGGTTGAGGGGGCTCTGACCCAGCTCCATAAAGGTGGGGAAAGTCAGAAAATAGTCAAAACAGCTAACTTCTCCCGAGAGGTTTCATTTTGTTCCTGCAAATGGAATCTCTATTAGCAAGGATGGTCATCCCTAATGATTGCAACAAAATAAATCACAGAATCATAGAATACTAGGTTGGAAGGGACCCCAAGGATCATCTGGTCCAACCTTTCTTGGCAAAAGCACTGTCTAGACAAGATGGCCCAGCACCCTGTCCAGCCGAATCTTAAAAGTGTCCAATGTTGGGGAATCCACTTCCCTGGGGAGATTATTGCAGTGGCTGATTGTTCTCATTGTGAAAAATCTTCCTCTTGTGTCCAATTGGAATCTCCCCAGGATTAACTTGTACCCATTACCCCTCACCTTTTCCATGTGACTCCTTGTAAAAAGGGAGTCTCCATCTTCTTTGTAGCCACCCTTTAAATACTGGAACATGGTGATAACGTCTCCCCTAAGCCTTCCTTTCTCAAGACTGAACAAACCCAGTTCTCTCAGCCTTTCCCCATGTCAGGCTTCCCAGTCCTTGGATCATCTTTGAGGCCGTTCTCTGGACCCCCTCCAGCCTGTCCACATCTTTTTTGTATAGCAGGGACCAAAACTGAACACAGTATTCCAGGTGTGGCCTGATAAGCGCTGAGTAGAGTGGGATGATGACTTCTTTATCTCTGCTGGTGATGCCCTTGTTGATGCAACCCAGCGTCCTGTTGGCTTTCTTTGCTGCAGCAGCACACTGTTCACTCATATTGAGCTTGTTGTCCACCAGGACCCCCAGGTCCCTTTCCACAGAGCTGCTCCCCAGCCACGTAGATCGCAGCCTGTGCTGCACTCCTGGATTATGTTTTCCCAGGTGCAAGACCTTACATTTGTCTTTGTTGAACTTCATAAGGTTCTTGTTAGCCCACTCTTCCAGGCTATCCAGGTCTGGATAGCCAGCAGGGTGGCTCTCCCTTCCGAAGTGTCCACTTCCCCACTCAGTTTGGTATCATCAGCAAACTTCATCAGGGTACACTTGATCCCATCATCCAGATCACTTACAAAGAGATTAAAGAGTGTTGGGCCCAATATCGATCCCTGGGAGACCCCACTTGTGACAGGTTGCCAGTTTGAAAAGGTGCCATTTACCACCACCCTCTGGGTGAGACCTGTCAGCCAGTTCCCCACCCATGGCACAGATTGCTTGTCTAGACTGTAACGCATCAGTTTCTCTAACAGGAGGCTGTGGGAAACTGTATTGACAACCTTGGAGAAATCCAGATAGACAATGTCCACCGCTCACTCCACATCAACCGAGCAGGTTACTTTGTCATAGAAGGTGATCAGGTTTGTCAAGCACGATTTGCCCTTGGTGAATCCATGCTGGCTTTTCCCAGTCACGTGCTTCATTTGACTTCTGCTAGCCCCCGGGAGGATTCATTCCATAACTTTCCCAGGGACTGAAGTAAGACTGATGGGCCTATAATTTCCTGGATCCTCCTTTAAGCCCTTCTTGTAGATGGGGGTGACATTAGCCTTCTCCCAGTCTTCTGGGATGTCCCCCAATCTCCACAACTTCTCAAAGATTATGGAAAGCAACCTAGCAACGACGTCAGCCAGCTCTCTTAACACCCTTGGGTGGATATTGTCAGGGCCCATTGATTTGCAGGGGTCAAGCGCCTGTAATAGTTCACATACCAACTCTTCCTTCACTGACAGCGGGTCTGTGTCTGCAACAACCTGGATTTCTATTCCCAAGGCCTGAGGCCCAACAGTTCTGGTAAAGACAGAGGTGAAGAAAGTGTTGAGAACCTCTGCCTTTTCAGCGTTGTTGGTGACTAATTCACCTCTCCCGTTTAACAGTGGGCCAATACTTTCCTTCTGTTTCTGCTTGCTGTTTACGTACCTGAAGAACCCTTTCTTGTAGTTTTTGACATCTCTGGCTAATTTCAATTCGAGCTGAGCTTTTGCTTTTCTAACTGCATTTCTGCACACACCCTGGCAATGCCCTTGTAGTTCTCAACGGGTATTCGTCTGCTTTTCCAACTCTGGTACACTTGTCTTTTGGTTTTGAGCAGGCTCGGCAGCTCGCAGTTAAGCCAAGGGGGTCTCTTGCTCTGCCCACTTCCCTTACCTTTAAAGGGGATGAACTGTTTTTGTGCTTCCAGGAGAGCGTTCTTGAAAAACTCCCAGCACTCACTAGCTCCTTTATCCTCCATGGA
Source organism: Calonectris borealis (assembly GCF_964195595.1). Classification (NCBI taxonomy): domain Eukaryota; kingdom Metazoa; phylum Chordata; class Aves; order Procellariiformes; family Procellariidae; genus Calonectris; species Calonectris borealis. The sequence continues at coordinate 6,803,284 of NC_134338.1, read as the reverse complement.
AGCTTCCGACGGAATCCCTTCCAGTTGAGCTCTCAGCAAGCTGAAGTTTGCTCTTCTAAAATCTAAACCCTTTGTCTTAGTACTAACCTTCAGCGCGCTCAGCAGGATCCCAAACTCCACAATATTGTGATCACTGCAGCCAAGGCTATCACTAACTGAGATATTACAAAGCAGGTTTTCTTGGTTTGTGAGTAGCAGGTCCAGCAGTGCCTCATTCCTGGCTGGCACATCTAACATTTGTATGAGGAAGCAGTCCTCTACACATTCCAGGAACTTGATGGATGACATGTGAGCTGCTGTATTGTTCTTCCAACAAATGTCTGGGTAGTTGAAGTCACCCATAAGAACCAAGTTCTGTTGACCTGAAGCTTGCTTAAGTGACCCAAAATATTGCTTCGTTGGCCTTATCGTCTTGGTTTGGAGGTCTGTAGCAGATGCCTACTGTAAGATCCCGCTTGGAGATGACCCCTCTGATCTTGACCCAGAGGCATTCAATGCGGCTAACCAGGTAACAGAACTAAAAGAAGTTGGCGAGGTTCTTTCTGTTGTACCCTTTTTTTATTTCATGTTCATAAAAAGCAGCTGGAAGGTTTCACCCTCTACTTCCTTAGACTGGTAGTCTCAGCCTCCCTCCCCTCCGAAGCCCCACCCTCCTGAGGTGACAGGTTGGGGGCGGGGCGTGCTGGGGGCGGTACTTGGGGAGGGGCGATGCCCTGGGGGCACGGCCGCAGTGGGCGGGCCGGGCTGTGAGGTCACAGAGCCCCGCTGTGCCACGCCGCGATGTGCAGTGCTGTGCCACGGGCACTGCTCCAGCAGTGCCAGCAGCAGCGGCACCCGCAGCAGCCCCGGCAGCAGCATGGTGCAGGCGCGGGGGGCCGTGGCCCCCGCCCACCTCCTTATCCTCCTCCTGGTGGCCCTGCGAGCCCAGGACGTTGAGACTGCTCCGTGGCGAGCGCGGGAATTAGGTAGGCGGGCAGGCAAGGGCCAGCACCCAGCCCTGGCAGCGCGGTGCAGCACGCCCTGCCCCTCAGGGTGACAGCGGGGCTGGGGTCGTGGTGGGGCAGGGCTGGGAGAGCAGCGGGGCCGGGCTGGGCTGGGCGAGCCGTGGCCAGCTCCGCGGACAGCGGGAGGCAGATGCCCCGCGGGGAGGCGCAGGGGGCTGCAGCCGCTGTGGAGGCATTTTCCAGGTGAACGGTGGGGCTGGGAGCAGCACCATGAGGTGAGAACCGGTCCTTAGAGTCGGCCCTGTGCCACCCTGCCCTGGGGCAGCCTTTCCCTGGCCTGCACGTCGGGGCCGGAGCGGCACCGCCGGGGCCAGGCAATAGCCCACGGAAGCGCTTCTCCTCCAGCCTCCTCACAGGCGTGCCCGCGGCTCTGCCCGGGCAGGGTCCTGGCTGGGTCCTGGCTGGGTCCTGGCTTCCAGCCTCGGGGACGTCCGTCCTTGGGAGCTGTCCGCTCAGGAAAACAGGAGCATTCCTGCTCTAGCCCTGCAGCGCTCTCCTTGTGCGAACCCATCTCCCCGCTCAGCCCCAGCCCGCAGCCTGGGGAACAGACCGGGCAGCGCTGGTGCAGCCTCTCACTGGCCAATGGGCTCTTCCCCGTGAGACATCTGAATGATCGTTTTTTTCCTCCAGTGCTTTCGTGCAGGCTTCCTTTGTGCACAGTAGAGATCTCCCAGTAAGAAATCCCCGAGGGGCTGTATGTTTCTCCATCCAGTCCTTGAGGGGTGTTGCACATGGCCTGGGAACAGTATTTTAAGAGCTGCCAGGTGCCAGCCAACAGGTCACCCAGGCCCCTCTGCAGCTTTGGAAATCTCCACCCCCGTCTGGGTCCCACATCATTACCTGACCCCCCTCCAGTCCCTGCAGGTCACTGTGAAAGAAGTAGATCACAACATCTAATGGAAACGTGCTTGGTTACAGCCGTGCCTGTAGGCGATGGCCACCCGACTTCTCAGCCTGATCTTGTCCAGGAGCCTCAGGGCGATCCCAGAGGTATGTCACGTGAATGAGTGAGCGTGTAGGTTTTAATATTCTGTTCATATGAAATTTAACTTAATATTTTCTTGGCCGATGCTCAGACATGCAGAAGAGCAGAGAGGGAACGGGTCGGGCTCAGTGATGTGCCCCAGGGCGCTCTGCCTTGCAAAGCTGTCTTTCCCAGCCTCTCTGACCCTGCGCTGCTTCCAGTGCCTGCTGCAAAGCCAGCGGGCTTGTTGGCGTTGAGTTTAGAGCTGGTGTGAGCTCCAGGGAGTCCTTTCTCCCGACAGCTCCGTGCATGGTTTGTTTTAGACCGGCATGGTCCGGGCACCCAGTAACTGTCTGCACGATGCTCCTGAGTGCAAGGGAGAGACAAGTGCCGTGGAGCAATCCTGCGTTTGAACTGCATTCACTGCCGTTCAGATCTGAAGAAGTATATTGAAATATTTCACGGGAGCTGCTCTGTTCTGTTTGTTTACAGACATGGCTTAGGTGATAGATATACAGCTTCCCAGCTGGGTTCCAGGGCTGACATGCAGGGAGGTCGCATGGGTACATCATGGTTTTTTACTTCCTTTGAGAGCTGCCAGCTCAAAGCCCAGATGTGAGCAAGGCGTTTGTTGCAGATGTGAGAATATAGACTTGCATCGTGTGTGCCATGTCGTTACGTGAGCCCCTCATATGTTCTGCTATTCAGTTATGATGGTGTATATCACAATGTATGATGGAAACTTCTCATGGGTGTTTGGTTGCAGATGCAGGTACAGGGAGGGCTTTTCCAGCTTCTCGGCTGGATCCTGCACTGGAGCTCACCTGGCATCCCAGGGGTGAGTCTTGACTGACTTCACAGACTAAGCACTCGTTTTCAATATTTTATGTGTGAGAAATTTAACTTTATACTTTCCGTTAAGATCCTCAAAGAGCAAAGTATAAAGCTGAAACAGGCAAATCTTCCCAGCAGTCATCAGAAGTCCTAGAGGAATTCCTGAAGGAACTGAACAAAGCAGCACATGGTGGGTATATATCACTCTTCACCAGAAGACTTGAGAAGCTGAGGTTTTAGATGCATGTATGGACAAGTCGTAGCCTACACAGCAGGAAGGGATCGATCAGAGCTGGAAAGTGTCTAGCGCTTACATTTTTCTCCATGAATGACATGTTGTTTGGACTAGTGACTAGGTGCACCCCCAGATGCCCAGGCTTTGTTTATAAGCGTTAATAATGTATTTGAGAAGTATTGCCTCCTGAAGATACCGTGTTCCTGATGAGGAACAGTTACTTCTAATTAAACTGACCCACTTTCTTTCTAAAGAGGCGGACGGTGAGACTGTGTTGAAGGAGGTGCTTCAGGAAGGAGGCAGTCACACAGTGCCAGTCTCTGCTGAAAAAAGGGGGGCAATTCAATCAACGGGCGTGCCAGGTAATTGCTGTCCTTCGGTCATCCAGTGTCATAAATCAAAATCACTGGGTGTCTGCAGGCTCTTCCCCTGGGTGCCCGCTGCTGCACATCGTGTCAGCAGCCTAACTATTAGCACAGAGCAAGTGTTCTAAAAGAAGCTAGGAACGGCTCTCTGAGGGAGACTGTCATCTCTGTGCCTGAGCCATGCTGAGGCTTTACCTTCCTCTGATTCTTGGCAGTACTGTCCAAGCCCGGGGAAGCCCACCACACCATGAGATATTAATTTTTTCAGAAGAATCCAGGTACTGAGCAGTCTTGCAGGGGTCTGTAAGTGGGAGACAAGTCCTGAAAACCGGGGGCATGCAAGCGGTGCCCACACTGGAGAAAAGGCATAGAGGGAGAGCGAGATTCAGCTGTCTCCCGGGAAGGCCTGACTCCGTCCCCTCGCGGTGTGGGTCCCCTAGGGAGGGAGAGCTGGGGGTGGCACTCCCTGACGCAGGAATGGTTTTTGTCTGTCTCACTCAAAGGGGCAATTGGTCAAACAGCTGCGCTCCCCCACGTGCTTTCCATCTGGCTTCAAGAGTTCTGTTCAGTGGGACAACTTGTCCTAAAGGGTCAGAGAGAGCCCCCGTGCAGCAGCACTAGCAAGCCTTGGAAAGTGAAGGCAGGCAAGCGCAGAAGAAATTGTGTGCAAATGTGAAGGATCACCAAGAAGGGGGAGCAAACCCATGACACTGAGAAAACTGAATTACGGCCATCCCAGAGTGTAAGCAAAGCTGACAGGAGAAAGAGAGGCTCCAGAGTGCATTGATTTGCAACAGCTTTGGGAGTTTCCTTTGCTTCTACTGAAACCAAGGAAACATTGCAGCCCCAGGATGTTCACTCATTCAGAGATGCTAACTAAGTGAGAAAGATTGTTTCCTGGCAATGTCAGACCTCCTCTGAGATTACCAGTAGTGTGCAGGACACACTAATGTGCAGAATTGTTCCTCCAGGTGTGGATGGCAAGAGAAACACAAATGCTACAGACCCTAAAGATTTCCAGAAGTACTGCATAGAAGGTGCCGTGGCAGTCTTGGGCTCCGTGCTGTTTGGGATGGTGTTGTGTTGTGCGATCTGCCTGTGGAGAAAGAGAAAACAGTGAGTTGTTGGGAGAGGGGAGGGGGTTGCCAAACTTCTCTATTAGATGGCTGCTATTAACCATGAAGCATTTAGAGGTAAGGTATTCTGGAGTGCTGAGTTAGTTACTGGCCAAACCCTACTGAGATTTCTGCTGTAAGATGTTTAACTGGCCTCTCAATTCATGGGCACTCTTTTCTGAAACCCGTTCATACTGTTGCAAGTGTTAGTTAAAAGTGACCCTGCCTCAACAAGGGCAGACTCAGCAACAGACGTAGGCAGAGCAAGGTCAGGAAGAAAAACAACGAGGGATGACACTGCCATAGAAAGTGAGAAGCGCAGTAGCGACAGTGAACCTACCAGCAGAAATCACCCTGTTAGGTGATGCTCTAAATCCCAGATGTTCACTTTGGCCAAGGTGTCCCAGCAACTCAGACCGTGGTGAGGAACCTACCCAGCTATCAGCCTTGCTTTGGAGAAAGAGAGTCAGTCTGTCCCATCTGCACCCCAACACTGCCAGCGTGCGTGTTCTCAGCACAGGCAGGGGTTTTGTCGGTGCAGGGGTACCTATCTCTTTGGATACGTATTCTGAAGAGAGGATGGAGAGCACTGCACCAAACGGGGAGCTGAGGCTGTCCCCAGGGATGGGCAGGGGAGCCAAGTGCTGGTCTCTGCCAGGCACTCTGAGAAAAGAGAACAGGAGGCTCCCCTGGCCCTGCAGTGAGTGCCCAGCTTTGGTCCCCTTGGTCTGCCGGGGTCAGGTCTCCTTCCCGGCATGTGCAGAGCAGGCAGGTCAGGATGGTCAGGGCCGAGAGGAGACGAGCCATGGCCAGGCGAGCAGAGCCTGAGGGGTGCAGGGTGCCCCGTTTTCTGTACGGAGCTCTCCGTGCCCACAGGTGCCACATGCAGCTGGACGCCCACAGCCCACGGGGTGCCCAGCGCTGTCCCCCACACCCGCCTGGCACCACAGCCACGGCGGGGCCTCAGCAGCATCCTTTCTCCACAGGCGCCTCTCCGCAGCTTCGGGAGCCCGGCCTGACACCAGCAGCTGCCCCTCACGCCCGGACAGGCAGACTGCCTGCCCCAGCACCCCCGAGCGCCGGACCCACCACCAGCAGCCACCGCCTGTGCCTGGAAAACCGGCCTGCCTGCCATGGAGCCCTGGGGAGACACCAGCCCCCACCAGCCCGGACAGCCTTCCAGCCCACCTGCCTCCACCCCAGCTCCCGTCCGACCTCCCTGGCTCTCCAACTCAGGGCTGTGGTTTAACCCAGCAGGCAGCCAAACACCACACAGGCTCAGTCCCCCAGCCCGCAGTGGGATGGGAGAGAGAATTGAAAAAAAAAAAAAAAGTAACATTCCTGGATTGAGATAAAGACAGTTTAATAGAACAGAAAAGGAAGGGAAAATAATAATAATAATGATAAAAGAATATACAAAATGAGTGATGCACAATGCAATTGCTCACCACCCGCCGACCAATGCCCACACAGCGATCGCTACTTCCTGGACCACGCCTCCTATTTATATACTGAGCATGACGTCATATGGTATGGAATACCCCCTTGGCCAGTTGGGTCAGCTGTCCTGGCTGAGCTCCCTCTCAGCTTCTTGTGCACCTGGCAGAGCATGGGAAGCTGAAAAGTCCTTGGCTGGGGTAAACATCACTTAGGAACAACTAAAACATCAGTGTGTTATCAACATTCCTCTTATACTAAATCCAAAACACAGCACTGTATCAACTACTAGGAAGAAAATTAACTCTATCCCAGCCAAAACCAGGACAACATATGAAGATTCCTTGAAAGATACTATTTGTCTATGTACTGCTTTAGCAGAAAAAGGTCACCATGCATCTCTTTCTAAGCTTCAGCTGTGTCTGCAGGAAGCAAAATATTTTGGATTTATATTAAAAGAAGAACAAAGATTAGTAGACCCAGAATTGGTCCAGGCTATTGTAGAAATACCTCGACCAGTAACAAAAAAACAACTGCAAGGATTTTTAGGCACAGTAGGATACTGCACACCCTGGATACCAGGGCTAGGGAGTTGAGTAAGCCCTTGACAGAAGCTACCAAGGCAGAGGAAGTGGAGCCTATATGGTGGGATCCAGAGAGAGAAAAGGCTTTCAAAGCTATAAAAGGAACTTTAGCTTCTGCTCTGGCACTGGAATTGCTGGATTACTCCAAGTCCTTTGAATTATTTGTACATGAGAACAAAGGAGTAGCCAGCGGAGTCCTTACTCAACAGCTAGGTCCACACCGCCACCCTGTGGCTTATTAATCAACTCAACTGGATCCTGTAGCAGCAGGGAATAATTCCAGTGTTAAAGTGATAGCCGCAACAGTGACTATCACAGAAAAAAGCAGACCATTAGTCCTGGGTCACCCGACAACCATGTATGTCCCGCGCGAAGTAGAACCGATTCTTAAGCAACATGCTACACAAAGAGTGCATCGCTATGAATTAACAATTTTAAATGCAGATAATATTACTTTTAAAAGATGTAATGTTTTGAATGCGGCAACTTTACTGCCTGTTCCCTCCAATGGTGAGCCACATCATGATTGTGCTAAGGCGTTTCACTCCAGCCACCTACGGGAAGATCTGCAGGATCAACCTCTAGAGAACTTGGATCTAACTCTTTTCACTGATGGATCACCATGCTATGTGAATGGAAAATGACACATGGGCTATGCCATAGTGAGAAACTTAGAGGTACTCGAAGCAGAACCCTCGGTGAGTGCCAAAGGGGCTGAATTAACTGCGTTAGCAAGTCCCTGGTGGGGATGTAATCAGCAGGTAAAAAATAAAAAAATTCAGCTGCCTCCAGAAAAAGCCAAAACAGTCTAGGAAATGCCTGAGAAGAGTGCTGGGGAGCTACTGGGCATTGACTTTCCTCCAAAATATACAAAATGCCTCATGTGTCTATTTTGGAAGAGGCTGGGGTGTTAGCGACAAAAATTCAGCTGTCTCCAGGGCAGGCCAAAACACTCCAGGAGCTGCCTGGAAAAACTCCCAGGAACCTAATGGGCCTGGACCTGACTCCGACACACACAAAACTGCTCAGGTAGGTCCCTGGGAGAAGCCTGGGACTGCTATACAGATCTTCACCTGCCTCCAGAGGAAGCCTAAACACTCTTGAAAATGCCTGGAAGAAGTCCAGTGGAGCTACTGGGCATAGACTTGCAACCATCATACACAAAATTCCTCAGGTTGCTGTATTTTGAAGAGTTTTGGGGCTCCTACCTGCAAAATCCAGCTGACTCCAGAGGAGGCAAACATACTCCTGGAGATGCCTGGGAGAATTCCGGGGAGCTACTGGGCACGGACCTTCCCCCAACACACACAATGATCTTCACATAGCTACTTGCAGAAGAGTCTGGGGCTGCTACCTGGGAATTCACCTGTCTCCAGAGGAAACCAAAATGCTCCTGGAGGTGCCTAGGAGAAGTCCCAGGGAGCTACCAGACATGGACCTGCCTCCAACATGGTCAAAACTCTTCAAATAAATACATAGGAGGATTATTGGGTTACTACCCAAAACATCAGCCATCTCCAGAGGAAGTCAATATACTCTTGGTGATGATACCTAAGAGGAGTCCAAGGAAGCCACCAGGCATGGACCTGCCTCCACGTGGACAAAACTCTTCAACTGACTACATGGGAGGAGTCTGGGATGGCTATCCAGGACTTCAGCTGTCCCCTGAGGAAGCTGAAACACTCTTGGAGATGCCTGGGAGAATTCACAGGGAGCTACCAGGCATGGACCTGCCTCTAACATTGACAAAACTCCTTAGGTAGCTTCTTTGGAGGAGTTTAGGGCTGCTACCTGGGAATTCATCCATCTCCAGAGGAAACCAAAATGCTCCTGGAGATGCCTGGGAGGAGTCCCATGGAGCTACCAGACATACAAAATGTTCTTTGGGTAATGACCTTAGAATAGTCAGGGGCTGCTACCTGGGAATACACCTGTCTCCAGAAGGCTCCAAAACACCCTTGGAGATGCCTGGGAGGAATATCGGACAGCTAGCAGGCATGGAGCTGCCTCCAACATATGCAAAACTCCTTGGGTGGCTTCTCTGCGGGAGTCTGGGGCAGCTACCAGTGAAATTCAGTTGTCTCCAGGGAAGGCCAAAACATTGTGGAGCTGCCTGGAAGAGGTCCAGAGGAGCTACAGGGTATGGACCTACCTCCAACATTGATAAAACTCTTCTGGTGGCTTCTTTTGAGGAGTCTGGGGCTGCTACCTTCAAAATTCAGCTGTCTCCAGTGGAGGCAAAAACATTCTGGAGATGCCTGGGAGGGGTCCCGGGAAGCTACTGGGCATAGACCGTCCTCCAACATTGACAAAACGCCTTGGGTAGCAAAGTTGGAGGAGTCTGGGGCTGCTGCCTGGGATTTCAGGTTTCACCAGAGAGCGCCAAAAGAATCCTGGAGATGCCTAAGAGGAGTACAAAAGAGCCACCGGGCATGAACCTTCCCCCAACATACACCATGCTCTTTGCGTAGCTACTCCAGAAGAGTCTGGGGCTGCTACCTGGGACTTCATCTGTCTCTGAGGAAACCAAAATGCTCCTGGAGATGCCTGGGAGGAGTCCTGGGGATCTACCAGCAATGCCTCTAACATCAACAAAACTCCTCAGGTAGCTACGCTGGAGGAGTCTAGGGCTGCTATCTATGAAATTCAGCTGTCTCCAGAGGAGACCAAGACACTCTTGGAGATGCCTGGGAGAAGTCCTGGAGAGCTACCGAGCATGAACCTTCCCCCAATATACACAGTGCTCTTTGGGTAGCAACCTTAGTAGAGTCTGGGGCTGCTACGTGGGAATTCGCCTTTCTCCAGAAGAAACCAAAATGCTCCTGGAGATACCTGGAAGGAGTCCTGGGGAGCTAACAGGAATGAATCTGCCTCCAACATGGACAAAACTCTTCAGGTAACTGCCTAGGAGTCGTATGTGGCTGCTATCCCGTAATTTAACCATCTCCAGGGAAGGTCAAACCACTCCACAGCTGCCTGGGAGAAGTCCCAGAGAGAGCTACCAGCACGGACCTGCCTCCAACATAGGCAAAACGTCTTTGGTGGCTTCCCTAAAGGAGTCCGGGGCTTTTACCTGAAAAATTCAGCTCTCTACCAGGAAAGCAAAAACAGTCTGAAGGTGCCTGGGAGGAGTCCCAGGAAGCTACTGGTCTTGGACCTGCCACCAACATAAACTATGCTCTTTACGTAGCTACTTGTAGAAGAGTCTGGGGCTGCTACCTGGAAATTCACCTGTCTCCAGTAGAAACCAGATACCTCCCGAAGCATTTTGGTTTCTTCTGGAGACAGGTGAATTCCCAGGGCAATGTGAGCGCACATTGCTGGCTCATGTCCAGCTTTTCATCCACCAGTACCCCCAAGTCCTTCTCGGCAGGGCTGCTCTCCAACCCTTCATCCCCCAGCCTGTATTGATACCGGGGGGTTGCCCCAACCCAGGGGCAGGACCCTGCACTTGGCCTTGTTGAACCTCATGAGGTTCACATGGGCCCACTTCTCGAGCTTGTCCAGGTCCCTCTGGATGGCATCCCGTCCCTCAGGCGTGTTGACCGCACCACTCAGCTTGGTGCCATCTGCAAATGTGCTGAGGGTGCACTCGATCCCACTGTCTATGTCGTTGATGAAGATATTAAACGGTACTGGTCCCAATACAGACCCCTGAGGGACACCACTCATCACTCATCTCCATCCGGACATCGAGCCGTTGACCACTACTCTCTGGAGTCCATGGCCATCCAGCCAATTCCTTATCCACCAAACAGTCCATCCATCAAATCCATGTCTCTCCAATTAGAGAGAAGGATGTTGTGAGGGACCATGTCAAAGGCCTCACAGAAATCCAGATCGATGACATCCGTAGCTCTTCCCTTAGCCTCTGAGGTAGTCACTCCATCATAGAAGGTTGGTCAGGCAAGACCTGCCCTTGGTGAAGCCATGCTGGCTGTCTCGAATCACCTCCCTGTCCTCCATGTGCCTTAGCACAGCTTCCAGGAGGATCTGCTCCATGATCTTCCCAGGCACAGAGGTGAGGCTGACAGGTCGGTGGTTCCCAGGGTCCTCCTTTCTACCCTTTTTGAAAATGGGTGCAGTTTCCCTTTTTCCAGCCACCGGGACGTCACCATGACTTTCCAAATATCACGGGGAGTGGCTTGGCAGCTACATCAGCCAACTCCCTCAGGACCCTGGGATGCACCTCGTCCACACCCCATGTATGTTCAGGTTCCTCAGGTGGTCTCGAACCTGATCTTCTCTTGCAGGGGGAGGGACTTTGCTGCCCCTGTCCCTCTGTCTTGCTCCCTCTTTCTGTCTCTATTCCTCTGTCCCTGCTGCTTCTTTCTCCATTTCTGTCCAGATCCCCTTTTTTTTTTCCTCTCACTGTTCCTCTGTCATTTTTCTTATCTCAATCTTTTCTGGTTTTCCTTCTCTGTCCCATCCACTCTCACTATATCCCCCTGACCGGCTGGGTGTCCCTTCTTTCCTCTCTCTCTTGCTCAGTATTTTTTCTTTCTCCATCTCTTTGTCCTGCTGCCCATCACAGTTGGTTTTTTTCCTGCAATGCTGTCCTGCTTCCTGTCCCTTTTTTCTGTCATTCTGTCCTGTTCTCTGTGTCTATTTTTTAATTCCTGCATCTTGGTCCTGCAGCCTGTCACTATTTGTCTCCTCTTCTGTCCCTTTCTCCTGCTCCCTGCCCCTTGTCTCTCTTTCCCTTTGTCCTGATGCCTATCTTTCTTTTTTCTTGCTCCATCTCTCTGCCCTGCTCCCTATCCCTCTCATTCTCTATTTCTCTGTCCTTCTTTCTCTTCAGTACTTCTCTTCTCTCTGTCACTCTGTCCTGCTCCCTGTCATTGTTATGTCTCACTCCATCTCTGTCCTGCAGCCCAGCGCTGTCTTTTCCTTCTCCATCTCTCTGTCTGGCTGCCCAGCCCAGGCTTTTTTCTCCTCCATCTCTGTCCTGCTCTCTGTCTCTTATTTTTGACTGTCTGACACTTTGTTCTGCCTCCCTGTCCCTTTTTTCTCTCTCTGTATCACCCTGTCCTGTTCCCTCTCCCTGTCTTTCTCTGACAATTCGTGTCCTGCCCCTCTCCTTGTCTTTTCCTCTTTGTCCCCCATCCTTCTTCCTGTCTGTCTTTTTTCTCTCTCTATCCCTCTCTCCCTGGTCCTTCCTTCTCCACCTCTGTCCTACTCCCTGACCCTTTTTTCCTCTCACTGTGCCTTTGTCCTGCTTCCTCTCCCATCTTTTCTGTCTTTATTTCTCTGTCCCACTGCCTGTCCCATCATTTCTTGCTATACCCCTCCTGTCTAGCCGTCTCTCCCTTTTTTCTGTTCTCTCCTCCTCTGTCCTGCTTCTCGGCCTTTCTTTCCTCTTCCTCCATCTCTGTCCTCCAGCCCATTGCTGTTATTTTTCCTCTTGGTCTCTTTGTCTGGATCTGACCTTCTCTTTAATTCCTAGTCCTTATTTTCTCTCTCCTGTTCACTGCCCTTCTTTTTCTCTCTCTGTCTGTATGTCCCGTTGCCTGTCCCCATCCTTCTCTATCCCTCCCTTCCTTCCTTCTTCCTCTCCTTCCCCCCCTTTCTCTATCCCTCTGTGCTGCGCCCCAACCCTACTTTTTCTTCCTCCATCTCTCTGCAGGGCTCTTTGTCCCTATTTTTCTTGATTTCTCCACTTCTCTGGCCTTTTCCCTGCACCTTTCTTTCTCTCTCAGCTCCTCAGTCTTTTCCCTCATCTTATTTTTCTCTTTCCAGTCCTTCTCCCCATCAGCTTAAACTGAATGACGAGGTGTCCCTGGGCTCTGGTATTTCCTTAGCATTGCCCTAGGGAAGATCGGTGGTTTTAGGGCTAGGGATCATTTAGGAGCTGGTCTCCTTATGTAGGCGGCGGAGCTAGGCATAGTTAAAGCAGAGGTTGTTCTCAGCTGGTGCTCTGTGCGTCCTGTTGAAAGAGCAGGCTGTGGGCCTTATTTTGAAGGAAGGTTTCTTGTTCTGCGCGTATTGCTCCTCGGGACGCTGCACAGAAGTGGTGTTGGAGTTGGGGTCTGCAGGGACACGTGGGTCCTGCTGTGATTCCTCGTAAATGTGAACTTGAACCTATCTGGACTTGAATGAAAGCAGACTGACTGCGTGTGGTTTTCTTCCCCAGCTCCAATTCCAACCTATGTGATTGGCGCTAATAAACAAGAGACCCTGAGCTGTTTTCCAGATGTCAGTGGCTGCCAGTTAGCGGAGAACATCACTTATTTAGGTAAGGGTGCAGCTGGTCTGTGATCAGGGATGTGTACTTGCCTGATGGTGCTTTCATGAACGTTCTCTGGTCTTGCCACTTCAAAGCTCTTCCTTTTCCTAGACTCAGGGTTGAAGGGCTGATAAAATGGGCTCCATAAAATGTGAGAGAGAATGCTGCTTTTTTGTGGTTGTTTTCTAACACTCTCTGAACTCTGGTAAGCAAGAGGAAGAGTGGCTGAAAGAGTCTGTTCTTTGAGAGTAACATGTTCCTGTAGCGTGCCTGTCTTTGTATGGTGAAGGTTTCCTACCTGCAGTATGATTTTGCTGGGCTGTGAGGCTGCATTGGAGTAGCAGAGGTAAGAAGTGGCGTCTTTAAAGGTAATGAAGCTGTAGCAAAACAAGCGGGAAAAGCTAGCTTCTTCCTAGAATGATGCCTGACAAAAACAGTAACAAGTAAAGGCACTTGCAGTTGGCTTTTTTATGCAATCTTCATACAGAGCTTTTGATACTGATCGATTCCTGGGAAGCAAGACAGCAGTGAGGAAAGAAAGCTGGGGCTTTTCTTTGCCGTAGGCAGGGTTTGAGCCTTTGCGCTAGAACAGGTCTTCACTACAGCTTACGAACACAGAAAATGAGCTGCCTGTAAAGAAAGTTTCAGCAGAAGTAAGGCTCAATTTGCTCCTCAATTTGTTCAAAAGGGTCCTCTGTACGTAGTGTAAATAAGAGATGACTTGGCAGTGTCTACATCGCAAGTGCGTGCTGGTGTGTTAATGCAGGCCATTGAGATCTTTTCAGGGGTACTTCTGGGCTGCAGGTCGCGTGCCGGAGTGTACCGAGTCCCAGGATGAGCCAGCTCCTGCCGGCAGTTTTAGCTCAGAGGATGTGACAGAATGGAAACCGTCTTTGTTGTGGACTCCAAACACCAGAGGTGCGGATATGTTGCTGATGTCCTCCTGGCACAGAGATGTGGGGAGTTTTGCCAATAGTCCAGTAAGGATTCTGTTTTCTGCTGGAATGGGTTTCCAGAAGGATTTAACAAACAATTGCCTTTCTGCTTGCTGTGGCTATCTGCAGAAGGGCCCTCCTGTTCGTCTGGATTTTCCAGCGTAAGGGCTTTGGAGAACTGGCTAAACCGCCTTTCTCTCTGTGGAGATCACTAGCATTTGTGTAGAAAAGTAGAGGTTCAGTCAGTAAAGCTTATAGTGTTGTGCTCAGACCATGGAGCTTTGTCTGCTGGAGATACTGTTCATTTGGACTCATCATTTTCTCAGCTAAGTCCATCCGAGTCTTACAGACTTGAGCCCCTTGGGATCGTGATGTTGTAGTTCGAATGCTCCAGCATGCCTGGGATTGCAGTCTTCTCAGTAGTCTTCTGTAGCCTTCACGCTGCCAGGGTGTTGATGCTGTTTCATCAGAAGTAAAATTCACCCTAATCCTGGGATGTCTTTCCTGCCCTCTCTGGGTGGAGTAATCCCTGGTCATTCATGAACTGGTCATGCTCTACCTTCAGCCTAGGTAGGTTTCTTTTTCCTCATTCCCATCTTTTTTTGAAGGAAACATCACAGTTGTGACAATCACGAAAAGGCTGAATTTTTCCTCCATTAGATCTTGTACGTGTGGTTTTTTCCTTGTACAAATATTACTTTATATAATAGTCTCTTCATTTCCTTGTTCTGTGTTGGTAACTCCAACACAGATGTAATCTGGTCTTCCTGAGTCTCCTGAACCCCGGAAGCAGTGTTCTGCAGGAGGCCTTATCAGGGATTTCTTCAACTGTGTTAAAATAAAAGCTGCTTGCTCTGCTTGCACAGGCTGCTTGTGCTTGCTCTCCAGAGCAGTCAGGCTCAGAAATTGGCTTAAGTCAAGGTGACAGAAAAGGCCACTCTGGTTTCTACGTCTTTTTTTTCCCATCAGTTTTTAGATCAGCAGAGGAAGCTTCTGTCGGGCTTTCTCTTTGCGTACATCCTGGTGCTTCTCTCGCCAGCTTTCTTTGCCAAACATGGGCTATTGCTTAAAACTTCCATCAGAGGTGGATGCCTGTCACACGACAAGGGTTTTTTGGGTATCGGACGATAAAACCGCAACAGTCTAAGGTCTGATCAACTTTATTATAATAATATAAGTTGACAGTCAATATAATTAAGCCTGAGTGGAGCTCAAGCAATCCAAGCATGAGCAAAAGAGAGAAGAGGAAATCTCACTTGTGGTGTAGGCAAGGTGCAACACTATTAACGAATAATCTTACCCGGTGATGAGCAACAGTGACAGAAATTGTCGACCTGTCATGTTCTCCATCACGATGTAATGACATCTCCTTTGCTGGGCAGCACCTCTGGACCAGCCAACGAGAGCTACCCTGAGTTAGCTTGGGACACCTTATTTATGGGATTCCGCCTTCTCTGTTCAGTCGTATGACTGACAGGTTGACATAGACACATCCTTTACGTACAAAGTTTGTCGTGTCTCAAAAGGGTTGGTGATCTGCAAATAGTTATTTGTGTGCGAGTGGGTCCGTGCAGCTGTGTGAGCAGTGCAAGCACGCTATGTAAGTGCTTTCCGCTGTCCCATGCCATGCTCAAGGTCAGGAGCGTCTCGCCACACTCCACCCCTTATGGCGTGGGTAACGGTGTGATCCAGTGGTTGGGGTAACAGCCCTGCAGAGTGAGGGTGCGAGCCTCTCTTGCCTCTACTGGTGCAAAATGGCTGCGCAAATGACCGCGAGCAGAGGCACTGCGAAACAAACACCAAACTTCTAATGAATTAAGCAATAAATAGCAAAATGGCAGAGGACTCTGGCTGGAGCGGGTGGGTCCAGGTCGCATGTCATGGGGATCCATGTCCGCGCCTTCTCCATCAACAGCGGGCGGTGGGACGGGGGGCACTTTGCCCCCCTGCGTCCCCATGGGGTTCTGACTCGCTTGATGGGCACATTGTTGCTGTCAGATGTGCTCTGCTTGCTTCTGCCCGCTTGCTGCCCACCGCTGCCTGCTTGTTGCCCACTGCTGCCTGACACTGCACTGTCCCCATCTGGCTTCCCCTCCCACAGTATTTTCCATTGTTTAACCACCCGGCACACCACCATCTTCTTCTTGGCTGAAATATTGTGCTGTGGGGAAGTCTCTTCTGCATTGTGGGTGCTGGCTGGCACAGGGTGCTTGGCCTGCTTTAGGCAGGCAACTCTAGCAAAACTAGAGTTGCTTTGCAAAGTTTTCCTCTGATTAGTAATCGGTAGTGTGGGTGCTAGTGATTAGTCAAGTTGTCTTGTACCTGAACAACTGAAGGGTATAAGAACCCTGTGTAAAGCCACATTTGGGGTGCCACAATTTGGCTGGGACACTGTGTGCACATGAAAAAATATTTGCCCCTGTAATTCTATACTTTGCATCCTCGCCTCTCACCTCGGTCGGCACAGGCTGGTTGCGAATTTTTTGTGACACCGGCTCGGGGCTCACCTGTGGGTGGGGAGTTTTGCTGGATGAGGTCCAGGCAGTGATGGACGAGGCGGTAGAGGGGGTGGAGCGAGCTGGGTAGCCAGTGCAGCGCTAGCTCTGGGATCTCGGCATGTGGGCCCCGGCCAGCGATGGCTGCTCACCGGCCAGGTGCGCGCTGAATTTTCCGCACTCAGCCAGTCCCTGCCTGGCCCCCCGGGGCGGCCGCAGCTCCTTTCCAGGGCTGGACCAGCTCGTTAGCGGTGATGCTGGTGCTGGGGCAGTGATGGTGGTGCCGGTATTGGGGTGGTGATGCTGGTACTGGGGCTGTGACGGAGGCCTCCATCCTCCTGGTGTTGATGCTAATCAACGCGGTTTCTCCTACGGGTGATGCCACCTGGAGCCATGCCCCATCTACTCATCCTCTTGGTGGCCATCCCCAGCCCAGCTCAGCCACCCGCGGGGTGGGCAGGGGCTGCCTTAACCTCCCCAAGCCCCGTCCCGCTGAGGAAATGACCGCAGGCAGAGAGAGGCGCTGCAAAGCAAACACCCAACCCTTTTACTGAATTAAGAAAGAGGGATCTGGGAGAGACCTGGGGCTGGAGTGGGTGGGTGGCAGGTCTCTGCCTCGGGATCTCCTCTGCGTGCGGGTGCTACAGGGATGGTGCTGGACCATCCCTGTGGGTTACGGGTAGCCATCCTCGTTGGCTATCTCCATGTCGACCTCCCTCTGCAGAAGAAACTGCAGCTGGCCCAATGACATCTGCAGGGCCGCCCGCTCCCGCTCCACCTGCGCCAGCTTCTTGATGCGCTCCTGCTCAGGCTGCTGCTTGGGTGTGATGGGCACCGACTCCTCCTGCTCCTCGAGAGGGGTGGGCGCAGCTGTGAGACCCCCCCAGGGCCCAAGGGATAGCACAGGGTCAACGGCAGGGCGCAGCAGCCGCGGCGGCATGCACAGCTGCTGTGGCAGCCCCTCCTGTGGGGTTTGGTGCCCCAGGCGCAGCCAGCTCCGCTGCTTGGGTTTGGTGGCAGCCCCAGCGCGCACCTTGCTGCTCGACACCACCACCGGTGCTGTCTCCTTCTTGCCATCAGCCAGGGGCTTGAAGGCAGCCGGCCACGCACTGGGTCTCGGGGCCACTGGCAGGGGAATGGGGACCCTGGGGGCACGCTGGGGCCGGCCTGGGGCTCCGGGTCGGGCGGTTGGCACACTGGCCCCACCACCTTCACTCTTTGCCCCAGCGGGTGGAAACTCTGGATGGAGTTCAGCAAGTGTGCACCCTCAGGTTGGTGCGGGGCGGCCTCAGGCCCCGCAGCATTTTGGCCTGGGCTTTTCTGCGCAGCAGCCTGTCCTGGGGTCGCATGTCGCGGGGATCCATGCTCCAAGCTTCCTCAATCAGCAGCGGGCAGGGTGGGTGGGCAGGTGGCGGATGGGGGGTGCTTTGCCCCCTGGCATCCCCAGAGCTGCTGGGTCACTCGAGCACCAAGGTGGGCACATTGGTGTCCTCAGATACCCTGCGCTTGCTGCTGCCCATGTGTTGCCCACTGCTGCCTGCCTGCTGCCTGCTGCCACCTACCGCCTACTGTCCAGCTTCCCTTCCCACAGGGTTTTTGAGTGTTTTGCCACTCAGGACACCACCATCTTCTGCTTCTTGGGTGGCATGTTGTCCCGTGGGGAGGTGTCTTGCCTCTTGGGGGTGCTGGCCAGCGTGGGGCCCTTGGCCTGCTGGCCGCCTGCCTCGCCTGATCTGGGCACCACCCGGCAGAAGACAATGGCCGGTGGCAGCAGCAAGCGAGTCAAAACCACCCGGGGCTGCCTCCGCTGCGCCTCCTCCACCAGTTGGGCCATGCAGGGCGGATGATGGTGGGGGGCAGCTGGGGAGCTGACCAGGGGACTCAGCAGCAGGATCTGCAGGGGGCTCAGCAGGTAACTCTCCGGGGGACCCTTCAGGGGAACCTTCCTGGAGGGGGACTCTCTGGAGGACTCCCCAAGAGACCCTTCAGAGGACCCTCTGGGCAACCCTTCAGGGGACTCTCTACAGGACTGTCCTTTGAAGTCTCCATAGGAGTCTCCTGAGAAGGGTCCCCAGGGCTCTCTGGCAGCCAGGTGGGGAGGACCACTGCCACCCCGTCCTGCTTCGTCTCGGGGTCCAGCAAGGGGCATGTCACCACCCCCCCGCAGGAGGGGTCGGCGTCCCCCAGCATCGCTGCCGCCACTCGGCCCTTGGGGCAGTTGTTCTCTGCCTCGTACTCTGAGAAGTTGGGGAGCTGGTTAAGGAAGGTGGTGCTGTCGAGGACATCGGGGATGTCAGGGACATCAGAGGCGGTGTCTTCACTGTCCCCCAGCATCGCCGCCACCACTCACTCCTTGGTGCAGACGCCCTCTGCTCTCTACTTGGAGAGGTCAAGGAGCTTGTTGAGGGAGGTGGTCAAGTAGGGGACACCGGGGACATCAGGGATGGTGTCCTCGCTGTCCCCCAGCCCCACTGCCACCACTCGCTCCTTGGGGCAGCCGCCCTTCGCCACGTACTCAGAGAGGTCAGGGAGCTCGTGGACGAAGGCGGTCAAGCTGGGGCTGTTGGGCATGTCAGGGACACCTCAGCGAAGGCGTCTGGCCCCTGCGCAGGCAGGTCCGTGGGCTTCCCTGGTGCCACCAGGGTGGTCACCACTGCTGAAAAGCAAACAAAGCCAACCCAACCCCAGGGCGATACAAGCTTTCCTCGGTGCGGACCACCCGCTCATGGGCCCTGCCACCCCCCAAACCTCACCTTGGGCTTCATCGTGGTTCTGCGGGTCGGCAGAGCTGTCCTTGGTGGCCGCTGCGTCCTTGTTAAAGGCCTCCTACGTACTGGTACCGTGCAACCATGGTGGGGAGTTGTCACAAAAATTTGGCAACTGGCCCGCGCCGACCGAGGAGAGAGGCTGGGATGCAAAGTACAGCATTACAAGAGGAATTCTTGCATTCATGCGCATGAGCTGTCCCGTTCAAACTGGGGCACCCCAAATGCGGTTTTACACGGGTCCGTACACCTTTCAGGTGTTCAGGTCCAATGTGATTTGACCAATTGCTACTTAACCCACACACACACGCTTCTGTTTTGCAAAGCAACTCTAATTCTGTGGCGGCGGCATCCATCTGCTTCTTTCTTGATCCAGATGTCCCTGGTCTCGCTGCAGTTCCTTACCCCTGGTGCCAGATAAGGGGAGAGTTTCACAGAGGTGTCGGAGGGGCTGGGATGCTGGCACGATCTGGGTAGTGCATCCTTTCTTCTTCAGGGTGGGGACTGTCCTTCTTGCAATGAGCTGGGGTCCTTTAGTCATGCTGACTGAACCATGACTGTGCAGTGTACAATGTCAGCTAGACGTATCTCTATCTATCTGTCTATCTTAAGAAACTTGATCCGATTTCATACTCAAGACAAATTGGTGCAATAGTTAGGGAATGAGATTTTTCATAAGAGAGCCCTGGGGTGTCCCTTTGTGGGGGTCCCCGGGAGGTACTCGTGGGGGATGCTCATAGTGGGGTGGGGGATGCGGGTACTGGGGGCGATGGTAGCAGCGTGGGGTGGGGAAGCTGTTCCCGGGGACGCTGTTCCCGGGGACGCTGGTACAGGCTGAGGTGGGGGGCCAGGGCGGGTGAGGGTCCCCGGGCCGGGGAGGGGCCAGTGCTCTTTGTTCACCTCCATTTGAGCTGAAGGCCTGTGATATAGCCTTGGCCAAATGAGAACTTCAGGTTTTGGGCGTTTGTCACGCTGCAGTGCTTTGCCCCAGTCTCAAGTCGTCGGTCAGTCCTGGAAACCCTCAGCTGAACAGTCCCAAAGCAGTGAGGGCTGGAGCACGTTCTGGTTTGGCTGGGTGTAACTTGTGTGTCAGTCTGCATCTGCCTTTGCTCGTTGCCTGCGTCTTTCTCTTTGAAGGGATGATCTCTGGGAGGTTCTGCAGCATGGACCTCCTCCCTCCATCGACCCGTCGCAGCGTGCCTGCGTTTCATGCCTGCTGTTCAACATTATTTCCTCTCAAAGCTGCAACCAGAACCTTCATCCAGAGGAGAGCTGTCCACCTCGTGACCTCATGAAGAAAATCCAAGAGCAGAAGGAAGAACTGGGCCTGATGGTGGACCTGACGTCCAGAACTCACTACTACAGGCCACAGGTCAGTCTTGGTCTTGCTGTCGGGGAAGTGAAGCTCTGTGACGTTCACATGCCCCTTCCTGGGGAGCGCCAGTGGGGCTGTGCCGGGGGTCCGCCCCGGGCGCGGGGAAGCGTCGTGGGGATGCGGGCGTGAGTCCTTCCCTGCGGGGTCTGCGAGTGCAAGGGCTACACCGGCGGTTAGCGAGAGCTGCAGGGAGCCTTCCCCTGCGCGCCGGCACAGCGGGGCTCTGGGAGCATCCCCAATGGATGCTCAGAGCCCAGAGAAGAGACGTCGGAGGGACCCGGAGCCCTGCAAGGCCTGGGCACGAGGCTGACAGGAGCTCCTGGGGCGCAGGGCGTGCCGCCGCACCGGCAGCCGCCCGGTCCGGACCTTGTGCGCTGTGACACGGGAGATGGGGAAGGAAGAGGTCTCCTCTGAGCCCGCAGAGCTGCGGAGGGAGAAGAAGAAAACATCGCGGGGTCGAGGAGGCGCCCCCGTCTCCCCTGCCCGTGCGCTTCAAAGGCTTCCCCCGCCCAGGCTGCGACACCGACAGCCTTCCCCCCCCCGCCTCGGTGCGGCACAGAATCCCTTCCCCCGAGCGTCCTCGTTCCGACACAGAAAGGCTTCCCTCGTGCAGCCTTGGTGCAGCACAGAAAGGCTTCCCCCGCCCCGCCTCCATTTGGCAGAGGGGGGCTTCCCCTAGGGGCCAGGACCGAGCTCTGCCTGTGCTCCGCCACCTCGCCCTCACAGAGCCCAGCTCCGACGAGGACACCCGCCACCTCGGGCTCCCAGACGAAAGCTGTTGCTGGCCCTCCCCTTCCCTTGGCAGCCCTTACACAGCCCCATCAACACTGGGGCTCTGCGCTTGCTCTGGCACCTCAGGCTCACCCTCTCCAGAGCCTAGCGACTGGTGACGACAGCCGAGGGCAAGGCTGAGCTACTCAACAACATTTTTGCCTCCGTCTTCACTGGCAGTCTCTCTTCCCACGCCTCTCGAGCGGATGGACCGCAAGGCAGGGACGGGGGCGGCAAAGTCCCCCCCCCTGCAAGAGAAGATCAGGTTCGAGACCACCTGAGGAACCTGAACATACATGGGGTGTGGACGAGGTGCATCCCAGGGTCCTGAGGGAGTTGGCTGATGTAGCTGCCAAGCCACTCCCCGTGGTATTTGAAAAGTCATGGTGACGTCCCGGTGGCTGGAAAAAGGGAAACTGCACCCATTTTCAAAAAGGGTAGAAAGGAGGACCCTGGGAACCACCGACCTGTCAGCCTCACCTCTGTGCCTGGGAAGATCATGGAGCAGATCCTCCTGGAAGCTGTGCTAAGGCACATGGAGGACAGGGAGGTGATTCGAGACAGCCAGCATGGCTTCACCAAGGGCAGGTCTTGCCTGACCAACCTTCTATGATGGAGTGACTACCTCAGAGGCTAAGGGAAGAGCTACGGATGTCATCGATCTGGACTTCTGTGAGGCCTTTGACACGGTCCCTCACAACATCCTTCTCTCTAATTGGAGAGACATGGATGTGATGGATGGACTGTTTGGTGGATAAGGAATTGGCTGGATGGCCATGGACTCCAGAGAGTAGTGGTCAACGGCTCGATGTCCGGATGGAGATGAGTGACGAGTGGTGTCCCTCAGGGGTCTGTATTGGGACCAGTACCGTTTAATATCTTCATCAACGACATAGTGGGATCGAGTGCACCCTCAGCACATTTGCAGATGGCACCAAGCTGAGTGGTGCGGTCGACACGCCTGAGGGACGGGATGCCATCCAGAGGGACCTGGACAAGCTCGAGAAGTGGGCCCATGTGAACCTCATGAGGTTCAACAAGGCCAAGTGCAGGGTCCTGCCCCTGGGTTGGGGCAACCCCCCGGTATCAATACAGGCTGGGGGATGAAGGGTTGGAGAGCAGCCCTGCCGAGAAGGCCTTGGGGATACTGGTGGAGGAAAAGCTGGACATGAGCCAGCAATGTGCGCTCGCAGCCCAGAAGGCCAACCGTATCCTGGGCTGCATCACCAGCAGCGTGGCCAGCAGGTCGAGGGAGGGGATTCTGCCCTCTGCTCTGCTCCGGTGAGACCCCCCTGCAGTGCTGCGTCCAGCTCTGGAGCCCTCAGCACAGGACAGACATGGACCTGCTGGAGCGGGTCCAGAGGAGGCCATGAAAACGACCAGGGGGGTGGGACACCTCTGCTATGAGGACAGGCTGAGAGAGTTGGGGTTGTTCAGCCTGGAGAAGAGAAGGCTCCGGGGAGACCTTAGGGCAGCCTTTCAGTACTTAAAGGGGGCTTATAAGAAAAGACTTTTTAGTAGGGTCTGTAGCAACAGGACAAGGGATAATGGTTTTAAACTAAAGGAGGGTGGATTTAGACTAGATAGAAGGAAGAAATTTTTTAGGATGAGGGTGGTGAAACCCTGGCACAGGTTGCCCAGAGAGGTGGTAGGTGCCCCATCCCTGGAAACATCCAAGGTCAGGTTGGACAGGGCTGGTTGAAGATGTCCCTGCTCACGGTAGGGGGCTTGGACTAGATGGCCTTTAAAGATCCCTTCCAACCCAAACCATTCTGTGATTCTATGAAGAGCCCAGGTACAAATCACACCCCCGCCACCTCGGGCTCCCACACGGAAGGTGCCAGGACTGAACGCTGGTGCTGGCCCTCACCTTCCCGCGGCAGCCCCTTCGCAGCCCCACCACCACCGGGGCCCCACTCACTGTGGGCCCTCACCTCCATCCTCACCTGTGCCAGAGCCCAGCTCCAAAACGGACCCCACCACACAGCGTGAGGGGGTATCGGGTGGTGCAGCTCTGGGTGCAGGCAGGGGGTTGTAGCTCTCAGCACAGGCAGAGGTGCAGGCAGCAGGGTGCAGCTGCGGGCACAGGCAGAGTTTCAGGCAGGGGTGGTTGCAGGCAGCCGTGCTGCTGCAGATGTTGTGGGTGCACCCGCATGGTGCCAGGCCCCGCCTTGCTGGGCCCACCAGGTACTGGAGTCTACCCCCACGGACTGGAAGCACTGGGATCATCCTAGAGCTGGGGACCCCCAAACTGGGACCACTGTCCCCCCAGTAGGGACCACTGGGATCCCCCAAACACAGAGCTCCTCCCAAACTGGGTTGCTTAAACTGGGAGCACTGAGGACCTGGTGTAGCCACACTGCAGGGCTCCTCACACCCTCCCCCACATACACACTGCCTGCCCCAGTAAGGGGGAGAGAAGGGGGCCGCTGTGGTTTAACTCGTTTTATTTAGACTCATAAAGGTAGCTGCGGCCCGGCTGGACCGTGCACGTGGGGCTGAGACCCGATAGAAACGCAGCAGTAAGTCAGGAGTGGGGTGGGATGGGGCGAGCTGCAGCAGGGCGCGGCACCCGGGCTGCCGAAGGAATGGTCAGTTGTTAAGAGGAGGGTTTACGAGAGCTGCCCACAGTCGGTAATGGTGATCTTCTTGCTCGTTTTGCCGTCTTTGGAGCCACAGCGCTCCATAGCCTCCACCACGTTCATCCCCTCCTTGACGCGGCCAAAGACGACGTGCTTGCCATCCAACCTGCAGAAGCACCGGTCACATCTGGCGCCTGCCGTCCCCACGCGGGGACCTCGGCACCAGGCCTGGCGTGTCACCTCCCCGCCAGGGTGGGTGCCGGGGACCCCCGAGCTCACCCTCCCACACCTCCGACTCACCATTCGGTCTTGGCAGTGCAGATGAAGAACTGGGAGCCGTTCGTGTTGGGGCCGGCGTTGGCCATGGACAGGATGCCAGGGCCCGTGTGCTTCAGGATGAAGTTCTCATCGGGGAACTTCTCCCCATAGATGGATTTGCCGCCAGTGCCGTTGTGGCGCGTGAAGTCGCCACCCTGTGAAGAAGCAGCGTTTCAGGTCACGGGTGCAGAAGACTCTTGAACCAGGTGCAGCAGCCCTGCAGAGGCTGCAGGCAGGAGGCAGAGCCGCCTTCCCACCCCAAACTTGCCAGCACCCAGCTCCAAAATCCGGGCAAGCGCCAGATCTCCTCACCCGCCCACCTCCCTGCTGCAGCAGGAGTGGCACGCACCTGGCACATGAACCCAGGAATGATTCTGTGGAAGCAGGACCCCTTGTAGCCGAATCCCTTCTCGCCGGTGCTCAGAGCACGGAAGTTTTCTGCAAAAGAAGAGGAAAACCACTATGAATGGCTGGTTTTGTCCAGAGTCAGGGAGAGCATCGGGGTTTGGTGCAGCCGCAGTGTGGCCAGTGCTGCTTTACCAACCTGCTGTCTTGGGGACCTTGTCTGCAAACAGCTGCAAAGAGAGGAGAGGCTGTTAGTCAGCTTGGGGTGAGGGCTGGCTGCCACCACCCCCCCCGCCCTGGGCACCCCCAGCCCGCGGGGATTCCCCCCCTCGCTGCTCGGAGCCCAGGGACCCCCCCCCGGGGAGGTGGGTATCAGCCGTGACTGCGGCTGCAGAGCATCCCCCACCTCACGCTTTCATCTGGAAACTCTGAACTAACAGGCTTGGCATCCAAACGAGTTTAAATATGCCACATCAGTGGGGCAGATGCACATTCGTTCCGCTGGCTAGGATTAAATTAAAAACCCATTTGACTCGAGCCTTCCCAGGCAGAGCGCACGCCACCTCCCAATTACTCCAGGAGGATTTTGGGCAGCCAGCAGCCATCTGCACAGCGAGGCGCTGCTGGGCAGGAGCGTGCTCCCCGCGGGCTCTGCGACAGCCGCAGCGCAGCGATTCCTGGAGCGCAGTCCCTGGCCATACCGGAGATGCTTCACACCCCCGGGTGCCCGCTTCGCAGGGCGCTAAATGCTTTGCTTTCGCAGTGACAATCCTGCGGCGATCGGATTGCCGCCAGTCTCGCTCCCCACCGGCCTCCCGAGACCCGGGAGCACAACGGGCGCCCTAGCAGCACCTCCCGGGGGAGTGGGGGGGCTCGCTCCGATACATCAGGCGGCTCCGGGGCTGCTGCCACCCGCCGAGGGGCGGCCCCGTTCCGGGGGGACTGGGACAAAATGGCGGCGCGGGCAGCCGCGGCCCCGATCCCGCAGCAGGGGAAGCCGCCGCACCCCAATCCCCCCCGGGGCGGAGCGGAGCCTCCGGGCGAGGCCGGGCAACCCCGACGGCGCGGCAGGAATGCGGGCTGGCGGCGAGGCCAAAGCGGGCCGGCAGGTGCGGAGGGCCGGGGGTGCCGGCCGGCTGAGCGGCAGGGCACGCGTTGCGGCGGAGCTCCCCGCGGGCGGCGGCACGCCCTGGGCTGGCACCGCGCCGCCGCTTCCCAGGAGAACCGAGCCGCATCCTCCGCCCCGCTC
This sequence comes from Calonectris borealis, assembly GCF_964195595.1. Lineage (NCBI taxonomy): Eukaryota > Metazoa > Chordata > Aves > Procellariiformes > Procellariidae > Calonectris > Calonectris borealis. The sequence continues at coordinate 6,777,685 of NC_134338.1, read as the reverse complement.
AGCCCGCGGCGGGGCCGGGAGCTGCGCCGGATCCTTTGTTCCCTCCCCGCCGCAGCCGGGACCCCGCTCCCCCCCCACCCCGAGCGCGGGAGCCGCGGCCACGTGGAGGCAGCGCGGCCCCCCCCGCCGCCCCTCACCCCCGGCCGCGCAGGCGCAGTGCCCACCGCCCCTCCCCCCAAAACGGCCCCGGCGAGGAAATGGCGCCGCCGCCCCCCTCCCCCCACAGCGCCGCCGGCCCCCAGCCCACCCCCCCACCTCGAAGGTGACGCGGCCGAGGGGTTCGCCGTTGGCGGCGATGTCGAAGAAGACGACGGGGTTGGCCATGGCGGGGCGGGAGCGGGGCGGCGGCTGCGGCGGTAACGACGGCTCCGTGCGGCGGGCGCGGCGCAGCAGAAGGAGAGGGGCTGCCCGCCGCCCCTTATATAGGGCCGGGGAGGGCCCGCCTCCCCCGCGGCGCCGGCCAACGGCCGCTGGCGTTGTGGCGGAGCGGCGGGGCGGGCGGCCAATCGGCGGCGCCGCGTTTGAAAGGGGGGGGAAAAGAAAAAAGCGGGGGCGGGGGGCGCGCGGGCCCGGCGGCTGGGCAGGGCGGGGCGCGCATGCGCGGTGCCTGCGGGGTGGGGGGAGGCGGGGGGATGGGACCGGGTTGGTGGCGGGGGGGGCCGGTGGGGGGCCGGGGCGCCGAGCCGAGGCGGGAGGATGTGGGGCGGGAGAGGGGCTGGAGGATGGGCGCTGTGCGGCCGGGCCGGGGCGGCGCCGCGGCGTGGGGCAGGCCCGGGGGGGGCGCCAGGGCCGGGCCGCCGTGCGGGGCAGGCCCAGGGCTGGCGGGTGGCAGCGCGGCTGTGGGGCAGGCCCAGGGCTGGCGGGTGGCAGCGCGGCTGTGGGGCAGGCCCAGCGCTGGCGGGTGGCAGCGCGGCAGGCCCGGGGGGCTGCGGGGCAGGGCGGGCGCGGCGGGGAGGTTAGCAGCAGCCCTGCGGTACGGGGCGTGCGGGGCCGGGAGCGCTGAGGCGGGAGGTGACGGCGGGGGGGCGGCTGCAGCCTCTGCTTGGGCCGCCCAGGGCTGCGGGGCGGCCAGGCCCTGCCGTGGGTCCAGCCGGGCCCCGCTCCCGCCTTGGAGAAACCCCAGAGACCCCCCAGCCCTGGGCAAGGCCACCCCCCACGCTGCTCGGGGCCTGCCGGCAGCGCTGCCTGCCCTGCCGTGGTTAATGATTGATGGCGGCGAGCACGGTTCACTGCCTGGCCGGGCTGCAGCCGCCCTGGGAGGGGGGCAGGACCCGTCCAGCCGCCCACCTGGGAACCCCTGCCCGCGGTGGGGTGGGGGGCGTGGGGCCAGCCCCACAGCGGGGTGACAAAGCACCGAGGAGGACGCGCGGGGGGCGCACCCTGCCCAGCGACGTGCGTGAGCCCGGCCGAAACGAAATCCTTTAATAGCCAGCGATAAGGAGACGGTACAGGGAGCTCAACAGCCAGGGGGCCGTGGGGCAGCTGGGGGCCTGAGCCCCGCACCCCCCGGCTGGGCACATATGTTACAAGGGGAAGCAGCGTATGCACATTTATACAGGGGGCGCGGGCCGACCCCGCAGCGACGCACTTGCCTTTAAATACGGGGTTGGGGGGTCTTGGAGTGGGGGGGGCAGTAGTGTTTCTACACTATGTACAGCCTTGTGCTTCTGGGGGGGCTGAGCCCGTCCATCTGTCCGTCCCATCGCGTCCCTTCAGGAGAAGCCCCCTTGTTGGGGGGGGGGGGCCCAGCTCTGCGGTGGGCAGGGGCACACCAGCGCTGCCCCCCCTGGCCCCGTGGTGGGGTGGGGGGGTCCGATGGGGGGGGTGAGGATGGCTCAGTTGTTCTCGAAGAGGGAGAGGAGGTCATCGTTGCTGCTGCTGGGGAGGTCGGGGGGGCCCAGATAGGAGAGCAGCTCGTCGGGGTTCGTCAGCTCGGGCAGGAGCTGGGGGTGGCAGCGTGTGACGACCAGCCCCCCCCCAGCTCCTCCCCACCCATCCCGTGGCGGCCGGGGTCCCGAACTGGCAGTGGGACCCCCAGCCCCCCCCCCCGGGGTACTCACGTCGAGGGCAGGCTCCGACCCATCACCCGTCCCAGCCATGCCAGGCGCAGGGGGGAAGGTGAGGTCGGTGGCATGCGCTGGGCCGGGGGGGCCCAGGGGGGGCCGTGCCGGCGCGCTCCGGTGGTGCAGCGGCTGTGCCGGCTGGCTGCCCGGGGGAGGGTTGTGCAGCCCTGGTTGCACCGGGGGGTGGGACGGCTCCATCCGCCCCGGCGGGGGCGGCTGTGGGGGGAGAGCGTGGCAGTGAGACCCTCCCTCCACCGGGACCCCTCTGGTCCCTCCACGGGGAGACACGGGGGTCTGGGGGGAGCCCCCCACCCGCAGCCCAGCTGACCTGTGCAGAGAGAGGGGGTGCGGGGGGCTTCTCAGGGGCCAGGAGGCCACCGGGGATGTCGGACTGGTAGGAGATTGGGGGGGGTCCTGGCGCGAAGTCGCTCAGCGTCGGTGTGCCGGGGGCACCGGGGGGAGGAAACGGCTCTGGGAAGCCCCCGGGTCCCGGAAAGCTGGAACCTGCGGGAGGAAAGGAGGTGATTGGGTGGGGAGGGGGGGACACGGACAGGGCCCGTTCCCCATGGGTCCCCCCGTACCCGGGGCACCGTAGTCGGCGGCAGCACCCGCCGGTGGTGGCGGCAGTGCTGAGAAGGGCGTGGAGCCGGGCCCCAGGGCTGCGATCATCTCCATGATGTTGGGCAGCACCATGTGCGTGGGGCTGAGGGTCCGGCACCGCTTCAGCGCCGGCCCCTCCGGCTCCTCCTTGACGTGGACGTCGGGTTTGACCGGGACGGGTTTCCAGCTGCAGGTTGGGTCGATGGTGATCTCCTCGTGCTCCGAGCTGGGGGCGGCAGGATGGCGGGGGGGTCAGGTTGGGGGGAGGTCGGCTGCATGGTCCCCTGGGGATGGTGCCAGCCACAGATAGATGGACAGACGGCGTGGGGACACTTACTTCTGGATGTAGATCAGGATGCCCAGCATGTACTGGTCCACCTCCAGCCCCTCCAGCAGGGCTGTCTTACTGCAGGCAGGGAGAGGCAGGGTGAGGGCAGGGAAACCCCCCCACGCAGGCAGGGAAATGGGGGCACGGCCCCACTGGGGCCCCACTCACTTGCAGACAGGACACCGCCACGTCCCCCTCTCACAGTTGAGCTGCAGGTAGGACTCCAGGTCGAAGCACTGTGGGGGAGAGCGGCGGCTGAGCTGGTGGGGGGGGACATGGGGTGGGGGACACCCCCCTGCCACCACCACGCCTACCTGTATGTGCCGGCAGTCGTGGCCCCTGGCTGGGAGCTGAATCCTCCGGAAGGTGATGGGGCACTTGAGGGACACCTTGATAGCCGTCTGCTCCACGCCGTCCTCGCCATTGGGCCCCGGGGTCCCCGGGATGGTCCCGCTGCTGAAGTTGCGCTTGACTAGGGGGGGTGAGGGGCACCGAGGATCAGAACTGGGATATTGGGATGCTGGGATGGGGGCAGCACCATGGTGGCATCTAGTCATGATGCTCCATCACCCCCCCCCACGCTGCAGCCCCTGGACTGGGGTGTCCTGTCCCCCCCCCCACGCTGCAGCCCCCGGACTGGGGTGTCCTCCCCCGCCCCCACGCTGCAGCCCCCCATCCCCCAGGGCCCGGTGGGCCGGGGGTGCCGGCTGCGGCGCTCACTTTTGGTGATGCAGTGCTCGGCGGGGAGCAGGCGCTTCTTGATGAGACCCTGCAGCACCGAGCGCACTGAGGGCCGATGCACCAGCTGCAGGACGAAGAGATGGGACTGCGGAGAGATGGGGGGGCTGAGCCGCAGCCTCAGCCACCGTCCCCCCACCCCCGGGACCCCCCGGTGACTCACGCAGCAGCAGGCGGTGACAGTGATCTGGATGGTGTTCCTGCCGGGCTGGCAGACGTGCTTCAGGTAGAGCGGCTTGTGGGAGGTCTTGTTGTCGCCGCGCTCGATAGTGAGCGGCGTGGCGTTGACGCTCACCTGCACGGAGGCCGGCCAGTTGGTGTTCATCTGCCGGTCCTCATGGTGGTAGCACTTGAACTGCAGCTCCAGGTCGGGCCTGGCGGGGCAGGCAGGGGTGTGGGCAGGGGTACGGGCAGGGGGTGTGCCCGCACGCGAGCCACCGTGCCGGGTACCACCACGCTATGCAGCACTGTGCTGCGCCAAGCCGCGCTATGTACCATCACGTCATACAGCACTGCGACAACCCGTGGCGGGTACCACCACACCACACAGCACTGTGCCATGCCAAGCTACGCCATGTACCACTGCACCATACAAGGTGGCATGCCACGCACCACCACGCATACACCACCGTGCTGCGCCGAGGCACGCCAGGTACCACTGCACCATACAGCACCGTGCCATGATGAACCACACCGTGTACTGCCATACCAAATCATGCCACATACCGTGACACAGTACAGCACCATGCCACGTGCCGCCATGCCACATAGCACTGTGCGGCAACAAGTCACGCTGCGTAGCACTGCACCATGCTGTGCCACACTACACTGTGCCACACCGTGCCACGCAGAACCACTGCAGCGTGACACCGTGCCACGCAGCGCCACGTGCGGTGCCGTACAGCGCTCTGCCGTGCCGCGCAGCCCCCTGCCCCGTGCCGCCCCCACCTCATCATGAGGGTCTTGTAGACGGAGTCGCGCAGCTGGAAGACGTGGTTGCTGACGGCCAGGTTGTGCTGCAGGCGGAAGGGCTCCAGCACCACGCCGTCCCGCACGGGGAAGGTCAGCCGCAACTCCTCCCCGGGGGCCGGCCCTGCCGGGGACACTGTCAGCAGGGACCCCCACGCCCTGGCCCCGCCCCCGGCCCCACCCCAGCAAGCTCCACCCACCAGCTAGGAACCCACCCTTCAGGAAACCGCACCCCACAAAGAGGCCCCTCCTACTCCAGGGCACCCCACCCCTATGCAGGAAGCCCATCCCACTTAGAGGCCCCTCCCACTATATCAGAGGCCCCTCCCACTCTGGGAGGACCCACCCCTATGCAAAAAGCCTCTCCCACTATAGGCAGCCACACCCCATCCATGCAGGAAGCCCATCCCACTGAAAGCCCCTCCCACTATCCAAGAGGCTCCTCCCACTCCAGGATACCCCATTGAACTGCTCTGAACTGCCCCTCCCACTGAGGCCCCACCCTTTTCACAAGCCCCTCCCACTACTAAATATCCTGCCCCTTCATAGGAAGCCCCTCCCACTGCCTCAATCTGCCCTCTCATTGGACAGTGCCTGCGAGGCCCCCCCAAAGACCCTGGGAGTGGCCACGCCCCCTGTTCTGAAGCCCCCCCCTTCCCCCCCCCTTCCTGAGATTGCTCCCCATGGTATCTTTAAAGGGGCAATGGCCACCAGGCTGGGGCCCTGACACATGGGGGGGTCTCTGCGATATGCCCCCTCCCCCCCTCTCCCCGGCAGCCCCCCCATCCCCAGCGGGGGCACCTACCTGAGGGGGACGGGTGCAGAGAGGTGACGCTGGGCTTCATGTCCGGCAGGAAGGGCGACTTGACGTCCTGACCCGGGGACGCGTAGGGGGGGATGCCACTGCCCGGCGTCATGGGCGGCGTGGGGTTCCCGGCCAGCGGCGAGCTGGGGTACCCTGGCAGCGACCGGCCCGGCTGCGGAGGCACCGCGCACCCTCAGCACCCGGCCGGGCCGGCATTGCCCCCCACCCCACCCGGTGCTGGGACTCACCCCGTTGACGGCCGCCTGGCTGTAGGTGCCGAAGCCAGCGCTCTGCCCGTTGAACTGGTCAGCCGGCTGCGGGAGGAGGAAGGTCCCCGGCGGTTGGCACCAGGGGATGACAGACACCCGGCTCCCCCCACCCCGTGCCCCCTCTGGTACCTTGTAATAGGGTCCGGCGTTGCCCGAGGCGGAGAGGTACTGGCCCATGCCCTGCTGCAGCCTGTGGCCGGGGTAGGAGGGGGACGGAGCGGAGGGCTGGGAGGCGCTGGGGGCGTACTGGGCGCTGGCCACAGTGTACTGCCCGCCCTGGAGGTACTGCTGCGCCGGGTATCCCTGCGGGGCTGGGGATGTCAGTGCCAGCGGCGGGGGGGACAGTCCCGGCACGCCACAGCCCCCATCAGTGCAGAGGCTCACCTCGTTGGAGTACGCCCGCTTGAGGCCCTGGCGGGGGAGCTGCTGGCTTGGGGGGGGGCCAGGGTAGGCGTGCTGGGGCATCCGCTGCCCACCATACAGGGGGCTGGCACCGGGCGCCCGTGCAGGGCTCATGCTCACGGGGGAGACGCCGGAGGGAGCCATGACGCCCGCCATGCCAGCCGGGCTCATGCCAGCAGGGCCGCGAGGTCCTGCGTGGGGCAGGAACTGGCTGCTGAAGGGCTGCCCCGCACCCATCTGCAGCAAGGAGAGAGCGGGGTCATGGCGGGGCGGGGGTGGCCGCTGGCTCCTTGGCTCTGCCACAGCCGGGCTCTTACCGCGCTGTACTGGCTCAACTCCTGGCTCTGCTTCTCCTGCAGCGCCGCCACTGTCGCCGTAGCTGTGGCCGTGGCTGTGGCAGCGGCGGCGGCCACGGCGGCGGCGGCAGCTGCCTGGGTGAAGTCAGCGGGGGCCCGGCCGGCATGTGAGGGGAGCCCCATCCCACCGGGGCCGCTGGGGCTGCCGGCATAGCTGGAGGACAGAGAGGCGGGGAAGGGGCGTGCGGTAGCCCCGTGGCGGGTCGCGTGCCCGGACAGGGGACACAGGGCCGGCCTTACCTGGCGGCGAAGCCCGGCCCGCCAGGGTAGGCACTGCGGCCATAGACGCCCGGCTGCACGTAGCCCTTCCCAGGTGCCCCCTCAGCGAAGGGCTGCTGCGGCATGAACGGCGGTGAGCTCATGCCCGAGCCGGTGCTGGCCATGCCGGGCAGCAGTGGGGTGCTGGAGCTGCTCCCTCCAGGGCCCATGGGACTGCCGAAAACCTGGGGAGTGCCGGGGCGGGGCAGCAGGTCAGGCATGGGGCAGCCATGCCCATTTGCAGGGGGTCCCCGGGGTGGGGGACGAGGATGCTGTGGGTACCTGGCTCTGGGAGGTGTTGCTGACACCCCAGACGGTGGTTACCACGGAGAGGGATCCCGCCGGCTGATTGGTGCTCGGTTGCCAAGGAACAGACTCGTATGCAAATGAACCATCACTAGAAAGAAAAACAAATTAATTAAGACGAAGGACAGAGGGACGGAGGCCATGGGCTGGGGCGGCAGCGGGTGCAGCCCCAGGGTGCCGGGGGGGCAGGGGCTCACCCGTGGGGTGTGGGTGGCAGGGAGGGTTTCATGGGGTTCATGGAGTTCATCGGCAGCGGGCGGGCGCAGGCTGGGTCTTCCGAGGCCGCGGCGGGCGCTGCGGGACGGCGTCACCGTCACCAGGGCTGCGGGAGGCAGAGGAAACAGCGGGTGAGGGGGCGGCCCCCCCCAGGAGGGGCAGGGGACCGGGGACCCCAGGGAACCTGAGACCAGGGAGGGGGGATGGCGCGGAGCTTGCACGGCTCCCCCGGCCGCGGGCACCGGGACTTGGCGTCCTGCCCAGACCTGGCACGGGGAGCCGGCCGGCACGCGCCCGCCCCCACCGTGGGGGGGTGGGGGTGGGGGGTGTCCGTGGCCCCCCAGGAAGCCCCCCCCGCGCCCCCCCCGGCCCACCGCGGCTTCCCCCCAAAAACCCCCGCGGGCGCAGCTCCCCCCCCGGGGCCGCGGGTGCCGTGGGCTTTCCCCCACGCCTGCGGGTGGGGGGAATCGCGGGGACTTTCCGGGGCGAGACCCGGGGGGGACGGGGCCCGCCCGGCATCGCCCGCCGCCCCCGGCCGGGAGCTGCCCGGGGTATTTCCAGCCCGGCCCGGCGGGGCGGGGGGGGCCGGCGGGGTCACCGCGGCGCTTGCGGTTCTCTCCCGGCCCCGCGGGAGCGCGGCAGGGACGGGGCCGCCATGGCAGGGGGAGCAGCCGCGCCGCGCCGGGCCTGCCCCGGCCCCCCGGGAGGTGCCACCGGCCCCGGGCCCCCCCGCCGGCGGTGACAGCCCCCTCGGCCCGGCCGCGGGCCCGGTGGCACCGCGGGGACACCCCCCCGTCGCCATGGCAACCGCCCCCGCCGCCCCCGGGCACGGCGAGGGGGGCGCGGGGCTGCGCGCAGGGACCCGCCGGCCGCCGCCCGCCCCGGCGCTGCCCGCACTCACCGTCGCGAGCGGCCCAAAATGGCCCTGGCGGCGCCGGGCGCGCGCGGCTGCGCGGAAGCTGCGCGGGATTTTCAGCCCGCGCGCGGCCCCGGCTCCATGGCGGCGGCGCGGAGGGGGGGGCGGGGCGGGGCGCGCGGGGGCGGGGCGGGGCGGGGCGCGCGGGGCCGAGCCGGGCCGAGCCGAGCCGAACCGGGCCGGACCGAGCCCGCGCCACCGCCACCACCACCGCCGCCGCCGCCGCCGCCGCCGCCGCCGCGCACAATGGGGCCGCGAGCTCATCAGTATGCACGGGCCGCCCCGCCCCGCCCCGCCAGGCGCGGGCAGCCGAGCACCGAGCGGGAGCGGGGTGGGCGAGTGTGCGCGTGCGGCTGTGCGGGGGGGTGTAGCGGGCAGCGCGTGTGTGCGGGTGCTCGTGTGTGCCCGTGCGTGTGACAGCCTGCGTGAGCAGGTGTGACGCGGGGTGCGACAGCGCGTGCAGGGCGCCGGGGTGTGACACGCGTGTGTGACAGCGTGACGGGCGCCTGTGACAGCAGGGTGCGACCGAGGGCGCGTGACGCCGTGCGCGAGTGCACGCGTGTGCGTGAGCAGGGCGTGTGCAGGGACGCGGACCCCGTGTGTGCCAGGCTGACCGTGTGACAGTGACACGACGCGCGACCGGGTGTGCAACAGCGTGACCACACCGACGCGGCCGCACGCCCAGCGTCCAGCGGCTGCACACGCGTGTGCAAGCAGCCGTGGATGGGCGGGTGCATATGGCACCCCCGCCCCGGCTCCCGGCACCCCCCGCCCCACGGCCGAAGGAGGACCCGGGTGGCGCCGGGAGGACACGGTGTTTATTGGGGATGCCGAAAGCGAGCCCCAGCCAGGGGTCTCCCCCTCGACCCCCCACCCAGGACCCCCCATGGGAGGACGTGGCGCCCAGCGCCGGCCGAGCGGCTGTGGAGGCAGCAGGGGGGGCTCGAGGGTGGGGTGCTGGTGCAGGCAGAAGGGGACGGAGCTCCCCAGGGACGGGCAAACGGCCCCACAGGTGCCCTGAAAGCTGGAGGGGGGGCTCTGGGGTTGGGGGCCAGCACCCCCAGACCTGCCTGGGCCCCGCAGGGATCGGCTGCCCCCTCTCGCTCCCCTGAGAGAGGCAGCGGCTGCAGGGACAAGTGCAACACCAGACTGGGAGGAACTGGGAAGTGGCTGGAGCCAGTGCACCGGACACCCCCAGAGAAGAGCCCCAGGGCCCAGCCCCTCCTGGGGGGCAGGGGGGCTGGGAGTTATCACCCACCATGGCTGGGGCGGGAGCTCCCGACCCCTCTCGCCCGGCAGGGCAGCCGCACCAACGCTGGCCCTGGCGCGAGCCGGACAAGGACTCCAGGCGCCGGCATGGGGTTTTACAAGGTCTGTAGTTAAGGAGGGAGGAGGGAGGCGAGCGAGGGACAGACAGATGGACAGACAGACAGACGGGAGCATGCTGCCGCCGCCGGGCTGGCGCTTAAGCCAGGTCCTTGAAGGCGTCGAGGTTGAAGGCCGTGTCGAGGAGCCGCTGCAGCTCCGTCAGGTGGGTTTTCTTGTTGCCGGTGGCGGGGGCAGCTGCCGGCTCCCGCCCTGCGTACCTGTGGGGGAGAAGGCTGGGGGTGAGGAGGGGTCTGCACCCCCCAGGTCCCCCCCCAGCTTTATGGCCACCCCCACCCCCCGAGTCCCTACCAGACGGGCTTGGCGCGGTTGATGGTGGTGCGGAGCCGGGGTTTGACGTAGTCGTAGTAGCCCTGGTTCTTGTGCTCCTCCTGGCACCACACCAGCTCGGCGGCCGGGTACTTCTGGGCTTCCCGCTGGAGGAGGTCGAAGGGGAACGGGGAGAGCTGCGGGCAACACAGAGCAGCGTCATGGCGGTGTTGTGGGGGGCACGGCCCTCCCAGCCTGTGGGCTCGGAGGCGGCTGCACCCTGCTCACCTGCTCCACCCTGGTGATGGCCACGTCGGCCTCCATCTGCCGGGCCTTGCGCTCTCGGGTCAGGTCGTAGTAGACCTTGCCGGTGCAGAACAGCACCCGCTTCACCTGCTCGGGGCTCTGGGCTGCGGGGCCGCTGTCGGGGATGATGCGGAGGAAGTGGGTGCCTGCCAAGGGAGAGGACGGCACTGTCAGCCGCCATGGCCCAGGGCACCACGCCGGCAGCTGCCTGCACCCGCGTCCCGTGCCAGCCCCTTCTGAGACCCCAGCCTGGGCAGGCAAACCGGAGAGGCAGAGCCAGACCAGCTGGTACTGGGTCCAGCTCCCAGTACAAACCATCACAGCTCTGTGAGACTTGGGCCTGCCAAACCCTGGCTGTGCCGCTCCAGCGGGAAGCGGCTGCCGATGGAGGAAGCACCACGGCAAAGCCTGGAAAGCCAAGTCACGTCTCCTCAGAGTCCGCGGCTCGGCACTAACAAGGGGTGGCTCTAATTTGCCGGGTAAGTAGCTGCAGCTGGCACACCCCGGCCACGGCAGGGGCGAGCATGTTGCCTCCCGCTGGAGGGGAGCAGGGAGGGAGGAAGGCAGCCCGCGTGCCGCACCGGCGCAGAGCTCCCTGCAGGGGCTGTCTGCAACGCCGTGATGCCGGTGGCGTCAGCCTCGCTCGGCCGCTCTTCGGCGTGAGGATGCTGCTGCCAGGCGGACTTTACCCGAGGTGGCCAGCTCCTGCCCTTCACCCTTCATCCCACAGAGCGTCGCGGGGGGAAACAGACACCTCCGTGCTGCTCGTACCTGGCAGCATGTCGTCGAAGCCGGAGCGGGCTTCGGGGTGGCGCAGCAGCGACTTTGGAGTGAAGATTATCAGCTGGAGGGGGGGAGAAGAAGCAGAGCAAGGCAGTCAGCCTCACCAGAAACACCCCGCTGCAAGCGAAGGCCAGAGCGCCCACCTGCCCGTCCTGCCTGCCCTCCCCTGCCCGAGCACAGGAGCAGCCGCCACAGATCTGCTCCTCGCTCGGCTGCCGTGCTCTGCCGGATTGGGCACCGGTTTCGGACAGCACCAGGTTTCCTGGTCTGGGTTTCCCCTGGGGAAGAGGCTGAGGTGCTGCTGGGGACCTGCCTGCCCCACAGCCGGAGCTGAAGGCAAGCGGCTGGACCGGGTTATTTACCAACGCCCACTGGCCCCAACGTCTCTGACCTCCCCGTGGAGCGCAGGAAGGGGTTGCAGCCACCCCAGCCTGCACGAGCCAGTCGGCAGCACATCACGTACCAAACCAACCCCGAGCACCAAGAGGTCCTTGGCCCAGGCAGAGGCAAATTGCCCGTGTTTGCTGCCAAGGTGCAAGAACGAGCCCGCCCCGAGTCCCGTCCCCAGGGACGCGGGGCTGCCCTGCCTTGGCACCGAGCCGGGCGCGGAGCTGCTGGCACTGACCGGTTTGCGGAAGGGCAGGAGGATCTGGCGCCGGAGGACATGGAAGAAGTTGGCCGGAGTGGAGCAGTTCACAACGATCCAGTTGCAGTCGTAGAGCTGGCGCACGTCGAAGTCGTCCAGTTTCTGCCTCAGCAGTTGAGGGGATTTCAAGAAACACAAGGTGCCTCTTGGCCTCGCAGCTCCGGCAGCGGGGAGAAGAGCGGCACCCAGCCCTCCCTCCCTCCTCTCCCCCTCCAGAGCACAGGGAGACCCACAGGGAGCTGGGAGAGGCTGCAGGTCTGTGCCCCCCACCTTGGGGCAGCCACAGGGGTGGCCAACAGCCCCCTCCCACGACGCTTTTAGGGCCACCTCTGCCTCATGCTGTGCAGCAGCCCCAGGGGCGGCGGAGGTGCAGCCTGGGCACCGGGTTCAGCCCCTTTCCCCACACCCTCCCGGCTGCAGCGCGAGCCCAGGGCGTCCCACGCCTCCTGCTACCGGCTCCACGACACCCGCCCCAACCGCAGCATGGCGCTGAGCCCACTCGGGTGTTACTGCCCCCCTCCCCATTTCAAAGCAGCGGTCGGATCCAGGACACAGGAGGGCCGGGCTGAGCTCAGCACGGCCGCCACTCACGGGGAAGACGTCGGGATCATCGTTGCACATCTGCAAGAATCGCTCCGGGCGGGCGGAGGAGTGCTCGGGACCCTGTGGGGACCAAGCAGGGAGCAGAGTGAGCGGGGTGGGGTCAGGGCTGGCACGAGAAGCCGATGCCAGGCACGGCCACGCCGTGAGCAGTGCTACCTGCCACTGCTGCCCTCAGCTCTGCTTCTGGAACAGGCCAGACAATGGGGGCCCACGAGCTGGGGAGGTCCTTACCATGCCCTCCATGCCATGGGGAAGCAGCAGGACGATGCCGTTCTGCCTGACCCACTTGGCCTGCCCGGGACAGATGAACTGGTCGATTATGCACTGAGCAGTGTTGTGGAAGTCCCCGAATTGGGCTTCCCAAAGCACTAGGGCGTTGGGGCTTGCCATGGCAAAGCCCAGCTCAAATCCTGAGGGATGGGAGAGAAGCAAGAGGGTTATCCTCCCGGAATGGCCTCACCCCCCTGGGCGGCGGGCACAGACCCCCTCGCTTACCGAGGACGCCGTACTCTGACAGAGAGCTGTTGCAGACGGTGTAAGGAGCCTGGTTGGGCCAGAGGTGGTTCATGGGGATACAGGTCCTCTTGTCCACGTTCTGGTCGTGCAGGACGTGGTGGCGATGGCTGGAAGAGAGGAAAGCATTACTCCATCATCACCCTTTGGATCCCTTCTGGAAAGCTGGAATCACCTTTACGGCCACCAAAAGCACAGCTTTACCTGAACGTCCCCCTCTCAACGTCCTGGCCGCTCAGGCGGATGTGGATGCCCTCTTTGAGCAGGGAGCCGAATGCCATGTACTCTGCCAGGGCCCAGTCCACCGTCCGGTTCTTCACCATCTCCCCGCGGGTTTTCAGAATACGGCTCAAACCTGCCGGGACAGAAGCCAGTTCATAGCGTGGGAGGGAGCTCCAGTGACACCGCGTGTGTCCCACAACCTGCCCACAGACTGACAGACTGCAAATGCCCGGGGGCAGAGGAACGGATCCACCTCTGTCGGAGGGATGAACCAGGGTTGAGGAATCAGGACTGCAGAGAAGGATCAGCTCCAAAGAAGAGCTACTCCTCAGTTCAATTCCGTTAACCACAGCTCCCTTGTGAACTAATTCTCGTAGACTCACAGACGGGTTTGTGTTGGAAGGGACCTTCAAAGGTCAACTAGTCCAACCCCCCTGCCATGAGCCGGGACATCTTTCACTAGACCAGGTTGCTCAAAGCCCCTCCAACCTGACCTTGAATGTTTCCAGGGATGGGGCATCCACAGCTTCTCTGGGCAACCTGTCCCAGTGTCTCACCACCCTCCTTACATCCAATCTACACCTACCCCCTTTCAGTTTAAAACCATTGCCCCCTGTCCTTCACTACAGGCCCTGGCAAAAAGTCTCTCTCCGTCTTTCTCATAACCCCCCTTTATATACTGAAAGGCCGCAGGAAGGTCTCCCCGTACCCTTCTCTTCTCCAGGCTGAACACCCCCAACTCTCTCAGCCTTTCTGCACAGGAGAGCTGTTCCAGCCCTGGGACCATTCTCGTGGCCTCTTCTGGACCCGCTCTAACAGGTCCACGTCTGTCTTGCGCTGGGGACCCCAGAGCTGGACGCAGTGCTCCAGGTGAGGTCTCAGGAGAGCGGAGCAGACGGGGAGGATCCCTTCCCTAGACCTGCTGGCCACACATATCGAAGCACTGCAACAGGTCCCTTCCTTCCAGGCCACGTTCCAGCCCTATCCCACATCTTCTCTGGAACAAACACCCTGTCTGGCATAGCTTCCGCAAGCTCCTACCTCCATGGATAGTGAAATCCTCCACTGGCACTGAGCTGGCCACTTGACCAATGTGCGTCAAGTCCTCTTCGTTCAGACCGGTGGAAGGGCAGGTCATGCTCCGGGGTTGGCCGTCCAGAGTGAAGAAACCTGCAGGAGGAGGAGCAGTCCACCCTGTTGTGGGAGCCATGCCCAGCTCCGTGTAAAGAGCTCAGGTCAGGGACACCCTCAAGCAAGGCTGGGGATGCCTGGAGCGGAGAGCACCACCCCACCCCCCCACCAGAGTGATTTACTAGAAAATAGCTGCCACGGCTCTAGAGAAGCCAGGCTCTTTGCTAGGACCTCCAAAAGGTTCCTAGCAACTTACCAGGCCAGGGTGAGTCCAGCCAGTGCTTGATGTGCAAGATCTTTTCATCCTTGGATCTTGCATGGGCCTCCTCGCAGATCTTATCGTACTTGGCAATTTCCTCCTGAAAGGCAGAACCAGAAGGCGGAAAAGCATTAGCGAGGGGTCTCCAAACAAGAGTGCCGAGCCTGGGGGCCTCGGCGCGAGCTTGCAAGGGTGCTGGAGGGCACAGCTGGTCCCCACAGCAGGGGAGCCCCAGGGCTGCGTAGCTCAGCCTTAGAGAGCAGAGCTGCTGCTGGAGGCCCCTGTCCCCCAAGGGACAGCTCTGCTGCCGTCTGAACCGACAACTCGCATTCAACCCTAACGATGCTGCGAAGCGGTACTGGGGCAAGGAAGAGCTGCCCCAGATACCCCCAGGCCACAGTGAGCCCGAGTGCTGCAGAGTTCAACTCTCCCGTGGGTCCCAGCCGTGCCGCAGTGGCCCAGCGCCGTCTGGCTGCACTGATCACGGGGCAATCCTTGAACTAAATGTTCCTGCGCTGTTCGGAGCTGGCACAGTCCAAGGACGAGCCTTGGCTCCTAACCCCGTCGCTGCCAAGTCTGCAGCAGTCGCCCAACCCTAGCACAGCTCTGCCACCTTTAGGTGACAAGCACAAGCAGAAATGGGCCCCGTCACATCGTTCACACCCAGATCTGAACCAAACAAGTAGTTTTCCCCAGAGATGCCGCCCGCAGTTTTCCTCCCAGGCCCCAAGGCACAGTACCTCATACTCCGGCTGATTCACCACCCCTTGGGAAATCAGCAGCTCTGCGTATTTCTGCAGCACCGGCTTCTGTTTCCGAATCTGTTTGTACATCAGGGGTTGCGTGAACATGGGTTCGTCCATCTCGTTGTGACCGTTGCGCCTGTAACAAACCTGTCGGGAGGGGAAAGAGCCTTTGAAAGTAGCTGCTTGCAAGCCACGGCTCTGAAAGCCGTCGGATGTTCCTGGGTCTCTGTGCTAGGAAGGGTCCGAAACAGCCCAGGAGGAACCCAAGCGTGTCCTCCCCAACGCGGGAGGCGAGGGCAGGCTCCATACAGAGACAGCGTCACCTCTCCAAGTGCTATTACAGCCTTGTTGCCTTTCTTTACACCACCTCCTCCCTCCCCTCGCGTCAAATGGGCCAGACAAGCCCTGAAGAGGAACTTCAGCTTTCAGAAAATACAGCCCGAGAGGTATTGGTGAGCGCCCACAGCAGAGCCACAGCTTTAGGATAAAGCCACATGCCACGTTTCTTACCAAATCCACCACCACGTCCTTATGGAAGGTGCTTCGCCACTCTGCTGCCACATTGCACACGTAGACGACGGCCTCCGGGTCGTCCGCGTTGACGTGGAAAATGGGCGCGTTCACCACGCGGGCAACATCGGTCGGGTACGGGGAGGAGCGGGCCATCCGGGGGTCTGTTGTGAAGCCGATCTGTAGCAGGTGAGAGGGAACAGGACCAGCACGGCGGTAAGGATTTGGAAAGCGGCACACGCAGCTTCGAGGGCAGCTCGGCTTGAGGCTGAGCTGGGGGTTCCCCCACGGCTGTGCCACTCAGCCGTAGCACAACCTGCCCGTCTCCTGCGCCCCGGACCGTCATCCTGCTGCGCCCCGGGATGGGCTGGTCCCAGTGAAATGCCTCTGGTTTACCCGGGGGCAGAACAGAGCAGCCCTGCGTGATCTCGCAGGTTGCACCGCCTCTGCGCCAGGCTGGAGTCAAAAGCTGCTACTGTTGAGCAGCTGGGTATCAAGTACCCGGTGCTTGACCCCAGGATTATGGCTCATGCCAGGAACCTTGGCTGGGAAACAGCTACTGCCTGCTGCCAGCTACCACCCAGGCCTGAGCCTGCAGAGGGGCCGGCTGGTCCCCGAGGGACCCCACGGATGCAGGGGATTTGCTCCTCACCTGGTTGTTCACCACGACGTGGACGGTGCCGTGGGTGGTGTAGGAGGGCAGGTCACTCAAGTGGAACGTCTCGTAGACGATGCCCTGCCCAGCGAAAGCGGCGTCTCCGTGCAGGAGGATGGACATCACCTGGGAGACGTGAAGCCATGGCGGTCAGCAGGGGCTCTGTGGGGATGGTGGGCAGGGGCAGCCACCAGGAAAGGGCCCAAGTCTCATCCCCGTGAGCCTTTGGCGTCCCAGAAAGGACACAGCGCAGCTCGTCAATGCATCCGATGCTGGGATGGGCTCGGCGCACAGCAGCTGGGAGGCGAGCCCCATTCCCAAACACACACATCCCAAAGCAAAGCCTTTTTCTAACCGGGGGAAGACGAGAAAAAAGCCCCTTTCCGCCATGCTTTCACCCCAGAAGACCTTTGGGCAGGAGCCGGGCCGGGAGCTCGCTCCAGCTTCGGTGACGTTATTTTGCTATCGTACCCAGGAGCTGGCTGAGGACGCTGCCTGTCAGACGAGAGTTTGTCTATTTATATCCAGCCCTTGGGGTGTAGGAGGAAGGGAAGCACTTTTGATCTCACCCTTCCACTTCTTCGTGTTGGAGACAGGTCTGCGATGAATCAGACCGCAAATAAACCCCCGACCGCAGCCCGTTCCCTGCTGCTCTCCCACCGGGGTGCGGAGAGCTGCCTGCTGCTGCTGGCTCCAGCTTTCCCAGTCCCAGGAATGGTTATCCCTGGTGATGAGATCCTTCAGCTTGAGGCTCCTACTGCCGAGCCCTCTGAGCTGTGATGCTTGGGTTGGCTTTCGGGAGCGCCCCTCATTTCCCTGCTCTCCAACCAGGGGTTTGGGCATCTGCTGCTCCCCGCAGCCCGGCTGAGCCGGTTGCTCAGAGATGGAGGAAGCAGCAATGGGAGCCTGGGGTGGGCAAGCTCCTACCAAAGGTACCCCCAAAGACAGCGGGGAAGGATGGGGGAGCAAAGTCAGGGTGATAGCAGGGTGACAGCAGGGGAAGGAGCACAGCAAACCAAAACCACCTGGGTTTCTTTGCTTTCCCACCAGCCTGCTTCCCACCAAACCTCGTCCAGCCCAGGCCACTTCACTGCAGGCGTCTCAGCACCACTCACCTTCTTCCCTTCCGTGTCCCCACAGTAAAACTGCTCTGCTTTAGTCTTGCCTTGAACAACAGGATCAGCTGCCTCCAAGTGAGAAGGATTTGCCACCAAGGAAAGGGTGATGTTCCTGTCGGTGACGCGGTTAATCCGCCGGTGGTACATTCCCAGGTGGTACTTCACGTCACCGGAGCCCTGACAGAGGGGAGAGGAGAGTCACCCCCAGGAACGTGAGCGGCTTTTGGGGCACGGAAGGAGACCTGAAGCAGGGTGGAGCTGACCCCTGGGGCTGGAAAAAGGGGGCATTTTCTGGAGGCGCTGGCAGAAAGCAGCAGGCACTCACTTTAGGAGCTGACCTGGCATTCAGCAAAGCAAAAGTAGCCTGCTACAGGTGCCAAACCACCAACAAACCTCAGACACACGTCAAGCCCATCTAGGTAAGGTCGTAGGTGCAAGGGAAGAAGCAAGTGTAGTGGGTTTGGGGAAGAACACTGGAAAACAGAGCTGGGATAACGCTCACCCAAGCTCTGCCCACACTGCACCAGTACAGCCATCCCTGGCACCGCTCGCAATAGGCTGCAATTCCCAGCTGGGGCACCTCGACACCCCAGGCTGCTGCTTTCTCACCTCAAAACCCCACCTGAAGGGCATCGCAGGATAAAGCCAGACCAGCCCAGCTTTCCAAAAGCCACGTCATCCCAGCTTATGATGCTGGAAGCTTTGAAGCACAAATGCATCGCAGCGACAGAGCCTGCGGTGGAAGCGATTCGAGCCTCGGGGTTTTTGCAGCTGCTTTAGGGCTCCATATGGGGACCAGGGGCTGCTGCAAGGGTACAAGTCAACCTCTGCTCCTGGCCACCTTCCCCTCCCCTCGTCGCTCACCCCAAGGCTGCTTTATGCCCATGGAGAGCCACTGACCACCCAGCAGTGGCACCGACATGAAGGCTTCAGTCACACGAGCGTGTGTGTGACGTGGAAATCCTTGCGACACCGATGCCACCGAGGGACACCACCAGCGGTGGCACAATCCAGCTCACGCTGCACGGCCACAGCCTCCAGGGACCGCATGGAGATAGGCGACAGCAACCTGCTACAGGCAGAAGAGGAGATTCACCTCATCAGCAGCCTCCAGCTTGGAGTCGAACTGGCAGAAGATCTGCTCCAGCTCTTTCCTGATCACGTTGGCAAGAACATTCAGGCGTCCCCTGCAAAAGCAAGACCAGTGTTGGCAACCAGCAGCGCCAGCCTGGCATCGAGTGCCAACGGTGACTTGCCATCCCCACCGTCATGCAGAGGCAGTGCGAGAACCCCACACCTCTGGCAGCGGTTCTAAGGTCAACTGGGGAGAGGGCTCTGCAGTTTCACCCGAAAAGGAGACTGTAGACCCCAACGCACAGGGATGGACCGGCTGCTGCCGCATCCCAGAGCGGGCAGGCCAAATCCTGCTCTGGGACTCCAGCTCTGCTGCTAGAGCCACCACCCCTCTCCAGATGAATCTACAAATGAGCTGAAGCTGCAAACACCACGATGAGCAGAGAGCAGCCAAGGCCTGAGCTCTCCAACTAAGGTTCACCACCAGCCAAGACCAGTTAGGTGATGGCAGAAAACAGTGTGCCCTCCAGCACCGAACCCCGGCAGCACCCCTCTCCTCCGCACCCCAAGCACCACCGTGGAGAGAGGCAGGGTTACCTGTGCGGCATCCCCATGATAACATAATCCACTCCCTTCTCACTCGACTTATCAATAATGGTCTTTAAAGCTGGGATCAGCACTTCACAGCCCTCCAGACCGAAACGCTTCTCTGAAGACCATTTCCGATGGAGGAACTCCTCAAACCTGGAAGGCAAAGGGAGAGAGGGATCAGTGCCAGGGCTGATCAGCTGAGGGCAGAAGCCAGAGAAAGGATGGGGACCGCACCGAGGGAGCCACAGCACCCAGTGATGCTCAAGCAGGCATCATGCAGCAGCCCGACAGCCTTCCTGGTCACCCCGGTCTCCTCCCGCAGAGCCCAGCTGGCTGCTCCCCCACCGCGACACTGTGCCGCACTTACACCTTATTTTTAGACCTTTTCTTTCAGGATCATCCATGTTTTCGGGCTCTTTGCCAGCACCTGAGCCTGCCAGCCCGGCAGCTCGCTGGCGTCACCCTGCTGATTAAGCCGACCGCGACAGACGAAGTCAAGATATGACTCAGGTGGTGACCGCGTCACTCCGGCTGGGAGCAAACCACCCTGTGCAGCAAGGGAAGATAAGGGGAAGGTGAAGACCCCCCGGGGTACCTGGTAGAGCGGACCAGCCTGGCCAGCAATGTGCGTTTCTCTTCGTTGGTGAACTGCATAATGCCCGGCGTCTCAAACTTCTGCCGGATCCACTGGCACTGCTCCAGGTCGTTGATAAACATGAACTCCACGCCGATGTGCTGGCAGTACGCCATCTGCCCCGACGGGAGAAGAAGGGCCGTGAGACAACAGCCAGGGCTTTAACATCTCCTCACCCACCGCAAACACAGGCACGTGCAGCATCGTATCGGACTACGGGGCCAGGGACTCTTTCGTCCCCCTCTTTAACCTTTCAGCAAGACAAAGAGCCCTCCTGCCCCAGCGGAGACACAAACCCTCCTGCCTGGCAGCCGCACCGCGCTGCCTGAGCACCGGCAAGCGCTGCCTGCGATGGCACCCTGGGGGGGCCCCCAAGCAGCGCCGGCAGCCAGCACTGCGCCAGCCCCGTTTTGGGAGCCTGGTTTGAGCTGTTTTCCCAGGAAAGGGGACGCCGCAGGGGAGGAGCATCAAAATGTTTAATTCCCTTTCCCCGAGGGGCCCAGGATCAGACCCCCAAGTCCTTTATATCCACCTCAGAGGCGAGATTTTCCCTCTCGGTGGCATCAGCTGTGACCAGGTCCACAATCCCCCTTCGTATGGTGGGGAGAGAATCAGCAAAACAACCTCTCCCAAAAAATAAGGAGCTCGTTCTTGCAGCTTATCTAAGATGTTGACGCAGCTTTGCTTCTCCCAAGGTCAACCTGTCTCAACAGAGACCATCTGAGCGAGCCTGCAGCTTGCCCGGGAGCCATCTGCGCTCTCAGACTGGGCAGAGCAGGGTATGAAATTCGGCAGCAAAGGGGAAACGGCTGCAAGAGCCGGAGGCCCCAGCCCCAGGTGGGAGCTGCTCCTGCACCAAGACCCTCCAAGGGGCCACCACGCAGGGCAGCAGCAGCACTACAGCAGCGCACGGAGCGGGGTATTGCCTGCCCAGCACCGTTCGCTGCTTTAAACTGGAAAATGTAGCTGGAGAGGTTTCCAAAAATGCAGTATTTAGTTGCCTGGGGTTTGCTCAACCTTGGCTAGACCAAACGTGTTGCCCTAATGTAGCGTGAAGCTGGAGGTGATCAGAGATGATCAGCTAACACAGGGTGGCTGCTACAAGTGGGGCAAGCGCTGAGGAACAGCTCCCAACCTGAAAAGCTTAAAATCTGCAGGTTGGCCCAGGTTGCAGGCAACAGCAGGGCCCAGGACCTCCAAAAAGCAACTGCTCTGTGTCCCCCCTGGGCTGCAAACAGGTCTGGCACAGCCCTCCCCGCCCTCCTCACCTCCAGCCGGCGGATGATTTCCCGGAGCGGAAGAGCCGATTCATTTCCACCGATGAAAGTGGTTGTGGGCAAGTGGAAGACCTTGTCGAGGTCAGATTCATCCAGCCCGTAAAAGCCTGCAGGATTTTTCATGGGTGGGACCAGCGAAAGCAAGAGAGAGAAGGAAGGAAGGGGGACGGGGGGACACCGTCACGCAGGGACCGGGTGCATTTGGGAGAGGTGGGGAAGGGACAAAAAAAAGCAGCATAAAACCAAAAATAAGCATGAAGGAGGTTTATATGGATAAAAACCAAGCCGTAATTAAACAAAAAGACATTAAGCACAGAACAACAAGGTTATTACGAAAGGTAACGCAAGAAACGAAACACAAAGCAATATATATACACACGTAAATCGGTAATTAAAATCCAGGGCGAGAGTCAGGAAGTTTGTAGCCCCAAGAACGCAAAAAATACACCACAAATTATAACAAGGGGAGAGAAAAGAAACAGAGGAATTGAGGAGTCACCAAGCACAACGGAGTGTCGCCACACGGTGGAAATTAAAAATGAAGAGTCAATGCGGAGAAGGAAACGGTTAAAACAGACAAACCCCAAAGAGAGATAGAGAAGCAAGAGAAAGAAAACGGCATCAGGGCTCTGCGACGGACTCTCCTGAATAGCTCAGCCCGGGAGCGGGGCAGCCAGCCAGCCCCTCGGGGGTTTTGCTGCCCAGATACCCCCTTGCCCAATTAACAGCCTTTTAATTAGGGGGTTAGCCTAGCTCTGCTTAGCAAACCCCCTCTTTTTGGGTGCTGGCACCTCGTGGTTCGTAGGCAGCTCCTTACTACGACACGTGGGGCTGCGGGGAGCTGGGTGCGCCTGGAGAAGGCACCGCGCAGGGCTGGGAGCTGAAAATCGGGTTTTAGAGCTGCAGACGAGCCCCGCCGCCGCCTGCTGCTGTTACAGCATCAGCAGGTCCCTGCCAGGGCCCGCAGCAGCTCCATGGTACCCCAAAGCCATCGGAGGTGCCTCAGCGCCCGCTGAAGCTCACAGTTGTCTTTGAGGAAACTGAGGCACGGAGGAGGAGGGACAATGAACTCGCTGAACCGATGCAGCAAGGCAGAAGCAGAGCCGGGAGGGGGACTGGGGAGTCCCAAGACCCTTTTGAAGCAGGAGCTTGGCGGATGGTGGAGCTGCCCGCTCCCAACAGGGCCAGGTTTCAAGGTGTTTTCTAACCGAGGGCAGGAGCCACGGAGGAGACGGAGTTACCTCCGCTCCTCCCAGGCCAACACCTCAGCTGGGGGTGTCTCTTTGGGAGGGTACGGGGGATGCCACCCCCTAAACGCTGCGTAACCCACCTTCTTCCAGGCAAAGGGAGGCAAAAATTGGCCCCTCCATAGCTGGCTCTCCTTGAACTTAATGTTATAGGAGTCTATGTCTTGCTCTCTGGTGAGGAATGGAGGTTGAGCTGGAGACGGGGCTGGCCACGGCTCATCCCTGTGCAGCCTCGAGGACGGCGCTTGCCGGAGGCGGGGAACACCCACAGCAAGCCCGGAGCTGGTTTTCCTGCTCGCCACTGCCGTCCACCTCCTCCTCTGCCCACACAACCCTCCTGGACGCTGCTGGTCCCAGGGGAAGGAATGAAGCCAGACCCCAGGGAGCTCGGCAGCGGAGCTGTGCCTGGGAGCGCTGAACCGCAGCTTCAAGGAGCTGAGGGTTTGGCCCCGCATCTCCAGGGCTTCTCTGCGGTTCCTATCCAAACAGAAGCCCTGGAGAGAGGCGGCATTAGTACCGAGCATCCCAGAGAAGCTGCTGGCTGGAGGTTTCAGGGAAGCCTCAGTAATTTGCTGTGGTTCCCAGCCCCACGGCACAGGGCTTCGGCTCGCTCTGCCATGCCAGTTTGAAAACTCAGGCAGACTTTGGGGGGTATCAGATTTTACAAGGATTTTTCAGGGCTCTACGCATCTCTGCTTCTGCTTTGCTGCAACCTGCCAGCTTTTTTGACAGTGCTGAGTATTTATAGGCAGCAATACCATCAGAGGGGGGGAAGGCTAGGGATGAGCTGCCAAATTTTCACCAGGACAAAACCAGGACAGAGTCAGGAGAAGACAGCTTGGATTTTTAGGAGACTCAAACCAATTGGGGAGATTGAGGCCTCGTAAAATTAATGTTCACAACAAAACGTGTACTCTAGCAAGCTAGGCACGCAGACACACAGTATGGAAAAGGCCAGTGAGGCTCTACATTGGGGATCTCTACAGGTGAAGCATCACTAACCAAGCGCCTACATTGAGACTTTTAGTGGGACAAATTAAAAATAAACATGTTACAAAACTCAAGAGTGGTGCGAGACGGGAGGAAACTGCTTTACCGGCTTGGTTCATGCCCAGAATAACCTATTCAAAGAGAGTCCTGCACTCCAGAGGGTTAAAGGCTCATTAATTGCATACCTCCTACTGTTAACACTCTCAGCCGCTCCTTGAACACTGCGAGATCTGGGGTGGGCAGGGAAAGGGGTGCAGAAAGGGAGAAGATAGAGAGACGCAGTCAAAGTTAGTAAAAAAAAAACCTGGAACCGTGAAAACTAGTTATGGAAAGCACAAGTCAAAAAAAATACAGTATTTAAAATACAGTCAAAAACCATAAGAGGGAAAAGGGTTGGGATGGAGGATGACTACGCACTAGGCGGAGAAGAAATCCCGGTGGAAAGTCTGGCGAGAGGAGGGAGGAGCAGGGAGGGGAACAGGGGGGCATCAGACACTGGGGAGCAGTTGAGCTGCATGGTTTGAAATGTCCTCTCGCGTGCACGCCTCAGACGGGAGCGGAAGACCGCCCGGCACGGTGCCTTCACCTGCTACGACCAAAAGGCATCTTCCCATCAAGGACCAGCAAGGGGAGCGTTACCCTCTGCAGAGCAGGGAGCTGCTTCCCACCGACATCTGCTCCCGGAGGTTTTGCTCTGCTCGTTGCTACTGGGAGGATTTCAAGGTCACTCCCAAGGAGGCACCACTGCTGCCTACACACAGGCAGGAGGGGGATCGGGGTGTTAACGAG
The DNA here is from genome assembly GCF_964195595.1 of Calonectris borealis. Taxonomy (NCBI): domain Eukaryota; kingdom Metazoa; phylum Chordata; class Aves; order Procellariiformes; family Procellariidae; genus Calonectris; species Calonectris borealis. The sequence goes on along the minus strand of NC_134338.1, from coordinate 6,753,730 downwards.
CAGGCCGTTAATGAGCAAGACCAAGGGTGAGGCAGGCACGCACAATGCCGACACTTCTCGAGCATGCTCGGCACAGGCGGGAGCGCCGGGACACCATGCCGGATGCAGGCAGGGCTGCCGGAGCGGCAGGCAGCGTGCGTCACCGGAGCTGCGCTCGCCGGCTAGGTTAGTGACCCGAGTGCCTCAATCTCACCTGGGTTACAAGAAAGGCTTTGGGAACACGTCTCTTTTTGATCAGTGGGAAAAAATCATATGTTTAGGTGAGACGTTTGGTTAGCAAGGTCTCAAACTGGGGAAAGGGGAGGTGGCAGCGCTCCCAGCCCATCTCCCCGCAGGGGCTCGCCTGGCTCTTCGCGAGCTGAAGGACGATTTCCATCAATTCCCCCGGGCAAGAGGCAGGAGTAGCTGCCTTCCGCAAGAGACAGACAGACAGACGGACGGACGGACGCTCAGACACACACCGCCTTCCACACACCACCTGATTTCAGTGTACTAAGGTATTATTTCCTTGGACAGGTCACCTCAAGTTCCTGCAGTCATCTTATCCTTGTTTTACACCACTTACCATGCCAGATCAGCTGCAGTAGAAGACCAGGATGAGATTATTTTGGTTTTTAAAAAGAAAAGACAAGAGAAAGAGGAATTTGGTGGCTCAGCCCCACTGCTCATCAGACCGAGTACCCCCAGGTGTGCTTTCCCCCTCTTGCATTTTCTCCAAAGCTCACACTGCTTAATCCAAAGAGAGCTTCCAAACCAGAGACAAACCAGCTGCTAAACAAAAGGCAATTGAGAAGAAAGATCAACTTCTGAGATTAACCATGCAACTCCTTTGAATTACAGCACTGCCCGGCCATGGTTTAAGCTGTTGGCAGCAGAACTCACACCACAAAAGCTGACCTTTAAGGATTTCACTGCTCAGAAAGAGGAAACAAGATTGTTTCCAAGTTTCAAAACCGCTCCTGTTATTAACTGCTCTGTCAAGTGTTAAGAAATACTCTTTCAAAGCAAAAGAAGCCAGCAGGATCTGCTTAGAAATTGGCTTTCTCTGCCACAAGCAGGCGATACCCGATCTTAGGCTCGGCCGGAGCTCTGCCCACGCTCTGCACCAGCGCTGCTCTCCTCCCCTCTCGCTGAGCGCTGCTTGCAAGCTATGTTCACCAAGTTGTGTTTTAAGAGCGACCAGATGAGGTTTTCCAGGCTGAGCATAGCAGGGGAAAGTCTATTCAGTACAAATAACACAGCAAGATAATAAAGCCTCCTTTGATTAGACACAGCCATTTGAGTCTGGGGTCCTACCACGGGACACAACCCCAGCATGAGCTAGCGGCTGATACCAGCATAGCTTGTTCCCAGGACTTGTTATTTCCTGTGAATTCATGGATTCCTGGTAATTAAATCAACACCAGGAACTGCAATGACAGATATCTTAGTATGAAAGCCACAAAGAAACAGATATTAAACTTAACGCCTATCTCGGACACGGAGATTGCGGGCCGAGATTCTCCTCCAGCCGATGCCTACGGACCAGCCATGCCTGAAGACTTTCCACCGCGGCGAGCTGGGCTGGGTCACGGTGCTGGACTCGTGACCGCTCACCCTGGGGAAGCAGGAAAAATTGAGTTTATACCGCTTTACCCAGATTCTGTTACAGCTGTGATGATGCTGTCAGCCCAGCTCTGCAGTTGTGGCTCCAAGGGAGGACCTGTTCTTGGACTGCTTAGGGCCCTTGGGCTCTTCTGCCTCTGAAGCAAGGACGCTGCTGGAGCACACCTTGCTGCAGAGGAACCACACGGTCAAAGCAGAACAAAAGCCCTCTGAACTGACTTTCCCCATTGAAGCAGCCCCATGAGTTCAACGTCCAAGTGGAAACCAGTACGGAGCAGTGCCCCTCAAGGGTCCGTACTGGGACCAATACCGTTTAATCATCGATGGCATGGATAGTGGGATCAAGGGCACCCTCAGCCAGGTTGCAGGTGACACCAAGCTGAGTGGTGCAGTTGATACGCTGGAGGGAAGGGATGCCTCCAGAGGGAGCTGGACAGGCTGGAGGAGTGGGCTTGTGCGAAGTTCATGAAGTTCAACAAGGTCAAGTGCAAGGGTCGGGGCAAGCCCCAGTCCCAGCACAGATGAATGGATGGATGGAGAGCAGCCCTGCGGAGAAGGACTTAGGAATGCTGGTGGGTGACAAATTGGACATGAGCCATCAACGTGTGCTCGCAGCACAAAAAGCCAAGCGTCTCCTGGACTGCATCCAAAGAAGCACGGCCAGCAATCAAGGGAGGTGATTCTCCCCCTCTATTCCGCTCTCCTGAGACCTCACCTGGAGCACTGCGTCCAGCTCTGGGGTCCCCAGCGCAAGACAGACGTGGACCTGTTAGAGCGGGTCCAGAAGAGGCCATGAAAATGGTCCCAGGGCTGGAACAGCTCTCCTGTGCAGAAAGGCTGAGAGAGTTGGGGGTGTTCAGCCTGGAGAAGAGAAGGGTACGGGGAGACCTTCCTGCGGCCTTTCAGTATATAAAGGGGGGTTATGAGAAAGACGGAGAGAGACTTTTTACCAGGGCCTGTAGTGAAGGACAGGGGGCAATGGTTTTAAACCGAAAGAGGGTAGGTGTAGACTGCACATAAGGAAGAGGGGTTTTTTATGCTGTGGGTGGTGAGACACTGGGACAGGTTGCCCAGAGAAGCTGTGGATGGCCCATCCCTGGAAGTGTTCAAAGTCAGGTTGGAGGGGGCTTTGAGCAACCTGATCTAGTGAAAGATGTCCTTGCCCATGGCAGGGGGCTTGGACTAGTTGACCTTTGAAGGTCCCCTCCAACCCAAACCACTCTGTGAGTCTACGACTTACTGACAGCACGGTAACTCTCCACTCCCGGCTCCCTTTTCTCGTGGGAGACAGCAGTCGCTGCAACAACCTGCAGCCGGCTGGCTCTGCGTTTCGTGCAGACCCTGCTCTCCTCTCAAAAGGGAAACACGTCCATCAGGCACAGGGCTTCAGGGCTCTCCTCTGCTGCTCTGCTTCAGAAGGACTAGCGCCCACAGCAGAGGCCAAAAACCCTGAGCGAGAAAAGGCTTTCCTCACCCCTTCCTCTCCCCAGCCACTGGGAGTGGCTTCAAAGCCACCTAAAAAAGTCTCCCTGCTCCCCTCGCAGTGCTGACTAAGAGTACTTGTGTCCTCTCCTGCGCCTGTGTTCATGGCCATCATCTCCCCACCTCTTCCCAACAACACCTCCCAGGCACAGGGCTTGCTCCAACCCAGAGCCGGCCAGCTCCCGAGGCACAGCCAGGGCTTGGTCCTCTGGACAAGCACGTCAGAAGTCCAGACCTCAGGATGAAGCAGCTCCTCCATCATCCAGTGAGCTGGGACAACCAAAACCTAATCCTTCCCTACCACTCCCAGTACACGTAATCCCGTATGAAGGTCCAGCGGGTCCAGGGCTGGTTCCCTGGCAGCTGAACGAGGAATCAAGATCGTTTACATGCACCGTACGCTCTGATCAGCTGTTTCGTTGTGCGAGGTTAGTAATCATTACTGCTGCTCTACTCTAAGTTAGAAGCATGCCTCTCGAGCGCTCGTAGTGCCAGGGTAACGACCCTGGGAAAGCACCAGCAAGGTGAAAGAGCTCAGCGCCGCGACCTCGTTCTAGCTAGAAGAATGGCAGCGTACTACAGAGATCAAATCTAAAGCACATTGAGAGGTGCTGAGTTTAAGCACTTTCAGATTAGGATTTCAAGTCCTAGGCACCACACACGCTTCTGTGCAACACTCATGCATCTTTCGCTCAAAGGCATTGGGATTTCCCCCTCTCTACTCGGACGGGAACGCATCCCAAAGCTTCCTTGTTATGATCACCAGCAGGGACTCATAGCTCAGTCTTGGAAAAAGGAGGCAATTAAGGGATTTACAAATGCTGCAGCAAGCTGGGAGCGAAGGAGGGCAGGGCATCGTCGCAGGGGCACACCAAGAGGCGCTTCTCAGCCCTGCAGAGACGAAGTCAGCCCATTCCGCCCAGCTCTCGAGGCCCCCAGGAGCAGCTGAGGGAACAGACCTCCAGCTCTCGCCAACACAAAACCTCTCTGCTTCGCATTTCCAGAAGATGCAATTGCTTCCACCCCTGGATGAGCGAGTTCAATGACATAATTAATTGGCACCAGTTGGAGGAGAAACATGAGCCGAGCAATAGGGTTTTGGCACAAGACCCAGCTGCCGTGACAGCCGGAGGGGGGCAGAACCACTCCGCGGCGGCCGGTCAACTATAAATTTAGAGTGATCATTACTAAGGAAACTTAAGACCTTTCCCCCCTTACTGGTGAAGCAATCTACCTACAAAGCTGTGAAAGAGAGAGGAGCTCAAGCAATGCAGCACTAACTGCTCTCAAAGCCCTCACCCAGTTTGTCTGTGGATGTGATAATATCGGCTGGAAGGGAGGAGTCCAGATCTGCATCCAAGATGCCCAGTGGGTCGAGTTGTGCTACATGATGCCCTCGAATCTATGAAATGGGCCAGGAATGGAAAGGAGAACAGGTACCAAGAGGGAGAGGGGAAAGGGAGAAAAACAAAAGAGGGGAGGGGTAAAAAAGTTAAATTACATTAGAATTAATTTGCAGAGTAATTCTCACCGACGTTTGGAGAAACAGTTACTGGCGCATCATCAAAATTTACACAACTAATGCCGAGAGGATCAAGCTTTGCAATGTGATGACCCCTGACCTGGAAGCAACAACACAGATTAGTCATTAAAACAAGTTAATTGAAAAAACATTCCTTAAAAACAAACAAACAAACAAACAAACGATGTCATGCACAGTTTCCCTCTTTACATTTTCTGCAGAGTCACCCCAATTTCTGGCTGCAACTAAAGCCTGGAGAAGTTGGGCTTACTTTCAACTACAGCGTGTAGGTGTGAGTGCCACCAGCTGCAAGGACCGCTCTGCTCTGCCTGAAGCCAGGCTTCGGCAAGGCAGGCAGGGGGAAGGCGATCTCCTTCACAGCAGAGACCTTCCAGAATTGAGGTCCGAGGGTCTCCCACCGCTTGCCTGATGTCCAGCTCGAGCACCTCCTCTCTACGGATGCAATAACTCCACACCGATGGTTTCCTCCTAAGCATCATAGCAAACGAAGCAATTTTCCAGATTTTGGCAGGTCTAGGTGCTCTCCTGCCAATGTGGCAGAGAAAACAAGCATTGCCACCAGCAGCAGTAGCTCCTGAAAGGCAGAGGAACGTGTCTGAGGAACATCTGCCTGTCTGCGCTATTAGAGGTCAGCAGCTCACAGCATCCTTTTGGAGAGAGGAGCCTACGGCAGGACTTGGAGCACTCATGTTGCTCTTCTGGGAAGGGGCAAGAGCGGAAATACCAAAGAGCTTTGGCACCAAGAGAGCCCTGATGGCTCCCGGTGGCGGCAGTCGGGCCAGGGGTCACCACACTGGGTTTGAATCCGCATCGGGAGGTACAGAGAATAACGAGAGGTAACGAGGAGTTTTGCTTTTTGCCTTCACAGGAGGAGGTACCCACAGATGGACCCCACCACACCTCGCTGGGCAAACTCGATTCATCTCAGTGGCCAGCACTCTCCGACTGGCAAGGCACCGTTTATTTCTTGGCAGCTCCTGCTCTCAAAGCTTCAGGCTCAGCTACGCCGGGAGCAGGGCAGGAAACACTGCCACGGTACGGGGTGCGGTGCCTTCTCTGCGCTGGGAAAACGATACTCCCGGCCATCAAATCTGTTACCAGTTAGAAAAATGACTCGTATACGAGGGGATTACTAAACCTCCTGCACAAACCAGACATACTGATCTGACCTTATTTACCAGAACGTCATTCCTATTCAGAGTATCCCAAAGGGATTTTAGGAAAGGATTTTTGTGGTTTTACCAGCCAAAGAGCCTGAAATCAGCCATCGACATTAAGAAACTGCTAAGAAAGCACCGATCCCCCCCATACTCTCTGCAGGGCCAGATGACGATGTGCCCAAGCACTGGTGGCCACATGAAAAGCTCTTCTTCTGGGCCAGCTTTGTCTGGGAACTATTTGCTTGTCCGTCTTGCAACAAAGCGCAGGGGCTAGCCCATCATTCAGCAGTCGGCAGGACGCAAGCTCACCACGCTGTTCCCCACGGCCGGGATGCTCTCACCGGGACCAGGAGGACACTTTGTCCGGCAAATGGCTTTAAGCTGGAGGCGCCCAGTGGCTTTGAGGTCAACTCAGCAGTTTGCAGGTACACGGCAAATCCTCAAATTGGTGTGGGAGCGAGGAGAAGGTCTTTTCCCCCATGGGAGCCATGCTGCTTGTTATTCCCCATGTGCAAGGCAAGCCAGGCAGATTTTTTCCCCGAACCCAAAATGAGACCGCAGCAGATATTTGCAGGAAGCATCACACTCGCAGGCCCTGATCCTGATAGGGGACTTCAACCACCTGGACATCTGCTGGAAAAGCGGCACAGCAAACTACGAGTGGTCCAGGAAACCACTGGAGTGCCTTGAGGCCGACTTCCTAGTGGAGATGATGGAGAGCCCGACCAGAGGAGAGGCACTACTGGACCTGTTGCTCTCTAACGCAGAAGAACTTATCGGAGAGGTCAAGACTGGAGGTAGCCTGGGCTGCAGCAATCATGCTCTGGTGGAATTCTCAATCTTGAGGGATACAGGACAGGTAAAAAGTAGAGTCAGGACCCTAAACCTCAGAAAGGCAAACTTTTAGGGCGCTGGTGCGTGGGATCCCTTGGGAAAGTGCCCTCGGAGGCAAAGGAGCGAATGAGAGCTGGGAGATATTTAAAGACATTTTTCTTAGGGCACAAGGGCTCTCAATCCCGACATGCAAGAAGTCAGGCAGGGGAGGCAGGAGGCCAGTTTGGCCAAGTCAGCACCTCTTAGCCGAACACAAACGCAAAACCAAAATGCATAGGCAGCGGGGGCAGGGATATACCCCCTGGGGAGATGATAGGGACATGGCCCGGGAATGCAGGGAGGGGGTCAGGAAAGCCAAGGCACAGCTAGAGCTGAATTGGGCTAGGGACGTGAAAAGTAACAAGAAGGGTTTCTTCAGGTACGTAGGACAACAAAGGAAGATGAAAGAAGCTGTATCCCCTGAGGAGCGAAACGGGAGACCTGGCTGCAACCGACATGGAGAAGGCTGAGGTACTCAACAACTTTTTTGCCTCAGTCTTCACCGGCAAGTGCTCCAGCCACGCTGCCCAACTCACAGAATCCAAAGGCAGGGACTGGGAGAACGAAGTACCACCCACCGTAGGAGAAGATCAGGTTGGAGAGCATGTAAGGCACCTGAATGTGCCATCAGGTCCATGGGACCTGATGAGATGCATCTGAGGGTCCCGAGGGAACTGGCAGATGAAGCTGCTATGCCACGATCCATCATATTTGAAAAGTCGTGGCAGACTGGTGAAGTTCCCAGTGACTGGAAAAGGGGAAACATAACCCCCATTTTTAAAAAGGGCAAAAAGGAAGACCCAGGGAACTACAGGCCGGTCAGTCTCACCTCTGTGCCCAGCAAGATCACGGAGCAAATCCTCCTGGAAACTATGCTAAGGCACATGGAAAACAGAGAGGTGGTTGGTGACAGCCAACATGGGGCTAATTGTGCCTGACAAACTCGGTGGCCCTCTACAATGGGGTTACAGCATTGGTGGGTAAGAGAAGAGAGACTGATGGCATCTACCTGGACTTGGGCAAAGCATTTGATACTGTCCTGCACAACATGCTTGTCTCTAAAATGGAGAGACATGGATGTGAAGGGTGGATCACTCGGTGGATAAGGAATTGGCTGGATGGTCGCACTCAAAGAGTTGTGGTCAACGGCTCCATGTCCGGATGAAGAACAGTGACAAGTGGTGTCCCACAGGGGTCTGCATTGGGACCAGTATTATTTAACATCTTTGTCAGGGACATGGACAGTGGGATCGAGTGCACCCTCAGCAAGTTTGTGGATGACACCAAGCTGAGTGGTGCGGTTGATGCTCCAGAGGGACAGGATGCCATCCAGAGGGACCTTGACAGGCTACAGAGCTGGGCCCATGTGAACCTCACGAAGTTCTGCAAGGCCAAGTGCAAGGTCCTGCAGCTGGGTCAGGGCAACCCCCTGGTATCAATGCAGGCTGGGCAGAGAATGGATTGAGAGCAGCGCTGCAGAGAAGCACTTGGGGGTGTTGGTTGATGAGAAGCTCGACATGACCCAGCAATGTGCGCTCGCAGCCCAGGAAGCCAACCATCAAAAGAAGTGTGGCCAGCAGGGCGAGGGAGGCGATTCTGCCCTCTGCTCCGCTCCAGTGAGACCCGACCTGGAGTACTGCGTAAGAAAGACACGGACCTGCTCGAGCGGGTCCAGAGGAGGGCCACGAAGATGATCAGGGGGCTGGAGCACCTCCCCTATGAGGACAGGCTGAGAGAGTTGGGGTGGTTTAGCCTGGAGAAGAGAAGGCTCCAGGGAGACCTTATAGCAGCCTGCCAGAACTTAAAAGGGGGCCTACACAAAAGATGGGGAGGGATGATTTGTCAGGGAGTGTAGTGATAGGACGAGGGGTAATGGCTTTAAACTCAAAGAGGGTACATTTAGATTAGAGATCAGGAAGAAATTCTTTACCGTGAGGGTGGTGAGACACTGGAACAGGTTGCCCAGAGAAGCTGTGGATGCCCCCTCCCTGGAAGCATTCAAGGCCAGGCTGGATGGGGCTTTGAGCAACCTGGTCTAGTGGAAGGGGTCCCTGCCCGTGGCAGCGGGGTTGGAACTAGATAATTCCTTCCAACCCAAACCATTCTGTGATTCAAATAGAAATAATGACTTGGACATGCAACCACAGGCTACAATTAAGAAGCCATCGCTGATGCCACAGCAGAGCAGGGTCACTGCTCACCTATAATTACAGGGACAATCCAGCTCGATCCAATTAAGAAATTAATTGCCTGGTGTTTTAAGTAGGTTACCCACCACAGGCAGGGTTTCCTCCTGCCTTCCTACTCTTTTGTACCTCCATACACCGTGGTGAACTTCCCCACCTGGACACCCCACTGCAGCTACAGCCCCACAGTGCCACCGGAGTAGGAAGGGAGGTGGATTTCTCACTGCAGGCAGCTTAGAAAAATACATCCAAGAGCAATCACCTCCCAGCGCTGCCATTCAGAGACTGAGGAAGTGACGGGAATGCAGAAGAGGTTATAGATTTTGTGTTCAAATTGCTGACTTGGAGCTGCTGTCTCCAACTACATCAGTCACCGCTTGCTTGAACTTGGCGTCTGTCCGCTTGTTGCACCAGCAAGAGCTGCACAGCCTTCAGAAACGGCTCTCCAAGGATCCGCCTGAGCTGGAGACAGCTGGCCGGGTGGTCACCTCCCATGAAATCAGCCACGAGGGAAGACGCCGGTCCTCACAAACATGTCCCAGCTTCCCCTTCTTAAAGGAAAGCAGGGCAGTGCCCCAGCATTGATGTCGGCACCTCGGCTGCGGAGGCGGGCAGCATAGGGGCATGTTCTTCAAGCCAGAGAGCAGGGCCAAGGCTGGGCAGACCTTTGGACTTGCCCAGTCCTGCAGTTCTTGCCTTTACCTGTGGCATCGTATGTTGGATTTTCCCCATACCTGAGCAGGAACATGACCTGCAGTGGGTGCTTCTTTGCAAGAATAGGTGAGAAAACCATGGTCACACCTCCACGGCAGCCGTGTTTGTTAACTTCTCACCACAGCCCCAGTTAAAGCCCCCACAATTGACAAACGAGAGTGCAACCAAAGGGGAAAGGATAACGCAGATGTAGAAACACATTTAAATGTTCTCTCGAGTTAAAATATTGGCTGGCCATCCCCTAGCCAGAGGATGTTTCCTTCCTGCTCAAAACCTCTTTCTCCCAAAAGGCTGACTTTGGCAGCATCGGTCTGAGTTGCAGCCCAGTGGCACCACAGCCCTCTTCCCGGTCGCAAATCACAGGGAAATGTTTCCTGAACTTTTATTTTAGCACCTCAGAAGTTCACTCAGCAACACAGGGGAAGCAGGATGGGTGTCCCACGCCACTGCTGAGCATGGCAGGAGCTCACAGCACAGGAGCATCATTCCAGAAGCCAGCAAACCCTGTGCAGAGACCACCTCCCCCGCCCTGCCACTGTAATTGCTCTGTTTGGGGGACAATACTTTAATCTTCCTATTGTCCAGCAAAGTATCAGCTGAGCTTCTGCCCCAACAGACCAGCAGCTCCTGTTAAAAACTAGGCAGCCCAGCATGCACCCTGCATGCTCTCCATGCAAAACGCATGCATCAACCGCACTGACTCCAGCCCCCCTCAGCTGCTGCATGCCCCTCTAACGGAGGAGTCGCTCCTCCTCGGCGCAAAGCCCGTCTCCTTACCTGATAAGCCCTGATGAGAGATTGCACTGCGAGATGGTCCTCCACCAGTTTATCTACATTGGGCTGTGCTTGAACCAGGAACTGGGCTTGGGACAGCATGGAAAGGCTGGTACTCAGTGGAGGGGGGCTTTGGTAAGCGGTGCCTGGAGCAGCTCCAGCATTGGCGTTGCGAAAGAAGATGTCCCATGACTAGGAAAAAGGAAAGAAGAGAGGCAACAGGGTCATTACCCGTGACCCAAACACCTCCTCACTCGAGGTTACTGGGATCTCAGCTCTATTGCCACAGCAGGGAGTAAAATCCCCCGGGGGCAGAGCTGCCTCCTCCCCTGCACCCCAGCTCCACGCAGCCGCTGCCAAAGGCACCCACCTGCCTCGGACAGGAGAGCACTAAAGCTCTCCCACTATTCCAGTTACGCCATTATCCTACTTCCCATCCATCTGGATTGGTTTTTTTGGCATGAGACCATCCCCAGAGCCCCCCCTCCCTCGGCAGCAGTGCTCAGTTGAGGACACAGGCGAGGCCCCTCGCCCAGCTCGGCTCTTGAAACCACTACTCCGAGCAACGAGCCCCAGCCTGGTCTTCAGGCCCTTGTTTCCTTCTCTCCAGGGCAGGAGACTGTCCTCAAAATATCCACAATATTTTCTGAAAAATATTTTTGCCCTGTAATCAAATACACCTCTTCCTCTTTTCCGTTGCCTAAATGGCCTGAGACCCAAGTCCCAGTGTAAGCCGTGTTATCCAGCCCTCAACCAGCAATGGCTTTTTTCTTTTTCTCTTCCCTCTTCAATTTTTCCCCATCCTTTTAGCAACGCCGACACCAGCGCTATGCCGATATTCCTGTGCCAGTTCTCCCATGCCCTTAGCGCGGCAGATATCACCTCTGCTCCTGCTCCCCGCTGCAGATGGGTATTTCTAGGTGTTAAGAAAACAAAGCAAAACCCCCCAAAAAAGCCCTCGACAGACTTGGTGTAACTTTGTGGTACTTATCTAGCACTGCCTGAAGAGCCCAGAAGCGCCCCAGGGCCAAACCCAAGTTAATTTGTCTACTTGGAGGGGCAGCAACAGACCTGGGGAGGGGGCGAGACCAGCAGAGCAAAGTCCGAGCCACGTTCTCCCGTCACGCTCTCACCCCTGCCCGCTTCTCACGTGCCACTGAGCGACAGCAAAGGACGAGGGCAAGGCGGAGCGGCATCTGCGTGCCCGCACATACCTGAGACGCCAGCTAGAGCAAACAAATCCTGTCGGATTTGCACGCGGGTTTCAGCCCAAGGGTCTCTCCGCTGATCGGGAGCAAGAGCCCAGCGCTGAACCTCTGAACCTCGTGTCTGCAGAGAGCTCCAAACCCAACCTCGGTGATGCGGAGACAGGCGAAGCGCTGCCCAGCCAACCCCAGTGTGTTTAAACCAAGTCGAAAAGAGCCATGAGAGCAGCTCCAGTGGTGGTTTGGGGCAAAAAAATCAGCTTTTGCACCCTGATAGCAGGGTGTAGGGGACTGAAAACCTGACCTTTGCCAGAGGAGCTTTCCACCCTTGCTTTCCCCCTTGCCTGGAGCTCCTCCGGCTGCAGCACCCATCACATGCCCCAGGAAGCTATTTCCAGCGCGGATTTAGCCAGACGCCCCATCACACGGCTGCGCAAGGTGATTAAATTTAGAAACAGGTCACGCTGAAGGAACATAAATAAAATCTGGAACGATTTGGCACCGTAACTGATAAACAATAGCTCCCCCAGAGGAAAAAAAAACACCAAAAAGCAAAAGAGAGAAAACACCCGACCGCGTTCTGATTGCTGTCTGCTAAAGGAAATTTCAGTAGGAAAAGAGGGAGAGCTGCTTTTAGTACGATCCTTACTCCTGGCCACTGGTGAGAGCAGCCCCTTCCCTTCCGCAGGCTCACAGAGCTCAAGGACGCCCCAGAAGCCACCGGCTCCTGCGAGCGGGAGGGACGAGGACCTTGGGATGGGCTCTGTGCCCTTGGGATGGGGAAGAATCTGGCTTTGCTCAGTGGTTTAAGGTTGTTTAATGTACTGGAAAATAGAGACAGGCAAGAGAAAGGGAGCACCTGCTAACCCAGGGAGGGGGCTGGCAGTGGTGCTGGGGGGACAGGGACAGAGCCAGGAGGCAGAGGCGTTACCTTTATGACCTCCTCCCTTCTGACATTTAACAATATTAACCTCCTGGAGATGCAATTTGCTTCTGTTTTGAAAGAAAAAGTTCATTTTAAGCTCTCCAAACAAGGTGCGGCACCAGCTCGGTCAGCTCAGGCACTTTCGCTAAATGCTTTATTGCCCAACGTAATTACAGAGTATTTCAGGCTACCTGACTGCAGGCTTTGCCCCCGCTGAAGGCTGTGGCCCTGATAAGCGCTACAAAAACATCAGCTTTCAAGTTGCTGATGTGGTTTCAAATTCGAGGGTATTCGAGGGCCACCCTGGGGGTTTCTGGTGACCCATGGAGGTGCCTCTGGAGCTTCCGTATCCCGTGGGAGAGGCTGAACGGCCCCATCAGCGTTATCCTGCTTTATCACAGGAAGGAGGACTTTGCCTTAATCCAGCACTTGCCAAAGGTAACAGCAGTAATTAAGCTCATCAGGTTATTCCCCTCCAACCTCTCCATGCCCACGGCAGCCTGCAAGCGCTCCTCCAGCTCTTATGCCCTGTATATATAGGGTATAATATATATATATATATTGGGTATAAGAGAGCTCAGATTCACCTCATTTTTAGCAAGAGGGCTCAAAGCCGGCACCTCCCCACTCCTAAGCGCGCAGGCAGCCCCCAGGTCTCAGCACACTGAACGCTCTCAACCCCAAGTCCCTGCTGTGACCGTCCCATGGCCACGCGTCCCACCACGGCCTCCTCTGTGCCTCTGTTCCACCGGACTGGCTTTCCCGGCACCCCTCTGTGCCGCTGCTCTTGCGCCGGCGAAGCAGGACGGGAGAGCCAGCTGACTGCAGCAAGCCTGGATGGTTCAGGCTTTAGAGGGATTCTGAGCTCAGCTCTGAGAGCGGAGCTCACCGCACACTTCTCTGTTGAGAACAGCCCCAAAAACAGCTCACCAAGAGAGACCAGCATCTTTCACTTTGTTTATCATACCCGGTTCCTGGAGAAGGCTGTGGGTCCCAGCCTCTCCCAACAAAGCCAGCTTGGAGGTAAGGCACGCACGGCAAGGGGAGAGGGGTGACATCTCCCACCCGCCGCAGGGCACCTCAGATTGGGCTGGAGCTGCTCCAGGTGGGGAGGTGCACGAGGTAGACGTGGCCTCTACCTCCAGCTCAGGCTGTGTCCCTGCTCCTTCTCCTGCCGTGGCCTCTACCTCCAGCTCAGGCTGTGTCCCTGCTCCTTCTCCTGCCGTGGGCTCCAAGGTAAGAGAGCGCCAACCAGACCTGCTCCGCATGGTTGGCAAGCCAGGCAGCACCTCCTGCTTTAGCAGGGAGGAGGTATGTTCAGAGCTTAAGGCTGGAAGAGGAGGAGTCTGAACCTAGTTCATGGCAGGTAACCTTTGCTGAGAGTAGGGGGTCAAGCAGCGAGGGATCGGTTCCTGCTCTGCACTCGCCTTGTCCCCTATCAGCATAAACAAGGACCTTCAATTCTCCGGGGTGCTCGCTTTTGAAGATGGGGGATGAAACCCAAGCATTTCAAACTCTCAAGCAGGACTCCTACCCAATTCAGCCTGGGCCCCTGTTTGCCAGCGCGACGGCAAAGGACGCAGCCAAAGGCACCTCCAGGGCCAGGCATGGGGCTCCGGCCTCGCTAAAGACTGCGGGTTCCTGCCGTCGTGTCGGCGAAGCTGGGGTTACACAGCATGGTCTACACGCATTGTGGTCATATAACCACTTTCAATATAAAAATCAAAACACTGGCTTATTAAGAAGTCCATGTTAAAGACTGTTTGATGTACATACATACTGGGAGAGCTGTATCCCTTTACACCAGTTCAACCCGAGCACAGGGGCTGCTGTTTAGGAAGGCTAAACTTGTCAGAGATGTATGACTGCAGGTATCACCTACCTGCAGTCAAAGCCCCCTGGCCACCTGCCCTGAAGGAAGCGAGGTGCTCGGGGTCCTGGGGACAGCATGGGTTGTGCCGAGCAGCGCTAGCAGCCAGCACCGTACCCAAGTTGGCAAAGAGCCGCTCGGTCCCGCAGGGCAGGAGGAGGGCCCCCCAGCGCCCTTGGGAAGCGGTCCCAGGAGCGAGCAGCGCTGACCCTGCGGCAGCCCACCGGCACCGACCCCCGCACCCTGGCCTCCTCTTTCCCCAGCTCTGCTCTTATTTGTTCGTCAGACTCAGAAACTGGAGTTCAGCTGAAGGACTGCACGCAGAAAAAGCCTAAAATAGCTTTTTTTTTTTTAAATCTTCCCTACTCTAAACAAACACTTAAGTATTTTCTGCAGTTCAAACCACGAGTGCCTGCACGGAGGAAGTGAATTCAGTTTGCTCAGCCGGGACGGTTGTGCCGGCTGGAGTTCTCGTAGGTTTTTGGCAACAACAGCAAAGAAACCCCAGCTCTTCCCTGGCTGAAGGTTTCGCCCTCACCAGCAAAAAGCAGCACGGCGAGGCGCAGCCTGTCTCTGCTTTCTGCAGGGAACAGATAAGCTGCAGCGGGTCCGTGTGACAGCCCAGCTGTTTTTGGGAACTCCACCCTCGGATCTGACCCTACATCTAATGGGATGGAGGCCAATGCTTATCAGGGACAGGGGTGACACGCTCCACTGTCACGCCAGAGGGGACGCAGGCTGACGGGGACCACTCGCAAGCCAAGATCAGGGACGGCTGCAACCCCGATTCCACCACAGCGGCTCGGTGTCCCAGCAGGGACAGGATGAGCCATGAAAAAGGACGGAGAGAAGAAAGGGGCAAAGCTAGGAGTTGGGAAGGGATCTTGGTAAAGGGGTCACTGGAACGAGGTGGGATCCACCCAGGAGAGATGAGCCAAGTATGAGGGTCAAGTGCACCAGGGAGCAACAGCAAAGTCCTCGCCAAACCTCAGGCATCAACCCCACCAGAAGTTTTGGGACCTGGAGCTGGATTTCATAGGATCACAGAATGGTTTGGGTTGGAACGGACCTTCAAAGATCATCTAGTCCAACCCCGCTCCCCGCCCCATCCAACTCCCTTTCTGCCAAGCAGGACGCCAGCTTGATTTTGGTCAAAAAGCAGTCTGTAAGATGTGCAATTCTTCACCATAAACATTGCACCGGGGGCCTGGAGAGGTGGTGGGAGCTCCACCCTTGTAAGTCCTCAAAACTTGACCGCACGAGGCCCCGAGTGACCTGGTCTAGCCACAAAGCTAGATGCCACCTCCAAGCCACCCGGGGCAGAGGCTCCAGAGGCTCCTTCCAACCTAAATTCTCCTCCAATTTCTTCAGCCAAGTGTGCATGAGGACTCCTGTGCAGCACTGCATGTGCTGCCTACCTACAGACAAGCTGATGAAGATACAGGGGCTACGTTAAAGAGGAGGCAAGACCAGAAGAGATCCAGAGGTCTGGCCTCAGGACCCAAATACACTTCCCATCCAGCTGCCCCGGTTAGTCTTGATGTCTACTCTCACATCTGCTCAGAGTGACGTTCAAGACTGAGCAGGGTCTGTAGATCGAAGAGCCGGTATCAAACCGTGAAGGCTCTTTGCGAAAGACACAACTGTGCCCGTCACTGGGACGGGCACGGTGTAACCCTCGCTTGTTTTTAAATGAGACTACAGCATTTAGATTCGTGACTTTTAATTCAATATCCCGCCTCTGAAAGACTGGGCTGCACCACGTGGTGTGCTTGGGTAGCTTTCAAGTCTCTCTTTGACAAAGGGAACAACCCAAGCCAACATGCTTTGTGCTTTCCGAGTCTGTATTGCTTGGCTCAGTCACCCATTTGCCTCGAAAGAAGCATAAAGTCAACACTGTTTGTGAAAATTCAGCTTTGATCCTACCTTAAGACCTTCACAGCACCCTAACAGGCTGTGCGTTTTGGATGCGTGGGATTGGTTCCATCGAAAACATACTCAACGCTGATGCAAGCGTTAGGGCATGAGATTCCTTACTCACCCCTGACTGCTCATTTAACCGTCGCGTCCTGGTTTGCAGACTGCTCATGTGCTACTGAATAAAGAAAATCCTTGCTCTACATCAGGACACGTATGAAACTGTCTTAAAAACCCCCTGGGTAATGCTGACACTTAGTCACTAGAGGAACATTTTCCTTGTGAAACACTGGGGATAGGGAAAAACGCAGTCGGGTTTCAGAAATCCTCTTCCCAGCTGAGCCCTCACCTGCTGGACTCTACGTTAAAGAGCTGGCCTTCTCCTCGCTGGAGGAGCTTCAGTAATTCAGATCAAGGCAGACCTCTGTGCATACTGCCCACGGCTGGGTTGCTTTCCCAATTTTAAGTTCTGGACCAGCTAGTGGGAATTCCCCTGGCCACCAGACCCAGTCCCCCTCCCCAGGCTGCAGATCCGCAGCCTGGCTTTATGCACCCAAGCTCAAAGTCAAGCTTAGCTACAACCCGTCTACCCCAACATGTAACACCACCCGTGCCCGAAGCAAAAACGAAACCAGTCAAGATGAGGAGAATACCCTCCCTGCCTCCCCGCCATCCTCCACTCCAGAATAAACCCTCCTGATGAGCCATCAGAGCTGGAAAAAATCAAGCATTGGGAGCTCGTTAAAGGTGGATTTCCAGAAGGCATTCCTTGTATCCGCTTGTGATCCAGGATGCTGCCCGCGTCCCACAAGCCAACGGCGTTGCCTCTTGAACCGAGAAACTCCTCTTGGCTCTTGCTCAAGGAATCGGTGATGTTTCTTTCCGGCAAAGTGAGGCAGAAGGACCATCCACAACTATCCGGCCCCTCCGGCTGAATTCAATCCTCCTTGAGACGCGTGCACTTACCTGAACCCACGGCTCAGACACACAGAGGGAGAAGCGAAGGCGATATCCTGGCAAGGTTGCTCCTTACCTTATGTACACTTTTGGGATTTTCCAGCCAAGCATAATACATTTCCTCCACGTAGTTTGAACTAGTCCCGCTCAAAAACGGCTCGGCAGCCACCGGTGCACTGTAGCACCTGATCTGTTGAAACGTCCTGCGTGCTGCCGGCCTGTGTTGAGAAATTGTCTTTACAGTCTGCGAGGCCGTCAACGGCCTCAGCTTTGCCGCACAAGTCCTTAAGTTAAGCATGTTTGTCCTGTCGCCTCACGCACGTTCCTGTTGGGAGAGAAGGGAAAAGTGGGTTAGACATTATGGCAGGAGAGCGCAGAGCAGAGACCGCCACCCCCCCCTCCACCCCCTGTCAGCCCTGAGCACGGAGAATTGAGCTTAGGATCAGTTTTTAATTCGGATTAATTTGTCCACCCCACCCCACAGCCAAGTCCCCGATGGCTGGGAAACGCAGTTTTTGCTCAAGACGCTTGGTGGGGCTGGGTCCACCTCCACCGTCCCCGCCAGCACGGCACTGGCGTCTCCCCGACACGACAGTGAGAAGCAGATTTGCTCAGTGGGTACCCAATGCCTCAGACGAGCCGCTGCGCGTCAAAGCCACCCGCACCTTTTTATATCGGCACCTTCGTGCAAAGTAAGGCATGTTTGATGGTGAAACTCAGCCCAGATTAACAGTATAAGGTATCAGGTTCCCCCAGGGCTTTCCTCTTTAGTTCCTAGCCAACAACATCTACTCCTTTTCCAATAATAAATCCATAAAGTATTCTTTAATGTCTTTTGATTTTTTGATTCTTCCTCTGAGAATCCTCTTTTTAAACAGGAAAATTCTCACTATGAAACTCAGATTCCAGCAGGAGCTGGACGCTTTGGCCCTTCAACCTCCCATTTGCAGCGATGCAGCCGGTCGTACGAGTTTAAAGAAAAGCACTTTAAAGCACCGAGCCCAGAAGGGTGCTGGAAAAAATTTGTCACCAGCTGGATTTTAACGCTGAACGTCACATTTCCCTTCACGTCGAGCTGATCCAGTCTAGCAGGGCGCGCTCCTCCAGGTCTGCGCAAGCCACAGGAGGACAACTCTCGTCATGCCGACCCAGCGTGAAAGCTTTTTCTGTCAGTCTCTCTCTCTTCCGTCAGTAGAAGGTCTTGGCTTCGATTTTTGCTGTGTTACTCACCCCACGACCACTCTGCTTGGCCGACGTTTTCTTCTCGCCAGTTTGTGTTACGTGCACCAGGATAAAGTTGGGAAGAAACCGTCTTCAGGGAAGACCCCTCGCAAAGTAGAAGTACGATGGTGCAAAGCACTTGGGATGTGGGCTCCAGGACAGACCACTTCATCACTTCTCCTTAAAAGCTCAGACCCAAGAAGGCTGACGCAGTCAAAAGACCCAGAGAGGGGCTCTCCCCTGCCCAGAGAACCCAGAAAAGCAACCTGGAGCCGGCACGGGACCTCTCAAAGGTCCCCCAGCAACCTCCACCTTGCAGCTCTTGGTGGGGCAGAGCCCCGCATGTCCAGGGAAGCCTGGGGTTAACCACGCTCCTCGTTACACACGTCCGACCGACAGCCGCAGCCCAAGGGAAGGCGCTGCAGCAAGATCATCTCGGGGGAAGCGCTGGCACTTGGAGCCAGCTCTTCTTGGAGCTGCCCTTTCCACCCAGCTCCTCCCGCAAGAGGCAGGACCCGAGGCTGGAGGTGACCCAACTGGCTGGTTTCCATATCTCTGACCAGTTTAACGAGCAGCAGCCCAATGTCAAAGCAGCTATCATGCGTTCACCAGATTAAAATGAAGTTTCACAGCAGACTGGAGGAAAAAAAATACACCTTCATGACCAGCGTTTCGTTGGCTGGGCTTCCAGATTTGCCTTGCTGAATCTAGTTCTGGCTACTCGGCACAGCAGCGGCGACGCTTCCCGCCTCAAAACACAAGATTTTGGTCCGAAGAGCCTGAGGAAGACCTGGGATTGGTCTAATCCAAAGTGTTCTACGGATTTCCCCGGGGGAAGAAGGAGAGACCACTCGTCCTTTCCACCCTGCTTGCTCACTTCTGCCCGCAGTCAAACCAGGCCCGTAACAGGCAAGAAATGGCAGGCAGGTGCAGGACAGTGAGCACGGCGGCACTAGATGTTTTCCCAGCTTACCCTCCACAGATTTAAGCAGCAAAACACACGCAGATATTTTAGAGAGCCGACTGAATTGGGTGTTGGCGCACATGCACACACGCGGCGGGGAAAAAGCTTTAGGACGAAAGCGTTGGCGGCATCTCCAGCTTTGGTGTCCGGTTTCGGTGCTGCCACTCAGCAGCGTCCCAGTGACCTCTCTGGAAAACAGGGGGGTTAATGCCAGGGTTGGACCCAAAATGAGCAGAACCAGCTGGTCTTTGAGGGCCTCTCGCAGAAAGGGTTGGCCTCCCAAAGGCGCGGGAGCCCATGCCGTGCTGCAGACCGGGGCGAGCTCGGAGCAGGGATATTTCCGAGGTAAATGAAAATGGCGCACGACGACCAGGAGCAAGGATGTAGGAAACCGAGCCCGAGATAAGCGATACAGGGGTCACACACGAACACAAAGCTCGTGCACGGAGTACAGCTGCAGAGGGGTTAAGGAGAGGCGGCCCGGGGCTGCTGGCCGGGTCCTCGTGGCGACAGCCACATCACAACCCAAATTTCACCGAGAGGTCAAACAACAGGAATATTCACAACAGATTAACGGCTGGGACGGTGAGAGGGTACTGTTAAGCAGATTAAGGTACTAAATTTGACCTCTGGCAGCCAGAATCCGTGACACCAGCCCCAGAAGGGAGGTAGTTGGGAATTGCGCTTTTTTTCTGGGGGGGGTTAAAATCAGGACAAATTCAGCGTTAAAGGAAGCGGCGGGGCCGGTGCCGTCCCGGGCCGCGGGCTCGTGGCCCAGCTGCTCCAGCGCCTTTGGGCCCGCAGCAGCCCAGGGCCCCGGGGCAGGCGCTGACCCTCTCCGCGGGGTGCACCGCCGACCCCCCCGCCCGTCTGAGCCCTCCGAGGCCGCCCCGGGAGGCCCCACCATGTCGGAGCGGGGGATCCACCCGCCGGGCGGGGCGGACCGGGGCACCCTGGGCGCGGCCCCGCGGCGGGACGCGCCGGGCGGGGCGGGGGGACCGGGGGGTCCCGGGGGCGCCCCACGTGCGGGCGGGCGCGGGAAGGGGGCGCGGCACCCCCCGCCCGCCGCGCGCGGCCCCGCGCGAGTCGGGCCCACCCCCGCTCCGCGCCCGCCAATCAGCGCCCGCCGCCACCGCCCGGGCTTCGCGTCCCTCGCCGCCTATAGGAGCGGCGTGAAGCGCCGAGCCGCCTTTCCATTGGCCAGGCTGGGCTGCCCTTCTAGAGGCAGTCCCGCCCCCCCCCCGCCCCGAGGCGCCCGGGCGGCGGCGCCAAGGACACCGGGGAGCGGCCGCGGCCCCCACAGCCCGGCGCGCCCCGCCCCGTTCCGGCTCTGGCCCTCGCCCCGGCCCGCCCCGGTCCAGCCCGGCCCTGCCCCGCCGCCCGGCTCGGCCCTGCCGCGGTACCTACCGGCACGCCCGTCCGCCCCGCTCGTGGCCCCGGCTCTGACAGCGGCCCCCAACCGCCGGCTGCCGCCCCGCCTCGCGCCGCCCCGCCCCGAGCGCTGCGTCACCGCGTCGCCACACCCCCAGCCTGCCGCCACGCCCCCCCCGACCTCTTCCCAAGGCGCCTGCGCCACCGCCTCCGCGCGCCGGGCCGAGAGGGCCGTCCAGGGGCGGGGCCAGACGTTGGGGCGTGGCTTGGGCGGCGGGGACCTGGGTGGGGCGGTCGCCAGGGTTACCAGGCGCGACCCACGCCTCAGGCCTCGGCGGCACGGCCTGGGGACCCCACCACGGCCTGGGGACCCCACCACGGCCTGAGGACCTCACCACGGCCTGGGGACCCCACCACGGCCTGGGGACCCCCCACCACGGCCTGGGGACCCCACCACGGCCTGGGGACCCCACCACGGCCTGAGGACCTCACCACGGCCTGAGGACCTCACCATGGCCTGGGGACACCCCACCACGGCCTGGGGACCCCCCACCACGGCCTGGGGACCCCACCACGGCCTGAGGACCCCCCACCACGGCCTGGGGACCCCACCACGGCCTGGGGACCCGCCACCACGGCCTGGGGACCTCACCATGGCCTGGGGACCTCACCATGGCCTGGGGACCCCCCACCACGGCCTGGGGACCCCACCACGGCCTGGGGACCCCACCACGGCCTGGGTTCCCCACCACGGCCTGGGGACCCCCCACCACGGCCTGGGGACCCCACCACGGCCTGAGGACCCCACCATGGCCTGGGGACCCCACCACGGCCTGAGGACCCCACCACGGCCTGGGGACCTCACCACGGCCTGAGGAACCCCCACCATGGCCTGGGGAGCCCACCACGGCCTGAGGACCTCACCATGGCCTGGGGACCCCCCACCACGGCCTGAGGACCCCACCACGGCCTGAGGACCCCTCACCACGGCCTGGGGACCCCACCACGGCCTGGGGACCCCACCACGGCCTGGGGACCCCCCACCACGGCCTGAGGAACCCCCACCACGGCCTGGGGACCCCCCACCACGGCCTGAGGAACCCCCACCACGGCCTGGGGACCCCACCACGGCCTGAGGTCCCCCCACCACGGCTTGGGGACCCCCCACCACGGCCTGAGGTCCCCCCACCACAGCCTGGGGACCCCCCACCACGGCCTGAGGACCCCACCACTGCCTGGGGACCCCACCACGGCCTGAGGACCCCCCACCACGGCCTGAGGACCCCACAATGGCCTGGGGACCCCCCACCACAGCCTGAGGACCCCACGATGGCCTGGGGAACCCCCACCACAGCCTGAGGACCCCACCATGGCCTGAGGGCCCCTACCACGGCCTGAGGTCCCCACCATGCCTTGGGGACCCTGTCACAATCTGGGGACAACCACCACAGCCTGGGGACCCCTAGTATGGCCTGAGGACCCCCGCCACGGCCTGGGGATGCCTAAGAATGGCCTGGGGACCCCGCCACGGCCTGGTGACCCCCCACCATGGCCTGGGGACCCCCGCCACAGCCTGGGGACCTCCCACCACGCCCTGGGGATGCCTAGTATGGCCTGGGGACCCCCCACCACGGCCTGGAGACCCCACCACAGCCTGGGGACCCCCATCATGGCCTGGGGACCCTACCACGGCCTGGGGACCCCCACCACAGCCCAGAGACCTCTGCCATGGTCTGGGGACCCCCACCACTGCCTGAGGACCTCTGCCATGGCCCGGGGACCCTTAGTATAGCCTGGGGACTTCCGCCATGGCTTGGGGACCCCTGGTATGGCCTGAGGACCTCTGTGATGGCCGGGGGACCCCCACCATGCCCTGGGCACCCCCATAGTGGCCTGGGGACCCCTAGTATGGCCTGGGGACCTCCGCTATGGTCTGAGGACCCTCAGCACCGCCTGGGGACCTCTGCCATGGCCTGGGGACCCCATCACAGCCTGGGGACCCCTAGTATGGCCTGGGGACCTCCGCTATGGTCTGAGGACCCTCACCACCGCCTGGGGACCTCTGCCATGGCCTGGGGACCCCACCACAGCCTGGGGACCCCTAGTATGGCCTGGGGATCTCTGCAGTCGCCTGGGGACCCGCACCATGGCCTGGGGACCCCTAGTATGGCCTGGGAACCCCCACCACTGCCTGGGGACCCCTGCCACGGTCTGGAGGACCCCCTGGCATGGGGGACCCTATGGCCTGGGGGACCTCAGGCCTTCGGGGGCATCCCGGTGTGGGTGACAGCCAGCAGGCCTCGCCCCTGCGTGGGGGGCAGGCAGAGCTGGCCGGGGGTGCAGTCGGGGCTGGGCAGGCAGGAGGTGCTCTGGGCAGTTTTGGGGTTGCTGGCAGTTCCCTGCTGGGTGAGTCACGGCCGCGGCAGCCCCGAGCCGAGGAGCCGCGCGGTTCCGGCCGGCGCTTTCGGGAAGTGAAACAGGCGCCAGGAAAACACCCCGACAGCCCGCGGCCACGCAAGCCTGGCCACGCACATCCCCAGCCTGGCCGGCGTGGCGCAACTGCCGGCACCCCCGATGGACACGGGGCATCCTGTGCTGCCGGCGGTGGTGACAAGGAGTGTCCCCAAAGGCACAGCATCCCCAAAGGCCGTGTCCCCAGGGCACAAGGGGGTCCTGTGCCCTCTGATATGGGGTTGGTGGGGACAGGAGGGGTGATGGTGGGGGCTCTGCCGGCCATGGTGCCGCAGGCCTGGGCAGCGCAGGAGGAAGCCGTGGGGAAATGGCGGAGCGGCAGCGCTTGCGCCACCGGCCCCTTCCGGGGCAGCTGCGGTCCCTGGCCCTGACGAGGGTGGGCGTCATCACGGCCCCAGTGGGATGGGGCTGGGCTGGGGCAGTCCCTGCTGGGTCAGCCCGGCCGCCAAGGGCTGGCACGCGAGCACCAGCCCCACACATTGACCCCAACATCGCCCCTGTTCTCTGCCCCCCACAGCTGCCCCAGAGCATTACCCCTGCTCTCTGCCCCACGCACTGGCCCTGGAGCATCCCCCCTGCTCTGCCGCATGCACCAGCCCTGGGGCATCCCCCCTGCTCTGCCCCACGCACCGGCCCTGGGGCATCCCCCGTGCTCTGCCCCACGCACTGGCCCTGGAGCATCCCCCCTGCTCTGCCCCACGCACCGGCCCTGGGGCATCCCCCGTGCTCTGCCCCACGCACCAGCCCTGGGGCACCCCCCTGCTCTGCCCCACGCACCAGCCCTGGGGCATCCCCCCTGCTCTGCCCCACGCACCAGCCTCAAAGCATCCCCCCTGCTCTGCCCCACGCACCAGCCTCAAAGCATCCCCCCTGCTCTGCCCCACGCACCAGCCCTGGGGCATCCCCCCTGCTCTGCCCCACGCACCAGCCTCAAAGCATCCCCCCTGCTCTGCCCCACGCATCAGCCTCAAAGCATCCCCCCTGCTCTGCCCCACGCATCAGCCTCAAAGCATCCCCCCTGCTCTGCCCCACGCACCAGCCCTGGGGCACCCCCCTGCTCTGCCCCACGCACGGCCCCTCGCTCAGCCCCACGGCGCTGCTCGGGGGCAGCCAGCCCCCCAGCCCTCCCGGCCTTGCCAGAGGAACTGGGCAAACCCAGGCGTTGCGAAAGGAGGAAATCCCGCTCTGACAGCGCTTCCTTCCAGCAGCTCTTGAAAACCCGCCGCGCTGACGCTGGGCTCAGAGAGCGCCCAAGCGACGCTGCAGGCAGAACAGGCAGGAGCAGGCAGCCAAGTGCCGCGGCACTCGACAGGTACCGGCAGGGCTCTGCCCAAATTTTTGCAGTCAGCGGCGGAGATGGCGTTCGTCCCTGATTTGGACACACTGGAGAGCAGCAGGTAAGCGTGGCTGTGCCAGAGGAGACATTGGGGACGCGATGCTGCCCTGGTGCCATGGTGGCCCTGACTTCACCATCTCCCTTTGTCTTCCAGCCTGAACGAGGAGACATTTTATGGCCCTGACTGTCTCTGCCTGCAGAAGGTAACACTGGGGTGGTGGGAACAGCGAGACCCCCGTGATGGGGAAGCCAGGCTCTCACCCCACATCCCCTTTCCTCCCCAGAAACCCCGCCTGGACTCGGAGGTGACATCGCCTCGGGTGGGCATCCAGGTGACGGTGACCAAGGGCCACCCTGCCAGGACCTTTCGCCGGGTCGCCATCCTTGTGGTGGCCGTGACTAAGCTCCTGAAGCGGCCGGCACACAAAGACTTCACTGACAGTGACCTTGGGAGCTTCCTGGATGAAATTTTCGGTAAGGGAGGGTGGTGTCGGGGGTGTCACCCCAGGCGGGGGACGCTCTTGGACGTAGGAGCATCAGCATCCCCCTGATCGTCTCCCTCCCCACAGAGCCCGTCTCCTTCCAGCGGGTCGAGAGTAGCTACGCCGGGGCACCCGTCTACCGCTACACCCGCTCCCAGTCCTTTGACATCTTCGACATCGAACACAAGTGCTTTGTGCTGGAGTCGCCAACCCAGCTGGTGGCCCTGCACCTGCAGGGACCCTCCGCCAAGCGGAAAGGTGAGGGGCACGTTCCTGACCCAATGTCCCTGTCCCCAACCCCGGGACCACCCGGGAGCCACCCCACAGCCCCGGGACCACCCGTTAACCCATCCGTTCTCTCTGCAGTGAAGCTCAACATCGCTCTGTACCGTCCCCAGTCATCGCAGGGTGGCCCAGGGACCGGGCGGATGCCGGTGGCATTGGGCATCAAGGGCTACCAACTCTACCTGTCATGTGTGAAGAGTGGCACTAAGCCCGTGCTGCAGCTGGAGGTGAGCGGGGGGTCCCGCCGTTTCCATCCCCTGTGGGGCTGGGGGCTCCATCCCACTCTGAACCCTGTTTCACCTCGTTTCCCTGGTTGTAGGAAGCCGACATCAGGAGGGACATCGAGAACATGGAGCTGACCCGCTTCATCTTCTACCGCCTGGACAGCCTGGCCGAGCGGACCACCCGCTTCGAGTCAGCCGCCTTCCCCGGCTGGTTCATCTGCACCTCCCTGCAGCCCCGCCAGCCCGTCGGCATCACCAACCAGCCCGACCAGGTCAACATTGCCACCTACAAGCTGAGCGGGAGCTGAGGAGCCCCCGCACCCAACCCAACCCAACCGGCAGTCACCGGTTTTCAGGCCGTATGTACCAAGTACAAACTCCCCAGCTGGGACCCCCGTCTTCCCCATCTATTTCAGGTGAAATAGCAGCTCTGGGCCCCGTGGGCCCGAGTCACCCCAATTTGTACTTATTTATTGCATCTGTCCAGTGCTTTTATATTTATTTATTAAGTCCACCCCTTGCTTTTAACTTACATACATTTAATTGGAAATATTGTGCGTTTGTTATCAAGAACGGGGGTATTTGTTGGTGATGGAGGTGGAAATAAAAGGTTTCCCAGGATGGTGTTGCTCAGCTCGTTGCTTTCACAGGGGTTAAATGATGTGGGGGTGTTCATGGATGTGAAAATCCCGCTGTTTTGGCTGCTTTTGGGGGGTATCCAGGCCTGGGTGCAAAGCCCAGGGTGTGGGGGGTGAGCCCACAGCCCATGGGCCACCCCACAACTCACGGACCACCGTGGCTTGGCCAGCCCCATGCAGGACCTTCTGCCACCCCGTCCCCATGCCCACCCCGCAGCTGGGGGGGTGTCTGGGGTGGGCAACCCACAGGTGGGGGTCACCCGCAGCCCCCGGCAGCCACCCGGGGCTGCCACCTCTGCCCCAGCCACTGCCACCACCCACCTCTGAGGGGTGGCACGCCAATGTTGGGGGAGAAAACGGCAGCCCAGCTCAGGTGCATCTACACCAATGCACGCAGCATGGGCGGCAAACAGGAGGAGCTGGAAGCCATTGTGCAGCGGGGTAGCTATGACTTAGTCGCCATCACGGAAACGTGGTGGGATGAGTTGCACGATTGGAGTGCTGCAATGGACGGCTATAAGCTCTTCAGAAGGGACAGGCGAGGAAGGAGAGGCGGTGGGGTAGCCCTGTATGTTAGGGAGTGCTTCGACTGTCTAGAGCTCGATGGTAGTGATGACGAGGTCGAGTGCTTGTGGGTAAGGATGAGGGGGAAGGCCAACAAGGCAGATGTCCTGCTGGGAGTCTGTTATAGACCACCTAGCCGGAATGAGGAGGCAGACGAAATATTCTACCAGAGGCTGGCAGGAGTCTCCCAGTCGCTAGCCCTTGTTCTCGTGGGGCACTTCAACTTTCCGGATGTCTGCTGGAAATACCACACGGCAGAGAGGAAACAGTCGAGGAGGTTCCTGGAGTGTGTGGAGGATAACTTCCTGACGCAGCTGGTAAGCGAGCCCACCAGGGGAGATGCCTCGCTTGACCTGCTGTTCACGAACAGAGAAGGGCTGGTGGGAGATGTGGTGGTCGGAGGCCGGCTTGGGCTTAGCGACCATGAAATGGTAGAATTCTCGATACTTGGTGAAGTAAAGAGGGGGGCCAGCAAAACCGCTACCATGGACTTCCGGCGGGCGGACTTTGGCCTGCTCAGGACACTGGTCGAGAGGGTCCCTTGGGAGACAGTCCTGAAGGGCAAAGGGGTCCAGGAAGGCTCTTCAAGAGTTCAGTAAAGCCTTTGACACTGTCTCCCACGGCGTTCTCCTAGAGAAGCTGGCGGCTCACGGCCTAGACAGGTCCACTCTTCGCTGGGTAAAAAACTGGCTGGACGGCCGAGCCCAGAGAGTTGTGGTGAAGGGAGTTAAATCCAGTTGGCGGCCGGTCACGAGCGGTGTTCCCCAGGGCTCGGTACTGGGGCCGGTCCTGTTCAATATCTTTATCAATGATCTGGACGAGGGGATCGAGTGCTCCCTCAGTCAGTTTGCAGGTGACACCAAGCTGGGCGGGAGTGTTGATCTGCTGGAAGGCAGGAAGGCTCTGCAGAGGGACCTGGACAGGCTGGATCGATGGCCGAGGCCAATGTATGAGGTTCAACAAGGCCAAGTGCCGGGTCCTGCACTTCGGCCACAACAACCCCAGGCAACGCTGCAGGCTTGGGGAAGAGTGGCTGGAAAGTGCCCGGAGGAAAAGGACCTGGGGGTGCTGGTCGACAGCTGAACATGAGCCGGCCGTGTGCCCAGGTGGCCAAGAAGGCCAACGGCATCCTGGCCTGTATCAGAACTGGTGTGGCCAGCAGGAGCAGGGAGGTGATCGTGCCCCTGTACTCGGCACTGGTGAGGCCGCACCTCGAATCCTGTGTTCAGTTTTGGGCCCCTCACTCCAAGAAGGACATGGAGGTGCTGGAGCGTGTCCAGAGAAGGGCAACGAAGCTGGTGAAGGGCCTGGAGCACAAGTCTGATGGGGAGCGGCTGAGGGAACTGGGGGTGTTTAGTCTGGAGAAGAGGAGGCTGAGGGGAGACCTCATCGCTCTACAACTCCCTGGAAGGAGGTTGTAGAGAGGTGGGTGTTGGTCTCTTCTCCCAAGTAACAGCGATAGGACGAGAGGAAATGGCCTCAAGTTGCGCCAAGGGAGGTTTAGATTGGACATGAGGAGAAATTTCTTTACTGAAAGAGTGGTCAGGCCTTGGAACAGGCTGCCCAGGGAAGTGGGGGAGTCCCCATCCCTGGAGGGATTTAAAAGACGTGTGGATGAGGCGCTTGGGGACATGGTGTAGTGGGCATGGTGGTGTTGGGTTGATGGTTGGACTCGATGATCTTAGAGGTCTTTTCCAACCTTAATGATTCTATGATTCTATGGCATGGTGGGCCGTAGCATGGCGTGACATTGTGCGGTGTGGTGTGGCATCACATGGCATGGTGTGGCATGGTCAGGCATGGTGTGGTGTGGCATTGCATGGCATGTGTGGCATGGTGTGGTATGGCATCACATGGCCTGGCATGTCATGCCATCACATGGCACAGCATGGTGTGGTATGGCATCATATGGCCTGGCATGTCATGCCATCACATGGCACAGCATGGTGTGGTGTGGCATGGTGTGGGACAGCATGGTGTGGTGTGGCATGGTCTGGCATGGCATGGTCTGGCATAGCGTGGTGTGGTGTGGCATTGCACGGCATGGTGTGGCATGGCATCATATAGCATGGCACGGCATGGTGTGGCATGGCATGGTGTGGCATTGCATGGTAAGGCATGGCTTGGCATGGCCTGGCATGTCCTGACATGACAAGGAATGGCGTGACATGGCTTTGCACGGCACGGCCTGGCATGCCGTGTCATGCCATGCCGTACCACTCCTTACCACGCCCCGCCAACGCCGGTTGACGGAATCGGGTCCCGCCGCCGGGGCAGCCGCTGGGGCCGTGTCCGCCCTGCCCCGCCCACGCCCCGCCCCCGGCGGCCAGCGAGTCCCGCCCCGCCCTGTCCCGGGCCCCGCCCACCGCCTCGCCCCGCCCCCAGCGGGTAGGACTGCCGGAGTGGACGCGTTGTCACCGCCCCCCTGCCCGCCTTTAGCCAATCACGACTCTCCTCGCCCGCCGGCCCCGCCGGTTTCGCTCTCTCCATTGGTCGGTTTGAAGAAGGCAGTGGCCAATGAGCGCGGCGTGGCGGCTGGCGGCGGCGGCTGGGCCGTTGGCTGCGCCGAGGCGAGCGCCCGGCATGGAGGGAGCAGGGGCGGCCGCGCAGGGTGAGGGGCCGGGGGTCCCGTGCGGTGGGGGTGACGGGCGTCCCTGGGGGCCGGGCCGGTGGGGCCTGTGAGGTCGGGGGTGTTGGGGGGTGCGGGCGCGCCAGGGGCCCTGTGGGGTTGGGGAGTGGGGGGAGAGTGGAGGTCTGGGGGAGCCTGCGGGGTGGGAGGTGATGGGGGACAGGGGCTGATATGGGGCGGGGGAGGCCTCCGGGGGGGCTGTGGGTGTCCGGAGGACCCTGTGGGGCAGGGACATGGGAGACCCTCTGGGGTGGGTGGGTGGGGACACCCCACTGGGTGTGATCTGTGGGGACCCTGTGGCGATCGCGAGTGCCCCGTGGAATGGGGGGTGCTGGGGGAGCAGGGGGTGATCTGGGGGTGCTGGGCTGGGGTGATCCGAGATAGGCTTGGGTGGCCTTGTGGGGTGGGTGGGCCCGCCTTGGGGGCGGGGTGGAGCGGCAGGGACGGACTGGGTGGCTGCTGGGACTTCGGGAGGAAGATCGGGGCAGTTTGGGGGGGTGCGGGTGTTGCGTACGCAAAAGGGTGTGCAGGGGGGTACCCATGAAACGGGCGCATTGCCATGGTTTGGGAGGGCAGGCAGGGTGGAGGGGCTCGGGGTGTGCCTTGGAGCGCTGGGGAAACTGGAGGCACCCGGGGGTGCCGTGCTGCTCTTGGGGCTCTGAGGAAGCCTTGGGGTGCAGTGTCAAGGGACGGGGGTGGCTTGGGGAGCAGAGGGCTGGCGGGGGGGGATGACTGAGGGCCCTCAGAGCCCTGGACGTGGACTGTCAGATGAGGATGGGACAGCTTTAGGGACAGGGGCGATGTTGGACTTCAGCCAGGCCAGGCTGTCCCTGCCGTACGATGCCCCAGTACCACAGCCCTTGGCCAAACTGGGGGTGTCAGGGGTATTCTCTGCTCCCCCTGTTGAGATGCTCCTTGCTTTTCCCACCTGCCTCTGTTAGCAGAGGGCTTGGCCACAGCAGGGTACAGGCTTATGGGATACATAGGTGAAGCAGGATCATCGGCAGCATCTCCACTTTTCTTCTGCAAATTGACTAAGCCCCACACAACTGAGGTTTTGAGCAGCATCACACCGCGAGCGTCAGAGAGCTCTGGTCTTTAGGTGCCGATGAGCCTCTGGGCAATATCACGTGCATGGAAATGCTCTGGGAATTTCTGGGAACAGCCTTGCTAGGCTCAGGCGGGGAGCGTGGGGGACCCGCGTGGTAATGCGTGGAAGAAATCCATTCTCATTGGTGCTCCAAATACCGAGGTTGTGGTGCGTGCACTGCATTTTCCTACCACCTCTTTGCAGAAGAGCGGAGAAGACGGCTCCGGGAGTACCTAGCAGCCAGAGAAAAGCTGAAATGCCCGAGTGCAAAGTAAGTCAGCACGATGTTGGGCTTGGACTAGATGATCTGTAAAGGTCCCTTCCGACGCAAATCACTCGGTGATTCTCTGAGGTAAAGCTGACTTCCCAGCTTGCCAGTGTCTGCCTTCTCTCCGCAGCGATTAGCGTACAGAGAATCGCCTCCTCCCAGTGCCTCGCTGCCAAGGCAGCGACCAGGGACGGCTCTGCCCCCACGGCACCCCGGCAGCACTCTGTTGAGTTACCGGCAGCACAAGCAAAGGGATGGTTTGAGCGTTTGGTTTCCTGCTGGTTGATATTGTCTCTTCTGGGTATTTTCTGAGTCTCTGTGAAACTTTCTCAGCTCAGCTCTTGGCCCTGACAGAACAGGCCGTTTTGCCAACAACTTAGCTCCGTAACTGGGTCTTGAAGAAAGGGTGGTTCAAGTCTCACCGCTGCTTTTTAATGGCAGCTTTCAGTGGCCTTCTGGGTTAGGTTTATATTAGGAAGGGGCATTTTCAGTGCATTTAAAAGGAAATAATACAACCACCTGTTAAATGAATTACCTGGCTCTGGGACCCCTTCGCTGCCTTGCTCGGTTCCCCCGGAGCCAGGCAGCATGCAGATATGCTGCTGTGAGCGCAGCAGCCGCTTGCAGGCTGCGGGTAGCGAGGCACCTTTCTGCAAAGTGTTTAATTCAAACTGCTCATGTGCTTGGCAAACCTGAACGCTTGAAAGACTCCCCCTTGCAGTGAGTATTTCTCATGATGTTGTAGTGCAGAGGAAGCCATAAAACTTCTCTATGGGGAGAAGATAAAGGGAAGCAACATCAGAGACCAGAAAGAGCAGACCAGTCCCTGGTGCCAGCCTCTGGAAAACACCACTAATATAATAGAAACGAGGAGAGAAATTCATGATCTTTCTTTACGGCACAGTACACCACTTATATCGAATAGAGGACAATACTCTAACTCTTCGGGCTCTTTCATTACAGAAAAATATCTGCACAGGCATTAATCTTCCCTGACGGCTGAGCTGCTAGCTCCGGAGCAGAAGGGTGGGAGAACCCCGCGGCTGCTTGCTGTCAGAGGGCTCCAATTCAGGGAGGGGGACGACAGGATGGGGGAGCCAACAGCCCCCCCTCCCGGCTTCGCTGCCAGAGCCTGGGCAGCTGAGGGGCTCGTGAATCAGCTGCTGCAGCACTGCGGCTTGCCGTGGCAGAGTAAACCCTGGCCGATGCGCTCGGAGACACCGCTGTGACCTGCAGCACGGCAGCAGCTGACTCGGATGCGCCTCGGCTCTCTGTGGCACGTGGGGAAAGTCGGAAGGCCAGCCGGGGGCAGCAGCCTCAGGAGCCTCCAAACCTATTGCAGTTTCCTGCCTGCAGGAACCATTTTGGTTACTTTTGTTGTCAGTGGAAGCCATAAGTTTTGTGACAACCTTGGATGCCAATGTTCTGTGTTGCTTTTCTGTTGCCACGCAAAAGAAAAAGAATTAACATTAACGTGGTACTTCCTTGACAGCTTTTTGGTTTCCAAAAGCTTCTTGTAAGCTCCTGTGACTGAGACACCCAGTAGTGTTTTAGATATTTAACCTTTTCTGCAAATAACCTAATATTCCTACAGACCCTTTCTAAAGGACCAGACGAATCGCCTGAATCCACCCTTAGAACCAATTTCTAAACTAGAGCATGTAAGTAGAAATCTTTTAAGTCTTGTTTTGTATTTCGTGCTCCAACAGGGTACCCAACTCAGGGTAGCGAGTTCCTGACCCCAATGGGGTGCAGTCAACAGATTGCTAAATAGCTGGCAATAAGTCAACTAATTATTTTTCAGAGGAACTTACTGTGAGAGACTCATCCTCTGCCCCTGCTCTGGTGGGTGTTGTGTTATTGTTCTCTTGACAACGGCTTTGTCACCGCAGGCCTTCGCGTGGACGTCCCCTCTACTGGCAGGGCTGGGGCCGGAGCGAGCTGTCAGGGTTTGACCAAGCTGAGCTCCCCTCAGGGCTGAGGGTCGCTTTGTCTCTCCAGGTTGACAGGAACAAGAAGGATGTTCTCAGAAACGTGGTGAAGGGCGCTCAGAGGGATGGCAAGCTTGGTGCCAAATCCACACAGCACGCTGGCCATGCTGCTCAGCAGAAGTCTTCAAATACATCCCAGAGAGCAGCGGTGGTGCGTCCTGAGCAGCCGAGGAAGAGCGCAAAGCTTCCCGTGGGGCTCGTGCCAAGCATGAGCTGCTCTACGCAGTCCAGAGGGAGACTCCCAGCTTCAAACTCTGGTCACCTAAATC
Organism: Calonectris borealis; assembly: GCF_964195595.1. Classification (NCBI taxonomy): domain Eukaryota; kingdom Metazoa; phylum Chordata; class Aves; order Procellariiformes; family Procellariidae; genus Calonectris; species Calonectris borealis. The sequence goes on along the minus strand of NC_134338.1, from coordinate 6,720,715 downwards.
CAGAAAGGAACAAGAAGCCTGCACAGGAGACTGTCACCACTGCAGCATCTCAGACTGGAATTGGCCACCCCCCTCCTGGGGCACCTTGCTCCCTAAATGAGGGCTTGCAGGACAGGCTGGTCTGCAACAAAGAAAACATCCGAGCACAAGCCTCTACGCATCCTGCGCTGAAGAGAGTTTTTCAGTCTGATAGAAACAATCTCGGGAACAAGAGAGTTTTGGCTCACAGGCAAAGCTCAGCCACGACGTCAAGAACCATCACGGGCCCAAAGGACAGAATTAATAGCCGCCAGGCTAAGGAAGAGCCGATTCAGGATAAATTCAGGAAAATCCTGCCAGGCTCAAAGAGCACGTCTCAAAAACCAAGTGTCAAAATTCAGCCGTTGCAGCCCCCTCGGTTACTTACTGGTTCTACTAATTTGCTACATAAAAAACCAGGAGCAAACCAGGAGAAAACTAATACGGCAAGGGAACCCCTGGGAAAGCCACTCAGCACGCTTCCAGTGGGAGGTCTTAAGCACCACAGTAGACCCCCCCAACTGAAAAGATCTCCCACAAAGCCTCCGGCCTCCGGCAGGCCCCCGGGTACCACAAACCTGAAATCCAGCCTGAAACCGGGAGGCACGGCGCTGCGGCAAAGGCCCAGGGCTGAAGGGGGGGCGGATAGGACGCTCGTGAAGGTGGTGCCTCCAGGACGCACAGCAGCATCCCAAGTGACGGTCCCCCAAAACCAGCCTCACAGCTCCAAACCTCAAGCAGTTGAGAGTGATTTTAGGAGTCGGAGAGATAGGGTTAAACCAGCGCTGCCGAAGGCAAGCGGAGTACAGGCCAGGCGTGTTCCCAAGACCCCATCGGCTGCAGATCGTAAGTAAGTAGCAGCCTTGGCCGACTCTGTCCTTGCCTCCAGGGGACAGCAGAGTTTAAAGTGTTTACCTGGGTGAACCAGTGCCAGCCTGCAGAAAACGGGGTCCAAAGTCCCCTTACCAGTGAATGCCTGTCCGGAGGTTGATGGCCCAGAAACGAGGAGGGTGGGGCTGAGATTTGGTGCTACCCTGGCTTCCTCTCCCACCGATTCAGCAAGCGGGAGGAGAGCGTGCGGCCGCTCTCCTGTTTTATCTTCGAGGCACGCTTAAACTTGAGAGGGTTTTCCCTTCCCAGCCTAGGGCTCGGATGCATTTTTAGGATAGATGTACTGGTTCTTCCTGAGCAGCTGAAGTTGGCTGGAGGGAGATTCCAAGGGAAAACTGTAGCCTGGCAAGTGCTGGCGGTCTGCTGGGGTGGTAACGGTGATCCCTTGCCTTTGATAGGAAACAGCTGGAGGAGTGGTTGGCATCCAAAGGCAAGACATACAAGCGGCCACCTATGACGCTGCTTCAGAAAAAGTCAGTGAAGCTGTCCTGGAGAAATGTCAAGGAGAAAGAGAAGCAAGAGAAAGCAGAGCAGCTCTGCCTGGAGAATATCAACAGCATATTAACTGAGTGCCTGAAGCTCGTTGAGGAGGTGGGAACGGGAAAGGAGCTGCTTGAACGGGCTCCTCTTCTCCTGGAGCATCCCAGGAGATGAGGGCCACGTCCCCCCAACAGCACAGAGGGGTTTGGAGCAAGCATTCTTGCTCGCTTGCTGCAGTTACCAGAGGGGTAACATCATGCATAGGAAAAGTAAAAGTCCTCGTGGAGTTATTGATAGGCCAAAGGCATGCAGCGAGATGCGCTAACGAGGAAAACGGAGCGATACACAGTCACGGGGCTTGCATGTGCAAGCATGCTGCAATTTCTGCAGCAGCAGCCCAGGCTGCTTGAGCCAGCTTCAGGTATGTCCCCTGTGGACCTCACAGCTTGAGGTATGTCCCCTCTGGACCTCACAGCGTCAGGTATGTCCCCTCTGGACCTGACGGCTGCTGCGAAGTGTCACCTCTGGGAATGCTGCCTGCTAGCCCTGCTCCAGGGTTTAGTGGCTCCGTTAGTGCCAGCACTGACGAGTCCATCCCTTGACATCCCTCTGAAACACTAGACTCATTTTACCAAGGGGAAAATAGAGGCAGGAAAGCTATTATCTGTCCACAGTCATGTAGGAGACTTGCAAAAACCAGACTCTTCAGAGACTCCTTTTCCTAGAGAGCGCTGGGAGAGCGGTTACGCACCGACAGCTCCCCCGGCGCACACCTCTGGCCCTTGCAATTGACACCTTTCTCCGGGACCTTCTCCTTTTTGTAGGGTGTCCAGGCAGAGGACCTCTCTGCAGTGCTGTCCCATGTGCCCCAGGCAGAGAAATTTGCCAAGTTCTGGATCTGCAAAGCAAAACTCCTTGCCCGGAGCGGCCCTTTTGACGTGACGGGGTTGTACAAAGCAGCAGTCTGCGCTGGTGCTGTGGTGAGTGAGGCGCGCTTCTCTTCAGTAGCTCCCTGTGTTCCCTGCCGCCGCGCCAGCAGGTTTCCTCGAGATCCAGGGGTCGGATTTTGGGATGAGTTTAGCAGCATTAGTCACTGGTGAAAAAGCCCTTTAGAGCTGCCGGTCCTGTTTTGTCTCACAGAAACATCTTTGGCTTTAATCAGCCAAGCAGGCGGTGCCGCGCGGGCTTGGATGGGGCCAAGGGGAGGACGGGGAGGACACGCGCCCTGTGCTGTCGGAGCCGTAGCTGGCAGCAATGTGACAGCAGCTCTGGGCTGGTCTGGGCAGAGTAACTGCAGCATCTGGTGGGATTTACCCGTGCAGGATGGACGCCTGCCCAGCCGTGCCTGTGTGCTGACAGATCTTGCTTGGAGAAGGGAAATTCTGCAGCCTTTTGCCGCTGTCTCCAGCATGGGGTGTCGCGACGCAGCAAAAACCTTTTCTCCTGTTCAGTTGTAACTCCAGTTTCCAAGTCAGGCCTGCCTTGACCGACATTCTGCTTCTCCTGCAGCCGCTCCAGGAGCTCAGAGAAGTTGTCCTTGATATTTTGAAGGCTGCAGACCAAACATCAGAAGGTAACACACGCACGTGGGGGCCGGCTGGCGGGCTGGAGTGTGGGCAGTCTAGGGTTCCCTACTGCTGTAGGCAGGGAAGCAGCATGGTTTGCAGTCTGTCCCAGCACCCCATGTCCCTGTTGACTTTGATGGAGACCGAGTGTTGTGGAAATCTGGAATCCTGATCTCAAAAATGGGGCAAGATTCCTCTGCCAGGGCTGGGCACGGTCCCGGCCCATCACACCTCCCTAGCAAGGTGCTCTCGCCCCTGTCCAGAGCACCGCGGTGTTGTAATCCCCCCCCAGCTGCCGCTCTCTGCCCTCTGCAACCGTGCTGCCCTTTTCCTCTCCTGTCAGGGGAAAAGGCTGAGCAGCCCCTTCCCGGGGAGCCTACAAAGCCTTGCCCGAGCGAAAGGCAGCACGTGGTAGCGACTCCCTGCCTGACGGGGAGGTCCCTGACCAGCCTGCCCGTCTCAATCAAGTTACAAGTTACGTCTGCAACCAGGTAAGGCTGAGCTGCCTGGCAGCAAGCACCTTCTGCCTGTGCCAGCACTCCTCTGCAGGGTTTACCTAAAGACTCTTGTCCTCCCCGCAGGGGGAAGGAGTTGCTGGAAGGCCAGGAGCTGAAATTCCTGACGCCAGTGCGGCGCTCGCTGCGGATAGAGCGGGCTGGGAGCCGCTTCCCAGAGATGCTGAAGGACCATGACCCGGTGGTGTCATCCCTCAGTGAAATCTTGGATGCTGAGGGGGACACTCAGTTCTTTTTCCGGAAAAACGAGGCTTTGCCAGAGGTGGCGGAGCTGGAGGGTTTGAGTTTGTATCCCCCAGAGTGCTGCTGAGGGATTCCTGGGGGGTGCAGGCTGCCTGCTCCCCTGTGCTGTCTTGCACGCACTCCACTGACTTATCTTGTTGCCTCTCAGATGTAAATATGTAGGGGTGGCACATAATAAGCCTGTTTTGAAATATATAAGCACTGGTTTTAAATATATAAAAACTTGCAGTAGAGATGCAGTGTGGCCGAGTGAGTAGTGTGCAAGGTCCGGGGTTGGAGACGTGGGCTGTGTCCCCTGGGGCTGCCCTCGGCTCCTCTGCTGTGACGCACGCCCCGATTTTCCTGCTGCGGGATGATGTCAGTCAGACTCTGTAGTGCTCCAGGCACCTTCCGGCGTTTTGGAAGCAACGTCCCGAGGGATTTTCTCCAGAGCTGCATTGTGCCCTACCTGGAGGGCGTCGGGATGTTCCCCGCTGAGAGGCACGCACAGACCCCACACCTCGAGTCACGCGCGGCAGCCCCAGCTATGCCAGACGGGCGAGGGGCTGGGTGCCTGCGGGACCGCAGCAGCTCCCGCACGGGCTGGAGGCGGCGCGCCCAGGGGGTGCAGAGGTCCTTGGGGTTCAGCTGGCCAGGCTCCCAGACCCCTGGGTGTCCGGGATGGGCCAGGGGGGACACTGAGCCCTGTTAGTGCACTCGGGGCCCCTACAGCAGCCCCCCTCCCTCAGGGGTTGTCCTCACACCCAGAGCAAACGGCGGCACAAGGCTGCTGGTGAAGGGCCAGTTGCTGGGGGTTGGCGCGGTTTCCCTGCAGCGATAAGAGGAGTGAAGCTGTACGGCTGCCACGAAGGGTGGAGGGGAGCCCCCTCGTCACCTTCCTGTCCCCAGCGAGCAGCGGTCCTGTCCTCATCCCACCCTTTTGCCTCCTCCCGACACAACCACCACCAGCGTTGGCTCAGCATCTTTATTGAGAAACCTCGATGCTGGAAGAAGTCTTAGAGCAGAATCTGGAAGTCCCAGCACGGGTCTGGCTCCGGTCTGGGGAGTGCGGGCGGCCCCCCCTCCGGCATGCAGGGCAGTGCTGGCAGAGAGGGGGTCCTGGGGCTGCCACCCTCTGCCCAGGGGCTTGCACGGGTCCCAGCTGCTGGCCAAGGATGTGGGAATTGCCCTTTGCCCTCACCTCCCAGGCTTGGGGGCAAAGCAGTTTTCCTTTAAAATAGCCAATTTTGTGTCTCTGCGGTGCCAGGAGTTTGAGTATCTTTTATAAATAGAAAAGGGTAGAAAACAGAAGAAAGTAATAGCAAGTAAAAAGGATTCCCAGGGAGCAGCAGTTGCCCCCAGAGCCCTCCCACGCTTGAGCAACATCCACCCACCTCCGCCCGGAGCCAGGCCCCAGCACTGGGGCCAGGCACCGAAGCTGGAGGGGCAGGAGCCGCTGAGACCACCGACCAGTGCAGAGTGGGTTTCCAGCAATACCCAGAGCAGCGGCGCTGCCAGCCCTCCCCAGTGTTGGGTGGCCCCAGGCCGGCATCGAGTGAAGGTGGGGGCACTGGGCAGCCCGTGGGCTCAGGGGGGTCCTTCTCCTGGCACAGCGTCGGGGAGACGGGCACCGCTGCGCGGGGCGAGGTGTGAAGTGGGGCACAGGCTGGGGCCACCGAATGCCCTCCCAGGGGCTGGCACCTGCCAGCGTAGCAGCCGTCGGCGCTGGGGTGGGCTCAGGCTTCTCCGTCATCCTCCTCCTCCCCGCTGGAGTCCTGGGGGACCCCAGCGACCTGAGACAGAGGTGGGGGGCGGCTCAGTGGGCACAGGACCCCACCGGCATCAGGGTGCCGGTGCTGGGCCTCCCATGCCTGCAGCCACCAGGTGCTTCTGCCCCCCGCCACCCACCTGCTGGCCGGGGTGGCCATGCCAGGCCAGCCAGGGTGCCAGGGCCGTGCCTGCCTCCCCCGTGTCCAGGCGGCCGTGCTCCACCGTCGACTCGTGTGCCATCTGCAGCGGGGAGAAGGCTTGCAGAGAGGGGCCGGCACGGCGCAGCCAAGGGGTCGGGTGCCGACCAAACGCCTCCATCAGCCCTGTACCCCCCTCAGGCAGGGAGGTAAACTGAGGCACAGCAGGTGAGCGGGGGGCGGGGGCAGGAGCTGCATACCAGGACAGGGGGTGCCCGGAAGAGGTAGCTGAAGGGGTAGTAAAGGAAGTTGATGAAGGAGGCAGCGTAGAGGTCCGCGTAGCGCATCAGCTGGTTGGCGAAGAGCGTCTGGCGCGAGCCGCAGCGGAAGAGGCTGCCCATCTTCCCGTAGCACATGTCCATCTCGTGCGTGACTTTCTGCGGGCGCAGCGGGATGGTCAGGGCACCCAGCGCCCCCCGGGGTGCCCCCCCATGGGGGGGCTCTGGGGCGGGGGGGGAGGCTAGGCTGTGTGCCGGCTGGGGTGGTGCCCTGAGCATCACCTGGATCCGACGCTTGATGGAGCTGATGTCCGGGCGCTCGCTGCTGCCGCTGTCCAAGTGCCTGGAGTGGGAGAGACCCAGCTGGGGGCTCGCCTGGAGGGTCCCCCAGGGTGCCTGCACCCCCCCACCAGTGCCCCCTGCCCACCCCGTGCCCACTCACTGGTACAGCTCTGCCAAGAAGAGGTCCAGGCTCCGCAGCTCCTCAAATAGCTCTGCAAGGGCAATGGGGCCGGCTCAGTGCGGGCAACGTCCCCCCTGCCCGGCACGACCGACATGGGGCATTGGGGCACGTCCCACCGGGGCCGGTTTTGCCATCACGGGCGGGTAGGAGGCTGCGGGCCACCTCCCCCAGCTGGGCAGGGCCTGTGTCCCTGGCCGGGCGCTGCTCACCGCTCTTCTCCGTCCAGACCTGCAGCTCGTGGGCCAGCTCGGGCACGACCAGGAAGGTACGCCAGCCCTGCCGCTTCTTGGACTTGAGGATGTCCCCGAAGATGTGGTCCCCCATGTAGAGGATGTCTTTGCCCTTCACGCCCAGCAGGTCACACACCACATCCGAGGAGCCTGCGACAGCCGGACGTCAGGGCCACGGCACAGGCACGTCCCCCTCGTGCCCGCGCAGCCTGGCCGGGCGCTCACCGCCGGAGTAGACGGCGCAGTGCTGGAGCGGGCCGGTGTACGTCCCGATGCGCAGCTTCCCCGTGTCCTGCGGGACAAGAGGCCCCCGGGATGGGGCGGGTACCGTTACCCGTGCCCACCCAAGGGCGAATCCACCCCGCCGTACCCACAGGAGCCCCCGCGGTGCCCGGATGGTGCCCACTGCCCCTGACCGGCCCCTGCAGCGACGGAGGGGCCCCCACCGTGTTGACTTGGCGCAGGACAGTGCCCTCAGCGAAGAAGAGCGGCTTGCGGGTGTCCACCACGATGAGGTCGAAATAGGATCGCCAGGGGCGCTGCGGGGTCTCGGCCTGCCGAGCGCCAGGGTGGGGGTGTTCAGGGAGGGGCTGCCGATGGCACCCTGCACCCCCCCCCAGCCCGGATGGGGACGGACTCACCTTGTCCCCATCGCTGAAGTCGAACAGGTAGGACATGATGGCCTGCAAGGACACCCGGCATCACCACCACTGTCCCCGGGGAGGGCAGACCCCTGCCTGCGCTCCCCCCCCCACCCAGGGCAGGCTGGACGCGGGGTGGGGGTGAACACAGACACCCCCTACTCACGTCGGTGTAGTTGTAGTCGCTGTTGGTGGCCAGAAAGACCTTCCCCACCTCCCTCATGCGGCTCAGCAGCAGCGGCACACGGGGCTGGCAAGGGGCAAGTCAGCGCGGGGGGGGTGGGGGGTCCGGGGGGACCACAGGGACCCGGCCAAGGGGACCGGGGGGGGGGGGGGGGTGGTCCATGGGGGTCTGCAGACACTCACGTCCTTCACCACGTATTTCTCCAGGTTCTCCAGCGTCTTCTCCTTCAGGCAGCCCTGCAGAGGGGACGGATGGGTCTGGCCAAAAGCACCCCGGGGGTGGGGGGGGGGCATCCCCAGCACTCTCAGCACTCCCCCCCTCAGCAAACCCCCCCCCCAGACCCCTGCCCACCGCACCCACCGAGAGGTGGACGTGGTCCATGGCCTCGCGCACATCCTGGAACATGCTGCGGAAGGACATGAAGAGGTTCCCGTGCTTGTAGCCGGTGTCGCAGCTGCAATGGTTGGGAAAAGGGAGTGGGGTCAAGGGGTCGCCCTGCCAAGGGGAGACCCCCCCACACACCCCCATACCCCACCCCAGATCCAGCAGGTCCCAGACCCCACCCACCAGCTCCCTCTTACTTGACGTATCTGGAGCAGTTGGTGAAGAAGTCCACGAGACAGGCGTAGAGGTGGGCCTCTGCCGGGGAGGGGGCTGTGAGAGGGGGCACGGGGGGAGGGCAGCACCCCACGATAGGGTGGGGGGGACGGGGGGTGTCTCACTCACCCGTGAGGTTGAAGAGGGTGTTGAGGATGTGGAAGCGCTTCATGTCATCCCGCTGGATGAACTTGTTGGGGTAATAGTGGAGGATTTCGGCCCTGGGGAGGGAGCACGGAGCTGCACCCCACGCCGAGGGTCCCCCCCATCCCCACCCCCAGACCCTGGGGTGGGGGTGCCAGACTCACCCCTTGAGGAAGCGGAAGCCGTGGGCGCACACCAGCAGGTTGCCGTGGGAGTCCACCTTCAGCAGGTTCCCGTACAGGGCATCGAACACCAGCCCCCTGTGCCGCACACCCTGTCAGCGGGTGGGGGTCCCACCGACACCCCCACCCTGTGCTCCTCCCCCCTTCCCCCCCAAAAAAAACCTCACCGAATGGGGAAGGTGGGGTCGTACTTGTAGGCGAGGATCTCGTGGGGGTACCCGATGGAGACGAGGTGCTCCAGCAGCAGGGCGAAGGCCAGCTCCTCGTAGTCGGGGGACTTGTACACTGTGGGGGGCAGGGAGGCAGCGTGGGCAGGGCTGGGGGGGTCCTGCCACCCCCCACCCTGCCACAGCCCCCCCCAAGAAAAAAAAAAACGCACTGGCCAAGGTGTAGTCCATGTCAAAGCCGAAGCACTTGATCTTCTCCAGTGCCAGGCTCCGGTTGACGAAGATCCTGGGGGTAACCAAGGGCGTGGGTTATGGGGTGGGGGGTATCTAGGGCTGGGGGTGGCATGGAGGAGGGGATGGGGACCTGTCCCCATGTCCCCTGTCCCTGGCCAGGGGGCGGGGGGGGGAGGGGGGGGAGCTGTGCGCCTGCCTTGGACCAGGGGCCCCACAGCGAGTTATTGGAGCAGAAAAATGGGCTTTTGAGTTGGAATTGGAGCCGGGGGGATGGGGGGGTGCAGCGCAGGGAGGGGGGATGGTGAGCCCCCTGTTTTGGCCTGCACCCCGGCATCTCTAAATGAGGGGGGGTCCCCTCAGGGCCTCTGTCCCCTCCTGCACTCCCCCCCAAGAATCCTCCCCCATACCTGCATGCCTGGGGTCTTTCCCCCAGCTCCTGCCCCCCCCCAAAATGCCCCCCCATACCTGCCCCCCCAAACCCCTTCCCCGCAGCTCCAGGTCCTGCTGCCCCCGATCACCTCCCCCCGCTCCTGCCCCCCCATCCCCCGCCCCCTTGCCCCCCCAACCTCCCCGGCCGCCCCCCGGCCCCACCGGTGCTGGCAGTCCCTCCGCAGCGCCCGCGGGTCGCCCTGCCCCGGGCCCGGGGCCGCCGCCGGGCCCCGCTCCCCCTCGCTGCCCATCGCCGCCGCCTCCGGCCGCCGCCTGCGGCCGCCGCCGCTTTAACGGGGCCCCGCGGGACCGCCCCGACCCGGCCCCCGGCACCGGCCCGGCCCCCCCCCGGGGGCAACAGCCGGGACGGGACCCGGGGCTCCCTGCGGTGGTGACCCCCAAAATGGGGCGCTGATCCCCCCGTGCCCCCCCCAAAATGGGGCAATGCGCCCCCAAACGGGGCAATGACCCCCCACGTGCATCACAAAATGGGGCAGTGCCCCCCCCGGGTACCCCCCACATGGGGCAGCGCCCCTCCATACATCCCCACATGGGGCGGTGCCCCCCCGTACACCCCCAATAGCGCAGTTCCCGCCCCGTGCACCCCCAAAAGGGGGTCCCCCCCCCGTGCCCCACCGGCAGTGCCCCCCGCGCCCTCCAGCCCCCCCGCGGTGCCCAAGCCGCCCCCCGGAGGAAGCGCCCTCCCACGGCCCCGGCCCCGACGGCGCCAGGAGCGGCCGCGGGCGCCCGGCCCGGAGCCCCCGGGGCCGGTGTTTGCCCAGCGAGGCCGCTGGCAGCGCGGAGCGACCGGCGGCGAATCATTAACCGGGGTCAAGGACCGGCCCCGCCGCCGCCCCGAGGCTGCCCCGATGGGCGCCCCGGTCCCCCCGGAGAGGAGGCAGGAGATGGAGGGGGGACTGCGCGGCACAGGGGGGGCCCAGCGCCAGGGGCCACCCCCGGCACCTCACAACACCGGAGGGACGGGGACAGGAGGGGGCACCCACGTCCCGTGGGAATAGCCCAGTCCCAGTGGGAAATGTCCCCATCCCCATGGGGCCCAACAGGCACATCCCCATCCCAGTGGGACTCATCGCCATCCCCACAGGGCCCTTCCCCATCCCAGCAGGTCTCGTCACCGTCCCCACCCCCATGGGACCCTTCCCCATCCCAGCGGGTTTTGTCACCGTCACCATCCCCATCCCCATGGGACCCTTCCCCATCCCAGCGGGTTTTGTCACCGTCCCCATCCCCATGGGACCCTTCCCCATCCCAGCGGGTTTTGTCACCGACACGGTCCCCATGGGACCCTTCCCCATCCCAGCAGCTTTTGTCACCGTCACGGTCCCCATCCCCACAGGGCCCTTCCCCATCCCAGCAGGTCTCGTCACCGTCCCCATCCCCAAGGGACCTTTCCCCATCCCAGCGGGTTTTGTCCCCATGCAGCTCGACGAGGCACATCCCAAACCCCACAGGGCACGTTCCCAAGCCCGCATGCCCCCACATCCCCATCCCTCTACCCTCAGGCAGGGCTCAGGACCCCCAGGTGTCCAGGCTGCCCCCCACCCACCCTGGCCCAGGGCCAGCCCAGGTCCCACTGCAATCGCCCGCAGCTCTTGCAACACCCTGGTGCTGGCCCGCTGACGTGGGTCGCCGTGCCTGGCCTTGACCAGGGCTGGGCCCCCCAGGACAAGCAGGAACATCCCTGGGGCGCCCTGGCAAGGGGGACATGGAGAGGACAGCAGGAGCAGCTCCTAGCCCAGGGCTGGGGGGCCCTAGGGCTGGTAATAGGGTCAGGAACTACCCCCAGGTGTGGGGCCCTGATAACGCCCCCCATGCAGGGCTGGGGTGCAGCCCAGGGCTGTTTACAGCCCGTCCCGTGACACCGGGGGACACGTGGGGCTCTTATCAGCTGCCCCAGTCCCAGCTCCCTCCCAGGGCGTGTGGCCAAGGAGGGGCAGGGCAGAGGCCATGGGGCAGCGCGTGACAGGGCCACCCCGGCACCTCCCACATCCCCAAGACCACGGGCAGGGCTGGCGTACGAAGGAAATCTTTATTGAGTCCGAGGTAGCAGCAGTGGGGGGGCCAGGGGCTGCCCCCCAGGGACCCCCGAGCGGGATGGTTGGGCAGCATCTGGTGTCCACACCACTACAGCAATGGAGGCAAAGCTGAGCGCAGCACAGCCCACACTGGGGGGATGGCCTAGGGCCCCCGAGCCCTCCCCGGAGGGGCGAGGACCAGCCCCAGTCCTTATTCAAGGAGGAATCACTGCCAAGGGATCTTAATTAAGTCATTAAAAGTAAGAAAAGTGGCCTCCCATAACTGCTAATCTAAAGCTACAGCGCAGCAGGTGAGTCACTCCAGGGGCAGGCACAGTCTCAGCGCTGCACCCACCTTGAGGAACTTTAGCGCCAAGACATTTATATTAAAAAAAAAAAAAAAAGATACTTCAGTGACAACACTATGCAGAACTGAGGAAGCCCCAGAGATGATGGCAGCCCCCATCCCACGGCGGGACGAGCCTCCCCGGCTCCTGGAGGGGAGGGCGGCAGCAGGGAAGCAGGAGCAGCGCGAGCCCTGGTGCCCTCACACCTTCAGGACGGCGTACTTGAAGACAGCCATGATGGCAGCGCTGATGAGACCCGAGATGGGGACGGTGACGAACCAGGCCATGAAGATGTTGCGGAAGAGGCGCCAGTCCACCGCCTTCCTGGAGCGCAGCCAGCCCACCGAGACCACGGAGCCCACCTGCCCGAGGAGCCGGGGCACAGCTCAGCATCACAGCAGGATGGGGCACCCACCGGGTGTCCACCACCCCACAAGCCCTTTTCCCAGGGAAAGCCTCAGCCGTAGGGCCAAGGGTCTTGCTCCAGCCCTTGGGAACCCAGCAGACCCCAGGCAGAGAGAGGAGGGCACAGAGCCCCCGTCCTGGAGCAGTGATGGGGACAGGGTGCTGCAGCAGCAGGGTTCCCACAGCCGCTTGGCAGAGCCCAGGGATCCATCAAAGGGGTTTTGTTCTCCCAGCACCTCCTGGAGTGCCCCCTCTTTCAGGGACTCCCCTCCCAGCCCTGGGCAGCCACTGCCACCCCACATTGAGATGCAAATGGCAGAGCTGGGACCTGAAAGCCAGCCAGCAGCAGTCTAGTTTGGGACCTCCCGCACAGCTCTACTAGCACCAGCGTTTGGTGGAAGTGAGCTCGCACCAAGCCGGCGCCATCCCCTCCTGCCACCCCCACCTACCTTGCAGTGGGTTGTGCTGATGGGGAGGCCAACGTTGGAGGCAATCACCACCGTCAGGGCAGACGCCAGCTCAATGCTGAAGCCACTGCAGAGACAGAAAGCGCCTGTGAACCCGGGCACCGGCCCCCCCGCACCGCCCGGCACATCAGGCTGGCTTAGCCCACGCTAGACCTGGCACTGCTTTCCCCAGGCAGACCCTGCACAGCGGGGTCAGCTCCTCACTTGGCTCTCCAGACCCCCAGCAGCCCCAGATTGACCCCCCAAGGGATGCGGAGAGGTATTGTGGGGCCACACATGCCCCAGCTCCACCACCCGAGCAATGAAACCCCCAAAGAGAGCATGGAGAGGGGCTCCAGGAGCAGGATGCAGATCTAGGACTGCCTGAAGCCACCCCCTGCCCCAAGGCAGACCTTACCTTGATGGTGTGATGGGAGTCAGGTCCTTCCCCATCGTCTGGATGACTCTCCTTCCCCAGACCCACAAGCCAATGCAAATCCCCACACCTCCGTAGAGCAGCAGCCAGATGGGAGTTGCCACCTTGGTAGCCACATCGCCCGTCTGATAGACCAGGTAGAGTGCGACCAGGGGCCCTATGGCATTGCTGGAAGAGAAAGGAGAGCTGGTCTAGAGGCTCTGGGCAAGGTGGGCACCAGCCCTGGCGAGCAACCCCACCGCTCCTGCAGACCCAACTGACCTGACATCGTTGCCACCATGAGCGAAGGAGCCAAAGCAGGCTGTGAGGATCTGCAGGAACTGGAAGAGGAGGGACACCTCGGGTTTGTCCTGGTCGTGCCATTCTTCCAGGGAGCTACTGCTGCCCTTGCGGTCACCAACTCCCATCTCCACCTGGGCCGTGTTCAGATCCACGTCAGCAGCCGGGTGGGCATCTGCCACTGCGTTGCAGTAGCTGGTATAGCTGTCCATGCGGACCCTCTTCTTGGTGTCCGCCACAGGCCAGGTCAGCTTCTCCACCTCCTCGCCCTCCTTGGCACGGAAGGAGTCTAGGGGCATGCCACAGATGGCCATGGTGTAGGAGGTGTAGCTGTTGTTGCGCCGCAGGGGTTTGTCCCCCGAGTCCCCCATGCAGTCCCCCATCTTGGCCAGGTGCAGTTTATGCAGCAGCTCCTTGTAGAGGCCGGAGTCCTTGTGCACAGTGTGGTACTGGTACTGCCCGCTGGAGCTCATCTGGTGGCCCACAGCCTGGTTGAACTGGACAAGGTTGCCGTTGGGCAGCCGCACAGCTCCTGGCAAGAGTGACGGCAGGGGTTTAGCATCCAGGGGTGGAGGGAGACCACCCCAGCACTCCCGTATCACCCGCCACCACTCACCGCTGTCGATGCTGGTTTCCTTCAGGTCAAGGCTGGGGACCCTCTCCTGCTCTGGGGCCTCCTCCAGGTCCCCCAGGTTGAAGGAGACCGTCCTCTCCTCCACCGCTGCCCGGTGGGGCACAGCCGACCCCACATCAGCAACGGGGCTCTTGGCATCACCCAGGGGCACCTTGGGCTCCTCGTGGTCCTCCTTCGGGCTGATGTTCTTCTCCATCAAGGGGCTTTCAGAAGGACTGGATTTGATTTCTCCTGTGAAAGGAGGCAGCGGCCATCACACCTCTTCCCACCACCACACCCAACACCAGGAGCAAGCCCACACCCCTCACCACTCAGATTTATGGCAGCTAAATAAAAATTTACAGCTTCGCCCCCATCCTGAACTTTGGAAACTGCTGGGCAGTCGCACCTTGTCCCGGGCACAACAGCCAAACCATCACAAGCCAGCTCACCTCCTATTTTTAGACCCCCCACCCACACGGGGTGTGGTGAGCACCATTATGGGGCTTTTACGCCCGTTCTTCCTACGGCAGAGGTTCCTCTTTGAGCCATGTTTGTCCCATTCCCAGCGGCCGTGGGATGCTCTGGACCTGCTTCTGGGCTGGTTGCAACCCCTGAAGCTGATGGGAAGGTGCCCAGAAGAACCCAGCTTCTCCGCCAGCCCATCAGCTCCAGCCTGCTGGGAGGACTCGCCTGCCTGGGCTCCCCTCCAGCTCCCACTGGTGGGTGACAAACCCAAACAGGAGCCGTCTCCACCTCCCGAGGGCAGCCTGGTTTCCTGTCCCACTGGAAAAGCCAAGCCAGCAGCACCAAACCCTGGAAGCTGAGGTTGTTACTCCCCCTCTACCGGGAAAAGCGTGTTTTCTCCAGGTGAAAACATGAGGTCAGCTCCTTCAGACAACAACAAAAACCACCTCCTCGTCACAAACAGGACTCTTTCCCAGCCGGTTTGCTCGCTGCAAGGGCCAGGCTGGGGCACCCAGCCCCCCACCCTGGCACCCAGCCCCTGCAGAGCTCATCTCCCCCCCCGGCGATGCTCGCCCGCAGGCAGGCTGCCGCAGCGGGCCGGGGGGCCAGTCCGGCAGGCAGGAGAGCTGCCCTGCAGGCAGGAGTTAAGCCGAAGCTCCAACAGCTGGAAGAATGTCAAGGGCAGCCATAAAGCTGTTAGTCACACCCCAATTACACCAGTCTGACAAGGACACTGGTTATCCCCTCATCTCCAGTTCCTTAAGTGCTCCAGACTGCACATGAAATTTATATGCAAGACCACACACGACTCCAGGAGAGCTGCCCGTACTCTTCAGGAGGCAGAACTCGGGACTGCTCTTTTGGATGCCTTTCAATAGAGATTTTCTTCTTTTTTTTTTTTTTCTTTTTGCTACAGGGAAAGGATTTCATCAGCTTACACAGCTTTAAACCTGTGATCTGCATCTGCCAGGCCAAAGATTGATCAGCAGGTATGCAGAGGATTAAAGGTTACACCGGTTAACAGGCAGGTTGTCTCCTGCCTCCTCTTCTTCTCTATTAAACAGGGAAATCAGGCTGTTTGGTATTGCCTGCTGTCCCGTGCAGTTCAAGGAGAGATCGCCCTGCTCACAAATCAGCTGCCAGACAGGGCTTGGCAGCACCAGAGCTACTTCGAGGGGTATTTTGGGGTCCCAGGGCGCAGCTTTTTGGTGCACGCAGGGTCCAGCTCGATGAGATGTGCCCCAGTGACTCAGGGTTTGCCGAGCAGCTTAAGCGATAACTGAAGCTGAGGATCCCTGCTAATAACAGCCCTGCGGCTAATGAGATCTCCCGCTGGGTAAAGAAGTTGGTTAGTCCGAGCGTGCCCTTCCCCAAAGGATTGCAAAGAGAGAGGCGTTACTTACGTTCAATTTTCTTCTTCATTCTCGGACATACAAAGAACCAGACGACGAGAGCACAGACAACAGCACTCCCCGCCGAAATTAGGAGGATACCCCACAGAGGAAGTTTGTCAAAGCCCAGCACTAGGAAATAAAACAACGGATCTTTGAAAACCTCCGGGCAAAAGCTTCCTCAACATACGACTTTGCTCTTCCCGGCATGGGGACTCCATCACCTGCAACATCCCTCAGCTAATTCGCCTGCCAGGGAGAAACGCTGTCGGAAAGCCATCGCTGACCGCACCGAAACCGAGCGCTTAACCCACCCAGAAGCCCCCCCCCCCGGGTTACAATCTCCCCCACCAAAAGCTAATCTTGCACGTGTGCAGACACTTTCCCCTCCCTCCCGCAGCCGAGCCCGATCAGGGACCGGTGTGTGCCTGAGCAGGGACAGGAGGCTCCTCACAGCCCTCGTCTCCTCACTTGCTGCAATGTCAAAGGAAAAAAAAAAAAAAACACAACACACCACCCAGCACGGCTGCTGCAGCGACAGCGCCGCTTCCCCACCCGGGGAGAGGACACGCAGGACCTGGGCTGCTCCCACCGGAGAGCCCCACATCTCCCTTAACTCCTCCAGCTGCTGGGGGAAGATGGTTCTCCTGCTCCGTGAGTCCCTAGGAACTTAAGCGCAAGTTTCAAGGCATCGGAGGTGTTACGTGACCTAGTTACAAGCATTTTCACATGCGGTGTGACTTTTAGCAGAGGTTTTGCATTAGACAGCCTGCTGCAGCCCCCGGTCGAGGTATCAGGTGCTTGCGATTGCTCAACTCCTGCATTTTCTGCTGCAGGCAATAACTTACAGCTCCTAATGCACCACCAGCAACATCGCAGCTACTTTACCCACGCATTTGGCCGAACCTGGCTCACGGAAGGCTACAAAGCCTGCACTTGAGCAACACAGAGCTCACCCAGCCTCCTGCAGCTGAGGACTCGGGATAAACACGAATCCACCTTGGGGGTGCCAAGCGATAAGGTGATCTGGGAGCAGCACTGCTGCTCTGCAGCCCCAGTGCCCCCAGCAGCACTGCAGCAATCCTGCCTTCTCCCCAGGGCTGGAAAGCCAAGGGAAGGCAAAACTAACATCCCTCCAAAAATTTTTCCAGCCACTGTTTACGGAGAAAACCCTGCGGAGAAAGCACTGACTGCCCTCGCCCCACCTCCAGCGACTCCTCCACAACAGGAAACCCATGCTCAGACCGAAAACAGCTCACGCCGAGTCACCCCGGCAGGTGGAGGTTACGGAGCCTCCAGCTCCGCAGGCAAAGCCACCCTCCCCTGCCAAGCCCTCTCCTAACGCTGCCCGCAACCTGTCCCCCGACACGACAGCCAACCAAGCATTTCAATTTGGCTTTTCAAACCGAAGCACAAACTCCTCTTCTCAGTACAGGTGCCAGCTCTTCTCGCCAGGGATAATTAGTTGATTCTTAGGGACAAGGTGACTCGGGAGGCACAGCCTCCATCCCTGCTCCTAGCCTCGCTACCGGCAGCCCGAGGAGTCTCTCCAGTGGCAGCCGGGTACCTGAGTTTTAGCACAGGTAAGAGAAGGGAAGGGGAAGTCATGTTATCTGCCAGTCCTGTGAAGTCTAAGGAGAAAGGTCTGGAGGGGTTTAGTTTGAGCAGGTCTCTCTGGTTGGGCAACTATCTAGCCCAGAACTCAGCGCACGCTAGCCTGCAGCCTTCTGTAACCGGCACAGGCCAGCCGCCTTCTAGGAGATTTCAGCCCTGTAAAGCAAAAAAGGGGTAAATCGTGCATTTAATGGAGGTTTTGTAAAGAATTTAAAAATTAAGGTTCAAGTATTCTGTCGCGTACTTACAAGGTGCACCAGTGTACATGATGGAGAAGAGGTTGATCCCCACAGTACAGGCATAGAAGATGGGCAAAGCTCGCAAGCCGTTGGGAACGGGATCTGCCTGCAAAACAAGGATCAGTGCTGTGAAAGCCAGACCTCAAGGGCTGCACAGCAGCCGAGGAGCAGCCAAGCAAGAGCCCCTTCCCAAAAGGGGGTTTGTGCCTTCCGTCAACTGCTGACAGCAACGCAAATACCGTGCTCCCGCAAGCCCTGCCAAAAGCCAGAGCTGCCGGCAGCTTTGAGAATAACCCACGGGGCTGCCATCAGACCCCCCCCAGTCTAGGGGCAGAGAAGGCGGCAGAACACCGTGGGTCCCCAGGGACCCGGGGCAGGACCAGCCGAGTGTCCCACCACTCCCAAGGCTGGAGCATCTCCTCTGTGCCTGGAGCTGCCTGGCTCTTGAACCCTTCCCGAGGCTCCCCAGCCTGCAGACCCCCACAGCCTCCAGCTGCACGTATGTTTTCTTTCAACTCCCCAGGCACTTGCAGACAAAACCATTCGTCAGACAAAGCTTTTACCTCTTTCCAGCTGACTTGGACAGAATAAAAGAGTCCATTACTCACAAAGCAGCTTATTTGACCACATACCTGCACAGAGAGGCCCTCACCCGAGCAGCAGGAGCACTTAATCTCCACTGCTGCCCAGCAATCGGGGTCTAGCGTCAGTACAAACACACCAAGCGTTACCGAATGCCGAGCAGGACGGAGCAACCGGACTATTCAGCACCAGAACGAAGCGTGACGGGGCCAGCCCAGCTTTGAAAGGCCAGTTACGCAAGGTTACTCTGACAGCGGTGACGCTGAATTGTTTTAAAGGGCTGCCAGGTAGAAACCAGCAGCGATAAGATCTTAACATCTCTTGAATCAGAAATAGTTAGAGCTAAGACCTAAAATAATTTAAGTTAACCTCAAATAGGCAGAAGAAAATGCTGGAGTTCCTCTGTACAGCTGGCTGGATACCCCTGCTCTGGGCTGGCAGCATCCTGCGCTCCAGGGCCATCCTCATCTCAGAAAGATGAGGTCTAAAGCTGCCACCTCCATTTCAAGCACCTTTGGGTGCCCAATCCCTCTTCCTGGGCTTTCAGATACTCCCAACAGTTCCCTGGAGCCAGCCTGAGCACCCCTTGGTTTACCTGGGGCCCCAGATGGGAGGAAAGCGCAGTTTCCACAGCACCAGGGACAATTCTGGCCCTCCTGGCTTAAAAAAAAACCCCATCACTGTTGGTCATTGCCTTCACCTGCAGCCTGACACAAGAGGAGGTCCAGCCTTGCGCCAGGACTTAGGAAAAGCCTGACAAGCTCTTATCTATCAATTCTGGGCTGCTTCACTACTGGGAAACGGCAGCTGTTTCTGCTGAGGCCAGGCAGGACACTCCTGGCCCAGATGTTTTGGAGGAGGCTGAGTGAAGCCTCCTCATCTCCCAGGCTCCGCTTTGTGGAGCAGCTACAGGTCTGGTTTTCCCATCACTTCAGCTCCTCCTGAAGGGCTCACCCAAGCATCCACACAAGGATGGAAGCGCCTGGAGAAGCTGTGGTGCACATAAGCAAAGCAATGGGCAGACAAGGGAGCACCTGGGAGCCCCGAGGTGTCAGAAAATGGGGTGGACAGCCCTTACCTTACGGAGGATGAACCTCCTGACGAGGAAGAACAGGATAGCAGACATGATACCCGAAAGGAGGGGCGAGATGAACCAGGACAACACTAGGAGAAAAGAGGAACCATCAGCATCCCGCTGCTGGAAGGGGAAGCGGATGGCACGCGCAGGGGCGGTCACACCAGCTGGCCTTACCGATCTTTAGCAGCTCGGACCACTTGACACCTTCTTGCCCTTTGGCCACCAGCGAAAAGCCGATGGTTGCTCCAACGATGCAGTGGGTACCAGAAATGGGGAGCTTCAAGAACGAAGCTACTAGCTGCCACACAGCAGATCCTGGAGGAGAAGGAGAAGCCTGGTAAGAAAGCCATCACCAGGGCACCTTGGGGTGCGCTGCCCCCCCCCCCCCATTTTGACCCCCCATTCCTCACCAAACATGGCACTGATCGAACCCGCCATCAGCAGCTGCTGCGTGGAGTTGTACATCTCCACATCGATCAAGCCCTTCCGGATGGTCTCGCTGACTTTGGCTCCCAGGAGGACGGAGCCCACCGTCTCAAAGATGCTGGCCAAGACGCAGGCTTGCCGGAGGGTCACCACCCCCGAGCCCACTGCCGTGCCGAAGGAGTTGGCCACATCATTAGCGCCGACGGAGAAGGCCAGGACGAAGGCGATGATGAAGCCCAGGACCAGCATCCAGAGGAAGCCCACCATGGGGGCAGGGGGCACTGCGGGGGTCGGGTCCATGGTTTGGGGGTGGGGAGCAGGACGAGGTATAAATAAATTAGGTATAAAATTAAATAGGGGGGCGAGGGGGTCGCTATAGGGCACGGGGGGGCTCCGCCGTCCTACGGCCCCGCCGGCCGCGGGGGCTGGGGGCCGGGTGCCGCGCCATGGCCTGCGCCGCTCTTCATCCTGCGGGAGAGACGGGGCTCAGCGGGGGCGGGTACCGGAAAACGGCCCTTCCCGCGCCCCGGTAACGGCCGCTCCCGCGCGCGCCGCCGCCCCCTGCCGCCGCCATGTGCCCATGCCCGCCCCCGCCCAACGCCGCCGCCACCGCCGCCCAAGGCCGCCGCTCACCGGCAGGGCCGGGTCGGGCCGCGCTCGCCGGGAAGCGCCCGATCCGATCGCTCCTTGCCGCGCCGCCCCCGCCGCCTCCGACTGGCGCCGCCGCCCGCCGCCGGCCCCGCTTTAACCGTCTGCCTCCGCCCCACGTGACCGCCGCACCGCCCCCTCCCGCCAGACGTGCGGCACCGCCCGCGGCGGCCATTGGCCCGCTCGCCGCCGGGGAGGGGCGAGGCCGCGCTGCCATTGGGCAGCGCCGAGCAGAGCGCGCGGGTCCCGCCCCACCGGCCGCCGCGCCCCCGCGCGGGCAGCGCGCCCCGACACCACGTGCGCGCTCACCGGCGCCCCGGGCGGAGCGGAGCGGAGCGGCCGCGGGCTGGGCTCGGCCCGGCTCGGCCCGGCTCGTCTCGGCCCGGCTCGGCCCGGCTCGGCCTGGCTCGGCTCGGCCTGGCTCGGCTCGGCCCGGCTCGGCCTGGCCCGGCTCGGCCCGGCTCGGCCTGGCTCGTCTCGGCCCGGCTCGGCCCGGCTCGGCCTGGCTCGTCTCGGCCCGGCTCGGCCTGGCTCGTCTCGGCCCGGCTCGGCCCGGCTCGGCCTGGCTCGTCTCGGCCTGGCTCGGCTCGGCCCGGCTCGGCCTGGCTCGTCTCGGCCTGGCTCGTCTCGGCCCGGCTCGGCTCGGCCTGGCTCGGCTCGGCCCGGCTCGGCCTGGCTCGGCTCAGCCTGGCTCGGCTCGGCCCGGCTCGGCCTGGCTCGGCTCGGCCCGGCTCGGCTCGGCCCGGCTCGGCCCAGCTCGGCTTGGCCCGGCTCGGCCTGGCTCGGCTCGGCCCGGCTCGGCCCAGCTGGGCCTGGCTCGGCTCGGCTCGGCCTGGCTTGGCTCGGTGGGGCCCAGCTTGGCTCGGCCCAGCCTGGCTCAGCTTGGCCCGGTTCAGTCCAGCCTGGCTCGGCCCGGGCTGGCTTGGCTCAGCTCAGCTAGACCTGGCTGGGTCCAGCCTGGCTGGGCTCAGTCCGTCCTGGCTCGGCTCGGCCTGGCTCGGCTTGGCTCACCTCGGCCTAGCTCAGCTTGGCTCAGCCCGGCCCAGCTCAGCATAGCCCAACACAGGTGTGGGCTTGGCCCTGGCAAGGTCCGGCACAGCCCGGCACGGCAGCAGGCTCGGCTGGGCTCTGGCATGTCCCAGCCCGGTCTGACAGAGGTGCAGGCTCAGCTCCAGCACGGCCTGGCTCGGTTGTGGGCTGGCTTGGCTCCGGCACAGTCTGGCACTGGCGTGGCACATCCTGGCACAGGTGTGGGCTCGGCTCTGGCACAGTCTGGCAGAGCCCGGCACAGGTGTGGGCTCGACTCTGGCACAGTCTGGCAGAGCCCAGCACGGGTGTGGGCTGGCTCAGCTCCGGCACCAGTGCAGCCTGGCACGGGTACGGGCTTGGCTCCGACATGGCTCAGCCCCGCACGGGTGTGGGCTCGACTGGGTTCTGGCACGGTCTGGCACGGGTGTGGGCTCAGCTCTGGCATGGTCCAGCATATGGGCGTGGGATCGGCTTGGCTCCAGCACAGTCCGCTTTGGGTCCATGTGGGTCTGGCCCAGGTCCGGCACGGATCCGGCACAGCTCTGAGCTCAGCCCCAGCACGGCCCTGGCACAGCTCTGGACCGGGTTGCACTGGACTCAGCTCCGGACCAGCCCGCACCAGGCTCAGCACCGGTACTGCCGGGTCAGGGGGGCACTGAGCCGCAGACCACCAGACTGGCACCATGGTGCAGCTCGGGGCTGCTCCAGGCTCTGAACTGGCGTCGCACGTGGGCGTTGTGCCGGCACCGGTTGGGGGCCAGCACCCAGCCGCAGCACCAGCCCTGGGGGCGCCCGGCCCGGAGGCACCCATCTCACCCCAGCACCAGGGCAGCCCAGGCTCCCCCCTGGTAAAGGCCCCACACGGGGACCGACACCGGTTCCCGCCAGGACCAGCCACAGCATCAGCACTTGCAGCCGGGCGAGTGCAGCCTGGGGGATCCCCTGGGGTCCCACCAGCCCCCCCAGCCTGGGTGGCACAGCCAGGAGGGCACCCCCGCACGCTGCTGGCGCGCACCTCCCCCGTGGACATGCGTGCACGCACAGCCCCCATGCGCACGCACACACGCTGGGTGCACACGTGTGCCCCCGGCGGGGTTGGGTGCTAGTGCCCATTCCCGCCTCGGGGTGACCATTGCCCGGCAGGAACCATGGCTCAGCGGGCAGAGCCACGGCGTCCCGGCCCCAGGGCAGCAGGTCAGCCCGGCACAGGAAGCTGGGGTGTCCGGCCGGGGGCTCGTGCCCGTGCACGGGTCAGCGGCTCGGTGACGGCTGGGGCTGGTCCGTCGCGGGCTATTGCATCGCGGGGCCACCGGTGACGTGGGCCTGCAGATGGCATCCGGAGGGGGGGGAAGTGGCTGGGGTGCCCTGGGCCTGTTGCCCCGCTGCCCCCACGTCACCGGGCCAGAGTCCGTCCCGTGTCCCCGCAGGCCCTGTGTCCCTGGCCACGTGCAGCACTGGGCGCACGGAGCTGCAGCGCGGCCCAGGGTGGCCTGGGGGGCGAGGGGGAGCTGGGGTCCCCTTGCCCCTCCCAGGCCCCCGAGGTGGTGGCAGAGGATGACCCCGTGCCCTCACCCCATCCGTGTCCCGAGTCCCTGTCACCCCTGCCTGGCCCCATCTGTCCCAGACAGGCAAGTCTGCAGGGGAAACTGAGGCAGGAGCCCATGGATGAAGCTGGGAGGACCCATGGCCTGGGCCCCCAGGTCTCATCCCCCTGCTCCCCCAAAGCTGGGAAGGGACCCAGGCATCTGGGTGCTCCTGTGGCAGTGCTGCCCCCCCACTAGCGAGAGCCTGCACCCCTGCAGGGGTGGAGGCGGCCCCGCCGTGCAGCACCAGGCACGCAGGGTGCAGCACTGAGCATGCAGGTGCAGCACAGAAGATGTGGGGTGCGGGGCCGAGCACGGAGAGGTGCAGCACTGAGCATAGGTGGGTGCAGCAGCGAGCACATGGGGTGCATTACTGAGCAAAAGGGGGAGCAGGGCCACGCGCATGAGGGGCAGCACTGAGCCCGTGGGGTGCAGCACCGGGCACCAAAGGGTGCAGGGCCAAACACTCCAGCTGGGGGCCAGTGGGTGCAGCCCCAGCTCATGGGGACGGCACCAAAAACACGGGTGCAGCACTGAGCAAGCGTGGTGCCGGCTAAATACACGGGGTGCAGCACCGAGCACACAGGGTGCAGGGCCGAGGATGCGCTGGGCAATGAGCAGGTGCGGGGACATGCAGAGCCCTGCAAATGCCCGACGGGAGAGAATGAAGAAGAGGGAGCCAGACTCCTCTCGGTTGTTGCCACAGAGAGGACAAGAGGCAACAGGCACAAATGAAAAACCCAGGAAATTCCACCTGAACAGAAGAATACACTCTTTTAGGTGGTCAAACACTGGAACAGGTTGCCCAGAGGTGTTGCGGAGTCTCCATCCACGGTGATATTCCAGTGTCTTCCTACTGCTCCTTTGCTCCAGTGGGGGTTCCTCAATGGGTTTCATTCTCTCAGCACTGTCCCTGCTCCAGCATGGGTGCTCCATGGGCTGCAGTCCCCTCAGAGGTGGGTGTACCACCTCCCGCATGGAACACCTTGTTCCACAGTGCTCCTCCTACAGGTCTCCTCTGCTTCCTCCTCACTCCTTTCCTCACACACCTCCTCACGCATGCCCTAAGGTCCCTCCCTTTGCATCTCCTTTTTGTGTCTCAGGTCTTTTGCTCATCATCTCCTGCCCCAAATGGCTGCTGCTCTTCCTCCTGTGGTTTCGAGCAGAGGTGCCATGATTGAAATTGTGGTGCAACCCATCATACAGTTGTGGCTCCCAGCTTGGCTCACGGTTGTCCTCAAATGGGAAGCCCATTTTTGACAGTAATTGCCATCCCCAGCTCCACAGAGGGAGGAGACACATGCCCCCACCTCTCCAGCCTTCCACCAGACGAGTGGCTGTCAGCTTATTCAGAAGAAAGGAGGTGCGGTGGCTTGGTGGAGGACCTGCCTGGACACCAGGAGGTGCAGGGTATAGAAGCAGGGAAGGGAGGTCCCCAGCTCCCAAGGTAACTGTGGAGTTGCTCCCCGGGCACTGGGGAGCCACAGCAACCAGAAACACGTGTGGGATCTGCGTGAGGTCTGGTGAGCAAGTCTCTGGGAACAGCACCACGAGATCAGGGCAGGCCATCACTTCCAGGATGGCATCTCCAAACCCCAGTGACCCCAAGACTTCCATTGACTGGCGTCACCTGTGGAAATGCTGCTGTTTCTGGTGAAACAAGAAAGCTCATTTATGTATCAACATCCCTCTCCGTAGCTGTATCTATAGTTGTATCTACAGGTTGTGGGCCAAGGGCTGTGGGACAGTTGCGTCCTGGGTGGTACAATGGGAGGTACGCGATTCCCGTCTGAAGGGCAGGAGCCCTATGCCGAGATCAAGAGCCCTGGGCTGGATGACAGCCCAGCAGCCACCACTGCTTCGCTACGCCATTTGTCCTTAGAGTGGACATCGGTTTGCTGCGATGGAGATGTGAATGACATGGGGAGAGGGGCTACCATGCAAACACAGAGCCAAAACACCGCAGCACCACCGGGATGCCAAAGCACGATAGAGAAGGGCAATCCCTGCAGGTCCAGCCAACACTGGGTGGGGGAACCTTGGACCTGCAGCAGCTCTGCTCTTGCAGCTCCCCCCCCTGAGGAGTGGGGACTATGAGACTTAAGGCACCAGGGCAGAGGGAGCTGCCAGGAAACAACCCGGGAACTGCTGCAGCCCGTGCCCATTTCACCTACAAAACCACAGGCTCCATCCCCCCGCCCCAACAACACAAGCCAGTCCATAAATCCTGCGCTTGATGCACTGGCAGCGCGGGTTTCCAAGGCTGCGGTTTCTCTGCTGGGTGCTAAGTCTTCCCTTGCAATCGTCCCGGGCCGTTCCCACTTCGCAGCCCGCTCCAGGGAGAGTGGCTGTGTGAGTCCTGGAGCAGAGGTGCCCAAAATGCCCATGGGATGGCACAGCAGAAGGGGAACAGGGCTCTTGGTGCTCCTGAGCTGAGCTGCTTTGCTTCGGTGCTCCCAGCCCCAGCACTGGCTTTGATCTGGAGGTCCCTGAAGGTGCCCCAAGGGTCAATGGCATCACTGGGCACTCCAATCCTTGCTGGCCCACCATGGACCCCCAAGTGTCACCAGCACCCCCCGGAACTTCCCAGCACCCCAAGGGTCATCACCCCTGCCCACCCTGGCTCCACTCCTGACCGATCCTTGCAGACCCCCCTCCTTGCTCAGGTCTCCTCCAGTGTTCCCCTGGCCCATGTAATCCTCTGCCAGACCCCCACCATCACTCAGACCCACCCCAGGGGACACCACCCCGGCACTCCCAGAGCCCTCTGTTCCTCCCTTGCCCTCGCAGCCCCTGCTTTGCCCTCCAGGCAAGCTCACATCCCCTCCTGGGAAGGTTTTGGTAGCGGGGGAGAAGATGCCAGAGAAGATGCCAGAAGCTGTTCCCATGTCCAACAGAGCCGGTGCCAGCTGGCTCCAAGACAGACCTGCCACTGGCCAAAGCTGAGCCCATCAGCCACGGTGGTAGCACCTCTCTGATAACATATTTAAGAAGGGATAAAAACTGCTGCACAACAGCAGCTGGGAGAGAGGAGTGAGAAAATGTGAGAGAAACAACCCTGCAGGCACCAAGGTCAGGGAAGAAGGAGGGGGAGGAGGTGCTGCAGGCGCCAGAGCGGAGATTCCCCTGCAGCCCGTGGAGAAGACCATGGTGAGGCAGGCTGTCCTCCTGCAGCCCATGGAGGACCACGGTGGAGCAGAAATTGGGAGTGAAGTTGAGCCTGGGAAGCAGGGAGGGGTGGGGGGAAGGTGTTTTTAGATTTGTTCTTATTTCTCGTTATCCTACTCCGTTGTTAATTAGCAATAAATTAAAATTATTTTCCCTGAGTCCAGTGTTTTGCCCGTGATGGTAATTGCCGAGTGATCTCCCTGTCCTTATCTCAACCCACAAGCCTTTCATCGTGTATTCCCCGCCTGTCCTGTTGAGGAGGGGGAGTGAGAGAGCAGCTGGGTGGGCACCTGGCATCCAGCCAAGGTCAACCCACCACACCACCCTGTTTGCTCACACCTCTTCCCCTCCCTGAGCACCACATCCCTTCCCCTCTGCAAGCTCCTGGACCCCCTCCATGCCCCCTGTAAGCACTCGTGACCCTAGCCTTTCCCTGCAAGGCTCCTCCAGCCGCCCACGTGAGCTTGCAGCTCCCCTCCGTTCCCTGCAGTGCCTGTTCACACCTCTTCCCGCTGCCCTCCATGTCTGCTCTGACCCTCCATTTCTCCTTTGTTCATGCTCACATCCCTTTTATTCTCCAGCCTGGATCACTCACGTCTCCTTCCTTCCCCTCTTGAGATGCTCAAAGTCCCTTCCTTCCCTCTATGCATCTTCTCCGCTGACCCCTGCCTGAGCCAAGATACCCTCTGCTTGCCCCCGTGTCGGTTCCCTTCCCCGCCCAGGACAATGGCTCAGGTCTCCTCCCTTCCCCTCCTGCAGGCTCACACCTCCTCCGCTTCCACTGCCCAGCGCTCACCTCTCCTGCAGCCCTCAGGGTTGCCCTCCGGGCACACGCTGATCCCACCCTTCGAGAGCCCTGTGCCCCCAGGTGTCCACCATTTCCCTTTCTGGGTGCTCCCCTCCACTCCCCTCCCCGTGCCTGCTCAAGTCCCCCATGGGGCAAGAAAGGGGTGAGCTGCCGGTGCATGCCCACCCCGAGGGGGGCTGCTGTGCCCGTGCGCTGCCGTCCACCACCCCCCCTCGGACCTGCGGCACACCCCCCTGCCCGAATCCCTGCAGATCAACGCCCTGCCAGGCACAGGCTGGTGACTCCAGGTGGGGGCTGTCCCCAGGGGGCTTTAGTTGGCATTTCTGAGGAGGCTGAGGGCAGCAAGAGCAGGAGCTCCTGCACCAGCACACCTCCGCTTGGCCAGGCCTCATACGTTTCCCGATGCTTTTGGAGTGCAATCTTCCCCGCAAGCCTAATGGGCAACCCGAAAGGTGTCCATGTGTACGTACAGAGGAGGGCGAGATGTCCCGGTCAGGTTCCTGGAGGAGGAACCACTGGCCCTAAGGGCAAGGTGTCTGCGTGTGGCTGCTCTGCCAGAGGAAGGACAGGCTCTCTGGGGTGGAAGGGCAGAGCCACACCCCACGTTCCTCCTCCACCTTTCCTGGCGAGCTTTACGTGTCTCCAGCCTTGCCAGAACCTCCTTGCTTATGGTGACAAGATGCCAAAATGGCAGGGAAAAATTCCCTCTTGAACCTGGCTGAGACCCAGCCCCAGCCCCTGCCCAGGAACCAGGAGAGTCACCTCAACAGACCTGCAAGGCATCATCTGGGTGTCCCTTGCGGCACTGCAAAAGAGGGCAGGGAATGGCTATTTGCAGAGCAGGAACAAAGAGGGCAAATCAGAGGTGTCAGCACAGGCGATGCCACTGAAGAGCCCAGGAGCCCTCTAGTGATTGTACAGCCAGTTTCACAACATTCAGCCCCAAGGCGTTTTCCCAACCAAGTCAAAATTTGAGTCTCCATCCCTTGCCTACTGAAGCCGGGGGGCATTTTAATTTCCTCTTTTCATGCTTTTTGTGCCAGTGTGCTTGGGAGACAATCCTAATGCTTCAGATAAAAAAAAAAAAACAAAAAAACAAAAGAAACCACAAAACCCCACAGACTCCAAACCCATGTTCCATTCATAAAAGAAGGTTATTGGTCATGCTAATAGAAGTACGGTAAATAAAAAGACCACTGGGAGCTCCCTGCTACAGTGCGGCTGCGACTGGCTCCAGCCACCGGACTTGAAGAGCCTGAGTCAAACTCCAGGGCAAGCACTACAGGCAACGGCTGTCTAGGTTGCACGGGGTGATCAATCTGTGCCCTCCCCACAGCCCATCACTCCTTCTGTCCTTTGGCTTTTCTTGTCAACTCCTCCCTCATGGTCATATGGGCAGGCGAGCGTGAGAGACAAGTGCAGTGTAAAGAAGGATGGAGTCATTTGCAAGACTGAAAGGAAGAGCCCACAGAAGTAATGGAACGAGCATGTCTGAAGGGCTCTTTCAAGACTCCGTATCCAGAGAGCTGTTTTTCTACACTTGACACCATCATTACGTCAAACTGTACCATGTACTGCTTCTGCTCTCATCCGATGCTCTTTTCTCATCCAATGCTCTTTCCTCATCCAAAGCACAGGAAGTCAAACAAAAATGCCCAGGAGCTGGTTGAAAGGAAAGCCACTGGTTTCCACCACATGCATTTCCAGTGGTCTTGCTGGAACAGGTTACCCAGAGAGATTGTGGAGTCTCCATCCCTGGATGTATTCAAAAGTCCTGGACAACCAGCTCTAGGTGGCCCTGTTTGAGCAGAGGGGTTGGACCAGGTGACTTCCAGAGATCCCTTCCAAACTCGACTACCTCATGATTCTGTGATTCCATGTGCAGCTGGACAGGAAGAAGGCGGGTGACGTTACGCAGGTGTAGTGACGCTGACAGGAAGACCTTTGTACATTGAAGAGTCAGTGATCTGTAGAACACTGACAGTGATCCGCAGATCCTGCTCTGTTCTGTGCTGTGCTTAGGGATTCAACTTATTTTCCTTTGATGAGGAAGGTTGTGGCAGGAAGGCACATCCTACTGTGTGCTCAAATACCGTTGCAGCTTGGAAGCTGATTACTTGATCCCTTCTTTTGGAATTGCTCACAGACTCCTCAGAAACAGTGTCTTTGGGCTGACTGGGCCCAGAGGAACACATCTGCAAAGAAAGGCAAAGAATCTGAGGTGAAGGCACCTCCTGAAGTCAGATTCCCTGCTCTGGGCAGTAACTGAATCATGGAATAGTTGAGGTTGGAAAGGACCAAAGGCTTTCCAAGGAGCCTCAACGCAAGCTTTCCGAAGAGCTCCTTGCTTGCATTCGGTGGTCTTGGCTACAGAGGAGGCCCAGAGAAGAGCTGTCTCGGCTCAAGACAAACACCTCTCTAGCCTGGGATCCCACACCCAGCAGCCTGGTGAAAGGGTGCAAGACCAGGGCAAGCCTTGTAGCGCAACCGTGCAGCTCTTGTTCATGCTAAGGGAGGGCTCCTTTCCTTGGCCTCATCTGCCATATCTCTGTGCTTCTGCAGAACCCACAGACAAGGATTAACGTGGTATCAGGCAATGAACCTGCTGCTTTCCACGTGTGTCCTGGGGGCATCCACGTGCTGCCCACCTGAGTACGTTTGCTTGGCTTCTCAGCTCCTGCTTGGTGGGGCTGTGTTGCCAGACCTTGCCTGCTCCTGACCTTATTCAAGAATCCCTCCTTAAAGGAAGGGTTCTCAGCTACCTCCATGCGTGTTCCTTCTTATTGCTGACTCTGACTGTCCTCACCTGGATTAATGTGGAAGAGGGATTGTGCTTTACCCTCCCAACATGGTTATTGATCCAGATGGGGTGATGGCAAAAAGAATTTCAAACGACAGCTTCTCAATTTTCCTGTGCTTGACTTGTACCCAAGCAGCCTCTCTTCTAGGTTGGTCAAAGACCTGACCTGTACAAGTCCTGCTGGGGACATTTTCCCGTCTTTCCTGAGACTCCAGTACATGAAAAGTCTCCGGAATGACTTCTCCTTGGAGCAAGGGGGAAGAGAGGAGGGAGTTGCTGGCCCAAAGGGAGGTTGTGGGGCTCTGCAGAGCTCCACGCTGGGACAAGCCCTGCTGAGCAGATCCACCGATAAGGCGCGGGACAGAGCTGACTCTGTACAAATCTAGAGCGTGCATCAGGGAGGGACTGCCAGGGAGCCGAGGGGCTCTTGGCTGTGTCACGCAGTCACCTGACAGAGTCCTCCAAAGTGGCGATCAGCCTGCCTGTACTAGTGCTGAAAGGCAATTAGCACATCTCACAAGGGCTGGTGTGTTCTGCCTGGACTGCAGGTGCACAGCAGGCTTTTGTGGGACACTGCTGTCAGCTTCATGCCTTCTCACCTTCTTTCCAGGGAAGAGTTTAACCAGCTGTTATCCAGACTGAGGGCAGAGTTCCAGTCTGAACAGGGGGGAGGCTTGGGAGA
Source organism: Calonectris borealis (assembly GCF_964195595.1). NCBI lineage: Eukaryota > Metazoa > Chordata > Aves > Procellariiformes > Procellariidae > Calonectris > Calonectris borealis. Next base: position 6,690,490 of record NC_134338.1, on the reverse strand, counting down.
AGACATGGGTAAGGAGCAAGAGAAAGAAGGTAAAGCGACGGATGAATCCTGACACAGGCTTGCAGGTTGCCTTACTGCTGGGGGATGGAGCCAAGGCTACGCAATGCATGCCCACTGGTCCCAGCTGCAGTTGATCTGATGAAGGACACCTCTCCACTCCATCCCGTTATATCGCTAGTATATCTTGCCAAACACTCTTCCATTTGAGTCCCGTCAGAAAGGACCTAAGGATTCCTGGGAAACGTGACTCCAAGGCCATCAGGATTACTGCCGTAGACAGGACGTAAACCAGTCCATTTCCCAACAGGACTGGTCACATCTGCATGTGCTTCTTGTCTGAGCTGCCACAAAGATGCCATTGTTCTGAGGAGGTTTCTCGTGTCTCACTTGCAGGGTGTCCTCCTGAGAAGAGCCTCCTTCATCAAAGGAAGCTTTCTCCTGTGACATTACCTGGGCTGAAAATAGAAGATGGCAAGGGTGAGCAAGCCTTTGGAGACAAGCCCCCAGCAAGGTGAGAGGCTTGGAGAAATGCACTGGGGCAGGGGTGTGCGCTTGTCCTTAGGGGAGTGAGATGTTTGTGATGGACACATTGTCTGCATCTGCTCTGAAAGGCTCTTTGGACGTGTCCCCGGGGTGGGCGTTTTTTTGCTGGAGGGCAAGTGTGTGTCAGGGTTTGGTGAGAGTCTCGTGTTGGCTTCATTTTTGTTGTCTTCTGGTTTCCAGGTCTCAGTTTGCCCAAGCACACTCTGCCACTCGGGCGTCTCTCAAGTCACTCCAACAACGACACGTGGAAAAAGGCACAGGTAAGGAGAGCGAGAAAGAAGGCAAATGGATGGATCCTGACACAGGCTTGGGTACAGAGGAGGCCTGGAAAAGAGCTCTCTTGGCTCAAGCGAAACACCCCTCTAGCCTGGGATCCCATTTCCAGCAGCTTGGGGAAAGAGTGAGCACGAGCATCCCGACCACCGTCTGCTGCCCTTCCTGGGAGAAAGCTCATCTGAGCAGAGAGCCTCCCTCCTGCTCGAGCAGAGCACCTCTCTCCACGACCTCTCTCTGCCGTTCCCACTGTTGCTGCCGCCGCCAGCCCTGCCCTCCAGCTCGGTCACAGCCCCGCATCTGCGGAGAGTAAGATCCCCCTCAGCCCTCGGCCCGTGCCGGCCGCTCTGCCCCGGCTGAGATGAGGGTGCGCAGGCAGCAGAGGCTGCGCCCACGTCCCCTGCCTGCCCCAGGCATCGGGGTCTGCGCTGGCACCCATGCGGGGGCTGTCGGGCACAGCCGCACTGCCGGGGGCCCTCTGCGCAGCCACTCCGGGCGGCCGGAGGGCGGCCGGGCCGGGCCGGGCCGGGCCGGGTCGGGCCGGGCGCTGTCCAGGCCATCCCGGCTCCAGGGATGCGGCGAGGCCCAGGGGTCTCTCCTCGCCCCGCGGTGCGCTGGGCCGGGCCGCGGGGGCGGGCAGGGCCCTTCCCTCCGACCCTGAGGCTGCTGCCGGGCCGGGGGGCTCGGGGGCGATCCCGGTGGGTCCCGGTCCCGGGCGGGGTCGGGGTCCGGGGAGGCGGTTCCCACGGAGACGAGCAGGCGAGGGCCCCGCCCCGCGGCATGCTGGGAGCTGTAGTCCCCGCTCGGCGGGCTCGCTGTGTGGCTGGGCCGGCAGACTGCATCTCCCAGCATGCCGCGGGGCGCGGCCATGGCCCAGCCCGTCTCCATGGAAACTCCGCCCGCAGGCCGCAGCCCCCCGCGGCCCGGCGGAGGGGATCCGCGGGCCCTGTCAGATCCTTGCCCCTTCGGAGAGCACAAAGCGCCCGCCTGCCCTGAGGGGAAGGGTGGGCACGGCACAGGGTGAGCACTCGGAAACACCCGCTTCAGGAGAAGAGGCTTCTCTCCCCGCCGCAGCCCTCGGAACCCTCAGGCCACTCCATGTGCTGCGGCTGGCGGGTCAGGAGCTACCGACTTCTCTGCAGAACGGGCTGCGCCGAGGGGGCTGCCCAGAAGGATGCTTAGGACCACGCTGAGCTCCACACTGTGGAGGAAAAAGGGACGCGGAAGTGACAAAGCGAATGGAAGGAAATTTGTAACTGCGAGGGAAGCGGGCAGAGCGAGAGGGAGGAGGGGAACACGCAGGGCGGGTCATTCGTTTCCCATCTTTGCCTTGCTAGTGGGGGGTGGTGGGCGGTGGGCGGACCCTGGCTGGACACCAGGTGCCCACCCAGCCGCTCGATCTCCCCCCTCCTCAACTGGACGGGGGAGAGAAAATACAACGAAAGGCTTGCGGGTCAAGATAAGGATAGGGAGATCACTCAGCAATTACTGTCATGGGCAAAACAGACTCGACTTGGGGAAATTAATTTAATTTATTGCCAATTAACAACAGAGTAGGATAATGAGAAATAAGAACAAGTCTTAAAACACCTTCCCCGGCACGAAGGAGAGGGAGGCCCTGTAGACACAGATGTTTGTGCTGTAGGTACTGAGGACAAGAGATCAGAATCACAGTTTATTTTGGGTGCCGCAAACTAAAATGTAAGTGCAGGATGTCTGTATCCAAGCTGGACACGAGGACTCCTTGTCCCATCAGTGATGCTGAGGGGAGAGGGGGACAGCCCTGGCGAGCACTCTGAAAGGCAGCGCATTTTAGCCATCACAGGCTGTGTCTTCTCTGCCTCCTGCTGCCGGGCAGCCCCTGCCTGCTCTTCTCTCCCACTGCCAGTGTGGGGGACGTAACGCTACACCCCATGTCGCGTCTCCCTGCCCACGCAGAGGTCGCAGATACCCAAAGGCCTCAGAGATGGCCTCAGGAACCTATGTCCAGGTTACCCCATCTCACCGCTACGTCTGGGCTCGGGCTGTCCCTCCCCTCGCCTTCAGATCTCGGTGTCAGTGAAGCTCTCGCGGGCTGCACAACCCTTACACCCTCCTGCCTCAGGTTTCTGTTTGGGAACTTGGCCACCCAGTTGCACCCCATGGCTTGGATACGTGGAGCTGGAGACCTGCTTCTGTTCTGGCGTCGCCTCCCACTTGCTTGTCTGGTGTGGAAGAAAGTTTATCCAGTGACCTGAGAAACAACTTTGTTTCTGCAGAAACCTCCAGAGAAAGGTGCAAGTTGTGCAAAGAGTTCATGCAGATAAGATCTGCCTGGCTTGGGTTTATTGTAAGTTGGGAAGCGAGCAGTGGGGAGAAGGTGGGGTCCTGTGGGCTGAAGTTCTTTGGAGAAAGGACCTGCCTTGTTCAGCGTTTCAAATTCTCTCTCCTCTGGGTTGAGGGGAATGCTCAGATGAGTTGCAGCTGCAGCACCTGCCTTTCTGGTCTCCACATGCAGAGTTGTCTCTGAGAGATGCTACAGCTGGAGTGAGTGTTGTGGTCCAGGAGGACCAGGCTGCAGGAGACACAGGCGTTGCCGATGTCACCTCCAGCCGACAGCCGTCCCCTCCCCATGGCTGGCAGCGTAAGGGACTCGTCTTTGTGGGCATGCCCAGGGACGTGTGTGGGGCCTTGGAGAGGCCTCGACCCACCACTGAATGCCCGTGGAGATGCACGGCGCAGGAGGGGTCTATCTCACGTCACCTGCACCTCTCGAGAGGTGGTTCACCCTACCCGTCAGGGCCCAGAGGGCACCCATAGGCCTTGGTGGCCCCGGCCAGCCTCGCCTGGGGCCTCCCCCACGGCCTGCCCCTGGGCTCAGGAGCTTTCATCAACGGCCAGGCTGGGGCCTTCAGTCCTTGCGTAAGCAACGCTGCAGCTGTGCCTGGCTCTGGCACCACCATGGGCCAAATTGTCCCCATTTTCTCTGCTCCCATCTCCACATCCATCTCCATCTCCCATGTGGACCCTCTGAACCTGTGCTCCGGTGCGATGGGACTCTGCCCTGCCTGGGCTGGACCACCCTCGTCTCCTGGCACATCCCCTCCATGGGGGCTGCTCCCTGGCAGAGAGCTCCGGCTGTCTCCAGCCCTGAGCAGAGCCTGGGGTGCCCAGCCCTGGGGCTGTGCAGGGCCTTCCCCACGGCATGTGCCTTGGACCTAGGTTTCAGGCTTGTCTCCAGTCCTGTCTCTGCTGAATGGAGCCCCTGGACAGACCCTGGAGCCAGTTCATCGCCTCCCCACTCTTTCTGGTACCCTTGATGGACGCTGTGACCCACACCCTGCTCTGCTCATCCTGAACTCAAGCATGAGCCTGATACGTGCTGGATACAACCGGAATGGGCTGGCTTTGAATTTTGATAATACCTGCACTAAAACAAGAGTGGTGGGTTCTGAGTCTTCCAGGTAATACAGAGAGGAGGCAGACCCACCAGTGAAGAGGCCAGTCACCTGTTGTGCTTCTGCACAGACACTATTTAGATGGGAAGAACTGCGAGCGTGGGGTTCGCGAAGGAGGAAGGTGAACCTCTGGGCTGGAGGGAAATCTTGAAAATGGAGGACTTCAATAGGGACAAGTGCCGGAGGACGATGATAAGAGACCTTGGTCCTGCTTGAGACCAGTAACGACAAGCAGCTGCACAGCACAAAACCAGCCATAACCGAATGCAAGCAAGGAGCTCTACGGAAAACTTGCGTTGCGGAAGGCCCTGCCTTGCCCAAGTGGCACACTGATCATGGTAGGCCAAGAGAAGCCAGCTCCCAAGTCCTCTGAGAAGACCTCAGAAGACTGCCAAGGAGCCCTGGAAAAAATGTTAAACTTACAGACAGCAGACAATTAATACAATTCTAGTGCCATCGATGGCGAGAAGAAAGTCTTTGTAGTACCTCATTGTGAGGCTCCTGTTTCATAAGGAAACCAATGCCCTTGAAAACAAGGTCATAATCCTCTCCAAGCCCTGCGCCCCAGCTAAAGAGCACCATGATGTCATTCACGCACGCCTTCACTAGCTTCTCTGGAAGGGTCAGCTTCAGGGACAATTGAGAATAGTCCAGGGGGACGATTTTGAGGTCATCTGGAAAACAGCAAAAGAGGAGCAAGGTCAGGTAGGCAGCAGCTCTGCAGGCTGAAGGAGCTGCCCACCGCACCGGCAATCCTGTGCTACAGACGTGTTTTGTGCAATGTCTTGGCCTAAACTCAAAGCATTCCACAAACTGCGGTGTCAGGTAGAAGCAAGGGTTTCTTTCCAAGCAGAAGTAGGACAAAAGAAGCATGGCCATCGGGTGTGAGCCCTCTGCAGGGAGACGGGTCCAGCTCCCATGGCCACATGGAAGGTGCCAGTCCCTGCAGCTGTGCCACACTCAGGCCATCAAAGACTGCATAACAGCCTTGAGGGTCAGCCTGGCCATCCCACCCTGTGCCCTCACGAATGCTCAGAGGACGTCTCAGCTTTCAGTGACACAGATGTGACACAGATCTTGCATTTGGACAAGTGAAGATGTTCTCCAGCTCACAGCCCAATGCTGCTACAAGGGGAGGCCAAGGCTTCATGCTGCTGCCTTACCGGGAATGTCTCTGTTGACATAGCTGATCCCCTGAGCCTCTGCAACTCTCTCCGAGAGATGAAACTTGGGTGTAATCACATCCCTGTTCACTTCACTGCTGTGCTTTCTCAGCACATAGAAAATGCCGAGCGTACCTACGGCTGCACTCTGAAACCGGCAGAGAGCAGAGGAGCAGAAGAAGGGAGTTAGGTGCACAATGGAGGACTCATCTCCTAAGATATGCAGAAGGTAAAAGCCAAACGAGTATCTCAGAGCTACGCCAGGTCAAGGGGCGTTGGGCAATTGAGCAAGCCCTGAGAAGGGTCCCAGGCTGTCGGCTAGACCCCTGCCCTCCAGCAGCGAGCGCTACAAGCAGCCCCAAAGCCTCTTCTACTACAGCCAAATTCCCTTCTTGGCATCCGTTGTCGAAAGAGCAGCTCTGTCACACCTTTGTGCCCTTTTTTGGGGCATTTCCTCTGCTTTCCCAGGAGGGGATGGACACTTGCACTTCATGGTGGGGGGTGCCTGCCAGCTGATTGTGGAAACCATTTTCAGGCACGTGAAGGACAAGAACGTCATCAGGAGTTGTCAGCACGGCTTCACCAAGGGGATGTCATGCTGGACCAACCTGATAATCTTCTACGCTGACATGGCTGGTGTGGTAGATGAGAGGAGAGCAGTGGCTATTGTCTACCTAGACTTTTGACTAAGTTTTTGACACTCTCTCCCAGGAGGTCCTCACAAAGAAGCCAATGAAGTATGGTCTGCACGAACAGACAGTGAGGTGGATTGAAAACTGTGTAAATGGCCATGCCCAGAGTGTGGAGATAAGTGGTACAAAGTCTAGTTGGAGGCCAGGAACCAATGGAGCACCCCAGGAGTCAATTCTGGACGTGCAGAGTTGAACACGGGTCCAATCCTGTTTAACATCTTCATTAATATTTTCGCTAATCATCATGGCTTGGAGCTGCAGCAACACTGGAAATGGCAGAGCGAGCGCCCCGCCTGCCCTGCCCCGATTGACCACGGAGAGGGGAAGAGAGATGCTCTGCTAGAGCAGGAAGGAGGCTTTCTGCTCAAATGAGTTTTCTCCCAGGAAGGTCAGCAAAGACCTGGCACTAACAGTGGTTGGGATGCTTGTGCTCACTCTTTCCCCAAGCCACTGGGAAGGGGATCTCAGACTAGAAGGATGTTTTGCTTAAGCCAAGACAGCTCTTCTCCGGGCCTCCTCTGTAGCCAAGACCACCGAAGGCAAGCAAGGAGCTCTACCGAAAGCTGGCTCTGAGCCAGCGGGCTCACCACCCCTCAGCACCGTCCCAGCTGCAGAGCTGATGGACGCAGCTGTAATCAAACACATGGCAGAAGAATGGTGTGCACAGCCAGGGCTGCAGAGCCCAGCTCTTGGCTGACTGCTGACTCGCAGCCTCAGTGTGAGCCCAGGAGCAGGCTGGAGCTTGGCCAGGGGCAGCAGAAGGGGTTTGGGCATGGGCACCCCATTGTCTCACATCCACGGGGAAGCTGTCCCCCAGCTCCAAGGTGGGCAAAGACAAGAAGCGCCAGCGGGGAAAAAACAGAGGGTGTGGCTGGATGCCCAGCAGAGGACCCAAGCCGAGCTGGTTGGAAGGAAAGCCTCCAATTTCCGACACACGCATTGCAGGAGTCTCTAGAGACCCAAGGGAGGTGCACAACACCTCAGCCTTCCTCAGACAGCACTCTTCCTTTCCCTTTCCCTTTCCCTTTATTCCCTTCCCTTCCCTTCCCTTCCCTTCCCCCTTCCCTTTCCCCTTCCCTTTCCCCTTCCCTTCCCTTCCCTTCCCTTCCCTTTCCCCTTCCCTTCCCTTCCCTTTCCCCTTCCCCTTCCGATGCCGATCTCCAGGGTGGACCCTCTCCCTGGGGAAATGTCACCATGGACTTCTTCCCAGCAGGAGGGCGGTGCTGTGCTCCTCGGGGGCTCTGGCATTCCCAGGGTCTCCCTGGCCGGGACTAGTGAGGGTCCCCGAAGCAGCCCACAATTTTGGAAGCTGTGCACACTCAGATCCACCTCACTCCCCTCCCCTGGGATTGCCCTGGTGCATCCCCCTCCCCGTGCACACACACCTGCAGCCAGAGCCCTCTGCAGGCAGCCTGCTCGCCTCCCCTCTGTTCAGCAGCTCGCAGACCCCTCCTATTCTCCTCTGCATTCACATCCCCCCACACCCCTCCACGTTCACTCCAATCCCTCCTCACTCCTGCTCTGATGGATGCTGAAAGGGCAAACATGATCAGAATTGATAAGAGGAGAGGAGAGGAGAGGAGAGGAGAGAAGAGAAGAGAAGAGAAGAGAAGACAGAAGAGAAGAGAGGAGAAGAGAGAAGAGAAGAGAAGAGAAGAGAAGAGAAGAGAAGAGAAGAGAGAAGAGAGAAGAGAAGAGAAGAGAAGAGAAGAGAGAAGAGAGAAGAGAAGAGAAGAGAAGAGAAAAGGGAGAGGAGAGGAGAGGAGAAAAGGGAGAGGAGAGGAGAGGAGAGGAGAGGAGAGGAGAGGAGAGGAGAGGAGAGGAGAGGAGAGGAGAGGAGAGGAAAGAATATTTATTTCAGCTGGAAGGGACCTACAACGATCATCTAATCCAACTGCCTGACCAATTCAGGGCTCACCAAAAGTTAAAGCATGTTATTAAGGGCATTGTCCAAACGCCTCTTGAACACTGACAGGCTTGGGGCATTGATCACCTCTCCAGGAAGCCTGTTCCAGTGTTTGACAACCCTTTCAGTAAAGAAATGCTTGCTAATGTCAAGTCTGAACGTCAGAGGACATTCCTTCCAGCCTGTTGCCCTCCTCTGGACACATTCGAGGACCTTCACATCCTTTCCGAACGGTGGTGCCCAGCACTGCACACAGAGCTCCAGGTGAGGATGCACCAACGCTGAATACAGCGGGGTAATCCCCTCTTGACCGGCTGGTTTTGCCGTGTTTGATGCACCCCAGGATGCGGTTTGCCCTCTTGGCTGCCAGGGCACACTGCTGGCTCCTGTTGAGCCTGCTGCCAACCGGCACTCCCAGATCCCCTTCTGCTCTCCAGCCACTCCTCTCCCAATTTATACTTGTGCCCGGCGTTACTCCGTCCCAGGTGCAGAATCCAGCACTTGGACTTGTTGCACCAGGGGAGGTTTAGATTAGATATTAGGAAAAATTTCTTCACTGAAAGGGCTGTCAAGCATTGGAACAGGTTGCCCAGGGAAGACGTTGAGTCACCCCATCCCTGGAGGTATTTAAAAGACGTGTAGATGTGGCGCTTAGGGACATGGTTTAGTGGTGGACTTGGCAATGCTAGGTTAATGGTTGGACTCGATGATCTTAAAGGTCTTTTCCACCCTAAGCAATTCTATGATTCTATGCCATTGATGATTGCCCAATGCTCCCATCTCTCTAGATCCCTCTGCAAGGCCCCCTGTCCCTCAAGAGAGTCAACAGCACCTCCCAGTTTGGTATCATCAGCAAGCTTGCTAATTCAACTCCTGCATCCATTTATCGTTGATAAATATATTGAACAGAACTGGCCCTAAGACTGAGCCGTGAGGAACACCGCTGGTGACCGGTCGCCAGCCAGGTGTAGCCCCATTGACTGCAGCCCTTTGAGCCCTGCCGTCCAGCCAGTTCTTCACCCAGTGCACCGTGAACCTGCTCATCTCACAGTTGGACAACTTGTCCAGAAAAATGCTCTTCTCCAGAAGCAGAAGTAGAACTCCACCTGGGACATGATCCTCCGGACTATCTGTGGGTCGGGGATGGAGCAGTCCAACAGATCAGCCCCCAAAGCATCATTCATGTCAGAGAAGCTCCTGGCAGAGCAGCAGGGACACAGGCGTGAGCTGGTGGCCTCTGGGGTAGGCAATAGTCACAAATGCATTCGCCATGTGGTACAAGGAGGCTGCGGACGCAGTTTGTCAGTGAGGGGCAGCTCATGGTCCCCACTGCTGCACAACAGCAGCTGGGAGAGAGGAGTGAGAAAATGTGAGAGAAACAACCCTGCAGGCACCAAGGTCAGGGAAGAAGGAGGGGGAGGAGGTGCTGCAGGCGCCAGAGCGGAGATTCCCCTGCAGCCCGTGGAGAAGACCATGGTGAGGCAGGCTGTCCTCCTGCAGCCCATAGAGGTCCACGGTGGAGCAGGTGGATGCACCTGAAGGAGGCTGTGACCCTGTGGAGAGCCTGTGCTGGAGCAGGCTCCTGGTAGGACCTGTGACCCCATGGGGGACCCATGCTGGAGCAGTCTGCACAGGCGTGCACCCTGTGGAAAGGACCCACGCTGGAGCAGTTCGTGAAGAACTGCAGCCTGTGGGAAGGACCCATGTTGGAGAAATTTGTGGAGGACTGTCTCCCATGAGTGGGACGCCAAGCTGGAGTAGAGGAAGAGTGTGAGGAGGAAGGCGCGGCAGAGACAACGTGTGATTAACTGACCACAACCCCCATTCCCCATCCCCCTGCGCTGCTCGGGGGGAGGAGGTGGAGAAGCTGGGAGTGAAGTTGAGCCCGAGGAGAAGGGAGGGGTGGGGGGAAGGTGGTTTTAGATTTGTTCTTATTTCTCATTATTCTACTCTGGTGTTAATTGTCAATAAATTAAATTAATTTCCTCAAGTCAAGACGGTTTCGCCTGTGATGGTTATTGCTGGGTGAGCTCCCTGTCCTCATCTTGACCCACCAGCCTTTCGTTGTATTTTCCCTCCCCTGGCCAGTTGAGGAGGGGGAGTGAAAGAGCAGCTGGGTGGGCACCAGCAGCCTGCCAAGGTCAACCCACCACATTCCCCCTGAAAAACACTATTTAAAGCAAAAGGCATTTGCAACCACAGCCCCTGAGAGCCGCCTGCAGGGGCCGGGGGCACCCCAGCCCCCCTTAACCCTTTCCCTCCCCATGAGGAGCTGGGGAGGCTGCTGGGGGTGGGGCAGAACACGGGGAGCCCCCACATTCCCTCCTGGGAGACCCCCAAACAGAAGGCCAGAGCTGGCAACCCCAGAGAGTCCTTAGCAGCCAACAGACAGAACGGACCATGGTGCTGCCAGCACTGCAGCTCTCACCGTGCAGCCCCCAGGCCCCCAGGTGCTTCAGCCTTTTGTCCGTCCCAAAACCTTCTACCCCCGAGGCAGGGACCGACACTGACCCCTGCAGCCCAAGGACGCCCTTGGGGGAAGGAGCAGAGGTGACCACCGGCCATTGCTCCTGTCTGTCTTTCAGGCTCAGCCAACCTGTGCCGACTGCCTGGGCAGGAACAGCCCTTCCCCGCAGCCTGGGCACCCCCGGTGGGGGTGGCACCCCAGGCACCCCCAGCAGGTACGGCCATCTCTCCCCTTTCACCTCCTATAAGCGAGTCTCCTCCCCGACCTGCAACCCCCTCCCAGCGGCACAGCAGCTCACCCCGCAGGGAGTGCCCTGGCCACAAGCTCCCCACGTGCCTGGCACAGAGCCGGGGGACGTTGGCGATCGGGGCCGGCTCCGTGGGTGCCCCTGGAGGGTTACCCCGGCCCAGCACAGCTCCCTCTCACCCGTGCAGGTCTGCAGATGGCTCCATGCGGCTGCTTATTAGACCCCCAAGTCTTCCGCATCCGATGGACGAGCACCAACCCGCCTCCACCAGCCACCTCCGCCCTCGGCCACGGCGCCGCTTCTCTGCCAGGTGCTGCCCTGTGGGGCCACAGGGGCTGTGGGACACCCCCAGCCTGGGCAGCCTCTGGGACCCCCCAGGGCCAACCGCACCACCTCACACCCTACAACCACCAGGGGAGAGTGGTGGCCCCAACCCCCCTGGTGCTTCCTCAGCTACCAGCCCACGGAGAGGCAGTTTGCACGGCTCAGCCTCTCTGACACGGCCCCCCCCGTGGGGGCACCCCCGGGCAGCAACATCCCCCCAGGCAGCAACGTCCTCGTCAGCCATGGTGCTGCCCCGCACATCCAAGCCGCTGGGGACCCGGCAGGTGACGTTGCACTGCCCAAGGAGATGCGTCTGGGTTGCTCAGGGGTTGCTCCCTGGTCAGGCAGGACGGTCCCAGCAGCGTCCACATGCCTGGAGTCATCCCCCACTGCGACATCGGCTCGCTCTCGCTGCCCGCGGAGCTGCTCACCCCCGACTACAGCATCACCGAGACGAATGCAGTCCTGAGCACAGAGCAACGCTCCACCGTCAGGATGGAGCCCCAGGAGCTGCGGTGGGATGCAGGGACGGACCGGCCGCTATCTCAGTCTGGCATCTCCCAGCCTGGCAGGGGGGACATGAAAAGCGGGTGAAGCCTAGAAAAGTGGGGGAAGAAGCAGAAGAGCACCTGGCCAAACCCCCGCAGCGAGCGCAGGGCTCTGGCAGCCAGCACTGGGGTGGGAGGGTGGGATTAGACCTACAGCAGGGATGAGATGGAGGGGGGGTGGGGGGGGTGGTGTATCTGGGGGGGTTGGCATTATAATATAATAATAGCTTTGATGAGTCCTTTCCTCTTATTTTTTTTCCATTAAAAGCTGTTTCTCCAGAACCGCTCTGTGCCTGTGTGGGAGGGGGAGAGAGCGCAGGGGGCATTGGGAAACAGCACCCAAGAGGTGCAGAAGCCCCGCTGAGCCCCAAATGAGAGCCAGTGAGCCCCAAAGGGCATCATGCCACCCCCCGGGCTGAGCCACCACCAGTGGGGCAGGCAATGGCGGGGGAGGACTGCCCTGTCCCCTTCCCCAGGGGAAAGCAGCCTTTTGGCAGGGGAGCGAGGACAGACGTGTCCCTGCAGGACTGACGGACACGGCCGCACACAGAAAACAGCACTGAGCCCCTGGGACAAGGACAGACCTGGGGGGCTGGGGGTGGGACACACACACAACAACAAGGGCTGCAACGCCTTCGTCTTGAACATGACCAGCGTCCCCTCCAGCGGGGACAGCTCTCGGTGCAAAGCCCTTCAAAGCCTCAAAAGACAATCACACCCTTTCTTGGGTCCCACCGCACTCAGCTCCGGAGCCCGGCTTTGCCTCACTGCCGCAGCAAAATAACCCCAAATCACCCCAAGAACGCCGAGGGAGGGAGCTGCAAGCCAAGCAGGGACGCTCCTCCCCTTGTCTGGCTGTACCTTGGGCAGCTATAACCGACCAACGCTTCCAGTTCATCCTGTTTGTTTCTCATCCTGTATGCGTTGGCTGGATGTGGACCTCCTTTCTGCCCCACGAGTTCATGTCCTCACTACAGAGCTGCCTCGAGGAGCGGGACGGTCTCGCAGCCAGGAGCGGGGCTGGGCTTTGAACCTCTTTGCTCCTTTCCAGGCAATACAGACGCTGAAGCGCTGAACTCTCCGCAGTCATCCTGGGCCACCTGCGTGCCCTGGAGGCGGTTAACTGCCAGTACCGCTTGTCTCCCTACATCCCCGTCTCCTCCTTTCACGCTCTGCCACAGCAGCAAAGCCCCCTGCAGCCCCAAGCCCAGCAAGGTGACCACCAGACAGTCCTTCAAGTCATTGCCAGTTGGGGGATCAGCGGGAGACATTTCAGGTGATGCAAAGAGGGCCCAGTCCTGAGCACCCCCAGCACCTCTTTCTCCATGTAGGAGAAGGCAAGGAGCGGGCGACCCAGTTCTGCTGCAGGATCCCCTTCTGCTGCTGAGGCAGGTGCCCAACTCGCAAGCCTGTGCTCGCAAAGGAGACGTGAATATATCTGGTGGCGTCCAAACTCTGTCCGCTCTGTATCTTTAGTGTGCTACCAGCGATTGAGAGGAGCTCTGCGCAGGAGGGCAAGAGCAAAACAACTCGTCAAGGCAGATGGAAAACTGGAATCCCTGCTTGCAAAGGCCATTGGACAGTGGGACGGGTACGTGATCGCACCCCGCGTCACCATTGTGTCGTAATGAACAGTCAGAGGCGATGATGGAGATGGGGCAGAGAGAATGGGGTCACCAGACAAGCAAGTGGGAGGCCACGCCAGAACAGAAGCAGGTCTCCAGCTCCACGTATCCAAGCCATGGGGTGCAACTGGGTGGCCAAGTTCCCAAACAGAAACCTGAGGCAGGAGGGTGTAAGGGTTGTGCAGCCTGCGAGAGCTTCACTGACACCGAGATCTGAAGGCGAGGGGAGGGACAGCCCGAGCCCAGACGTAGCGGTGAGATGGGGTAACCTGGACATAGGTTCCTGAGGCCATCTCTGAGGCCTTTGGGTATCTGAGACCTCTGCGTGGGCAGGGAGACGCGACATGGGGTGTAGCGTTACATCCCCCACACTGGCAGTGGGAGAGAAGAGCAGGCCGGGGCTGCCCCGGCAGCAGGAGGCAGAGAAGACACAGCCCGGGAGAGCTGTGGTGGGTTCCGTGCGGCGCGGCTGCTCGCCGTTAGGGGCCTCGGGGCTGGCGGGGTCTCCCATCATCGCCCCAGCCCTGCGTGAGGAGGCAGAGCGAGCGCAGGGCCCCCATGCCGGGGGCTCAGGACTCGTCTGTCCGGCGGCAGGAGGAGGGCATCTCACAGGAACACCGTGACCGCCGCCGCACGGGCCGCACCCGCCCACCACACCCCCTCCGCCGCCATCATGGCGCCGGGCCCGCACCCGCCCAGCGCCACTTCCGCTTCCGCCGTCTTGTTCCCGCGCCCCCGCCGGCCCCGCCCCCGGAGAAGAGGCCACGCCCCCTTGCGCGGCGGCGGCCGGGGGCGTGGCGCCGCCTGGCGGTTCGGAGCAGGCACCGCCGCCCCGGCTCCGCCCCCGCCCCCGCCGGGCCCGCCCCCCCCGGGAGCCGGGCGGGGGGTGGTGGGGTGGGAAACCGGCACGGGGGTGGGAGATCGTCGTGGGGACGGGAGATCACGGGGTGGGAAACCGTCAGCAGGGGAACCCGTCGTGAGGATGGGAGGTCGTTGAGATGTTACGTGACTTTACTGGGTGCTACTGAAAGGCAAATAAAGGACAATGCAGTCACCAGGCGCAGTCAGCAGGGGCTCAGGAAGGGAAGGTCCCTGTAATTAATTTGATATCCTTCTGTGATAAGGTCACCTGCCTCGTGGATGAAGGGGGGTGACCCCGTGTCCCCCCTGGCTGGCTGCAGTGGGGCGGGGGGGGGCGGTGGGTGCCACAGCGGGGCAGGGGTCCCACTGCCACTCTTGGGAGGCTGGGGGTCCCCACGCAGCACAGCGGGGGGGCCCACTGGTGCCACTGGGGGTCTGGGGGTCCCGCGGGCATTGAAGTGAGGCGGGAGGGGCACTGGTGCCATCGGTGGGCTGGGGGTCCCACGGCCACTCTTGGGGGGCCTGGGTGTCCCCTGAGTCCTGGAGGGGGACGAGGGGGCAAGGCGTGCCACTGCCACTTTTGGGGGGCTGGGGGGGTCCCCTGGGAACCACAGCAGGGCGGAGGGGGCCCGTTGAGGCGACCGGAACGGCGCAGCGCGGCGTAGGTTCCGGGCGGGCCTAGTCGCGGGGAGGGACCGGGACCGGAAGTGCGGGGGACGGCGCGGCGCGGACCGGAAGCGCGGCCGGGCGCGGTTGCCGTGACAGCGGGCCCGGAGCCGCCATGGAGGCCGCGGCCGCGCTCACCGACATGTACGACCAGGCGCTGCTGGGGATCCTGCAGCACGTCGGGAACGTGGAGGAGTTCCTGCGCGTCCTCTTCGGCTTCCTCTACCGCAAGACCGACTTCTACCGCCTCCTCCTGCGGCCTGGGGACCGCCTGGGCTTCCCTCCCGGCGCGGCGCAGGCCATGGCCCTCCAGGTACCGGCGGGGCGCCCGGGGCTGCTGCACCCTCCCGGCCTTGAGGGTCTCCCGGGGCCGGTGGACCTCGGCAGGCTGTAGAGGTGACGAGGCCCGGCCGTGCTGGCTGTCGGGTGGGAGCGGAGGCCCCGGCGGCCGGTGTTGTCCCCGTGGCTGGGCCTCAGCAGCCGTGCTTGTCCCCTCCGAGCCGAGCGGGCCGTGTTCCCCGGGGCTGCGCGGGTGTCTGCCAGCGGGGCGGCCGGGTCCACTCTGTGACGGCTGCGGTGGAGATCCGGGCAGGGTCGGGGAGAGCGTGAACAGGGGCCGGGCAGCACTGCAGCCCCCGGGTAACCGGCTCTGCCCGGGGAGGTGGAGGAGGAGGAGGGAGAGCTGTCGGGCGGGGGGGTGGACGCTGGCATGGGTGGGAAGCGTCACCCTTGTAAAAGGGCGAGGAGCCCTGGGGGCAGGTGGGGACTGCGAGACCCTCATGGCAAGAGCCGGGGCGCGATACCCCGCTCGGAGCTTGGCCCCGGCTGAGGACGGCTGCCAGCGGCACAGGGGGCAGGCCGGGCTCGTGGGGAGCTGTGAGCTGTGGAAGCCAGGAGCGTGGAGGGCAGACGGGGGCCCTGGGAGTTGTGTGGGGAGCTGATTTGGGCTCTGCTCGGCGGGAGCTCGCGGCCGGCACTGGGCTCGCCTGAATCGTGGGTGAGAGATGGCAAAAGGCCTGACCTGCTGTTTTCGCTGCCCGGCTGGGCTGGGCTCGGTGCTGGGGCAGCGCTGGCGGTTTCTGACTCAGGGCTCTTCCAGCCTGTCATTAATCTTTATTAGCAGGGAGGAAACGAGCTCATAAAACTAGGGTTAAGGCTGAATTTGGGGTGGTGTTCTGCTCGGACCGGGCGAGTTTCCCTTCCCAGGCCTGGCAGGGTGGGGGGTGATGCAGGCAGGCTGACGGGAGATCCCTGCCCCTCTCCCTGCGGTGGTCCGTGGCATGAGGGGGTCTTCGCTGGCCCCCGTGTCCCAGGGTTAGGCCCTGCTGTGGGAGCGCACTGGGCTCTGCAGGCGAGTGGGGAGCCCAGGGAGGTCTCAGGCTGCAGAGGGGAAAGTGCGGAGCCCAAACCGCTCGGCAGCGGGGCAGCGACGGTAGCAGACCTGTCTCGTGTGCCCCCCGGGGACCGTTTTGGGCCTGGGCACAAGGAGGGAGGCGCAGCCCTGCGGCCGCAGAGTTCCTTCCCCGGAAAGGTGTTGGCCAGGGTGGCCTCACAGCTGCACCCACAGGGACCTGCAGCGAAGGGAGGGTGCGGGGGGCAGTTCGGAAGGGATTTATCCCCTGATCTGGCTTGGCTGCAGCCCAGGGGAAGGACACGGTTTCGAGCTGTCGCTCTGCGCGGGGCTGGCTTGAGCTGTGGCTTTGGCTGGGGAGAAGGAGCCGGGGACGGGCACCGCGTCTTCGCGCGGAGTAAAAGCGATTGCAAAGAAAGAGGCGGACGGAGTGGGGATGATGCCCAGCACTCGCCTCTTCTGCGTCCTCATCCCGCGGGCTGGTCCCCCCGCGGGGTGAGGGGGATGAGCACGCACCACGATAAAGCTGCTTCTGTCCCACTGCGGCTGCGCTGGCAGGAGCCCTCCCGGCGCCGCGTCCCTTTGCCTTACACGTCCGGTGCCCGGAGGAGGACTCGATCGAGTGGCGCTGCGGGCCGCTGTGCGGCTTAGGGTCGGTCTCCCGCTGGAAGCACTGGAGCTGGCTCTGAAATATTCCTAGGAAGCAAGAAAGGGCTGCATCTGAGGCTCACTTGCTTTCCAGCACGTGTTTACAGTGACAAATAGCCTGGCACTTGGGTGGGAGAAGCTTCAGCTCCTTCGAGGAGCAGGCGCAGGTCCCGGATGGCCGTGCCTCCCTCAGCTGCGTCCCGCAGTTGTAGGTTTAACTTCTAACCTCCAGCCTGCACTAGACGGGCACAGCTAGAAGCAAACTGCGGGGTGGGATTACATCTTCTTTTGCTGCCGCTGGCTTGGCCAGCGACCTTCTCACCTGCCACACCTCTGAGGGTGGGGAGGGATGGCTTTTCTCTGAGCAAGTGCATGTTTCTGGCCTGAATCAATCAATTCTGGATCAAAACCCCACATGAGGTCCCTGTGCTCCTTCTCATGTGCTGGCTAAGAGAGCTCCGAGTCCATTCTGGCTTCAGCCAGCACAGGTAAGCCGTCCTCCGGCTTCTCCTGGGGTAGTTCTTCATCCCGTTTGTGCCTCAGAGGTTCGGTCTGAGCTTCGGGCTTACAAACAGCCCCTCGGTGAGCGCTGGAACACAGGGTGAGGGGAGGCTGAGGGGCGACAGCTCCCTCGAAGCCCCTTCCCAGCCAGGAGTCAGAGCTCGTTGCTTTTCCCTGGAGTAACCAGCCCTTTTCCCAGCGGCGGAGGGTTTTCAACTATTTCAGTGCAGCTCTCAGGAACTCTCGGGCTTTTTCCTGAGGTGTGTTTAACGTGGCCACCTGAGTTTTGAAATAGTCAGTGGCTGGTTTTGTTGGCGATTGAAGCAACTCAGTGTAGGGAGTGGGGGACGTGTGGTGTCCAGAGAGGGAGGGACAGTAATAAGTGCCCCAAGCGTGCGATGCTTCTCCTCTCCTTCTCCCCCAGCTTCTCCGGCAGAGCTTGACAGCTTGACTACCCGCTTGGTTTGCTTTTTATCTTTCAGGCATTCAAAGTCTTTGAGCGGATGGCCCGGCAGGATGACGAGAAGAGACGCCGAGAGCTGGAGGCGAAGCTAAGGAAGAAGGAGGAGGAGGAGGAGGCTGCCGCAGCTGCTGAGAGAGTGAAACTGGCCCCTGCAGCTCAGGAGGTTGAGGTAGAGACAACAGCAGAGCACGTCCCAGCGCCAGATGCTGGGGGAGCTGCAGGGACGCAGGAGTCGGCCACAGCCCAGGACGCAGCCCCCAGTCCTGTGTCGGCAGAGCCCCCGGGGGCCGCTGCCCCGGCAGAGCCCCGGCCAGCAGAAGCGCCCACGTAAGGGTCTCTTACTTTCTTTGTGTTCCTGGCAGGGGGGAGGCGAAAACACTGAGGTGGTGTTTGCTGTCCTTTTCTGGACGGGGTGTCCCTCTTCTGCGGGCACTCAGCCCCTCGGGAGGCTGTGAGGATTTCCCTTGTGGGCTCCTGTGGCCGGAGACATCGTGTAATTCCCCACGGGAGGGCAGGGGAGGTGGCGCGTCCCTGTACGCAGCCCCGCAGAGCTGGGCTGGTCCGTGCGGCTTCTCCTTGCGCTGGCTGCGGTGGGTGGCATCCCTTTTCTGGCACTCGATGTAGCGCAGCTGGGCTGATGGTCCTGTCTGATGTGTTGCAACTCTGGGAAACCCAGGCACCATCCTGTAACCCTTTTCTCATGGAAATTCAGTGCCGGACTCCCCTTGTGCGCTGTGAGTCGTCCAGGCAGCTGGCTAGGAGCTTGCACAGATACCCGCAATACCTGCGAGTCGGTGTGGGCAGGCCTGGCTGCGTGGCAGGCAGCAAGGCCAGGCGCAGCATCAAATACGCGTGGCAAAAAAATGGGTTCGGAGACCTCCGGAGGTCTCTGGCCCAACCCTTTGCTCAGAGCAGAACCAACTTTGAAGATCAATCAAGTGCTGCAAAGAGTTTTCTCTTTAGCTGTGTTCTTTCCCCAGACTGAGTCGCTTTCAAACGGAGCTAAGCAGCCTCGGTTTTTACGAAAATGTCCTTGTTTCAAAGTCCTTCCAGGGTATTTCTGACTCTTCCAGCTCGGCTCTGTCTGCTGAGCAGCGGGAGGTGAGCTCCAGCGGGCCGGCGTGGCCTTTATGAACCGCTTACCTGTGCAGCGTTCGCTCGTCCTTCCCTGGGCGTCACCTTGACCCTGAGCCGAGGCAAAGCTGTCTCACCCTCTCTCGGGGCCTCACACGCCGTTGAGTTTCAAGCTCCCGTGTCTCCTCGCTGCCTGAGTCAGTGCTTTGCCTCTCCTCGGGGAGGGATGCCGCGAGCCGGCCGTGGCACACCGCCGTCTCCAACTTCCTTCTCTGGTGTCTCTCGTGTCCCACGCAATGGCCGCACCGTCCCCCACCTGCTCACCGCTGCTTTCCTGGTCGTACGTGGGGCTTCGCTGCGGTCTGTCCCCGCTGTCCCACTGGTGCTTGGCGAGGAGGACGGCGTGGGACAGTGATCCCTGTCCTCTGGGCCAGGTTTAGACACATCAGCGGTGAGAGCAAGCCGCCGGAGAGAAGCAGGCTTTCCTGGGAGAGCCCCAAGTCCTGGAAGGACTGGGATGGCCGATGCCCCCGAAGGGCAGAGAGGATTTGGAGCCCAGTCGGCCCTTGGCGTGTGGAAGGGGTGGTCTGAGGACCAAAATCTTGGGGGCAGTGGAACAATAAGCGGCAGGACTGTGGTGGAGTCAGAGCCTGCAGCCTCGGCTCCAGGCGGTGGTAGAGAGGAGGGCCCGAGCGTGGCAGCCCTTGGGTGGAAGGGGAAGGGTGCCGGCTGCGCCGGGCAGAGTGCCTACCAAGTAACTTGATCCAATGGGGAGGAGGAGAAGGACTCGTGCTTAACTCCACCGGTCTGACACACATCCCGCAGGATAAAAATAAGCCAGAAGCCCAAAATGAAATCACCTGAAAAGCCACATTCTGCTGCCTGTGCCGAAACTGTCCTGCGAAAGATTGTCCCCGGGGCTGTCAGTCTGACACCTCTCCCAGCGCAAAATTAACGAGCCAAAAAAAGCTCTGTTCGAGCTGGCAGGTCTCTGCGGCTGGGCTGCGCAGCCACGGCGCTGACCTGTGTGTTTCCAGCCCGGCTTTATCCTAAATGGAAAGGAGGAGGAGAGATGTGAGGCCGCGGGCGGGAAGGAGCTGGGGCTGGCCTGAGCGCTGGCTGCTTGTGCCCCCTCGCAGTCCGCGTTTGTTGCATTCTGCCAACATGAAATTTCGACTCGGGCCTTTTGTTGTGGGGGCAGCAGCTGTTGCAAGTGGTATTTAGCTGCCTGAAAACAGATGTCAAGGCTGCAGGAAGGAAACTGGAGGGATTAGGAAGGAAACTGAGGGCTGGTGCGGGGGCAGGACGTGTCTGATGGGGATGGTTTCTGCTGCGGGTGGGGAGAGCTGGTCTCGCGTGCTCGGCCGGGTGCAAAGCCCAGCCCTTGCATCCTCCACCCTTCGAGCGTCTGTCCTGGCACAGCCGGAGGGTGGCCCCTGACAGACTTCAGACACTCGGATACTGTTTTGAGGCCTGCAGATGTGGCATCGAACGCAAAGCCCTGCGTGGCAGCTCTCCTGCCAGTCTAGCTGTGAAAAGAAGGTGCCACGGGTGCCCCTGTGGCTTCTGCCCTGCCCAGCGGGCTTTTCTCCCTTTCCTTTTCCTGCCTGTGCCTGCTCCCACTGCCCCAAACGTGCTGGCAGTGTAAAACACTCGCAGCCCCCTTGGCGCCTGCCCAGTTTGGGTGCGTGATGGGTGAGACCGGGCGCCAGAGGACCCGTCCAGCGAGGCTTCGCAGCCCGGTGGTTTCCAGGCCAGGGGAACAGGGTGTCTGCGGGCTCTAAGTAGGGCAGAGCAGCCAACAGGTTTGTCAAACGGCTGTAGTTGGTTTCTGTGCCTCTGGGGGGCACTGGAGCCCCCCGAAAGGCAGCGGGGACCAGGAACGGGCGTCCTGAGCACCCCCCGACAGACTATTAATAATTGAAGTGGCTGCTTAATTCTGCACAGCCCCTTCTGAGCAAAACCCAGAGCCACCAGCCTGGTTACGAGGGGCGCATGAATAATGCACAACTCCGGCAGCAAGAATGCAGAAAAGAGCTTAAAGGAAAATATTTTCCATCTCCCTTCCTCCCCGCTCCGCGGCCGGTGAAGAAAACCGCTGCCACCAAAATCTATATAAAAACTCGCTCATCCTGTCAACCTGACTGCTCCGTAAATGTAGGGCAGGTACCATCCCAGATCTGCCAGCTCCCGTCAGAGCCTTGCTGTGCGCCCGGGTGCTGGGGTGCTGTTCGTGAGCATCTTGCAAAGCGCAGCGAGATGGTAGCAGCTTTTTCAGGGTCGATCTGGAAGGGGAGAGCAGAATCAAGCTGGCTTTGCGGGTGTGGAGGATTGCCCGCGGGTGAGGAGGGTAACAGGGCTCGGTTCCTTGCTCGGCCAGGTCTCCCCACATCCCTCACCTTCCCCGCCTGTGAAACGCAGGTGATGCAGTTCCTCTTCGCTAGGAAGGCTGCCCCATAAACACGCTGAGGACTGGGGTGTCTTTGGGGTGACCTGCATGCCAGGAGCTGTGCCGAGGGGGACCAGAGGTCTCCTTCATGCTGCTGAAGAAGCCGGCTCCTCAGACTGGCTTGCAGCTGCCCTGGGCGTTCTTGCCATCCGTCCCCGGCCGTCGTGTCTCTCGTGCTCTCCCCACCTCGCCAGGAGGGCAGAGGGGAGTGTGCCCCCCTTGCACCCCCCACCACGGGGCTGTTTATCCCGGGAGCACACGGCCGGAGCCGGCGTTGCAGCTGCACATCTCACACGGGCTCCGGCTCTTCCCCCATCTGCTCCCAGAAGCCATCCTCGCCTGAGCTCAGCTCCTAATTTTGAACACCTCTGCCGCCCAGCACCCTCCCCTTCCCCCAGCTTGGATTTCATCCTGCATATATTTGCCACACAGCATTTAAAATAGAGCCCGGCAGCCCACGTGTGGCACTGCGCAGCCCGGCCTGTGCACTCGGCTTGTGCTTTCCGACTCTGGTTCCTGGCTTCCCCTCTGCTCCTTTCTTTCTCCGAATATGAATGGAGGGGAAAGCTGTCCTTCCCCAGTCCCGTGAGCCCTATCCCGGGCGTTACTCCGTGCGCGGGCAAGAGGTGGTGGCAGGAGGTTAGGAGCGGCAGCTCTGGAAGCCTGTGCATGATGGTGAATGCCTCACCTTCATATATTTCTCCATCCAGCTTTTGCGTCTCTTCCGGGTGCTCCGGCCAGGCGTGCTCAGGATGGGGCAGCTCTGGGCTGTTTGGGGTGCTCTGTTAGAGACCGTCTTGGACCTTGGGAGAACGACCTGCTGGAAAGAGCAGTTTGTCAGGTCGGGGAGGTCTCCCAGAGATGGATCTTTAGGGGTGGACAGATGTTGAAGGGTTCCCCCAAAAGATGATGGTTCCCCCCAGGCAACTCCAGCCTGGCTCCTGCCTCCCCCCAGGCAGCGGGGAGTTGGCGGAGCTGCTGGTCCCTCTGCTCCCCTGCCTGTGCAGGGCCACGGCTTGGGTCGGAGCAGGCTGGCGCGGAGCCGTGGCATCCACACGCCCCAGGTCGGGCTGCCTTGCTGTGCACAGTGTGTCCGGGGCTCGAAACGGGACCAGCAGGGCACGGAGCACCAGGGAGCGCCAGGCGGGCCGAGGAGGACGTGCAGCACCGCGTCCCTGGGGAAGGTTTGCAGCTGCTGCCGGGGTACTTGGCACGGTG
The DNA here is from genome assembly GCF_964195595.1 of Calonectris borealis. Lineage (NCBI taxonomy): Eukaryota > Metazoa > Chordata > Aves > Procellariiformes > Procellariidae > Calonectris > Calonectris borealis. Next base: position 6,668,034 of record NC_134338.1, on the reverse strand, counting down.
ACTTGCGCTGCTGAGCCAAAGCAGAATGAAACCCTGGGGCCTCCACGGCCCGACTGTTCACCTCCTTCGGCGTGGAGAGGGAAGAAGAGGCTGTAGGAGGGGACTGTGGTGAGAAGGGGGTGGTTTGCGGCTCCACCACTGCCTTGGTCGGGCCTTGAAGGAGACCTGCCGGTCTTTTGCCGTGTGTGACCTGGGGAAGAGACTCCCACCGCGTGCAGTGCGGCTGTGCCGGGGAAGGGGATGAACGGGCAGCAGCGTTGCCTGCACCCCGTCCTGGCCCTCGCTGGCCAGCAGAGCCCCGGCCACGCTGACCACCCTGTCCAGGTGAGCTCTGCCTTGGGGCTCGCTGCTCTGCCGTCCCCCTAAGTGGGTGGCGGGGCTTGGCAGTGACCTACAAAAATCACTTGTGTACTTTCTAGCTTGCTGTCCCTAGCGAGAGGCAGAGCAAAATTGAACTGAAATGTATTAATCTGGTGAGCTGACTTCTCTGAGGCTCCAGCTCTCTCCTCTCCCCAGAGCGGCCGCTTCCATTCCCGGAGCCCATGCAGCCTGGGCTTAACCCTTTGCGGGGCACGCTGGGGAGCATCTCCGAGATGACACAGCAGCGCTCTGGGAAATTTCCATGAGGCTCCTGTGTGAATCTAATTCGACTTAGCAACTGCTTGGCTTTGCCGGAAGCCCAGATGGATTTTTTTTCGTTGTGAGGTGCTTGCAGGATGGGCTTTCTGGCGTGGCTTCATTCTCCTTGGGGTGCTGGAGAGGAGAATTTCGCTCTGGTCACCCTCAGCGGAGGAGCAGGGCTGTGGAGAGGAGGTATCGCTGCGTGCTGCTGGCTTTGAGGCCAGTTTTGTTTGACTCGGAGGCAGCGTTGTCCCAAGCTTTCTCCTCTCATGCCTTTTCCAGGAGAACAGGCAGGGGAAGGGAGGGGAGCCTGTGGATGCTCCTGTTCAGCAGTCTCTGTCTGGGACAGTCCAGACCAGAAGCCAGCTAAACTGGTTTTCTTCCCCAGTGTCCCTGTGGGCTTTCCTGGTGAGCTCACCGCAGAGTCCGTGCTGTTCTTCCAGCCTGACCCAGAAAGACGGAGCTGATCCTGATCCATATTTAAGGGAGAGTCTGTCCTGGTTCCGATTCCTTTCGCGCATGTGAGCTGCGCAGAGGTGCCGCAAGGCACCCAGGGCTGCGCGGGGAATTCCCCCGGCGCGGCCAAGGCCCGTCACGAGCAGGAGCCAGACAGACCTCCGGAGAACGGCCTGACCTGGTACAGCCGAGCTCCATCTGGCCCTGTATCCTGTCTCCAACAGCGGCAGACGCTTGAGGAAGAGGAGAAGAACAGAATGAGCGTGCGGTGATACTCCCTCCGTGTTTTCCCCCTGCCGCCGGCAAATTGCGGCTCAGTGGCTTTTGAGCCAGTGCGAGCGCTTGGTCTTTCATGTCTCTCGGTGGATTTTTTTTTTCCTTTTGTCTCTGAATTTCAGCCCTCGCGCGCCTGGCGTCTCCGCGGCAGCGTCCTGCAGCAGATCCACCGCTGAGCAGCAGGTCTGCTGCCATGCAGCTGCTGTATGCGGCTTCTGAACCCACCTGTGCAGGTGGAGAGGCAGCGAGCGCTTCCCCATTTCCCTTCTCCACCCTGTGTGAGGTTTTCCCCGTCCTGTTCTGCTTTCAGCCTCCTTTTTAGGTTGAAGAGTCCTCATTTCCTTGGTTGTTTCTCACTTAAGCATCCTTGTGCTCCTCCTGGTCCTACACGATCCTCCGTTGTTCCTTGTCGATGCTGAGGCGGTGAGGGCTGTCTCCGTGCTCTGCGTGTTGTGAACCCGTCAAGGTTCTCCACTTCCTTTCCCATTTCTTTGCTGCTGGGCTGTTCCGCTGTCCCGGTGGGGCCAGGAAACCCTCTTCCAGCCACACGGTCCCCCCCCAGTCAACTGGCATCACTCAAACCCTTTTCCTCCCCTCCCAGCGCTGATGACCAGCTTTCCAGGTGGGAGCTGCAGCCCGTGCCAGCTGGGAACATGAGCTTCGATCAAGCCTCGCTGCTCGAAAGCCCTGCGTTGGCCAGACCTCCGTCCTCCGACGAGCCCCGGAGAGGAAAGGCAGCGCGTCCTTGGCTCGTCGTCTAACACAAAGGCTGTTTCGCTCTCGGGAGCCGCAGCGCTGGACTTGCAGTGCTGTCGTGTTTGGTTTCCAGGAGGGATGGGTCTGGGTTATACTGGGGGAAGTGGGGGAACTTCTCTTTAAGTCCTCCCTGCCAAGCGGAGTATTTCTTCTTGCAACGGAGAAAGGCCGTGGCTTCCCGCTGGGAGAATTATTTTAATACGTAAGCCTTCTCCCATAGCGGTGGAAACTCAACTGCTTGGGAAACATCTTTTCAAAAGGCTGAAACGCTTGAGCTGAGGATGAGATCCCCCCAGCCCTCTGTCTGGTGCAGCCCTCGACTGTAACGAGCCTTTTGCAGCTGATGAGAAATCAGTCAGGGCCCAATTTTCCAGTGCTTTCATGGGGAATCGGACTCCTCCGGTTGGGTTGCTGAGATCAGCAGCGGAGTGCCAGTTCCCCTGTCACGCACTGAATCGCTTGGGGCTTTGGTTGCCCTACCAAGGTACTGAGCTCCAAAATTAGGACCCGGGACCAAAAATAACTAAATTAAAACCTATAAATTTTTCTCTTAACAAGCAGAAAATCCCAGGGCTGGAGGCCGAGGGACAGCGTGTGCCTGATTCGTATTTAAAAAAGCAATATCTGTTTGCTTGTTTTAATATCGCATTGTTCACCAAAGGAAGCGGCATAATGTGGAAAACTACCACGCGTGTGCGGGTCCGGCATGGCCCCGTTGTGCCGTCAGGTGTCGGAAGAGGTTGGGCCAGGTCATGTCGGTGGTCTGGCGGTCCGAGAGGCCACCTTGTCCTCTGCTCCCACAATTCAGTCCCGTTGGATTTCTTTGGCCTTATCCCCTTTTTCCAGGGGAGCTATAATTGAATCCAGCCCCGTTCAGCTGTGCGTAGGTCTCTCGGAGGAGACCTCTGAAACCCAAGGTTGTATAAGCTCTGTGCAAACAATAAAGATCCCAGGGGACTTTTCCGAACAGTAGCGTGTCCTGCTGTCCTTGACCTAAATATCCCAGCAGTAGTGAAATCTAGCCCTCTGGTGACGATGCTCCGAAGCTCTCCTGCGAGCTGGCGGTGGCATTTAAACTCGCCTAATGTCAGTAAGTTGGCTCTGTCGAATGGCTCCATAAATAACTCGGAAACCGAAAGGGAAGGCTAAAAGCTCCCCTGAGGAGCGCGAGCTTGGAAAAGAGCAAGCCTCTCACCTGGCAGGAAGACGGGCAGAGCCTCTTGGTCCTGCGTGGTGGGACTGGTGGGACGCCAGCTGCTGCGGCTTGGGTGGATTCGCTGTTTGGCTGCTGGGTTGGGCAGCAAAGGCGTCGTCTCATGAGGGTGGTACGTTGGGCACCTCGTACCACCATGGCCATGGCCCCTCTCCCCACAGCACCATCCGGGCTCGATGATACAGTGTGATACAGGGGGAAGGTGTCTTGACACGCTCTGGTTTTGGTCGTTGGTCCCATCCTGGTGATGAGCCGAAGCTCTGAGGCTTCCCGAAGGCGAGGAGACTTTCCTGTAGAGCTGACGGTGGGCACCACAGGCTGGAGCCTGGGCTGCACGGCCTGGCCGGGGTGTGCCTGAGTTTTGGGGGTGGGGGGGAAGGCATTGGCTTCCATTTTTCAGTCTTTTTTTGAGAGCAGGACCACCAAGGCTGTGCATTGCAGCCTTGGAGGCCTGTGCTCGGGAGCCCTGAGGCCAGGGTAGCAGGCAATTGGGGAGCCACTGATGAACTTCTGTCCACTTTGGGGGTGAAGGAGACCTTCCAAAACTGGATTTGGGGTCTTCTCCTCCAGCAAACCAAACATATCTGGGCTGGAGGAAACCCTGAGGGTCAGGAGGGCCCTGGGACCCACTCCGGGCCACTGCTGCTCTCGGGGCTGGAGCTCGCTGACAGCTGGAGAGCAGCGGAGTGGATCGGAGTGGATCCCGAGGCTTGTTGACTGCAGGTGTGAATTGAGCTGTAAGAGGGAAGGGTTTGGTATTCAGCTTGCTTAACGCTTTGCCAGAGACCTAATTAACTGAAGTGTTCTGTACAAAGGGAGCCTTTATGAAACACTGGGTGCCTCCAGGACCTCGGCGAGGGTGCCGAGAGCCCACAGTAAACGTTCCTCCTGCCTTGGCGCTTCTCGGGCAAAACCAAGAGAGACGAAATGCAACAGTCCTGATGTTTTGATGCCAAAAGATGTTAAATCTGGAGGTGGGGGGGAGGCTCCTTCGCAGCTTGCTTGCAGAAGGAGCACAAACCTGGTATTTTCCACACACGCAATCCCTGCAGCTTCGGAAATGCAGCTTTCCGAAGAGGTTAAACTTTTGGCTTCTCTACCTGTTGTGCGGCTGCTCCAGCACCCGTGTTGGGACCCCGAGGAGCAGAGGGCACGTATGACCCTGTTCAAATTCATCTTAAAAGCTGTGGCTTTTTCCCTCTGGCTGTAGTCCAGCTCGAGCTGGGGCTTGACGGAAGCTGTACAGGGTTTACAGACCTTCCCGTGGCTCGAGGTGCCTTTGAGCTTTCATGTGGTCATGCTGGCAAGCAGGGGGCTGGGAGCCAGGAGCTCTGGAAATCTGTATTCCAGTGTGGTGTCGGTGCCGTTGGGCGAACGTGGCCTTTACGTAGCAATGCGGAGAGAGCCCTGCCATCCACCTGCTGCCTGTGCAGCTCAGCCGGCCCTCGCCCCGCTTCTCCCGCCATGATTTCCACCCCGGTGGGCTGCGTGCAGCCCCGTTAGCACCGGGAAGGCTGGATGCAGGTGTGGTCCGGGGTGCTTCTCCAGGAGGGAGAGGGGATCTATGATCATGTGAAGGCCTGGAGGCTGCCAGGGGTCTGACGGGAGCAGGAGGCTGGGTGGGTCGGGAGGACCGTGGCTGCTGACACAGCGCTGGTTCCCAGCATCCCTGTGCTACCTGCAGCAGCAGAGCTGAGTATATTGCAGCGGTTTTGGGGAGACAGGCTGCAAACGCTCCTCTCGTCCTCCTCTCCATAGTCCTCCCCGCTTGCTGGGAAGCCCAGCAAGATGCTTTGAGCCAAGTAATGCCGGCTGTGAGCTACGGGAAGATCTGAATGCTGCCGCCTTGGCCGAGGCAGAGATGGCGGGGCCGGGGCGTGCAGGAGGTAGGGTCCTCGGGTCCTGCCAACGCTGGCACTGGGAGCTGCGGCGCAGGCGTCTGGCTCCAAGAAACCCACCCCAGGGCAGGCGTTTCCAACCGAGTCAGAGGAGAAAAGCCCTCGGCTACAGCCCCGCTGTGGTGCTGGGTGTCTTGCAGCGCGGCAGCCTGCCCGAGGCGCTTGCGTGTCAGCAGCAGCTTCTCTTCCTGAATTTGCCGGTGCCTCCTTGAGTCATTGCAGTGCTGGGGACACCGGATTAATTATGTTGATGGACGCCGCTCGCTCTAGGCTGCTGTCACGGAGCAACAGCCTTGATCCAAACGTCTGATCATTGCAATAAATGCTGGCTGGATTGACGACGTGCAGTGCATCTCCCTGGAAGGCCGCGCTCGCTGCATGCTTATTTGGGTTAGGCACGTGGACACGTTGTGCCTGATTTTCTTTTCCTACTTGCTCAGAACTTCATTATTACTTAATGAGATCTTTCCATTCTTGGCAACCTCTCGAGCTTGAAGAAGGTTTCATGCATTGCACAGGGCCTCTGACAGTGGTTAAAATACAGAGCTGGGGTGTTTTTTCTCTGCTGTTTGCTGGCAGGGTGGCTCTGTACAACATCATTCCCCTCTGTTTTCCCCGCTCTAAGCAGAGGAAGGTCTCACGGAGGGGAGAAGCTTGCTTTTGCGGTTGGGATGTGCTTGTGGGACCTGATGGGATATGTTGTTGATGGCAGAGCGCAGGTAGGGTAGGACTGTTACAAATACCTCCTTCAGGAGCACTTTGCAGAAGGGAGCGGGTCTAGGTCTCCATTTCTGTGTACAGCGGGTTGGTTGTCTCGCAGCACCAGCCCGGCTTTCTCCCCACATCATCCTCTTCGGTCTCGGCCAGTCCCTCTTGCCCAGCTTCAGCTGTTGAGGTTGTTTCTCTTCTCCACCCGCCTCCGCATTTGCATCACTTAACTGGCTTGACACGTTTTCCTTAAAGCTGCCTAAATAATTCACCTTGACTAAGAGGAAACAGCAGCGCCGGCCCCGGAGGAAGGTTTCTGTGAATGCCAAGTGACTGGAGGGTCCCTGCAGTACCAGCCCTCAGCAGCGGCAGTGCCACCGGTGAGGTGTGGACCCCCAGCCTGAGCTCAGCGGTCTGCTCGGCCAAAGAACCAGCGCCGGCTGAGGCAGGTCCCCGGTCCCGGCAGCGGCGGATGCCGAGCCGTCAGGGTGGCGTGCCTGGCTCTGCCAAAGCCAGGTACCCTGCACTTCCATCCGCCTGCTTCCTGAGAGGGCAGGGAGCCTGCATCGGAAAGCTGAGATGCTCCAGGCTGAGAGGATTGGTTTCCTTAAGTGGTTCTGAAAATCCTTGGGATTTTTTTCTTCTTTTTATGAAGAAAAAAAAAGTCCATTGGAATTAGGCCCATATTAACTCCCTGCCATGATGCTTGCCCCGCCCTGCACCCCTTCAGCATCGGGCTGATGGACGGCTGCTCCCCTGCTGCTGTATCTATTCCTCAACTTTTGTGTTCTTGCACCACAAATCCTCAGTAAAGAGGAGGTGAACTGCCCTACTTCTCCTCATATAAAACATTAAACCAAATCCTTTGGCGTTTGGTTTCTGCTCTTGTGTCCGGCGCTGCTTTTACAGAGCTGGTGCTGGAGCTGTTGCGCTCTGAGGACGGAAATGCATTCAGCCGAGTGTCCGCAGAGGAGAGGACTGCTCTGTCACCATTTCCGCATCACTCGGCTCATCTTGTGTCACCAACAGACGGAGCTGGAAATCCTGGAATAAGAAATGCCAAGAAATCTGTATACGGGGCCCGGCGTTGTGGCTCGACCCTCGGACATCCACCCTGCATGCCAGGGCCAGCTCTGCCTCGGCCAGCCTCGCTCGAGCGGCACCTCCTGCGGACACCGCCGCCTCTCCGCGGGTCCCGGCCCCCTCTCGCGGCCGTCGGGGGTCTGACCCCGTGCGAGGCGAACGGCTTTGGTACTGGTGGTGGCGCAGCCGTGCGGTGTGGCTCCTCGGAGTGGAAAACAGATCGGCTGCTTCTCGACAGTGCATTGTTAAAGGTTTCACCTCCCCCAAGATGACACATTGCGAGCAAAAATAGAACAAGACAGAACACACAGACCCACCCACACCATCCCCACCACCCGGCAGCCAAGTGCACACGGTGCCAAACCCTTGGTTTTAAAAGCTGATGCTTTTTCACCCTCCCTCTCCTCAGCCCTGCCACCACCTGCCCTGGCCCGGCGGGCAGTTCGGCATCCTGGTGAGCTGACCATCGCGCCAGGCTGCCGGGAGGATCGCCATCCGACCCACGCTGCGCTCTGGATCCGGCCTTGATCTTTGCCTGGTGGGTCTGGGGATGGGGATGTCTCCTGGCGATGGTGTTCGTGCAGGGAATTCTCTCGCCCGCTGCACGGTGGTGCTGTTGACGTGACGCAAGGGACGGGTTTGGCCGGGAGAGCCACCTCCGGCGTGGTGGCACAGCTCGGCCCAGCTGACTGTGAGCTGGGGCTGTCTCCTGCGGACGGCGAGGGAAGCTGCCTCCCAACCAGGGAGCTGGGTCCAATTTCTTGAGTGCCGCCGGCGTGAGGGGTGGCGTGTGCTAAGCACAGTTGGACCGGGCAAGGATCTGGCTGGAAAATCTCCAGGAAAGGAAGAGTTGCTCCAGGAGACGGTAGAGCTGTCAGCTCTTTGTCAGAGTCGCCTAACAAGGCTGAGGCCTGTGTTCATCACCCCGAATCCTCATTTGCTCAAGAGCAGCTGGTTAACCTTGCAGGGGAATTTACCAAGGCCTTCGTGAGTTCCCCCTGTGAGCCAGTTTTGGGGCACAAAGTCACATCCGAGGATTTTGAACGTCTGGAGCAGAGCTGGAGCTGAGATCAGCAGTGGTGACTTGCGGGAAGGGCTGGAGGGGTTCGGGCTGGCTGTTAGGAGGAGAGGATTGGAGAAGTGACAGCGCCAGTCCCCGCACCCCTGGGACAAGCAGCCACGGCTGGAGGGAGGTTTAGGCATGAGGGGAAACTTCTTCCTGCTGAAGCCAGCTGAGCACTGGGATGGTTTGGCTGGAGCACGTGTCGCCCGGCCAGCCCGGGAGGGCTGCGAGGACGAGGCAGCGGGGGCTGAGCTCGTCCCTGGCAGCCTGCACACGGAGGCAGGGGTGGCTGTGAAACGTCCCTCTGTCACCTGGCGCGCTGCTCTAGTTACAGCACGGAGGGAGCGAGGACAGAGCCGTCCCGCCGGGGACGGTCGGGGCTGGGAGGAAGACTGCTTTCGCTTGTTCAGTAGCGATGCCGTGCAAAGAGAAGTTTGACGGAGTCATTGCAGAGCAAGTCCTGCCTCAGCTTCCCTGTGGAAGTAACCCAATTAACACTGACGTCACCTGGGGCTGCCGTGAAGCTGCTTGTGCCCTCATGAGACAATAAAATCATGGTCGGCGAGCTCTTGGGAGAGCTAAAACGTCCAGGACGTGCCTGGCCAGGGTCTGCTCAGCCCCAGGACTTTCCTCCCGAGGAAGAGACGCAACAAGGATGGACCCAGTGGCTTTGTGGCAGTGACCGGCTGCCCCGGGATCATATTTATCCGTGCTGTGGCCGTGAGACATTTGCAGCTGGCATCTTACCCACACTTGCCTTTGTGCTGATGGGTTTTCTCCCATCTTTGATGCTCTGCATCTGCTCTAATAAGCCTTAGCCCGAGCACGGGCTTGCTGCCTCGCCCTTTAGCCTTTGAGCTTTTCCCGGGGAAGGCCGGGAGGGGAACAGCCTGGAAGTAAATAGCCTTTTGTTGGGTCTTGTCTGGTTCTTTGCTCGCTCTCAGGAAGCTGACAACCCTTGGGATGGCGACTCCCAGCCGACGTGCCTTCCCTCTGGTGTCTCGCTGGCGAGGAGCATGGTGAGCTCTGCCTCGCAGCTCAGGTCCACGCTGATTAGAAGGAAACACTCTCTTAGGAGGAAAAAACCCAGCTGGTTTTAAACCCTGGTCAGGTTTGTGCTCTGGTTCACCGCACGGCCACATACACGCTTGCTCCAGCCCGAGGGAGTCGGGGCGGAGGGCAGGAGCCTCACGGACCTGCGCCGTGCCCGGGCAGACCCTGCCATGTGGGGACACGAGGGCATTTAAGCAGCCAAGCTGCCCCGGGCAGCGCAGGGATCCTCACCTGGGAGAGAAACGTCCCTCCTCTCTGCCTGGGGCTTGTGCAGGATGGTCTCTGGGACGATTGTGCCCCGAGAGCGGGGCGAGGTACCACCACTGGGCTGGCTCTAGGTGAGGACCTGGGGACACACGAGGCGATGCTCAGGGACGTGCCACCTTGTTTCAACCCCTTTGCTTCCCGCAGGGTGAGAGCGGGGCCCCGCAGACCCCGGTCGCCTGCACCGTTCCCTCTCTCGCCCTCCAGCCTGTTCGACTCCTACAATCCGGGGGCGGCTGGGAAACCGACAGCTGGAGCCAACGCGCGCCGGCGCCGGTTCGGCGCTGCCATGCCAACCCCGTTTCCATGGCAATGGGCACCCAATGGGTGACCGCCAGGCAAGGCCAAGATGTCCGAAAAAAGTGATGCGGTGCCCCCCGAAATCGCCGGCCTGAGGCTGGGAGCCCACGGCTGCTGCCAGTCCCCGGTGCTGCCTGCACTTGCCTGCACTGCCCGGAGAACTGGATCAAAACCACCCCAGGGTGCGGGGGGTTGTAACAGGGCAGGTAAAACCCCGTGAAACCATCAAGCAAAAAAAAAAGTGTGTCTGTACACACAGCCCCTTTGACGACACCTTCCTACCGTCTTAGAGCCTAATTTAATTAAAATCGATGGATCTTACATAATCCTCAGGGTGTCGTGCTGCTGGAAGCCACCCCCGCCCGGTGCTGGCGAGGGCCCCTCGGTGTGGGGGTGTTGGGAAGACAGCGGGGCGCAGGGAGACGCGGTCCCCGGGGCCGGCTGCCCCCCGGGGCCACTTGTCACCGGCCCCCCCCTTACGTAACTCGCTGCAGCCCCGTGTTTATACAGCTCCAGATTGAGGACTAGGTGCATATCAAAACATTTTAAAATAACTCTGCCTTTTGTTAGCACCACAGCTATCTTTAGGAAAGATTTTATTTTATTTGAAAGCCCTCTCCGGGAGGTTTCGATGGAATAGATCCTCAGCCTGCCAGCAGTTTAAACGGACATGGGTGTAATGGAGATCTCTTTTCTTGGCTGGAAATACTGTATTGATTATTGCTTATCGATCTGATAAATCCCATTCTACACTCACAACTGCCTCCTCATCCTTCTTCTGACATTCCCACAGCTGGAAGCGGCTGTGTTTTGCTCAAAGTGTTGCTCATGATCCACTTGTCCAGTTGCCCCCTTCCAGTGCCACGTCGGGCTGGCTCTTCAGGCGTCCTGCTCCCCAGCTCCCTCACCTCTGTGTCAGCAGCTGCCTGGGTCTCGACAGCTGATGGTTTTCCCAAACACGCTAAAATTGGGAGGAGAACACCCAGCTCTGTTTTTTCATGGTGAACCCAGGTCGCAGTGAGGGGCCGCCACCTCTGCAGCCACGGCAGTGGCTCAGGAGACAGCACACACCCTCCGGTGCGTGACGGTGTCCCCTGCTCCAGCTGCAACGGGCGCGGTGGATGCAGCGGGGAGGCAGAGGGGAAGGGGAGCTCTGCGCTCGAGCAGAGTTAGCCAGGAAGGCGCCCCGAGCCAGCCGGGGGCCAGCCATGCACCTTTTCTGCAGCCAAATTAATGCGTCTCCCCAGTTGTCCCGTTAGCAGCCTGACTTCCATTGTGGCATGCTGGGGAGAGGGGCGTGCGAGTCTCCCGCAATGGGGAGGGTGGCTGGGGTCTCGCTGCGTCCTGGGGCCGCCAACCTGAACCTTCTCCCTTCCTAGATAGGGCCAGCAGCGAGGGAAAGACTGGGCATCAGCCTCAAGTGTTAGGGATGCTCGCAGGATGGCCAAGCAGAGGCTCTGCCCTCCTTTTCCGCTTCTTCTACCCTGCTCTCAGGTTTCCTGCTCTCTCCAGGCTCTGATCTGGGCATGTTGCCCCTTTCTTCCCCCCCAGGAGACAGGAGCAGTTCCAGACAAACCCCGACAGCTACAACGGAGCTGTGCGAGAGAATTACGCCTGGTCCCAGGACTACAGCGACCTGGAGATTAAAGTGCCTGTGCCCAAGCACATCGTAAAAGGCAAACAGGTAAAGTGGTGTTAATGGTGTGTCTTTCAGCATTTCGCTTTCCCTTGGGGTGCCCAGCTTTCCCAGGCAGCTGTGTTTGGAGCCGGGGGGCTCCTTGTACTCAAGGAGCAGGATCTGGTTGTGCCTTTTTCTCTGGTGCTGGGTGCGTGGCTGGTGCAGACCGACAGTCCCAGCCTGGCCGCGTTCCTGTTGCGACTGCAGTGTCCTGTTGCTCCGGCCCCAGCGGGATTCCCTGGCACCGCATGGCACTTTCTGCGCTTTTTCTCTCCGCTTCCACCGACTGCAAACTCACACGCAGGTTTCTGAGCCTGGCTGGGGATGGACGCTCCTTCCCCGGTTGCTCCCTCTGGCTTGGAGTGTCTCCTGCCTTTCGTTTGCAAGCGGGAGCTGCTGGAACGGCTCCTCTGGCACTCGAGAACTGGAGCAGGCACAGCCCGTGTGAGACTTGACCTGCTCTGGGTAGAAGGGAGCTGGGGCTGGCGCGCAGGCTGAGCGGCCAGACCCTCTCCCTGCCTGGCTGCATGGGCAGGGAGGTCTCACCTCCCTCCTTGGCTCAGAACTTTCCTTCTCTGCTCGTGGCCACGAGCGATCACGTTGTTTTTCTTTCGCCACTTCTGTTCTCTCCCGGTGAGGGACTCGAGAGGAGCGTGCCCACGGCTGGCGTTAGTTGGACCCAGAAGTTTGAACTCTCCTGTCTTTCCCGAGTGTTGCCCTCCCCGTGGCTGATTCTGTATTTTTCCATTTGGGAAGTCTGTGCTTCCCCACTTCCCGTTCTCCTCTGCTTCCAGGGCGGCTGAAATGAGCACGCTTGGGTTTGTTCACCGGCTCCAGCCTACACAGCTCCTGATCATGCCAAAAGAGCATTGGCAGCAGCAACCTGGACTGGAGGGGTGAGGGAGCAAACGGCTGCCACAGGGACAGCAGGGGGGCCAGTAGATGCATCTCTCCCAGTGGGTCTCTAAAACAAACCCAGGCTGTTTCTTGGAAGGATTCGGGGGGATCCAGACGGATCTTCCATCCCTCTGCATCATATTGTGATCACGATGCCTCTCCCTGCCCAGGGAGGTGCCCTTTGTGCCAGGGGAGTTGTGTCCTTGCCAGAAAAAAACGCATCAGGCTTTGTCCGCCTCATCCTTTGCTACCCAGAGGCGCAGGGGCCTTGCAGGTGCTCGGAGGAGCCGGGACGGGACCTTTCCTCAACTTGAGACGGTGCCATTACTGCGGAAGAGCCCCTGCGTGTCAGTGGGGGTGATTATCAGGGCAGCTCCTTCCCACGCTGTTGCCTGTGGCGCGGCTCTGCCTGCCCTGGCCCCGGTTTCTGCCTGTGCTGCCCTCTCGGGGCAATCGATTGTTCAGATGTCGGAGTTTCCTTAACCTTGCGAGGTGCCTCCTGGTATTTGGTTCATACATCCCTCCTGGGGCTCTTAGCAGCCGACTTTTCGTTTTAAAGTGATTCTTTAAATCTCTTCCAGCCTCGGGGGACTGGAAGCAGATAGGCTGGGTCACGGGCCAAAGCAGGATGGTTCAGAGCCGTTTTAAAGCTCGATGGACTTTGGACGCGTTGTTGATGGGTTCCTGCAAAAGAGAAGTGTTCCCCTACCTTCACCACACAGCTTCATCTTTTTAAAAAATTATCAGGTTTTTGGCTTCTGCCTGCCAAGGCGAGATTAAAAATCTCCCCCGTTTGGTCCCTGGGCTCAGAGCGCGCCCAGCTCTAATGCTGCTCAAAATCTTCCTTATGACACTTTTTTGGATTCAGCCGGTTGCTATGGCACATTTTTGCTCGGGCGAGTTTAAGGTTTCCTTGTACGGAGCTCCAAAAAAGTGTCCATGAGGCAGGAATGGGCGATGGGGTAGGTGGGAGCATCTTCCTCTGTGGTCTCCACCTCTCTGATCTACTTACAGGCGCAACAGGGGCCCATGGATCCGAGCGCTTCCCAAGCGCTTAAATAGAGATAATGACAACAAGGCTCTCTTTTTGCCTGGCTCAGAGGAGACGAGCTAGATTCCTTCATAGGTTTGTGTTTGCTTGTTTGATTTGCGTGGGCGGGTGTGGGCGTTTTAGCGTGCACAGAAATTACTGTGGTGGAAAGCCACGGCACAGAGCCGAGATCTGGGTTTCCTCGCGAGCGCAGGGAAAACCAGGCGTTTTGGGGGGCAGAGGTGCTCGTGGGGAGCGTGTGGTGGGGGACAAGCAGCCTCGGAGCCTCTGGGGTGCCCCTGCTCGTGGCTGCGCTGCTGAGACAGCGTGTTTCCTGCAGGATCGCCTTTGGCTTCCCCCCAGCCGCTGCCTGCGGTCAGATGCGGGCTCTCTGTGCCCGGTTCTGGCAAACCCCCGTTTTGCCGGCTGTGCATGCCCTGAGCGCAGCGCGGCGGGACGGTTCGGGTGGCGGGGCACAAGGGGAGGAAGGGCAGCCCCTCAGAGAGCCTGGCCACCCTCCCCGGTGGAGTGGGGATGCTGAGCAGAGGCAGTTTTTCCACCAAGGCACCCGAGAAGGAGCTGCTGCCCACGTGTGCCAAACCCTGCGTTCACCGGGCACCACCACGTGCACACGTGAGTCCTCTCGGACATTTCTCTCCACACAAGGGAGGTCAGGGCTCTCCGGCGGTGCGTGCTTTGCTCCTGTCACCGCTCGCGGTGGGCTGGCGCGCCAGGAGGGGTCTTTTTGCTGGCTGCAGGTAGAAGCAGATGTTGCAATCGCTTCTCGCACTGACTGGTTGCGCAGCGAAGTGGCTGGGTTAAGGCTGCCTGGTTTGGATCTCTTCTTCTGTCTGGGTTTCTCTCTCCTGCCCTGCTGGTCCCAGAGCCACCTCGAGGACATCCGTCAGCCCCACCAACTGTCTTGTGCAGCCACCTTGCAATAAAACCCCTCTCACATTTGATTGTTCCTGTCCCCGTGGATCCCACAGCTGCGACGCTGCGTCTGTGCCTTCCATATCTCCAGCCTCCCTGGCTCTCCACATCCCAAAAAAGCTCCCCCAGAAGGCAACTTGGGGGTCACCTTGCTTTTTTCCCCTTGACTCTTTCCGGGCAGGCCCTGTGCCGTGCTGAGAGCCCGGCGTCAGCAACGCCGTCCCTGCGCCCTGGGAGCAGAGCATTCGGTGGTGGCAGAGAGCAGAGCCTCATCCCCGCACCTTGTCCCTGCGGTGAGGCCTCAGCCCTGGGCTGGAGGAAGCTGCTCCGTGCTGCAGCCTCTCCGGAGACGTTTCCCATCCAGGAGGAGCTGCTTTCGCAGAGGCTGTCCGCAGCCACGTGCCGGGTGAAAGCCAGGTGTCCTCTCCCTTCTGGCAGAGCTGGAGCTCGCGTCCCTTCCCCGATCCCCTGCGACCGCAGTCCTGCTGTCGGCATCGGAGTTCAGTCCCGGTGTCACCCTGTGCTGCGTGTGCTGGGCCTCCTCTCCTCCTGTCGAAGCCCTGGCAGCTCCCTGTCACACGCAGCGGGTCTGGGGGCTTTACCTGGGTGACATCAGTCAGATGCAGCCGTGGTGCCCTCCCCGGCTGGAGCAGCTTTGCCTGTCTCTTGCCTGCGTGGAGCTAGTGAGCCGCTGGAAATCTCCTAGGTAATGGATAATGTAATAACATTTCAAATGAGATCTGCAGAGCAGGAGGAAGATCTGGGGGAACTCTGGGAGAGAATGCAGGCAAATCTCACCGCAGTCTCCTCCTCTCGGGCCAGAGACGGGGCAGTGCCGGGGGCCACAAACCTGCCCTTTCCCGGCGAGGTCCTCCCTTAGACCCCAGCCCGGCTCGGGCTCTCTGCTGGCGGCAGCTCAGGGCTGAAGGGGAGAGGAGAGAGCATATGGTCTCTCCGGAGACTGAGGGTACTGCGTGCGGCGCAGCGAAGTCGCAGTCTGCCTCTGTCTCCCCAGGGGAGAGCCATGTCACCTCTGCGGCAGGTCGGAGCAGGGTTCCCCATATGGCTGCTGCGGGTGGGAGCTGGCCGCGTTCCTGGGGTCGGAGCTGCCTCGTCCCCTCTCCCTTGCAGCAGGGAGAAGGGGAGCCGTGCCGCAGCGTCCCTCCTGCACGCGGCCCCTCCTCGCACGCCCGATGGGAGGCCTGGGCTGAGCCCAGCGCTGGCTCTGGCAGCGGAAACGGAGCCAAGGAGCGTGCTTTCGGTGCGGTGCAGCAGAAGGGGGGGATGAGCCGGTGCAGCGCTTCCCGGTGTAGAAATCCCCGAATTGCTCCCACTCAGTAGGGAAGCGCTCAGCCCCCAGGAAGACACACACCCATGCCCAGCTCATCACGGTGACGGCCGGGCACCCGCTGTGCTCCTAACAGCTTGGTTGCAGCAAGTGGGCGTCCAACCTTTGAGTGCTGTATGAAGGAGGCCTGTAGCGTTGCTGGTTTTCTCTGTGGGGAAACTGAGGCACAGGGCAGTCACAGTGGCAGAACCAGCTGCCTCAAATCCTTCTAGGGCTCCGTCTGCTGGGCCCTGCTGCCTTCCATTCCCCGGAGAGGTTTCCTCTCTCCCCCGAGCTGTTGCTATTTGCTCCGAAATGACAGCGGGATTCCCACCCTCCCGCTACACGCAGGTCTGAAGGCTCTTCTCTCTCTCTCATCCCCAGCGAGTGCACTTGACCCCACACCCCAACGAGCGCAGCAAGAAGGCCAGCAGGAACCTTCCTGATTATTTTCTCGCTCTCTGTGTTTCCAGGTGTCTGTGGATATCAGCAGCGGCACAATTCGCGTAGCAGTGCTGGAGGGGAGCAGCCAGCGCGTCCTCATGGAAGGCAAACTCACCCACAAGATCAACACGGAGAGTTCCCTCTGGAGCCTGGAGCCGGGGAAGTGTGTTTTGGTAAGGGTGGTCCGCGCCAGCCACGTCTCCACTCCCTGGCTTGCAGCTCCGCTGGGCTTGGCCTGGAAAACCGGAGCAGCTGGACATTTGAGCCAGATCTGGCCATGTCTGTCTCTCCCCATCTAACGTCCAGCTCGCTTTGCCCTTGCCTGTGTGCCGTGCCCTGCCTCCAGCTCCGGAGCTGCCCCTCCGGGTGAGCAGCAGCAGCGTGGCGGGGTGCTGGCAGAGCAACACAGCCATCGGGTCGGGTGAGGAGGGTCCCGAAGCTCCAGCCTGCGATGGTGGGAACGTGTCCGTGACCGAGAGGTGGTCGCTCTCCCCTGATCCTGGCACACAGGGTCTGCCAGTGGAGAGAGGCTGTGGCACTGCACCGCGGTGCTGGTGCTGCGCACCCGTTCTTGCCAGCTTTGCCCTCTGACTCTTCTGGCCCTGGTCCTACCCCAGCATCCCGGCAGATGCCTGTTCCCTGCCGTTCATTTCTGTCCTGCCTCAGGTTTCTTCCTTACCCTGTTTGAAGCAGTCACTGTGGCTGCTTCTCCATTTGCCTTCAGCAGGCACCGTGGCTTGCCGTGTGCCTGCCACCCCAGCCTCACAAATTTTCCCTGTCGAGGTGGTTCGGGGGCAGTTGCTGCCCAGCAGTTTGCTACTGGTGGGTTCCCAGCCTCGTGACTCGTTTCTGGTGTGCTCCGGATGGCCAGGCTGAGGGTGTGAGTTCTGCTGTCCCAGGGCTGCGTCCACAGCTGAAGCTGTCCTGGGGGTTGCGTTGCTGCCCATCAGCCTGGGATCTGAGTGTCAAACAGTTGCCCAACTCCTGTGCAAGTTTTGGGGCCAGGGTCGTGCTGCGAGTGGGGTTTTGCCACCTGTGGCCATTTTTGCCCTTTCCTTTTCCACCCAGAGGCTTTCCCAGATGTGTTTCAGGAGCTCTCAAGGCTGTCATGAGCCCCAGGAGGGGATGCCGGCTGCCTGGGTCAGGCAGGTGAGGCTGTTCCTGACCCTGTGCAGGCAGCACCGTCCCTGCAAGGGAGGGAGCGGGCTTCCAGCCTTCCACCCCGTGTCACGAGGGTGCCAGCAAACGGGCACCCAAAGCCAAGCCCCCGCAGCGGGAAATAGAGTGGAAATGTGCTGCCGGAGGCAGAAGTGCTGAGGGTGGTGCGTGGGGAGGCTGCGCGGGCACCGCCTGGCCTCTGCAGATCCGTATGGACGTACCCCAGGATGATAGACCTGGTGCCAAAAGAGTGAGGTCCCTGCCAGAGAGAGGAGCTTCTCCGACTCTGTTAGGCCGTTGAAAGGATGTGAAAAAGGAGGCGGTGACATCATTAACCTGCATTTTTTACATGTTCTTAAGCTTCCTGAAAATTAGCTGATCTGGGAAGAGAAAAAATCTTGGGAAGGAGTAAAGCCATTCAAGAGGAGGTGGCCCGATGGGTGGCTGCTCTGCGGCGCGGATGGGAGTCCCTGGTGGGTGTTCCCAGGATCAGCCAGGGAGGCAATGTTTGTTAAATACCCGGTGCTGGAGGAGGATGGGAACAGCGCGCGGGTGGAGCGAGACTCGGGGCCTTCTGGAGCGGCCGCGGGCAGCACGGGGAGCGGTCCCATTACCTCCAACCCTAGAGCTGGGTCTTGCCTCAAATTAGCACGAGCGCAGGGTTGTGAGGATCTCCAGCTGGCTGCCAACATATTGATGGTGGGATGAAATTTCGCTTGAAGAATTGTAAGGTAACTGGAGCAGAGTGAGTAATTCTCGCCCGAGAGCATCTCCTTTTTCCGTGCGCAGAGTAGCCAAAAGTGGTTTGCGACTCCTCCCGATTCATTCATCAGGAGACACCCAGCCATGTGTTAATGAATTGCTTCATTCAGCACCTGGGAGGGGACTGGATGGGAGCCGTTTGGTTTTGGTTGGAGGGCTGTTGGGGCGTACGGGCCCTTTCTGTACCCGAGTTTGTGCATCTGCGTGTTGCGGTGAACTCTTCGGTGCGAACTCTGAATGCGGCAGGCGGGAGCGTCTTCATCGTGCAAGATGCCACGAGGTGCCACCTGGCTTCCCTCCCCGGGACCCGTGCAGCTGAAACTGAACCCACCCAGCGCCAGCGCTGGAGTCGTCTGAGGAGATCCTTGGGGCACCTCGGCGGCTCTGTCCAGAGAAAAACCTGTGCGTGCTCATGTTTTCGTGGTCTTGAGTTGAGGCAATCCCTGCGGGCAGAGCTTGATCCATGCGCCGAGGAGGTGAAATCTCTCCTGCTTGGTCTTGTCCATCTGAGAAAGTCCCAGTTCTGGGCAGAGAGGCCGTTGAGCCTCTCTGTCTTGCAGGACACCTCAAGGATCATCGAGATCTCTGTGCTCTCCAGGCTGCTGTTACAGCTGCCTTTCACCTCCTTGGTTTCCCTTGCCCCCTGCTTGGGTCCCTTCTGGGACGGCCGTTCGCAGGCTGTCATTAACTGGCCTCTCTTCTTCCCCCAGCTCTTATCGTAAGAAGGTTAATTTGCCTTATAACCCCTCCCGGCTCTGCTTTCCCCATCCGATCTGGTGTTCTTATCAATTTATCCTCTTCATCACACGTCTGCTCCAGCAGCCCCAGCGCTCCCCTCTTCCCAGTGCTCAGAGACCGCTCTGCCTTTCCCCTCCTGCTCCGCGAGGTTCTCCCTGCCAGAGCCTGACTGGACACCAACGTGTTTCCCATCTCGTCCTTGGGCAGACTTGCGGTTTGCACAACAGCCCGGCTGCAGCAGAAACCCAGCGGGCGTCATTTCGAAGCGGAGCACTCTGCCGATGCCCGCCATGCGTGGCGGGGGCTCTGTCCACACCTCCTGCCGCTCGGGATCGTGTCCCGGGCTCGTGCCCCTGCCTGCAGCGCCGTGCCGAAGCCCCGGTCCCAGGTATAATCCCTGTGCTCTGCCTTCTCTGTCACACCCGCTCGCATGTCAAAAGTGAGATTAAAATAGCTTTGCACGAGCTGTTTTTAGAAATCTCCGCTGGGTGTTGTGCACAACACGTTTTGGGATTATTTTCGTTGTTGAGGATTTTTCCCCCCATTCCCTCTCTTTTTCTCCTGCTCTCCAGCATTTGTAATCCACACTTGGGCTTTTGTCACCAAGTCCTGCCTCGAACAGCTATTACAGTCTCCGGCTTGTCATCTCGTGAGCCGCGAGGCCAAGCACACCCAGTGTGGTGCTCTCCCTCCGCCCTGCCCTCCACACACTGCTGGAAACATCGCCTGCTTCCCCCTCCATACCCTCTAAACGTCTCCCGCTGACTTTTGGGGCGATGGCTGCTGTTGTTCCAGAAGGAAAGCAGGTCCTTTTGAGGGTGAGGTTGTTTTTCCAAGACCTACTTATATCCCTTGGCAGCATCTCTCCAGCTCTGACAAGGTATTTAGGATAGGGGAAGAAACTTCATGCTATGATGAAGCCCAGCACTGGCAATGAAGGGTTGTGACCTTCCCGGCAGGGCGTGGAGATGTGACGTGACGCCGAGTCCGTGCCAATGAAGCCTGTCACCCTCTTCGCATGCCGCTGGAGGATCCCTCCTGGCCGCAGATGTGCCTGCCGAGTGTCCCGTCCCTCCCACGTGCCCATCTCCGCCTGCAGCAATCCTCCTTGTGATCTGTCCTCGCCCGGCCCCTGTGCTTTGCCGAGCGCGCCGGCGTGGGATCAGCCCCTTCCCCTCTTGGCTGACAGCTCATGTCTTGGACACCGGCTTTGGGAATATGGGCGCTGCAGCATGAGGATGCTGCTGGCTTCGGTGGCCCCCTGCAAGCCTCCCTCTCCTCAGGCTGCTCTTGCAGAGGCTGTTCCTGCCTCCCCGTGAGCCCCAAAAGACTCAGCTGGGCTTTTACCCCTTTTGGCTGTGGGTGAAGGATCTCCCTACAGCCCCGGAGGCCCTTTGGGACCTGCCAGCCTAAAAAGCAGAGCCGAAGTCTGACCGAGAGCCCGGGCACGCTGCAGGGACCTGATCCTTCCTCTGGCAAATGGCCACCAGCATTGCTAAGATCCTGGAGGGTCGGCCTGAGCTGTTGGCTGGGAAACTTGTAGTGGCAGCTTCAAGCGCAGGCAAAGCTTTTGCCTTGTCTCGAAGCAAGAAACATAATCAGGTGGAGATTTGTCCTTGTGAAAAAAGCCCTGCTCCCTCCTGGAGCCCCCCGAGTTTCCGGAGCGCTCCCCGAGCGAGTGTGCAGCCTTGCGTGGTGCTGTCGGTCGAGTGCCGATGCCTTTCTCTGCGGGTGAGGGCTGGCACTCGCGGGGCATCACCCTGCCTGGGCTGAGCCCAGAGCTCTGCCACGGTCTCTCGGCTCTCCCTTACCTCGACCTTCTCGCACCCAAGCGCTCTGGGAGGCTCCCGCCTGCGTCTCCATCACCGCAAACTCTCGTAGCCCACGTGCCCAGCCGAGCGACGGGCTGAATCAACGGATACTGTCGGCAGAAACATGTCCGAGAAATCAACCTGAGCCTGTGCTTCCCGTCCTGGAGGTTGGACCTGCCCGCGGCGAGTGCTCCAGCACTGCTTCGAACCACGAAACCCCAAACTCAAGGTGATAGAGAGAGCTTTGCCCCGGCCCGTGGGCATTTCGGAGGCTCACGTTGAAAAGTGGGGCTCGCACCTTGGAGCGAGTCCCACTTTTACGTCTCTCCCCCTGGAATAAAGGGGGATGAGCAAATTCCCCGTTACGCACAAGGCAGGCTGCAGAGGTTAATTAATTATTGTTTGCAAAGCACTCAGTGCTGTAGCGATGCGCACCGCAGAAAAGCTGGCGAGGAAATGAATAATTCTGTCTTCCCAGCAGGGTGGGAAACAGTATGCGGTAAATAAGGCGAGGGCCACGCGTGGGGCGGGGAGGAGGAAAGGATCCCCGGGCTGGCGCTCACGGCGGCAGCTCTGCTGTCTTTCACCGGGGGTGGTCTGTGGACGGGGGGGATTCGGGTCTCGTGGGTGTTTGCCACCCGGTCCGTGGCTCCGTGGGGGTTCCCTGGGGTCTGCTGGTGGTGGGGCACAGTGGTGGGGTGCCAGGGGAGGAAGGGGATTTGGTAGGGAAGGGAGAGGGGATGGGTTTTCCTTCCCCTGGTGCTCTGGGATGGAGGTGGGGTGATGCCACAAAGTCCTCCAGTTCATCCCTCTGCTGCCAGCCTGGCTCTGGGGGGGACGCACCAAGCGGGGCCTTGCCGTGCGCGCCCAGCAGCAATGCCGTGAGAGCACGGCTCACGCCCAAGCCGTCACCGGGGAAGCTCACAGCTCACCGGCAGCACCGTGGGGACTTTCCTCTTGTTTCAAACCCAGAGGAGCAGCAGCGATGCTGGAGGGTGCTCCTGCCGCAGGCTTGGGCTGGCTGGGCCTGCTGACCCACGGCTCATCTTGCCCGCTGAGGGGACGACGTTCCCGAGGGAGCTTGCCGTCCGCCTGCCTGCCCACCCAGGGTTGGGAAGCCCACGAGCAAATCCTCGGCGGCTCTTCCTCCCCTCGAAAGTGGAACTGTGCAATTAAGAGGAGAACAAGCACGCCTGTCTAGCTGGAAAAACTAATGCCTTCCCCGAGCTGGAATATTTTACCAGCTCTGCTCTCCCAGAAGGATTAAGCCCCAGCCACCCCCTCCCGTATTAATTGGTTCCTTTTCTTTGCACCACAAAGAGACGCCCGGCTCCGTAACTTTAATGGCTGCCCGTGTTTTCCCCTCCAGAGCTGTTGAGCTTCCAGGGAGGTTTGAGTAAATTGTATTGTTTGCCTTTATTGATGATTTTGCAGAGAGGCCGACGAACGCCATAAATCTTCCTTGCTGCTGGGATTATTGCTAAAATAATACAGGAGAAAGAAGCCCACCCCTCCTGGCAAAAAAAGAAGCAAGTTGGGGTTCCCGGTGCAGGATGCCCCACGGTCAGACCAGCGATCGCTGGCGCCCGGCACAGCCCCCCCGGCCATCCAGCTCCGTGCAAGGCACTGCCCGTGCTCGTGTGTCAGGGAGGCCCGCGGCTGCGGCTGGCGGCTTTTGCCAGCGAGGATGGCAAAAGGAGGCGAGGGGATGTCCCCTCTCCTCAGGCCATCCCTCCTGGGCCAGCCGATGAGCGGTGCCACGGGAGGCAGGCGCTGGCAGCGAGCAGGGGCGGCACGGAGCGGCGGGTGACATTTTCACCTCCTTCGCCGCCCACGCTCCCGCCCGCAGAGCGAGCCCCGGGGGAGCTGAGGCGAGGGCTCCTTCTGGGTTAGCGAAATGCGAAATCGCAGCGCTGCGATGCTGGGAGCCCCCAGCCCCACGCTCTGCCAGGCAGAGCCTCTTCACCTGACATGTCCCAGGGCTCTCGGCTCCAGGGTGGCTCCAGATGAGCCGGCCCAGCTTTCCGGGCCCCGTACCGTGTTGCTGCTGCCGCATCGGCCACACGGCCCCGGGCTGGCCCCCTCGGAGAACGCCTGTCCTGGCCTCGAGCCACAGCATGGGACGAGATTTTGGCTTGAGGCTTGAGCTGGGGCTGCGAAGGGCCGCGGCGGGGTCGTGCAAAGCCCTCGGACCGCTGAGGGAGGGAGGGACGAGCCTTTCTCCCCCTCTGCCAGCCATGGGGGGGGACCTGGGGCTCGCTTGGTGGCAAGCGGGACCTCCACTCATGGGCAAGCCCCAGCCGCGCTGCGGAGCGATGCGCGGGCACGGCTGAGCTTGTGGCATCGCTGCCGCGGAGGTGTGGGGCAGGCGGGGGGTAACGCATCCCAGGGGCAGGACGGGGGCTCCTCTCCCCGCTCTCCTCTGACCCACACCTCATCTCCAGATCAACCTGAACAAAGGGGACGAATACTGGTGGAACGCCATCCTGGAGGGCGAGGAGCAGATCGACATCGACAAGATCAACAAGGAGCGCTCCATGGCCACGGTGGACGAGGAGGAGCACGCCGTGCTGGACCGCCTCACCTTCGACTACCACCAGAAGCTGCAGGGCAAGCCCCAGAGCCACGAGCTGGTAGGTGCCGGCCATCCCGCGGCGCCAGCCCAGCCCTGCCCTGCCACACGCCCTCCCGGCTCCTCCGTGGGTCCCATCTCCAGTAAAAGGGTGCAGCGTGGGGCGACTCCGTGGCTCTGCTCCATCTCAGAGCTCCTCCTCACACAGCGTCCCCCCACATCTCCATCTTGGGGGCATGAGGTTCTGCTAATCCCTGTCTTTTGCCTGCCCGCTCCCGTCTTCCCCTTCCTGCACCTTGGCCTGTGAGCCCAGACCCCCCTACACCGCTGCTGGGCCTCACATCCGTGCGCCTCCCCCCGGCGCCGGCCCTGCCGTCTCCCCGCTGCCTCTGCTCTGGCATGAACCCACGCGGGTCCGTGTTCAGCCCCACCAAGGAGCTGCCTTTCGCTCGCCTGTTGCTCCCTCCCAGCCCCGTGTGCCATCTGCCCGCTCCTGGGCAGACGAGAGGAGGGTGGGTGAAGCAGGGAGGTGGTTGTGTACCCTTGGAAATCGGTGCTGCCGTCACCCGGGGCGGAGGGGTGCTGTTGCTGAGCCCTAAAACCCCCTTTGATGCATCGGGCGGCCCACGCAGCCCTGACACCTGGGGTGCCGGGGAGGGCGGGGGGCACGGGCAAAGGGGTGGGGTCAACCCCAGCCTGACGGGAGCCTGCGGCCTCTTTGCAGAAGGTGCACGAGATGCTGAAGAAGGGCTGGGACACCGAGGGCTCCCCCTTCCGCGGCCAGAAGTTCGACCCCTCCATGTTCAACATCTCTCCCGGCGCCGTGCAGTTTTGACGGCGGCGAAAAACGGCCAAGAAACGAAGCAGGGAGAGGAGAAACCCACCCAGACGCCCACCCGGGACCCTCGCACCCAATGCCGGGGCCTGTAACCCGCTCGCCAACGATACACGCTGCCAGCGCCCTTCCACCGCCTTCGCCACCCTGCACCGGCACCGGCATCGGGCTCAGCGGTTTGATGTGCGTGCGGGGAAACCTGGCGAATGCAG
Source organism: Calonectris borealis (assembly GCF_964195595.1). NCBI lineage: Eukaryota > Metazoa > Chordata > Aves > Procellariiformes > Procellariidae > Calonectris > Calonectris borealis. The sequence continues at coordinate 6,643,946 of NC_134338.1, read as the reverse complement.
ATTTACGTCCCGTCACCAAGGCAACCCGAGCGGCTGGGACCCTTCTCCCCTCCTCGCCTCGCGCTGGCGACGGCTCTGTTGTTTTTCAGGAATAGACGGAGCTTGTTGGGTGACATAATTATTATTTCTGGTGGCTGAGGATGCTTCTTTTTGGGCTTCTGGGGGTGCAGATCCCTCCCCGCCCTGGCACAGGGCAGCTTTGCCCCTCACAGGCGGAGCTGTGCTCTCCGCAGCTCTGGGTACGGGCAGCGGGGATGGCGGGGGGCACATGGGGAGAGAGCCTGCCCCTGCCCGCGCCCTGCCTGCTGCCCTGCCTGCCTGGCACCCCCGACTCCCCTCGCCGGGCTCTGCTCCAGGGTCTGCCATAGGTGCTGCGCTGCCCCTGCCCCCTGCCCGGCCGGAGGGCCCCGTCCAGCGCCGCGGGGGGGGTTCTCCCGGGTTCACCCCCCTTCAGCCCATCGCTGGAGGGGGTCCAGGGCAAGCCAGAGTGCGCACACCCCCGCGGCGGCAGGCAGAGACCCCAGCCAGCCCCCAGGGTTTGCTTCCCCTTTCCTCGGGGGGTCGGCAGGGAGCAGCAGGGCTGTCACCCACAGCACCGTGGCAGGGGGGTGTCCAGGCTCGGGGGTCCCTGGCAGGGGGCTACAGGCCCAGCCCTTGTGGCTGCAGCCCCCCCATACCAGTGGGCAGTAGCCCCAGAAACGTCTGGGCTTCCCTGGCACGGCACTTTGGGCTCTGGGAGCGGGGACGTGGGAGCCCTGGGCCCCCCCCCAGGCCCAGCCTGGCTCTTGCAGCTTCCCACTGGTCCCCACCCTGGGGTGCGTGGGCTGGGGGTCCCTGGCCGTCACCTTGGCCCCCCCCGCCATCCCCCCTTCCTCTTGGTTTGCAATAAACACGTTTCTGGAGCACGGGGCCTGCGAGTGATTCGGTGCCACAGGCCGGGGGCGACGCGTGTGCCCCGACTCCCCCAGTGTTACCCCACTTAGAGGCTGGGGACAGGGACACCCGAGGGGGACGCCTGGGGACGTCTGCAGGTGGCCCTCATGTCTCCCACTGTGGGCCCGGGGACGGGGTCCCAGACACATGGTGGCAGGGGCTGGATTTTGGGGTTCTTTAGGGGGTGGATATGGGACCCCTGGGGGGGGCTGGATTTTGGGGTCCTTTGGGGGGTGGATATGGGATCCCTGGGCGGGGCTGGATTTGGTGGGGTGCGCGCCGGGTGCCTGGCTGCTTTGGGGGTGCTGACCTCGGGGTCTCGCCCCACTGCTCCCCATCTCCCTTCCCCTGTTCCCCCCCCATCTCCCCCGCGCTGGGCGCCGAAATTTCTCCGTGGCAATGCACAAATATAACCGGGCTCGGCGCAGTCCCCCACGGCCGCCCACGGTCCCCATGGCAACGGCAGCGCCAGCCGCCAGCCGCCCACCCGCGCTCGCCCCGCGCCCCGGGGTGGGCACCCACCTGCCCGCGCCCCCCGCCGCCCACCCACCCGCTCGCCCCCGGCCCCACGGGTGACATGTGCCCGCAGTGCAGGGGGGAGAAGGATCCCGGTGTCCCGGCACCCCAGCCAGGCCGTGGGGCTGCTGGTGGCCTCCAAGGTGGCCTCTTGTGTGTCCGTCCCCGCCACCAAAACCTGCCCCCCCCCAGCAAGTCTCTGGCATTGGGGGGCTTCAAGGTGCCCTTGGGGGAGGCGGGAGGGAGGGGAGATTTTTGCCCCCCCCCCCAACATCTCTTGGGGGTTTTGCTTGGGTGGGAGGTTGGAGCCTGGAGGGGTTGTTTGGGGTGACATTGGTGCGGGGGGGGGTCAGTATTGGGGGGGCACAGGGGGGTGTCCCCGGGAGGGGGGGATGCAGGGGGATGGTGGAGGGAGTGGATGTGGGGTCCTCGAGGGGGGTGTCTGGAAATTGGGGTCTTTGGTGGGGGGATGTGGGATCCGGGGGTGGGGGCGTATTTGGGGTCCTTTGGGGGGGTGTGAGATCCCTGGGAGGGGATCTGGATATGGGGATACTGGGGGGGGTCTGGGTATGGGAGCCTTTTGGGGGGTGGGGGTGGGTCCTCAGTGCAGGAGGGGTGTCTGGATTTGGGGTCTTTTGTGGGGGTGGATGTGAGATCCCTGGGAGAGGGTCTGGATACGGGGATATTTGGGGGGGAATCCCGGGGAGGGGATGTGGGTCCCCCCCACCTAGGGGGGATTTGGGATAAAGAGGTCCTGGGGTGGGGGGCTGTCGGGTTACGGGGCCTTGGGGGGGTCCAGCCCCGGGGGGGGGGTGCAGATGGGGACCGGCCTGTGGGGGCGATCCGGGGAGGGGTGGTCCCCGGCGCGGGGGCAGGTCCGGGGTGGGGGTGCCCCGGGAGAGGGGGGGGATCCCAGCCCGGGGGGGGCGGCGGGGGCTGTCCCGGGCTGGTGCCTCCCCCGCCGGTGCCTCCCCCGGCCCGGCAGCGCCTCCTCCCGCCCCCCCGCGCCAGGCGGAGCCGGAGCCGGAGCCGGAGCGGAGCCGGTGCCGGGGCGGCTCATTGCGGCGCGGCGCGGCGGCAGCATGGCCACCACCGTGCCCTGCACCCGCTTCACCGACGAGTACCAGCTCTACGAGGAGATCGGCAAGTAAGGGCCGCCGGCACCGGCACCGGCCCCGGGCACGGCCCCGGCCCCGGCCGCGGGCGGAGCGCGGGGGGCGGCGGGGGGCGGCGGGGGGCGGGGGGGCTGCCCGGGGCTTCGGCCGCCGCTCGGTGCAGACGTGACGCATCCCCCCCCCGCCGCGGGACGGGGCACTCGGGACCGGCCCCCACCCCGCCGCACCCCCCCCGGGACCGGCCCTGCCCAGCCCCCCCCCCGTCGCCCCCCCCGCTACTGCCCTCCCCCCGGTACTGGCCCTGCCCCCCCCATACCGCCCCGTTATACCGCCCCCACCTCGGTCCGGTACCTGCCCCCCCGCCCCCAGCATCCCCCCCCGGCCGCAGGGACCCCCGGCCTTACAGCCCCCCCGCGGCGGCCCGGACCCCGCAGTTCCTCCGGGTCCCCCCCCAGTCCCTGCAGCCCCCTTGTTCCCCAAGGACCCCTCCATCCTTATGGACCCCCATCCTTACAGACCCCTCGATCTTTCCTGACCCCCCCCGCAGTCCTCATCTATGCCCCGGTCACCCCAGACCCCCCCCAATCCCTCCAGATCCCCCCCAGTCCCCAATCACCCATCCCTATAGACCCCCCCAGTCCTTAGAGCTGCCCTTGACCCTATGGACCCCTCATCCTTATAGACCCCCTCTCCATCTCTCCTGACCCCCCAGCCCTCATAGATCCCCCATAGATCCCGGTCCTGCCCCTGGCTCCTACAGACCCCCCAGACCTTACAGCCCCCCTCGCTCCTGTAGACCCCCCCCATCCTCACAGACCCCCCACATCCATCCTTATAGCCGCCCTGGTCCTTATAGACCCCCATCCTTCCAGACCCCCCCCAAAGCCTTTACCCACCCCCCCCAGCCCTTATAGCCATCCCAGTCCTTATAGACCTCCCAAACCCCCCAGACCCCCTCAATCCTGATAGACGCCAGCCCCCCCCCCCCCCCCGAGTCCTTATAGCCCCCCCGGTCCCTATAGACATCCCTCATCCTCCAGACTGTCCTTGAGTCCTTATAGGCACCTGCTCCTTTTAGACCCACCCCCATCCTCCAGGCCCCCCTCGTCCCCCACCCCTATAGACCCCCAATCTCTCCAGCCTCCCCCCGCCCGTCTGTACAGACCCCTTATCCATATCTCCCCTCTGGTCTTTAAAGACCCTTCTCATCCTCCAGCCCCCCCAGCCCCCGTTAGACCCCTTTGGGCCTTATATAACTCCCCAAATCTGCTACCCCCCCCCCCAGTCCTTATAGACGCCAGCCCTTCTGGACCGCCCTAGTCCTTAAAGACCCCCAGGTTCCCCCTGCCCCCCCCGGGTCCTTCCAGCCCTCCCAGCGCCCCCCCCACGTCCATGACCCCCCCCCCCGGGGCGGGTGTTGGCAGCGGCTGAGGAGGAGCTTGTTTTGGGGGGGCTCATTTGCCCCCAAGGCCATGGGGGGGGCAGATCCCCTCTGACCTGCGTGCGGGGGGGGGGTAAGACTGGGGGGGGGGGGAAAGGTGGGGCAGACCTCGTCGGGGGAGGGGGGGGACCCCCCCGAGGGGACCTCCTCCCATAGCAGGGGGACATTTTGCAGAGGTAGACATGGTCCCTTTGGGGGTACGGGGCGGGGAATGTGGTGCCATCGGGGGCTATTCCCTCACTCTCCCCAAAACCAGCCCGTCCTCGTTGCCATGGCAACGTGGTCCCTCCCCCCCCCCCGCCTCCCTCTGTGTCACCCGCCAGCCATCGCGCGTGTCCCCCCCCATGCCGGGATTGTCGGGGACATCTGCCCCCAGCCAGCGGGGAAACTGAGGCACAGCTGGGGGGGGTCCATGGCAGTCGTCCCTCCCGCAGGAGCTGGCACCCACCGTGTCCCCTGTCCCTGGGCCCGCGTGGGGAGGGGACGGGGGGGATGGGGGGTGCCAGTCGCTGGGGAGTTCCCCCTTGTCCCCCGGTGGTGACAGGGTCCCCACCGTCCTGGCCAGCGCGGGGCCCTCAGTGTCCCGGGACGTGGGGACTCGGCGCGGTGGCAGGGGACGGCCTGGCCCCCAGACTCCCGGGTCCCCCGTGTCCCCGGCGGGACCCTCGGCGTGGCGGGGCTGGGGTGCTGCCGGGCTCTGCCGTGTCCCCAGCCCGGCTCGGGGGTCTGTGCCCTGCGAGGGTCCCCTCTGTGCCCCTCCCCAGACGTTGCCCTGATGCCCCCCAGGCGTGGGTGCTGCTGAGCACTGGCAGAGCAGGGACATCCGTGCCCCTGGGGACCCTGGCAGGCAGGGGACAGGCAGGGGATGGGCAGGGACGTTGGTCCTGGGAGAGGGACACAGGTGGTGGTGGCACTTGGAGGGGCTGCGGGCGAGCGGGTGCCGCTGCCCGGCGTGGCCACGGCCACGCTGTCCCCGTCCCCGTCCCTGTCCCAGGGGGTGTCGCTGGCTCCCTGTGCCCCGCCGTGCCCACAGCTGGGCCCTGTGCCCGCTGCCACCACCTCCACTGCCACCACCGCCACCACTGCCACCACCATTGCCACCACCGCCACCGTCGCTACCACCACCATCGCCACTGCCGCCACCATCCGGGCCATCCGCCGTCCCCATGGCAACGGGCTGCCGGTGCCGGATCCTTCCTGCGACCCCCTCCGTGATGCCGGTCCCCAGCCCCCCCACCAGGCGCTTGCCCCACTAAGCCCCCCGCCGCCTGGCACCCCCCAGCACCCCCCATCCGCAGGCCCCCAACGTCCCTGGGGCGGGGGCCGAGCGGCATCGGGGCCCCCCCGGTGTCGGGGTTCACCCCCCGGGTGCTGAGTCACGGCTGGCGCAGCCCCCGGCCACGGGGTGCTGAGTCACGGGTGGGAGCCCACCCATGCCTGGTTTTGGGGTGGGGGGGCTGAGGCAGGCGGGGGTGCTGAGCCTGTCCCCCTCCCCCTCCCCAGGGGGGCTTTCTCAGTGGTCCGGCGCTGCGTCAAGCTCTGCACCGGCCATGAGTACGCCGCCAAGATCATCAACACCAAAAAGCTCTCCGCCAGAGGTAGGACCCCCCGTGACTCCCCCTGGCACCCTGGAGTGGGTGCCCCTGGGGCCACCCCCAGCCCAGCCACCCCAGTGCCCTTGGTGACACCCATGACACTCATGGCACCCATGATACCCGTGGCACCCATGGCACCCGTGGTACCCATGGCACCCGAGGCACCCGTGGCACCCGTGGTACCCATGGCCATGGCACCCGTGGTGCTCGTGGCAAAGTGTGCCAGCTGGGGGTGGGGGGTGCTCCGTGGGGGCTGGATCCAGCCCTTCCCGTCCCCGTTCCCTCCTGCTGCCCCATGGGGTCCCCCCCCGCCCCAGCCCTGGGCTGCCCCTCGGTGCCCCACAGCACCCGCGGTGTCCCCCGCGGGGGGTGCACAGGCGTGAGCGGGCTGCGTGTGCGCGTGTGTGTGTGCACACGTGTGTGTGCATACGCTGTGTGCAACGGTGCGTGTGTGTGCACAGCTGTGTGCAGCGTGTGTGTGTGTGTGTGCACGCGTGGGCGTGAGCGTGTGTGTGCATGGGTGTGTGTGCATGGGGGTGTGTGCATGGGGGTGTGTGCATGGGGGTGTGTGCATGCACAGGTGTGTGTGTGCGCATGGGTGTGTGCGCATGGGGGTGTGTGCATGCACAGGTGTGTGCGTGCGCATGGGTGTGTGCGCATGGGGGTGTGTGCATGCACAGGTGTGTGTGTGCGCATGGGTGTGCACGCATGCACCGGTGTGAGCCCTGTGCGTGTGTGTGCACACAGGTGTGTGCAGTGCGTGTGTGTGCACGCGTGGGCGTGAGCATGTGTGTGTGCATGGGGGTGTGTGCATGCACGGGGGTGTGTGCATGCACAAGTGTGTGTGTGTGCATGGGTGTGTGTGCATGCACAGGTGTGCGTGTGTGTGCATGGCTGTGCACGCATGCACCGGTGTGAGCCCTGTGTGTGCATGTGTGTGCACAGCTGTGTGCAGTGCGTGTGTGTGCATGCATGGGTGTGAGCATGTGTGTGTGCATGGGTGTGTGTGCATGAGCGTGTGTGTGTGCACACGCGTGTGTGTGCTCAGTGTGCACAGGGGTGAGCAGGCAGAGCGCGCGTGCGCTGTGTCAGTGGGTGCGCGGGTGTGTGTGTGCACACAACAGCAGCCGGTGCGTGCAATGTGTGCACAGGTGCGTGCACTGCACGCATGGGGGTGTACGCATGTGCACACGCGCGAGCAGGGCACACGCGTGTGCACGTCCTGCGTCATGGGGTGTGTGCGCACCTCAGCAGCGTGCGTGTATGCTGTGTGCACGGGGCGTGCGCGGGCGTGGGATGTGCGTGCGCGCAGCGTGCGCGGGTGTAGGCGTGGGGGCGTGCACACGCGTGAGCAGGCAGCGTACGGCTGCGCTGAGTGCGTGGGGGTGCGGGGGTGCGTACGCTGTGCGTACACACGCGTGTCTGGGCCTTGGCCATGGATGCGTGCGCGCAGGTGTGAGCAGCGTGTTTGCTCCGTGTGAGTACAGCGTGCATGGGGGTGCGCGTGCGCACACGCGTGTGCACGTTGTGTCTGTGCACGCTGTACATGGGGGTGTGCGGGCTGTGTGTGTGTGTGCACGCGTGTGTGCAGGCAGGGAGCGTGTCTGTGTGTACTGCGTGTGATCACGGCTATACACGTGTGTGTACACACACGCACATGTGTGCAGGGGTGCATCAGCAGATGCACACCCCTGTCCGTGTGTCCGTGTGCCCTCCCTGCCCAGCACAGCCCTTCCCCGCTCACAGTCGGGGCTGCCCTCACCCTGCCCGCCCCTGCCTGCCCCTGCCTGCCCCTGCCTGCCCCTGCCCTCCCCCCAGGCAGCAGGGTGGTACAGTAGGGCTGGGCACCAGCCTATATGCACAGGTACAGCCACACACACGTGGGTACAGCCGCACACCCCAGTACAGCCGCACACCCCAGTACAGCCGCACGCACACAGGTACAGCCGCACACACTCGTACAGTGGCAAACCTGGGTACCCGTGGGCACACACGTACGGCCACACACAGGTACAGCCGCGCGCACACCCGCACAGGTGCACCCGCACACACGAGCACGCCTGCACACACAGGTACGGCCGCACAGATGGGTACAACCTGACGGATGTCCAGCGGCACACACGGGTACTGCCACACACTGGTACAGTGGCACACACAGGTACACATGTGCACGTATGTACAGCCGCACACAGGTACAGCTGCACGCAGAGGTACACCCGTGTACACGGGTACAGCCGCACACATGGGGTACAGCCGCCCACAGGCACACCTGCACCCATGTGCACAACTACAGGCACATGTACCACACACGTGTACAACCACACGTACATCCACACCCACACATGCGCACCGGCACACCTGCACTGCGTACACAACCACACACACGTGCGCACCCACACACGTGCACAACCACACACACACGTACAGCCACACAGATGTACAGCCGCACACAAGTGCACAGCTGCATAAACGTGCACAACCGCACACACCCGCACGTGTGCGCCCACCTGTGCAGACCCGCGTGCACCTGCACACCTGCACACCTGCACACACGTGCGCACACGTGCAAACCTGCACACCTCCACACGTGCACACCCAGACCCACACACGTGCACACCAGGACACGCGTGCACAGTCCCCCCACGTGCGCACGGGCACGCACCCTCCCACCTGCACCCCCAGCTGCACACGCACGCACCCCTACACGTGCCTGCACCCCCCCACGTGTGCACACCCACCCACACCCGCACCCACCCACAGAGCCACGTGGGCACCTGCAGGCTCCTCTGGTCGGGGACGGGGACGGGGACAGGTGACCCCCTGCGGTGCAGGTGGGTGGGAGTGTCCCGGGGCGGGGGGGGGGGACGTGGGGGGGCCCTGGCTCACCCCTGTGTCCCCAGACCACCAGAAGCTGGAGCGGGAGGCCCGCATCTGCCGGCTGCTGAAGCACTCCAACATCGGTGAGTGGCACCTGGCGGGGGACACGCTGGGACCACCCTGGGGACAGGCTGGGGGCCACCACGTGGGTGTGCGGGGTGCCACCCGGGGACACGCTGGGTGCCACCCTGGGACGTGGTGGGTGCCCACCTGGGGACACGTGGGGTCTCACCCCTGGGGTCCTGCTGGGTGCCACCCCAGGGACACGCTGGGTGCCACCCCGGGGACACGCTGGGTGCCACCCTGGGACGTGGTGGGTGCCTACCTGGGGACACGTGCGGTCTCACCCCTGGGGTCCTGCTGGGTGCCACCCCAGGGACACGCTGGGTGCCACCCTGGGGACACGCTGGGTGCCACCATGGGGGTGTGGCACCCTGGAACATGGGGGGTCCTGCTGGGTCCCCCCCTGGGGGCCTGCTGGGTGTCAGCCCTGGGACACACGGGGTGCCACCACGGGGGTGTGCTGACTGCCACCCAGGGACACGCTGGGTGCCACCTGGGGACACCTGGATGCCACCTGGGACATGCTGGGTGCCCCTCTGGGGACACATGGGGTCCCACCCTTGGGGTCCTGCTGGGTGCCCCCATTAGGACACGCTGGGTGCCCCCCTGGGGACACACTGGGTGCCACCTGGGACATGCCGGGTGCCACCCCAGTGACGTGTGGGGTCCCACCCCTGGGGGCCTGCCGGGTCCCCCCCGCCCCCGGGTGCAGGTGTGAGGGCTGCGTGTGACACGGACACGTGTGTGCCACACGTGGTGGCCGTGGGCTCCCGGGGCCGAGGCTGAGCCTGTCCCCGTCCCCGTCCCCGTCCTGTCCCCGCAGTGCGGCTCCACGACAGCATCTCGGAGGAGGGTTTCCATTACCTCGTCTTCGACCTGTGAGTGCGGCTGGGGGGGGGCGTTGGGAGGTATCGGGGGGGTCCCGGGGGGGGGTTGGGTGTGCCCGGACGCCGGGGTCCCGGGGTGACACGATGTCCCCGCTGCGTTGCAGGGTGACCGGTGGCGAGCTCTTCGAGGACATCGTGGCGCGGGAGTACTACAGCGAAGCTGATGCCAGGTGAGCCCCCGCGCCCCCCCCGACCCCCCCCCCCAAAACCCTCCTGAACACCCCCACCCCCTCCCCAGGGCCCCCCGCCCCGGGGGCTGCAGGGATGGGGCAGCTCCAGCAAGGCAGGCAGGGGGGGCACCCCCCCCGTTATCGTAACCCCCCACCGGCTCCGTCCTGCTGCCGGGTGCTCGGTGGGGCCCCCCCGTGTCCCACCCCCCCCCCACCCCATGCTCCCCCCCCTCGCCGCTGAGGCCTGGCGCTGTCATGACATGTGCTGGGGGAGGGGGGGCTGGTGGCGGGTGGGGGGCCCCCAGGGCCCCCCCCGTGCCGGTTCCGAGCCCCCAGCGCCCTGTGTGCCCGCCGTGTGCCCGTCCCCGTGGTCTCTGGGCTTTCACAACATTGTTTCTCCCCCTCTCTCGTTCCCCCCCATCTCCGCCCCCCCCCGCCCCCCCCCCGTGCCCCCCACCCCCTCTCCGTCCGTCCCCACCCCGTTCCCCCCGTCCCTCCCCGTCTCCCATCACGCGTCGCTCGGGCTCTGTGCGTGTCCGTGTGTCTGTCCGTGTGTCTGTCCGTCCCACCGCTGCCCCTCCGCTCGCTGCCCCCCCACCCCCCCGGCACCCTCTTCCCTCTGTTTTGCCTCCTGCCACCCCACACGCCCCCCCACCTGCATTCTTGCCCCCCCCACCTGCCCTTCTGCCCCCCACCTGCCCCCCAACCTGCCCCTCTGTCCTGCTCCCTCCTGCCCCTCCCATCCCCCTCTCCCCCCCGCCCCCCCATCCTGCCCCCCACCCCCATCCCATTCCTCGCCACCCTGCCCCCTCTCTGCCCCCCATCTTGTCCCCCATCCTGCCCCCCACTCCCACCCCTTTAGCCCCAACCAGCCCCCCACCCCCTGCTCCCCCATCCTGCCCCCCACTCCTATCCCATTCCTCTCCATCCTGCCCCCCTCCCACCCCCTGACCCCCATCCTGCCCCCCCACCCCTTTATCCCTACCCTGCCCCCCCACCCCCTGACCCCCATCCTGCCCCCCCACCCCTTTATCCCCACCCTGCCCCCCCCATCCTGCCCCCCACCCCTTTATCCCCACCCCGCCCCCCCTCCCACCCCCTGCCCCCCCATCCTGCCTCCCCACCCCTTTATCCCCACCCTGCCCCCCTCCTCCACCCCCTGCCCCCCCATCCTGCCCCCCACCCCTTTATCCCCACCCCGCCCCCCCTCCCACCCCCTGCCCCCCCATCCTGCCCCCCACCCCTTTATCCCCACCCTGCCCCCCCTCCCACCCCCTGCCCCCCCAACCTGCCCCCCCACCCCTTTATCCCCACCCTGCCCCCCTCCCCACCCCCTGCCCCCCCATCCTGCCCCCCCGCCCCCCGCCCCCCGTTTTGTTTTGCAGTCACTGTGTCCATGAGCTATTAGCACGCGTTTCTCCCACCCATCACTTTGCCCCCGTGCAGAGGGAGCCGCAGGTCAGTATAAAGGGGGGGGGGCCGGGGGGGCCGTGCCCCCCGCGCTGCCCCCGCCCGCCGGAGCATCCCGCTTCCCGGCCCCCCCGCTCCCCTCGCCGGGACCCCGCTTTGGGGCTCTCTTCTCCCTCCTTTTTCTCCCCCGTCCCCCCACTTTTTTTGCCCTTGCAGGGAGGTTGTGCCCCCCCCCTCCAAATGCCCCAGCACCCCCAGCCGGGCAGGGGCCCCCCCTATCACCCCCATTTCAGCCTCTCATCCCCCCGCTCCTTCCCTCTTTCTTTCTTGTCTCGTCTCCATCCGCCCTCCCCGCACCCCCCCGTCCCCCCCTGTGAGTCCTGTCTGGGGGACCCCGGCGTCCTGGCAGCAGCAGGGCTGGGGGGGGGTCCTCATGGTTCGGGGGGGGCACAGCAGCACCATTAGGGTGACCCCCCACGGCTCTGTGCTAAGATGGGAGGACCCCCTGATGGGCACCCAGGGGTGACCCCCCCAGGCAGTGACCCCCCCAGGGGTGACCCCCCCCCCAGGCAGGGGCACGGGGGGGGGTGCCAAGCTCAGCACCCCCCGCCCCAATACGAGTTCACTGCTCGTTTTTGTAGGGTCCCACCCAGGGTGCAGCGGGGTGCCGGCAGCGGGGCGGGGGGCTGGGTTGGGCGGGGGGGGGGGGGGTGCACAGGTCCCGGGTGGTGGCGGGGGGCAGCGTGCCCCTGACCCCCCCCCCCGACATTTGCACGCAGCCACTGCATCCAGCAGATCCTGGAGGCCGTCCTCCACTGTCACCAAATGGGGGTCGTCCACAGGGACCTCAAGGTGAGTCGTCCCCCCCCGCCCGTCCGTCCTCTGCGCAGGGTGGTTCTCCCCCCTCCCAGGTCTCGGGGTCCCCACAGCTTGGGGGGGAGGGGGGGGCCTGGCTCGGTGGGTCCCCAAGCCCCTGGGTCCTAGGGGGGGGTCACTGAGCTCCCTATGGGGCTGGGGAGTCCCCTCTGCTCCGAGTGCCCCCTTTCTGGGGGTGCGTGTGACCCCCCCCCCGGTCACAGCGCGCTCCTGCGCCGAGTGGGGTGTTCACTGTGACCCCCCCCGTTTGGGGTACGGGGGGGGGGGCACGAGCTGGGTGGGATGTGGGGGCTCGAGCTCGGCTACGGGGTGAGGCTGGGCAGGGCGCGGGGTGGTGCTGAGCTGGGGCTGGACCCGCTCCGTGGCGGCTGCAGAGCGCCCTCTGCTTCCCCCCCGCTTCCTCCTCTCGCCTCCCCCCCCGCCCCGTGCCCGGGGTGCCTGGCACTGCCCTCGCCCGCCGCAGCCGGAGAACCTGCTCCTGGCCAGCAAGTGCAAAGGGGCGGCGGTGAAGCTGGCCGACTTCGGCCTCGCCATCGAGGTGCAAGGGGATCAGCAGGCCTGGTTCGGTGAGTGCCGCCGCGCCCCCGTGCCCGCCGCGTCCCAGCCCTGTGCCCGCCGCGTCCCAGCCCTGCGCCCGCCGCGTCCCCCCCCGGTGCCCAGCACATCCCTGCCCCACGCCCGCTGTGTCCGTGCAGCGTGCCCACCGCGTCCCCCCAGGCCCAGCACGGCCCTGCCCCACGCCTGTGCCCGTCCCCTGCCCACCGCGTCCTGCCCCGCGCCCGCTGCCCCCTGCCCGCCGCGGCTCAGCTCGGCTCCCGCCCGTCTCCGTCCCAGGCTTCGCGGGCACGCCCGGCTACCTCTCCCCCGAAGTCCTGCGCAAAGAGGCCTACGGCAAACCCGTGGACATCTGGGCATGCGGTGAGTCCGTCCCTGCCTGATCCCTGCCCGATCCCTGCCCGATCCCCTTCCTGCTCCCTTCCTGAGCCCATCCTGATCCCCATCCCGCTCCCATCCTGTCCCCTTCCTGGCTCCATCCTAGTCCCATCCCATTCCCATCCCAGTCTCATCCTGATCCCCACCTCAGTTCCGTGCTGGTCCCATCCCAGTTCCTGTCCCAGCCCCATCCCAGTTCCTGTCCCAGCCCCATCCCAGTCCTCACCCTGGTCCCATCCCTGTCCCCATCCTGGTCCCATCCCGATCCCCATCCTGACCCCATCCCTGTCCCCATCCTGGTCCCATCCCGATCCCCATCCTGACCCCATCCCAGTCCCCATCCTGGTCCCATCCCAGTTCTTGTCCCAGCCCCATCCCTGTCCCCATCCTGTTCTCATCCTGTCCCCATCCTGGTCCCATCCCAGTTCCTGTTCCAGCCCTATCCCTGTCCCCATCCTGTCCTCATCCTGTCCTCATCCTGGTCCCATCCCTGTCCCCATCCTGGTCCCATCCCGATCCCCATCCTGGTCCCATCCTGATCCCCATCCTGGTCCCATCCCAGTCCTCATCCTGGTCCCATCCCTGTCCCCATCCTGGTCCCATCCCAGTCCTCATCCTGGTCCCATCCCTGTCCCCATCCTGGTCCCATCCCAATCCCCATCCTGGTCCCATCCCAGTCCCCATCCTGGTCCCATCCCAATCCCCATCCTGTCCCCATCCTGGTCCCGTCCCGATCCCCATCCTGTCCTCATCCTGTCCCCATCCTGGTCCCATCCCAGTTCCTGTTCCAGCCCCATCCCAGTCCTCATCCTGGTCCCATCCATGTCCCCATCCTGGTCCCATCCCGATCCCCATCCTGTCCTCATCCTGTCCCCATCCTGGTCCCATCCCAGTTCCTGTTCCAGCCCCATCCCAGTCCTCATCCTGGTCCCATCCCAGTCCTCATCCTGGTCCCATCCCTGTCCCCATCCTGGTCCCATCCCACTTCCTGTCCCAGCCCCATCCCTGTCCCCATCCTGGTCCCATCCCGATCCCCATCCTGGTCCCATCCGTGTCCCCATCCTGGTCCCATCCCGATCCCCATCCTGTCCCCATCCCGGGGCCCTCCTGGGCTGCGTGCCCCGGCTGTGCCGCGCTCTCCCAGGTGGGTGGGCGCTGCTGCGGGGGACGGTGCCATCCTGGCAGCACCAGGGAGGCTGGCACGGGGACAGGGCCATCTTGGGGACACCGTTCCCCTGGGGCAGGGCTGGAGGCAGCCACGGGGAGGCTGGGGGTCCCTGTCCCCCCCAGCCCTGACCCCGCTCTCCCTCGCCCAGGCGTCATCCTGTACATCTTGCTGGTGGGCTACCCGCCATTTTGGGACGAGGACCAGCACAAACTCTACCAACAGATCAAGGCCGGTGCCTACGACGTAAGTCCCCGGCGCCGGGCACCCTCCGTGCTGCGACCGGCCAGCTCGTTAACCCTGGAACCTACTGAGGGACACTCCAGCTAATCACCACCAGGGAGAGCCTGGAAGGGGGAGTTTGGGCCACATCTCCGGTGGCTGGTTGGGGACGCATGGGGAGGTGGTGGGACGCAGGTGCCATGGGGCTGCCCCTCCCCAGCAGTCACCCCGCCATGTCCCCGTCTCCCCCCCCCCCCGCCCCCCCGCAGTTCCCTTCGCCCGAGTGGGACACGGTCACCCCCGAAGCGAAAAACCTCATCAACCAGATGCTGACCATCAACCCCGCCAAACGCATCACAGCCCACGAAGCCCTCAAGCACCCGTGGGTCTGCGTAAGTGCTGTCCCCACCTCCGGCGTCCCCCTGTTGTGTCCGTGTCCCCCCCCCCCCCCCCCCAAGCCCGGTGACCGCCGGCGCCTGGCGCTGACCCCCCCTGTCCCCCGCAGCAACGCTCCACCGTGGCCTCCATGATGCACAGGCAGGAGACTGTAGAGTGTCTGAAAAAGTTCAACGCCCGGAGGAAGCTCAAGGTGAGGTCCCAAGGGGGAAGCGTGGTTTCCCCACCCGGCACAGCACCACCCTGCCCAGCCCCAGGGCTCTCCCGTGGGGCACAGTCCCACCCTGCCCCTGCCCGGTGCAGGACGGTCGCATTCTGGCAGCACCCGGCGCAGCGCGGTCCTGTCCCGGCCACCCCATGGTCTCATCCCGGCTGTGCCCGGTGCTTCCCTGCCCGGCGTGGTCCCATCCTGGCAGCGCCCCGGCGCTTTCCCATGGGGCACAGTCCCATCCCGGTGGTGCCGTGGTCTCATCCTGGCCATGCCCGGTGCTTTGCCATGGGCCACGGTCCCATCCCAGTGGTACCCAGTGCAGCACGGTCCAATCCTGCCCCCGCCTGGCACCGTGCCATGGCCCCATCGCCCCGACCCAGGGCCCCATCCTGCACCCCCCGTCCCATCGCCCCGTCCCAGGGCCTCATCCTGCACCCCCCGTCCCATCGCCCCGACCCAGGGCCTCATCCTGCACCCCCCGTCCCAGGGCCTCATCCTGCACCCCCCGTCCCATCGCCCCGTCCCAGGGCCCCATCCTGCACCCCCCGTCCCATCGCCCCGACCCAGGGCCCCATCCTGCACCCCCCGTCCCATCGCCCCGTCCCAGGGCCTCATCCTGCACCCCCCGTCCCATCGCCCCGTCCCAGGGCCTCATCCTGCACCCCCCGTCCCATCGCCCCGTCCCAGGGCCTCATCCTGCACCCCCCATCCCATCGCCCCGTCCCAGGGCCCCATCCTGCACCCCCCGTCCATCGCCCCGACCCAGGGCCCCATCCTGCACCCCCCGTCCCATCGCCCCGACCCAGGGCCTCATCCTGCACCCCCTGTCCCAGGGCCTCATCCTGCACCCCCCGTCCCATCGCCCCGTCCCAGGGCCCCATCCTGCACCCCCCGTCCCATCGCCCCGACCCAGGGCCCCATCCTGCACCCCCCGTCCCATCGCCCCGTCCCAGGGCCTCATCCTGCACCCCCCGTCCCATCGCCCCATCCCAGGGCCTCATCCTGCACCCCCCGTCCCATCGCCCCGTCCCAGGGCCCCATCCTGCACCCCCCGTTCCATCGCCCCGTCCCAGGGCCCCATCCTGCACCCCCCGTCCCATCGCCCCATCCCAGGGCCTCATCCTGCACCCCCCGTCCCATCGCCCCGTCCCAGGGCCCCATCCTGCACCCCCCGTTCCATCGCCCCGTCCCAGGGCCCCATCCTGCACCCCCCGTCCCATCGCCCCGACCCAGGGCCCCATCCTGCACCCCCCGTCCCATCGCCCCGCCCCAGGGCCTCATCCTGCACCCCCCGTCCCATCGCCCCGCCCCAGGGCCCCATCCTGCACCCCCCGTCCCATCGCCCCGCCCCAGGGCCTCATCCTGCACCCCCCGTCCCATCGCCCCGCCCCAGGGCCCCATCCTGCACCCCCCGTCCCATCGCCCCGACCCAGGGCCCCATCCTGCACCCCCCATCCCATCGCCCCGTCCCAGGGTCTCATCCTGCACCCCCTGTCCCATCGCCCCGACCCAGGGCCCCATCCTGCACCCCCCGTCCCATCGCCCCATCCCAGGGCCTCATCCTGCACCCCCCGTCCCATCGCCCCGTCCCAGGGCCTCATCCTGCACCCCCCGTCCCCTCGCCCCGACCCAGGGCCCCATCCTGCACCCCCCGTCCCATCGCCCCGTCCCAGGGCCTCATCCTGCACCCCCCGTCCCCTCGCCCCGACCCAGGGCCCCATCCTGCACCCCCCGTCCCATCGCCCCGTCCCAGGGTCTCATCCTGCACCCCCCGTCCCCTCGCCCCGACCCAGGGCCCCATCCTGCACCCCCCGTCCCATCGCCCCGTCCCAGGGTCTCATCCTGCACCCCCCGTCCCCTCGCCCCGACCCAGGGCCCCATCCTGCACCCCCCGTCCCCTCGCCCCGACCCAGGGCCCCATCCTGCACCCCCCGTCCCATCGCCCCGACCCAGGGCCCCATCCTGCACCCCCCGTCCCATCGCCCCATCCCAGGGCCCCATCCTGCACCCCCCGTCCCCTCGCCCCGACCCAGGGCCCCATCCTGCACCCCCCGTCCCATCGCCCCATCCCAGGGCCTCATCCTGCACCCCCCGTCCCATCGCCCCGTGCCATGGCCCCATCCTGCACCCCCCGTCCCATCGCCCCGCCCCAGGGCCTCATCCTGCACCCCCCGTCCCCTCGCCCCGACCCAGGGCCTCATCCTGCACCCCCTCCCTTGCAGGGCGCCATCCTCACCACCATGTTGGCCACCAGGAACTTCTCAGGTAAGGGGGGGGTCCCGCTGGCCGGGGGGGCCCGGGGGCCACAGCCCCCCCGCCCGCAGCCCCCGCCGAGGCCGGTGCCCCCCTCCCCCTCTCTCTGTCGCTGTCTTTCTCTCTTTCTCCCCCCCCCAACCCCTAAACCTCCCCCCCCCCCATTTTTTCCCTGTCGGCGAGGACGGGGGCGTGCGTTAGCCAAGGGGGGGGGGCAGGATCCGGCCCCCCCCCCGCACACAGCAGCAGGTAGTGCCCGGTCCCCGTGTCCCCCCCCCCCCCACTCCGGTGGCTGGTGGGGGGGGGGGGAGAACACGGGGCGGGGGGGGCGGGGGGGGGGAAAACACGACGGAGCAGCGCCAACCACCCCCCGGCCTGAGGCCGGGGTGATGGGCACGCCAGGATTTGGTGGTGGGGGGTGGGGGGGGGATGGGAAGGTGGGGGTCCCGGCTGCAGCCCGCCCCCCCCCCCTCGGCCCCCCCCCCTCCTAACAGGAGCTCTGCTCCCTTTCTCTCCTCTCTCTCTCTCTCCTGCCCGCCCTCTGCCCGTCTCCTGCCCGCAGTGGGCAGACAGACCACCGCTCCTCCGACCATGTCGGCGGCCGCCGCCGGGGCCCCCCTGGGGCTGGTGGAACAAGGTAGACGCGTCCGCAAAGGGCCCCCCCGGCCCCCCCCCCCCCCCCCCCCCGCCCCCCCGCTTGGTTTCTGTGTGTACCCCATCTCCAGATCCTTCGTCCCCCCTCCACCATCCTCTTCCTCACCTCCCCCCTCAACGGGTTTTCGGGTGCCCTCCTCGGAAATCGGAGCGCATGCATGGCCCCCCCCTGCATTCTCTCCCCCCCCCCCCCTCCCCGCACCCCCACCCAGCCTCTCCCCCTCCCCACGGGGACCGGGAGATGCCACTGTCCCCCCCCCCCCGCTGTCACCCCCCGGCTGGCCCCAGGGGGGTCTCTGCACCCCCCGCCCCGCAGCGCTTGCCCCCCCCATCCCAGGGGGGGGCCGCTTGGTGCTTGTGCCCTGCTCCGGGCCACCGGTCCCTGGGGGGGGGGACACACACGCTGTGGTGCCACCCCCGGGGACCCCCCGCCTGGGTCAGCAATGGAGGGGGGGGGATAATTTTAGGGTGCCCCCCCCTCATTGCTCCCACCCTATGGCACTGCCCCCCCCCCCTCCGCACACAGGGGGGGCACGCCAGTGCATGGAGGGGGGGGCAAACCGGCCGCATGCCCCATGTCCCCCCCGTGTCCCCCCCTGTGTCCCCCCGCCCCCGCACGCCCCCCCTGCCGCATGTGCCCCCCCCCCCCGCATGCTCCCCCCCCCGCATGGCTTCCTGAGAGCTGCAGCCGGTGTTCGTGGCGCCGCGAAACACTCGGCGGGTCTTAAACCGTGCCCCCCCTCCCCCCCCCCCCGGGCTACAGCTGCCCCCCCCCGCCGGGGATCCCCCCCCGGCCCCCCCCCAATTTGGCTCTGGTTTAAACCCCCATCTCTCAGCGCCCGCCTGCTTTCGGAGGAGGGACCGGGACCCTTGGGGACACCCCGCCAGGGACCCCCGTGGGGACATGGGTCCGTCGGGGGGGGGGCAGGGGTGTCCCCTTCCCCCCTCCCGCTCCCCTCCCCCCCATTGGGTGCTGCTTCGTGCCACCCCGCTGTCACCAGACTTGTCACCGCACAGCCCCCCGCCCCACCCCGTGACGCCAGCGGGGGGGTCCCCGAGCTCAGAAGAGTGACGAGGATGCTCGAGGTGACACCCATCCCCCCCCCCCGGGCCACTTGTGCCCCCCCCACGTCCCCCCCCCCCCACTGGCCAGAGATCGCGATAGCAGTGACAGATGCTTCTCCCTCCCCCGTCCTCGTCCCCCTCCAGGGTGACACTGGGGGGGGCACAGGGGGCTGCCCCCCCCCGCCCCGGGCTCAACTCATCTTTTTTATGGTTTTTTTTTTATGTTTTTCCCTTTTTCCTCCTCCCTCCCCCCCCCCCCGTTTCTCTCTCGTCCCCCCCTCTCTCTCGCTTTCCTCTCTGCATTTCTCCAAGGTAAGCCAGCCCTGCCCCCCCCCGCGGGGGCCACCAGGATGGGGGGACCCCCCCCCAGCTCATATGTGTCCCCCCCAGGATGGGGACACCCCCCCAGGTTGGGGACACCCCCCCAGGTTGGGGACAACCCCTCAGGTTGGGGAACCCCCCCCCAGGGTGGGGACCCCCCCGCTCCCAGCGTGTGTCATCCTCTCCCCGACATCGGGGTGGTGGGTGCTGCTGGCACCCGGGGGGGGGGGGGCATCAGGGTGGGGGATCGGGAAGGGGGGGAAGGTCGGGGGGGGGACACACACGTGGTGTCCCTTGTCCCCAAGGGAGGGGACAGCTGCTGACGCTCTCTCCCGCCCCCCCACAGCAGCTAAGAGCTTGCTGAACAAGAAGGCGGACGGCGTGAAGGTGAGGGGCTGCGGGGGGGGGGGGGGCATGGGGGGGCCGCCCCCCACCCGTGCCGCTGAGCCCCCCCCCTTCCTTTTCTCCCCCCCCCACCCCAGCCTCAGACCAACAGCACCAAAGGCAGCGCCGGCGTCACCAGCCCCAAGGGGACGCTCCCGCCCGCCGCGCTGGTAGGTGCCCCCCCCCCACTCCCCCCGCACCCCCGCACCCCCCCACCCCGGCCGGATCCATCCCGCCAGCCCATCCCATCCATCGCCATGCGCCCCCCCCCCCTCGTCCCGCTGTCTGTCCGTCCGTCAGTCCCTGGCGTCGCTGGGGGTGGGGGGGTGTCGGGGGGCGGGGACGGAGAGGGGGGTGCGGGGTACGGGCACGGGGGTGCCCCGCCACGAGGACAAGGTGGGTGCAGGATTTGGGCACGGGGGTGCCCCGCCACGAGGACAAGGTGGGTGCAGGATTTGGGCACGGGGGTGCCCCGCCACGAGGACAAGGTGGGTGCAGGATTTGGGCACGGGGGTGCCCCGCCACGAGGACAAGGTGGGTGCAGGGTGCGGGCACGGGGGTGCCCTGCCATGAGGACAAGGTGGGTGCAGGGTACGGGCACGGGGGTGCCCCGCCACGAGGACAAGGTGGGTGCAGGGTGCGGGCACGGGGGTGCCCCGCCGTGAGGACAAGGTGGGTGCAGGGTACGGGCAAAGGGGTGCCCCATGATGAGGACAAGGTGGGTGCAGGATTCGGGCACGGGGGTGCCCCGCCATGAGGACAAGGTGGGTGCAGGATTTGGGCACGGGGGTGCCCCGCCATGAGGACAAGGTGGGTGCAGGGTACGGGCATGGGGGTGCCCTGCCATGAGGACAAGGTGGGTGCAGGGTTTGGGCACGGGGGTGCCCCGCCATGAGGACAACATGGGTGCAGGGTTTGGGCACGGGGGTGCCCTGCCATGAGGACAAGGTGGGTGCAGGGTTTGGGCACGGGGGTGCCCCCGCCACGAGGACAAGGTGGGTGCAGGATTTGGGCACGGGGGTGCCCCGCCATGAGGACAAGGTGGGTGCAGGGTTTGGGCACGGGGGTGCCCCGCCATGAGGACAAGGTGGGTGCAGGATTTGGGCACGGGGGTGCCCCCGCCATGAGGACAAGGTGGGTGCAGGATTTGGGCACGGGGGTGCCCCCGCCATGAGGACAAGGTGGGTGCAGGATTCGGGCACGGGGGTGCCCTGCCACGAGGACAAGGTGGGTGCAGGGTGCGGGCACGGGGGTGCCCTGCCACGAGGACAAGGTGGGTGCAGGGTGCGGGCACGGGGGTGCCCTGCCACGAGGACGAGGTGGGTGCAGGATTCGGGCACGGGGGTGCCCCGCCATGAGGACAAGGTGGGTGCAGGATTCGGGCACGGGGGTGCCCCGCCGTGAGGACAAGGTAGGTGCAGGATTCGGGCACGGGGGTGCCTGCCATGAGGACAAGGTGGGTGTGGGATTCAGGCACGGGGGTGCCCCACCGTGAGGACAAGGTGGGTGCAGGATTCAGGCACGGGGGTGCCCTGCCATGAGGATAAGGTGGGTGCAGGGTTTGGGCACAGGGGTGCCCCGCCATGAGGACAAGGTGGGTGCAGGATTTGGGCACGGGGGTGCCCCGCCATGAGGACAAGGTGGGTGCAGGATTTGGGCACGGGGGTGCCCCGCCATGAGGACAAGGTGGGTGCAGGGTATGGGCACGGGGGTGCCCCGCCATGAGGACAAGGTGGGTGCAGGGTATGGGCACGGGGGTGCCCTGCCATGAGGACAAGGTGGGTGCAGGGTTTGGGCACGGGGGTGCCCCCGCCACGAGGACAAGGTGGGTGCAGGATTTGGGCACGGGGGTGCCTTGCCATGAGGACAACGTGGGTGCAGGGTGCGGGCACAGGGGTGCCCTGCCATGAGGACAAGGTGGGTGCAGGGTACAGGCACGGGGGTGCCCCGCCATGAGGACAAGGTGGGTGCAGGGTGCGGGCACGGGGGTGCCCCCGCCATGAGGACAAGGTGGGTGCAGGGTGCGGGCACGGGGGTGCCCTGCCATGAGGACAAGGTGGGTGCAGGGTGCGGGCACGGGGGTGCCCCCGCCATGAGGACAAGGTGGGTGCAGGGTGCGGGCACGGGGGTGCCCCCGCCATGAGGACAAGGTGGGTGCAGGGTGCGGGCACGGGGGTGCCCTGCCATGAGGACAAGGTGGGTGCAGGATTTGGGCACGGGGGTGCCCTGCCATGAGGACAAGGTGGGTGCAGGATTTGGGCACGGGGGTGCCCCGCCATGAGGACAAGGTGGGTGCAGGATACGGGCACGGGGCTGCCTGGCTGGCACAGCGGGTGCAGGACGCGGGGACGCCCTGGCAACGCGCACAGCAAGGTGGGTGCAGGATGCGGGCACGGGGGTGCCCGCCGCGACCCAGCCGGCACAGCGGGTGCAGGAGACGGGCGCAGGGACGCTCGCCCCGAGCAGGCCGGCACAGCGAGCGCGGGAGACGGGCACGAGGCTGCCCTCCACGACCGGGCCGGCTCCTCCTCGGCCCTCCACGGGGGTCCCGCTGCGTCTCTCTCCCCTCCCCGCTCTCTCCTCCCCCTCCCCCCCCTTTTTCCCCCCTCCCCCGCCTCCGTCTTTCTGTGAATTAAACCATTTGGCTTTCGCTGGACTAATGACTCTCTGCTTCTCTCCCCCTCTGCCCCTCCCCGAATCTGGTCTGGGTCTCTCTTCGCCCCCGTCCGCGTGCCGCTCGCTCCGTCGTCCCCCCCCTTCCGTTGTCCCCCCCGGGCTCTCGCTTCCTCCCCCCTCCCCCCCCCCCCCGCCTCTGTCTCTCTCCCTTCTCCCATAGGAGCCTCAAACTACCGTAATTCATAACCCCGCGGACGGCGTAAAGGTATTGCTGCCTCTCTTCCCTTCTCGCCTCGCCCGCGTTCGTTAGCCCCCCCCGGGGTCGTTTGGGGTCCCGCTTTTCGCCTCCATCCTGCCCCCAGCATCAGCCATGGCGCGGGGCAGGGAGGGGGCTGAAGTGGCGCTGGAGCGGATGAGGAGCGCGCACGGGGCGCGGTGGCGGCGGGGGCTTCCCCCCCCGCCGCGGCATCCGGCGTCGCCGGGGTCCTGCCGAGCCCCAGCCGGGCTCTTCCCCCCCCACACCCCCGGCTGGGCTGGATTCTGACCCTCTCTGTTTGTGTCTCTCCCCCTGCACCGCCGCCGTCCCGCTGGCAGGAGTCGTCCGATAGCACCAACACCACCATCGAGGACGAGGACACAAAAGGTGACGGGGGTGCGGGAGGGCTGCGGGGTGAGGCTGGCACTGGGATGCACTGGGATGCACTGGGGTGGCACTGGGATGCACTGGGATGGTGCTGGAATGCACTAGGGTGGAGCTGGGATGCGCTGGGATGGCACCAGGATGCATTGGGGCGCGCTGGGATGCACTGAGATGGCACTGGGATGGAGGTGGGATGCACTGGGATGGCATGACGATGCATTGGAGTGCACCGGGATGCACTGGGATGGCACTGGGATGGCGCTGGGATGCACTGGGATGGAGCTGGGATGCACTGGGATGGCACCAGGGTGCACTGGGATGGCACTGGGATGGAGTTGGGATGCACTGGGAGGGCATGAGGATGCGTTGGGGTGCACCGGGATGCACTGGGATGGCACTGGGATGGTGCTGGAATGCACTAGGGTGGAGCTGGGATGCACTGGGATGGAGTTGGGATGCACTGGGAGGGCATGAGGATGCGTTGGGGTGCACCGGGATGCACTGGGATGGCACTGGGATGGTGCTGGAATGCACTAAGATGGAGCCGGGATGCACTGGGATGGCGCTGGGATGGCACCAGGATGCACTGGGGTGCACTGGGATGGCACTGGGATGGAGTTGGGATGCACTGGGAGGGCATGAGAATGCATTGGGGTGCACCGGGATGCACTGAGATGGCACTGAGATGCACTGGGAGGGTGCTGGAATGCACTGGGATGCATTGGGGTGCACTGTAATGGCACTGGGATGCATTGGAATGGCTCTGGGATGGCACCAGGATGCACCGAGGTGCGCTGAGATGGCACTGGGATGGAGCGGGATGGCATCTGGATGCATTGGGATGCACTGGGATGGAACTGGAATGGAACTAGCATGGAATGGGATGCACTGGAATGGCACTGGGATGCACTGGAATGGCTCTGGGATGGCACCAGGATGCATTGGGTGCACTGGGATGCATTGGGACACAGTGTAATGGTATTGGGACGTATTGGGATGGCTTTGGGTTGCTCTGGGATGGCACCAGGATGCATTGGAGTGAACTGGGATGGAACTGGGATGGGTCAAGATGCACTGCAATGGCATGGGGACACACTGGGATGGCACTGGGATGCTCTGGAATGGCGCTGGGATGGCACCGAGGTGCATTAGGGTGCACTGAGATGGACTGGGATGGCACTGGGATGCAGTGGGATGGCACTGGGATGCACCAACATGCACTGGGGTGCCATTAGGGTGCACTGGGATATACTGAAGTGGCACTGGGATGGACTGGATGGCACTGGGATGCATTGAGATGGCACTGGGATGCACTGACATGCTCTGGGGTGGCATTGGGATGCACTGGGATATACTGAGATGGCACTGGGGTGGACTGAGGTGGCACTGGGATGCATTGACTTGCACTGTGTCGGACTGGGATGCAGTAAGATGGCACTGGGGTGCACCAGGATGCACTGGAATGACACTGGGACACAGTGGGATGGTACCAAGATGCACTGAGATGCACTGGAATGGCACTGGATATGCAATGGGATGCACTGGATAGAACTAGGCTGTACTGGGATATATTGGGATGCACTGGAATGGCACTGGGACACAGCAGAATGGCATTGAGATGCAGTGGGATGTCACTGGGATGCACTAGCACAAACTGGAGTGTAATGGTATGCTCTGGAATAGCACTGGGACATACTGGGATGGAACTGGGCTGTGTTGGAACGTACTGGAATAGCACTGGAATGCACTGGGAAACACTGGGACACACTAGGAAGGCACTGGGATGCACTGGGGTGGTGTTGAGATGCACTGCGACACACTGGGATATAGTGGAGTGGCACTGAGATGCATTGGAATGGCACTGGAAGACATTAGGGTGACACAGGGGTGGACTGGGATGGCACTGGGAAGCACTGGGATACAGTGGGATGATGCCAAGATGAGTTGAGATACACTGGAATGGCCGTGGGATGCACTGGATGGAACTGGGGTGTACTAGAATGCACTAGAATAGTACTGGGATGCACTGGGAAGCAATAGGAATGGTACTGCAATGCAGTGGAATGGAACTGGGATATATTGAGATGCACTGGAATAGCACTGGGACACAGCAGATGGCACTGGGATGCACTGGGACAAACTGGAGTGTAATGATACACTCTGGAATAGCACTGGGACTTACTGGGATGGAACTGGGCTGTATTGGAATGCACTGGAGTGGCACTGGGATGCACTAGGATGGCACTGGGATGCACTGGGACAAACTGGAGTGTAATGATATGCTCCGGAATAGCGCTGAGACTTACTGGGATGGAACTGGGCTGTATTGGAATGCACTGGAGTGGCACTGGGATGCACTAGGATGGCACTGGGATGCACTGGGGTGGCATCAGGATGAAATGAGGCATTGGGCTATAGTGGAATGGGCTGTATTGGAATGGCACTGGAACACACTGGGATTGCACTGAGATGCACTGGGACACAAAGGAATTCAACAGCATGGCACTGGGATGGAACTGGAATGCACTGGAAGGGCACAGGGACACTCTGGGATACAATATGAAGGCACTGGGATGCTCTGGGATGGAACTGGGGTGAACTGGAATGCTTGGAATGGCACTGGGACACAGTAGGCTGGCACTGGGTTGCATTAAAATGCACTGGGATGGCCCTGAGATATACTGGTGTAAACTGGGGTGTATTGGGATGCACTGGAATGGTATTGGAACACTCCAGGATGTAACTGAGGTGTAGTGGAATGCACTGGAATGGCACTGGAATGTACTGGGGTCTCACTGGGATGCAGTAGGATTGCACTGGGATGGAACTGGGACATATTAGAATGCACTGGGATGCATCAGAGTGGACTGGAGTGGCACTGGGATGCACTGGCACGCACTGGGATGCAATAGGATCGCACTGGGATGTGTTGTGACGCACTTGCATGGAACTGGGGTCTACTGTAATACACTGGGATGGTACTGGGATGCACTGGAATGGCACTGAGCCACAGTGGGATGGCACTAGGAGACACTGGTATGGAACTGGATGTATTGGGATGCACTGGAGTGGCGCTGGCACATGCTGGGGTAACATTGGGATGCACTGGGAAGCACTGGGACATGCTGGAAAGGCACTGGGATGGCACTGGGCAGCACTGGGACATGCTGGGAGGGCCTGGGTGGGCCATGGGAATGCCGAGACCGTTGTGGCAGAGCTGGGGGGGCCCTGGGCGCGCGGAGGTCCCTGTGTCTGTCCCCATGGGCTGTCCGTCCGTCTGTCCCTGTGGTCCGTGCATCTGTCCCCAAGGTCTGTCTGTCCGTCCCCATGGCCCCTCTGTCCGTCCCCGTGGCCCCTCTGTCCGTCCCCGTGGCCCGTCTGTCCGTCCCCATGGTCTGTCTGTCCGTCCCCGTGGCCCCTCTGTCCGTCCCCATGGCCCCTCTGTCCGTCCCCGTGGCCCGTCTGTCCGTCCCCATGGCCCCTCTGTCCGTCCCCATGGGCTGTCTGTCCGTCCCCGTGGCCCCTCTGTCCGTCCCCATGGCCCGTCTGTCCGTCCCCATGGCCCCTCTGTCCGTCCCCGTGGCCCCTCTGTCCGTCCCCATGGCCCGTCTGTCCGTCCCCATGGCCCCTCTGTCCCCATGGCCCCTCTGTCCGTCCCCATGGCCCCTCTGTCCGTCCCCATGGTCTGTCTGTCCGTCCCCGTGGCCCCTCTGTCCGTCCCCATGGCCCCTCTGTCCCCATGGCCCCTCTGTCCCCATGGTCCATGTGTCCGTCCCCATGCCCCTCTCCCCCCCCCCGTGTCCCTTCTCCATGTCCCGTGTCCCCATGTCCGTCCCCAGATCCCGTCCACCCCAGACCCCCATGGCGTGTGTCCATCCCTTTCCCGCCCGGCCCCTCCCACCCCCACCTCCTTCGTCCCCCACCCACCCCCATCCCTCCCCTCCCTCCCAGGGGACCCCGACGCGGGGACGGGGACGGGGACGGGGACGGGCGCTGACGCTGGCTGTCCCCCCCCAGCCCGCAAGCAGGAGATCATCAAGATCACGGAGCAGCTCATTGAGGCCGTCAACAACGGGGACTTCGAGGCCTATGCGTGAGTGGGGTCCGGCGGGCGGGGCAGGGCGGGGCGGGGCGGGGCAGGGCGGGGCCGCTGCTCACCCACTGCCTTGCAGGAAGATCTGCGACCCGGGGCTCACCTCCTTCGAGCCCGAGGCCCTGGGCAACCTGGTGGAGGGCATGGACTTCCACCGCTTCTACTTTGAGAACTGTGAGTGCCCGCACCCTGCCCGCACCCTGCCCGCACCCTGCCCACGCCCTGCCCGCACCCTGCCTGCCCTGGCCATCCTGCCTGTCCTCCCCCGTCCATCCTTCCTATCTCCCTGCCTGTCTCCTTTGCTGTCCCCTGCCTGTCCACCCCTGCCTGTCCCCTGCCTGTCCCCCTTGCCTGTTTCCTGCCTGCCCAGCTCTCCGTCCTCCCCTCCTGCCTGTCCCACTGCCTGCTCCTCTGTCCTGCCCGCCCTGTCGGTCCCCTGCCTGTTTGCCTTGCCTGTCCCTGTCTGTCCCCCTGCCAGGCAATCTCGTCCACCCCCTGCCCTTTTTCTGCCTGTCCATCTGTCCGTCCAAACTTCCCAGCCCCTGCCCAGCCCCTGCCTGCCTGTCCCCTGTCTGTCACCTGCTTGGTCCCTCTGTCCATCCGTCCTGCCCATCCCCTGCCTATCCTTCCTGTTCCCCTGCCCATCCTCTGCCTGGCCACTGCCTGCTGCCCCACTCGTCCTGCCCGTTCCCCAGCTGTTTCTCGTCTGCCTGCCTGTCCGTCCTGCCTGCGTGTCCATCCACCCATCTCTGCCTGCGTGTCCACCCTGCCTGCCTGCACCCTCCCTGCCCATCCTGCCTGCCTGTCCTACCTGTCCATCCAACCCTCCCTGCCTGTATCCCTCCCTGCCTGTATCCCTCCCTGCCTGCCTATCCATCCTGCCTGCCCGTTCCATCTGCCTGTCCATCCTGCCTGCCTGCCCGTTCCATCTGCCTGTCCATCCTGCCTGCCTGCCTGTTCTATCTGCCTGTCCATCCTGCCTGCCTGTTGCCTGCCTGTCCTGTCTACCTGCCTGTCCATCCACCCCTCTCTGCCTGAATCCCTCCCTGCCTGCCTATCCATCCTGCCTGCCCGTTCCATCTGCCTGTCCATCCTGCCTGCCTGCCTGTTCTATCTGCCTGTCCATCCTGCCTGCCTGCCTGTACCAGCTGCCTGTCCCTCCTGCCTGCCTGTTGCCTGCCTGCCCGTCCTATCTACCTGCCTGTCCATCCACCCCTCTCTGCCTGAATCCCTCCCTGCCTGCCTATCCATCCTGCCTGCCCGTTCCATCTGCCTGTCCATCCTGCCTGCCTGCCCGTTCCATCTGCCTGTCCATCCTGCCTGCCTGCCTGTTTCATCTGCCTGTCTGTCCTGCCTGCCTGCCTGTTCTATCTGCCTGTCCATCCTGCCTGCCTGCCCGTTCCATCTGCCTGTCCATCCTGCCTGCCTGCCTGTTTCATCTGCCTGTCTGTCCTGCCTGCCTGCCTGTTCTATCTGCCTGTCCATCCTGCCTGCCTGCCCGTTCCATCTGCCTGTCCATCCTGCCTGCCTGCCCGTTTCATCTGCCTGTCTGTCCTGCCTGCCTGCCTGTTCTATCTGCCTGTCCATCCTGCCTGCCTGTTCCATCTGCCTGTGCGTCCTGCCTGCCTGCCTGTTCTATCTGCCTGTCCATCCTGCCTGCCTGTTGCCTGCCTGCCTGTCCTGTCTACCTGCCTGTCCATCCACCCCTCTCTGCCTGAATCCCTCCCTGCCTGCCCATCCTGCCTGCGCATCACGCCCGCCTGCCCATCCTGCCTGCCTCCCTGTATCCCCCTCTGCCTGCCCATCCCCGTGCCTGCTTGGCCGTCCGTCCCTGCCCTGCCAGCACCCCTGCCCATTCCCCTGCCTGCCCTGCCCCCTCCCCGCTGACGGCCGCCCCCCCGCAGTGCTCTCCAAGAACAACAAGCCGATCCACACGACCATCCTGAACCCCCACGTGCACGTCATCGGGGAGGACGCCGCCTGCATCGCCTACATCCGCCTCACCCAGTACATCGACGCCCAGGGCCGGCCCCGCACCAGCCAGTCGGAGGAGACCCGCGTCTGGCACCGCCGCGACGGCAAGTGGCAGAACGTCCACTTCCACGGCTCGGGGGCCCCCGTCGCCCCGCTCCAGTGAAGGTGAGAGCGGGATTGGGGGGGTGGGGGGGATGGGGTGCCCCGTTCCGGCTCACCGGGGTTCCCCATCTCCGCAGAGCTCGCGGTGGCTGTCCTGGTTCCAGCCCGACGGAGACGGCGATGGGAGCCGAGCCGGCAGCCGGAGCCGCGGCCCCGAAGCACGCGTCCGCATGCCTGTCCCCCCCTCCGCCCCGGCCCCTGCTCCTCCCCCCTCCAGTGCCTGTGTTTGCAGAAAACAAAAAGACAAAAAAAAAAAAAAAAAAAAAAAAAAAAAAGCCAAAATGACGACGACGACGACGACAAAAAAAAAGGCAAAAAAAAAAAAAAGGGGGAAAAAAAAAAAAAAGAACCACCCAAACCCCAACTCAACCAACCACACACCCAAAAACCAACCCAGCCGCTCGGCCACAGGCAGGGGGGAGGCCCCTGCGGCCAGACCCCCCCCCCCGCTCTGCCCGTCTCCGCCTGGGGGGGGGGGGGGGGGGGGTGTCTCCCGGCTGGCGGGGGGGCGGTGGCGGGGGGCGGTCCCGACCCCCCCGTCCCCGGCTGTGCTTGTGGCGTTTCGCTGTTGCTGGTGGTGGATGTTGTTCTTTGGACTCCGCTTTCGCTCGTTCCCTCCCCAGTCCTGTACATAGAGAGAGCTCTTTATTTTTGAATTCCCACGGGGGTCCCCGGCCATGGGGTGCTGCCGGGTGGTAAGCGAGGTGGGGGGGGGGGGAAGGGGGGGGCGGACACCCCCCCCCAAAGTCCGGCGCTGCCCCCAGGAGCGATGCCCTTGGGGGACCGAGGCTGATCCTTGGCGCTGCTGGGGTGGGGGGCATGGTGGGTGCCTTTCGGGGGGGGGTTCCCCAGCGGGGACCCCCATGTCCCCATCCCGGTGACAAAGACCAGGCACCCAGCACCCCGTTTCCCCCTCCCCGGGCAGACGGGTGGCTGGATGCCAGTTCCGGGTGCTGGTGGGTTTTAAGCAGGGGTGAGGGGGTTGGGGGGATGTGGGTGCCACGTAACGGGGCTGGGGGGCGGCCGGGGGGGCTGCGTCCCAGGCGGCGGGGATCGGGGCGGGGGGATCGGGGGGATCCAGCCAGCACTGACGCAGCATCGAAAGCACTTTAGACTAAGAGAACGGGTCTCTTAGGGGGCACAGGCTGCTCCGCCGGGTGCCGGGGTCCCCCCACCGCTCCCCCCCCCCCACCGCGGCACAGGGCAGCGCTCCCGGCTCCGGCCAAGGGCGTTTGCTCCCCTCCCGCACCCCCTCCCCTGGCCAGCGCTCGGGGGGGACCCCCGTCTCCCCCCGACTCCCCTTCCCCGGGGGAGGCATCACCCCGCTCCGGGCGCCCTGGGGCTCGGCCACGTCTTTTCCCCCGGGGTTCCCCCTTCCTCCATCTCCGCGTTGGAGGAGCCGTCTGTCGCTGGGGGCTGTTTTTGGCTGGGGGGGGTGGGGGTGGGCGTGGGGGGGGGGGGGTGCGGGTGGGAGGGCCGGGGGATATTTTTTTTTTTTTTAATTATTATTCTTCTTCTTTTTTTTCTGCATGCCCTTTGCGCGGGAGCAAACCTCGGGCGCTAACGCTGTATGTCGAGGAGCTGAGCTGAGCTGTTACTGTCCCATGAATGCCGGTGGATCGTTGCCAAATTTTTCTCTTCTCCTCCCCCTTTTCTCTCATTCTTTTTCCGTCCCTGGCCCCCCCCCCCCCCCCCCCCGGCATATTCCCCCCTCCCTCCCCAACCCCTTCGTCTTTTCTTTCTGAGCCTTGTAAGTGTAAAAGATGACTCTGATTTCGTTTTTGTCTCGGGAAAACTGCAAATAAATTATGAGGAAAAACACCTGACCAAAAAAACCAATAACCGGAGTGAATCCGTAGCTGCCGGTTTGCCCCGGGTGCCCACGGGGAAGCCCCGTGCCCATGCCCGGCCCCGGCCCCGGCTCAGTTCCCACCCCGGGACGCTGCAAAGAGTGGGAGCCGGGCTACAACCGCCAAAGACATCTTTATCTGCCGCTCCGCGGCCCGCGGCACAGAAACGACAGGCAACACCGATCACGATACAATCTCAAGCAAAAGCTTTTTCCCTTGCCGAGGAGGAGGAAGAGGAGGCAGCGAAGGCTGCTGCGCCTAGGCTGATGGGAGCTGGGGGGGGGTCTCCGAGCCGCAGGGAAGCCAGGCAAACCCCCTGGCCGCCCCCGGGCCGCGCTCCCCTCCTGCCAGCGCAGGGACCTGGGCACTGGGACTGGTTTCCAGCTGCCTCAGCTTCCCTCTCCCCTGCCGGCAGCTGGGGGGGCTCAGACACGTCCCCAGGCAGCGCAATGGGGGACAGACCCCCCCCCCCAGTTACCCAAGGGCTGCCCAAGCCCCCCCCCAGTCCCAGCTCAGCCCCACACCACCACCCAAGCAAGGGAAGGGGCCCGGAGGTGACCCCCTCCCCGTCACCCCTTCCCCACAGCTTCCAGTTCTCCGGAAGAGCTGCCCAGGGAGGCAACGGGTGAGAACCCCGCAGTGAGCAGCCCCCACCAGAGGAAAGCCCCTCGTCTTCCCACCCCTCTCCCACCCCCCTGGGCTCACTCTTAGGACACAAATACATAAAAGACCCCCCCCCAGCAGCCCCGGGCAGCACAGGGGGGAGCCCCGGCTCCTCTCTCCCCGACTGCCCCGGGCCGGCGGTGCCGGGACGCCGGGGCGCTGGTTAGTGTTACAGGCGCGAAGGCAGGGGAGGGCGCGTGGCCGGGCACCCCGTGGTCCAAGCCGCCCTCGGGAAAAGCGAGGGCAGCGGGTCTCCGGTGCTCCCCCCACCCCGCGGGGTGCCGGCCCGATGCCGGCCTCGGCATCCCCTCGAGATGGAAAAAAAAAAAAAAAAAAAAGTCACGTAAGCCCGCGGCGCCGAGGACGCCCAGCCCCGGCCCCGGCCGCCGCAGCGCAGCCCAGGCCTGGGAACCCCCCCTGCGCTCCTGCTGTCTGTCCTGGGTGCGGTCGAGGTCCGAAGGGGAACGAAGGCCTGGTGCTCCGGAGCAGGAGACCCCGGGCTCCGCGTCACATGATTTCACAGCACGAGTTCTGCTTTCGGGCCTGGGAAGAGAAGGAAAACCGGCAGTGACGCTGGCTGCCGCTCCCCCAGGGCCAAGGGGGGGCCCAGAGCCGCCCACCCGGGGGGTCCACGTAGCCCTCCTCCCGCCGGGACGAGCCAGCGTGGTCCCAGCCCTCGCGGCACAGACCTGGCCCCCTCAGCCATCCCCGTAGCCTGCGCCAGGAACCACCGCAGCCGGGGTTTGGGCAACCGAGCTCCCTCCAGGTCCAAAGCAGCTGCGCCAGCGGACGGTGGTCCTTGCCTGGCACCCACATCCTCTGCCCCGGGGGGTTTATTCTGCCCTTCCCCGGTCCCAGGCCACCCCTGGCTCCTCGGGGAGGGGGTGACCCTCCCCTGGGATGAAAATCCACACTCACAGTTTTGTAGAAGGCTTTGGACTGTGCCCCGAGCACCTCCGATTTGGAGACCAAGTCGTCCAGCTTCTCCCCTCGCTCCAGCAGCGACTCCATGGTGTTGTGCTGCCGAAAGAAAGCGGCGCTGACCCACGGCGCCGGCACCCGGGGCCCTCCCCGCTCCCTCCCCAGCCCCGAGCAGAAGACGGAGGTGCCACCACGTCCCCACCCGCACCCCACCCGAGCCTCTGCCTTTCCACAGCTGCCCCAGCCCCGCAGCGAGGGAAGGAGCAATCCCAGCCCCAATAAAGATGGGAAGGTCGCCATGACCGGGAGGAAAAGGGCCCCCAGGGAAGGGGGCAGCACACGCAGGTCATTTGAAGCAGAAGACGCTGCGTGACACCGCACAGGGAAGGGACCGCGGTTCGGAGGAGGGAAGCAGAGGGGGGTCAGTGCCCTGGGGCTTGCGCTGGGCCAGCCCGGAGGGACGGGAAGAGGAGAGGAAGCTCCCACAGCACCAGGAACGTCTCTGGGGGATGGAGAAGGCAGGATGGCCCCACCCGAGCCCCCCCAAACGGGCATCCCCACGGCCCCGAGCAGGCGAGCCCGGCGTCCTCCTCACCAGGATGATTTTGGTCTCGTCCAGCTCCGCCTGGACTCTGGTCATCGGGTCGGCATCCCGGGGGTTCTCGGAGAAAAACACCACGGTGTTGGCACCGCCGCCGCAGGGACGCCAGCGCTCCCCAGGCCACGGCCCCGCAGCACCCCCGGTGTCCCGGTACACGCCGGGGCGTCACCCACGCTTCCGCCTCCAGTCCCGGGGGCCATGGGGAGCGTTTCCCGGCCTCCGCGCAGGACCCGCGGGGTCCCGGGGGGGCCGTACCTGGTATTTACTGAGGTACCCGTCCAAGGCCGCGTAGCTGATGGTCGCTGGGGATCCTGAAGGCCAGTCGATTTTGCTGACCTGCCTGGAGAATTCATCCAGCACCTGCGACGAAGGAAGCGGGCAGTTACTGCCCGGCGGTTCCGCCTGCGGGGCCACGGCAGCCAGAAGGGATTTTTCTCCTCAAAAAAGGAGATTTTTTTGCCTCCTTCTTGTTCCCTTTTGAACGAACCAAGGGAAGAGAGAAAAATCGACTTCCTCATCAAACAACCCACAGAGCAGTGCCCACGCCAGGCAGGGACGGCCGTCCCCAACTGTCCCCAAAGCCCCGTGCCCTGCCAGGGCGGCCAGACACATCATCACCGGTTTGTGGTGGCAATGCCGGGAGTGCAGCTGCACCCAGTTTTCCTGCATAAAAGCCAAGCCAGACGGGGAGGACGGGGTGTTTGTGAGGCCAACGCCTGGGCTGGCAGCAGATCGGAGCTGGGACTAAGTCCCAGCGGGCAAAGCCGAGTCACTGCACAGCCTGGAAGTCTTCGGGCTGGTCAGATCCCGCTCAGCTCAGCTCTGATGTCACCCAGCTAATTAGCAGGAGGGTCATTTCCTTGTCACAGTGTGAGCACGAGATCTGGAGGAGCTCCCCGGAGCAGCCCCGCCGCAGACTGTCGCCTCCAGAGCTGCTCCCAGCCCGTGCGCTCACCTTGTCCAGCAAGGTGAAGCAAACCCGCTGCGGATACTCGTTATCTGCAATCACCACTCCGGCCAGCCCGTCGTTCCGGACGTACACGTGGCAGAGGTATTCTGGGCAGAGAATTCACGTCAGAGAGGCAGCGGGAAGGTCCAGAGCCTCCCCCAGCGCCCGCCACCTCCCACCCGGCCCCGGCAGCTCTTCCACGACTGAAGAATTGCACTGGAAGTTTTAATTCAGCGACCGCGTTTCCTGGGATTTCATTAGGAGAGCAGAAAGGGCTCGAGGGAGGATCAAAAATCAGCCCCAAATTGTGCTTCAGCAGGTTACCGCAGCCTGGCCGCGTGGTGCGGGCCACGACGCTAACTTTCCAGGGCAGCAGGTACTGCCGGAGTTAAAGAAAAACCAAAGGGGGAAGCGCTCAGCCTGATTTTAATAAATAACAACTTGTCACAAGGCTGGAGCGTCATTAAAGAGGCCGCAGCAGCCACCTCCAGGCCGCACCCCGCGCGTCTCAGGGTCCGGGAGCAGGGCAGGGAGGCTGGAGGTGAGGCCAGAGATCGCGGTACGGAGCCCGGACTCGCACGGCAGAGCTCGAGGGAGAGGGGAAGGAGGCTGCGCCGGCGCAGCCGCCCCTCGGGGGATGGCAGCTGCCGCGCAGGACAGGACAAAGCCGGGAAGCTGAGGGGCGGCAGCCCGACAGCTCCAGGGGTCCCAAGGGGGGCAAGGAGCGTAAGGAAGCTCGGAGGCGGCAGCTGGCTGTCCCGCAGGTCCCTGTTCTCCCTGTAACCTCTCCCTCGGGGCGGGCTGGGCTCAGCCACCTCACGCCTTTAGCGTTACTCACCCGGGCGCTGTTTTGAGATCTCGTTTTGTTATCATAAACGGACAAGGAACGAAGCACGTGCGGCTGCACGTGTGACCCCAGGTTGTCCTCTTACCTTGCTCCTTGACGGAGGCTCTGCTGCCCAGCTCCGAGCGCTCCACAATCAGCTGGCTCGTGAAGGTCATGAATTCCTGCACGCTGCAAACACAAAGCGTCGGCATTCGAGGCTGCGAGGGGAACCGGGTCTGCGGGAGCTGCATGTGGGCCAGAGAGCTACTAGGGTGCTGGTGCAGCAGTGACGGGGGAGATCATCTGTCCCACAGGTCCCCGGCGTTTTGAGTGGACTGAAACCCTCCCCCACGACCCTACTGCCACGTTTGGGTGGTGGGGACGTGGCCGAGCCGTGGGTTTTCCTCGGGGAAGAGGCCGGACCCTGCACCTACGCAGAGCTGCAGCCACCACTCAAACATCTCCAGCTTCGCCGGGTCCCGGGGAGCACCCACATCCCTCCGGCCGCAGCGAGCGACTCGCGTCCTTGGGCTGAACTTGCTTTTTGGTGATTGTGCAGAAAGTAAAACGCCGTTGAACCACGGATCTGCCTGGTTAAAGCCTGATGAGCGGCTATGCCCTGCTCACATGCGGCGAGGGGCTGCCCGGGCGCTCCGGTTCCTTCCCTCGCCTGAGCTTTTAGCCCGGGCTTGGGGCCCTTCCCCAAATCGCCAGCGACCCGCGGAGGCTGCTCGACCCGCAAACACACCTCACCTGCCTACCAGTTTGATCAAAGTTAAGGAACATGGTGAATTCAGACTCGCTCTAAGTCTGGATCACACTCCCGAGCCCCGCCTCGAGCCCTGCCAAAGAGGCTTCTCACCTAAACCCCCTTCTTCACCCCACAGCAAAAGAAAAGAGGCCAAAAGTCACGGGCAAGCGCAAAATAAATCTGTTCCCAGCGCACGCCGGGATTAAGGAACGTGAGGCGACAAATTCCCCACTTCAGCTGGGAAGTCCCAGGAAGGGAAACCTGTCAGAGCTCAGATTACAGAGTTTGCTCAAACACCCCCCACACCTACGGCTCCCGCTCGGGAGCTCCACGTGACGCCGAGGAAATGTCAGCGAACACGGGCACCGGCGCGGCAGAAACCGCAGCCTCCCTCGCTGCCTTCCGCCGCTGGAAGCAACTCCAGAACGGGGATTTGCCTCTCGCAGTTTACGTATCCCTTAGGGATGTTTTGCATTTCTCCCAGCCCCGACGTCAGGCGATCAGATGCCGGCTCCACTGAGACTCCGAACCGTCGGGTTTCCAGGCGCTGCAGGGAAAAGACGGGCCCAAACGTTTCTTAACATCAAACTTCAGCAGAAACAGAGGACCAGCACATTCCTCCTGGTCCGGGGGATCTGCTGGCAGCCGCAGCCCCCGCCGCCGCAATTCCAGTATTTCACAGTATTCCTGGAGGAATCGGCCACCTCACGCCGCGTTCCTGACCCTCCCAAATTCTCCGGCAGACGTTCGACGGCAGACACCCCGCGCTGGCACGGCCGGGCCGGCCCCGTCCTCCTGCCCAGCAGGTTCTCACGGCTCCCAGGAACCACAACCGCATTTATCCCAGATTCAAACCCCAAACCCGACTCTCTGGTAACTCCACAGCCTCCAAAAACGTACACGCAGCATTTTTAACCCAAACTTAGGTTAATCACACCTTAAATATCACACCTAGGCTGCGCTCTCGCAGGCTCTGAGACGCGAGCAGCCCCTCCGAGCACGACCAGGGAACGGGCTCAGGACAAGGATTAACCACCAGAGAAAAGCTGCGAGATAAGGAGCACAGACACCCCCTCACCCTCCGTAAAAGGCATCGCCGTTTCCAAAAAGCCAAGACTTTTTAAGCAAAGAAATAGCCAACTGCCGGAGAAGCGGCACTTCTGGCTGTAGCCGACGGCAAAAACCACATGAGGAATTTTCTCAGGATTTGGTAAATCAAGAGCTGCGACTACAAAGCGATTTGGGTTTTTAAGAGATTACTTCACCCGCCGCAATCCCTCTTCAAGCGCGTGCGTTGGCAGCGCTGGCACAGCTCCTTTATCCCTCTCGCATATTTGGCTAAGAGAATATTTTTTAAGACAATCTTACTTCAGTATTTTCTCCTTTATCACTGGAATTGCAGAACCAAATGTTCTCGACGCTCCATAAGATCTTGGCAGAGATGGGGCATGGAAAATTTGAGTCCCGTCGGTGAGTATTTCCTAAAGCTTTTATTGTCCGGAGCCGGGGGCCGAGAAATGAGCTGTTTCACAACAGGCACCTGCTTTATTTTACAACTTTTAGAGGTTTTTGGGAGCTCTCCTCAGCTGCAAGCGCAAGGGGCAGCTGCTGAGAGAGCTCCGCCACCTCTGTGTGCGCACAGAGCGGGCAGCGGGACACCCGGGAGCCTGGATCGGCGTTCGGGGCTCACCCGAAGCCGACAGAATAACCCGAGCGGATGTTTGTGGGCTGGGAAAAGTTTCAGATTAGACCAAATAAAAAGATACCGGAGGTGTCAGGCGAGCCTCGTTAGTCTGAGACACAGACAATCCTCCTCCCACTCGCCTCTCACGCCCCAGGAGCCGCCGTGACTACCAGGTTTAGGCACTCGCTGGAGGGAGAACAGCTGACCCGAGCGCTCGGGGTGTTTCCCTGCACCCCAATTTTGTCGCTTGGCTACGGTGGATGATTTACCAAGTCAAACCTGACCTCCTGCTGCCGGCCCTGGGCGGCTCTTAGGGGAAACGAGGTTTTGCTCTCTTCCCGAAGCTGAAAAATGGCTCAAAGTGGATTTTGCAGCACTGAACGGCGCGCGCAGGGTCACAGCTCCCCAGGGGAGCGTCTCTGGTGGGTTTAGCCCTTAGGAGAAGCCTGTTACTGCTGCCACTTCATCCCCGGTGACGCAGCAGCAGAATGTGGAAGAAAACTCCCCAAAAGCTTCTACTCGCTCTCCCCAAGGTCCTGCCCAAGCCACGCGCCAGCCTCGCAGCGCCCAGGGGAGATTCCGCCCCTCCCCAAAATCTGCCTCGGGAGGTTCTGGCACTCCAGGCACCCACCTGGACCTCTGGAAGAAGTTGAAAGTGGAGACGTCGTAGGCAGCTTTCAGTAAATGCACTTTGGGGTCTCCTTTGTAAAGGACACTTAGGCTGTAGAGCCTCATGGCGGCGTCACCCGCTGTCCTGGGCGGAGGAAGGAGACGGGGGGTGAGAGAGGGGCCGGGCTGCCGCCAGGCTCGGAGCCCAGGCGGCCGGTGGGGTCCCCCCTCTCCGCCGCGTGGCTGGGCCTCAACGGGCCCCTTCCTTCCGCCCCGGCGGTTGGGGCCCCCCCAGCGTCCCCCAAACCCGTCCTCCGGCCTTTAAACGCCAGCCAAGGCGCCCTGTGCTCACCCACCGCCCGGCACCCCCAGAGCACACCCCACCACCCACCCCTCGCCTCGCCAGGCCCAAGCCCCCCCAGCCAGGACGGCCCAGCAATGGCCCCTGGCCCGCCGATCTCCCTCTGCTCCCCAGTATAGCCCAGTCCAGTCCCCCATCCCCGGTATAGCCCAGCTAGCCCGGTCCCCCAGCCCCGGTATAACCCAGCTAGCCCGGTCCCCCAGCCCCGGCATAACCCAGCTAGCCCGGTCCCCCAGCCCCGGTATAGCCCAGCTAGCCCGGTCCCCTGCCCCGGTATAGCCCAGCTAGCCCGGTCCCCTGCCCCGGTATAGCCCAGCTAGCCCGGTCCCCCAGCCCCGGCATAACCCAGCTAGCCCGGTCCCCCAGCCCCGGCATAACCCAGCTAGCCCGGTCCCCCAGCCCCGGCATAACCCAGCTAGCCCGGTCCCCCAGCCCCGGCATAACCCAGCTAGCCCGGTCCCCCAGCCCCGGCATAACCCAGCTAGCCCGGTCCCCTGCCCCGGTATAACCCAGCTAGCCCGGTCCCCTGCCCCGGTATAACCCAGCTAGCCCGGTCCCCTGCCCCGGTATAGCCCAGCTAGCCCGGTCCCCTGCCCCGGTATAGCCCAGCTAGCCCGGTCCCCCAGCCCGGGCATAACCCAGCTAGCCCGGTCCCCCAGCCCCGGTATAGCCCAGCTAGCCCGGTCCCCCACCCCCGGTATAGCCCAGCTAGCCCGGTCCCCCAGCCCCGGTATAGCCCAGCTAGCCCGGTCCCCCACCCCCGGTATAGCCCAGCTAGCCCGGTCCCCCAGCCCCGGTATAGCCCAGCTAGCCCGGTCCCCTGCCCCGGTATAGCCCAGCTAGCCCGGTCCCCCAGCGCCGGTATAGCCCAGCTAGCCCGGTCCCCCAGCCCCGGTATAGCCCAGCTAGCCCGGTCCCCCACCCCCGGTATAGCCCAGCTAGCCCGGTCCCCCGCCCCGGTATAATCCAGCTAGCCCGGTCCCCTGCCCCGGTATAGCCCAGCTAGCCCGGTCCCCCACCCCCGGTATAGCCTAGCTAGCCCGGTCCCCCGCCCCGGTATAATCCAGCTAGCCCGGTCCCCCTGCCCCGGTATAGCCCAGCTAGCCCGGTCCCCCAGCCCCGGTATAGCCCAGCTAGCCCGGTCCCCCAGCCCCGGTATAGCCCAGCTAGCCCGGTCCCCCAGCCCCGGTATAGCCCAGCTAGCCCGGTCCCCCAGCCCCGGTATAGCCCAGCTAGCCCGGTCCCCCACCCCCGGTATAGCCCAGCTAGCCCGGTCCCCTGCCCCGGTATAGCCCAGCTAGCCCGGTCCCCTGCCCCGGTATAGCCCAGCTAGCCCGGTCCCCCGTCCCAGTACAACCCAGTCTCCACCCAGGTACAGCCCAGCTCTCCCCCCCGATCTCCCCCCCGCGCCGCTAGACCGGCCCCTCCCGGCCCAACCCCCTCCCGGCCCCCCGGCCCGTCCCGCGGTACCGGCGGCTCCGGAACTGGCCGTGAGGAGGCGGCGGCCGACGGGGGAATGAGCCCGACCCGGAAGCAGAACCGCGGCGGCCGGAAGTGACACCGATCCCGGGCAACTGCCACGGGGCCTCGCCCGCTCTGCGCACGCGCCGACTCCGCCCCGCCCTCTCAGCCTCTTGACCAATAAGCGCCTGCCTCTCCCTCCGGCCTCGCCTCACCGCCGCTCCCGGCCCGCCTCCGAGCTGCACAGCCAATCAGCGCCGCCCTGGCGTCATGGGGCGGGGCGTCTTCCTCAGCACCGCCAGCGGGGGGCGCTCTATCCCGGCGTCCTTTGCGCGGGGGGCGAGGGGGCTGGGGCCTGTGTGGGGCGGGGGGTCCCGGCGTGGGCCCCCCCTCGGGGCCCCTCTGTGGGGGGTGGGGTCTCCCCGCGGGGCGTGGGGGCCCCCCTGTGGGGTGGCTTCTCCCCACGGCCTTGGGGGGGGGCCCCTCGGGGGGGACTGGGCTCTCCCCCACCCCGGTGTGGGGCTGCCCCCTCCCCGTGGCCTGGGGACCCACCCGCGGGGTGAGGCCGGCTCTGCGGGGCTGTTCTGCCCAAGGGTGGGACCCCTCTGTGGGTTGGGGACCCCTCTATAGGGCCCGCTGGGGCAGGGGTGCCGCGGGCAGGGTGGGGACGAGGCGCTGTGGGGTGACCCTGTCCCTGCCGTGACGCCCCCAAACCCCCTGCCCTGCCCAGAGCCCCCTCGTTCCCCCGCGGGGCTGCCAGCCCCCCCCAGCGCCCATCCAGGCTGCCTGGGGGACCCTTCCTTCTCCCTCCCCAGCTCCGTGTCCGAGGGGATGCCGCCACGGAGCGACACCGGCAGGATTTGGGGTCCGCCCATGGCCGGGAGCATCCTCTTGCCCGTCGGCACCCCCGTAAGCCGGCGTTTCCCCAGGTGCCCCCCAACGCTTGGCTGACGGCACCGATCCGGGGATAAGAGGGCACCGCCACGTCCCCGTCCCCCAAAACCGGCGGCTGTCCGCGCTCTGCCGCGGCGCCCGGCATCGATCCCAGCGTCGCTTTTCCCATCCTGGGGGCACGGAGCACTTCCCAGTCACCCTCGCCCCTCGCCGGGCGGCCGTAACCTTTGTCATCGAGCGACCGGCTCCTCCGGCCCGGCGCGGTCTCCATGGGAGCGTGCCGGGTTGCTAAGCCGTCCGGTGGAGTGCTTGCCACCGCCGCCAGGACATCGAGCCGTTGATATGACAACTGGAGCGGGGACACGGGTGGCCCGGGGCGTGGTGCTTCGCATGACGGGGCCAGCGGCCCCCGGCGGGGAGGGGTCCCGGCCAAGCCTCGTCGCCGAGCCGGGACTTCCCCGCTGGCCGTAGAAACCCACCGGGTTGGGCTCCCGACCCCTCGCCACGCTGAAAACCACCCGGCGCACGCCGGTAAATAAATTTACCGGTGAAAGGAAGCGAGCGGGGAGAGCGCGACCCGCATCCCCCCCGGCACAAAGGATGTGGGGCGAGAGGGCTGAGCCCACCGGGGCGCCGGGCCCCTCTCCCTGCCCCTCCGCTTGAGGGTCCGGAGGCCGGGGGGGGGGGGGAAAGATCGGGACCCCCCCCTCAGCGGGTGCTGGAGAGGAGGCGGCCGCCGGCGGACGTCGGATGAGATAAAGCGGCGAAAGTGGAGCATCCCCCGGCGGAGCGAGGGACGGAGCAGCCCAGCGCCGGCCGGACGACTGCCGGGACGGGGAAGGGGGCTCGCTCCCCGGGCCAGGCGCGGCGGCGGGGTGCCCGGGGGGGACGGCTCGGCCCGCAGCCCACCCCGCCCCGACGGCTGCCCCCATGCTGGATCACCGAGCCAGGATGGAGAGCGGCAGGAAGGAGAAGGTGAGGCCATCGCCGGGGCGATCTTGGGGGGGACTGGTGGGGAGACAGGGTGGGGGGCACGCGGCGGGTGCAGGGAGCGGCGCGGATCCTCCCCGGGGCTGCCAGCCATCCCTGCGGCGAGCGGCCGGGCGCTGCGAGCATCTCCCGCCGGGCAAGGTACCCCTCGGGGACGGAGATAGCCGGGGGCTGGCGGGTCGGACGTCGGCTTCGGGGGGTGAAGCCATGCAGCCTGGGGACAGCCCCGACGTGCCCGGGGAGTCCCCGTCCCCGAGGTCACCCCCCAGCGCTCTCCGGGGAGGGGACTCGGCGCCGTAAGCCAGGGCTCTGCGTTTTGGTGCGCCGGGTCTCGGCACGGCACGGAGCTGGGAGCGTCTGTGGGACCACGGCTCCTGGCCGGGATGCTCCTGCCGTCCAGGCATCGCCGTTGGCATCTTGCTGCCGTCCCCGGGATGAGATGGGGCCCGTCACCTCCTTCGGCTGGTTGTCACGTTGGCACCAAGGCACCCAGGAGGACGGCACCCGGCTCATCCCCGACCAAATGTGGGCTGGGGGCAGCTGCTCCCGTCTCCTCTCCCGGGTGGATTGAGCTCATGGGGCCGTGCCATGGGTGAGGACAGGGAGGTGCTTCCCCGCTGCGGACTGGGATGTCCAAGGGGACACCGAGGGGACACGGCACGTGCTGGGGGCAGGAGCGCGTGGCTGGCAGAGTCGGGCATCACCAGGCACCGCAGCCTTCGGCCGCGCGGTTTCCAGCTTTGTCCCCTTTGTGGGATGTGTCAGAGCAAACACTTTCCTTGGGAAGGCGAGGGCCGGTTTCGGTCGCATGGGAAGAGCCAAATCCCACCGAGGAAGAGCCAAACCCATCGTTATGGAGGCGAGAGACGGGATGAGGTGGGACACGCGGCACCTGAAATGGAAAAAACGTTGGAGAAATAAAACTCAGACCCTTGGGTGCCCTCCTCGGGTGCCGGCTCTGGGGACAGGGACCCTTTGGCCGTGGCAAATTTGGTGTTGACGTGCCGAACGGTGCCGCGGGATGGCTTTGCGCTGAATCCCTTCAGCCAGTGACTCGGGCGAGATGGTCGAATCCAGCTCCATGCTTTTCCTGGCAGGATTTTTCCAACCATCCCAGGCTGAACACCCTTGGGCTGCCCCGGCCCCTTTCCGGGGTGGCCGGCGGCATTCCCTGGCACGGCAGCGTCCTCTGTGGTGCAGCCGCGTCTCTTGGCATCTTGAGACACCTCGGGGGTTCAGGGTTGATGGAGCACTGGGGCAGACTGGGGAGGATGGCTGGGGAGGTGCTGGGGTGCTGGGATCCCACCCGGCTGTGGGTGGTGGCTGAGGCCGGCCCAAGCGCGAGGGCTCTGCCAGGCAGGAGCTTTCGGGGCGAGGAGATATTTGGGATCAGCCCCCGCTCGGGGGGCTGGAGGCTGAGGGACGGCGTTCGGGGCTGGGTGAGGTATCAGGATGCACTGGGGGGGATCGGGGTGAGCGGCCGCAGGTTTGGCGGAGCCGAGGTGGTGGGTGCTCTCCTAATGCCGGAATTACCCGAACCACATCCCAAAGCCTTTTACAGAGCCCCCCACCCTGAAACACATCAGGAAAGGGCAGCAGCCTCGAGGAAAACATCCGTCTGCCGGTGAAAGTGCAAGCAGGAGCGTTTTAAGCTTGCCCGGATCCCGGTGACTAATGAGCCCTCTAATGCTGCCGGCTGCATCTGGCCGAGCAGCGAGCGCTCGCTCTCCCCCCGGCTCCATCTGACAGCCCGGGGCTGCCTGCCCCCGATTACGTGCCGTGGCTAATGGAGGCTGCGCCAGCGGCGGAGCCCGGGGTTGCTACGTAAAGGGTAAATACAGGTCCTGCCTGCCAGGCGCTTCCCTCGAGTGGGCCCTGCGATTCTCCCTGGTAGCGAGGCAAGGGAGCATTTCCCGATAATACTCTTTGTATCCTGCCCGCGGTCCTGCCCGCCCGCCCGCCCTTGCACCAGGTTTGATGGGTGGAAAATGGTACCCACGGTTCCCGGGGGGGGATACAGGGAGAGGGATGCTCCCGAGGGATCGAGGAGGACGCAGCATCCTCGTCACAGACACGGAGGGGTCCCACATCCTGAGTGGGAGCCGCTGAGCTCCTAAACGGCATCGCTGGAAGCACTCCTTGCTGGGAAAGACCCTGGGATTCAACGGGTTGGGATGTCCCAGGTCACTGGTCCGAGCCCTGCTGGAACGGCGCCAGCTTCAATGCAACCGACCGAGCTCGCGGAAAATAACTGGCTGAAGGCGACGGCACGGGGACCCCTGTGCCGACCGCAGACGTCTCGCCGGCAGCGGTGGGAGAGGATTTGGAGCAGCGGTTCATTCCAGTCCTGTGGATTCGCTAGCGAGTCCGTTAGGTTGGAGGCAGGATAGCGGAGAGATGGGATAAGGTGTTTCGGGGTGTCTGTGTGCTGATGGGGAAAACCAGCGCCAGGGGAAGGAAAATTTGGATTATTTATTGTGGTTCAGGCCACCCGCGTCCCGTATCTCCCGTCCCCAGCTGATGCCGTCTGTCCTGCTGCAGGTGG
This sequence comes from Calonectris borealis, assembly GCF_964195595.1. Lineage (NCBI taxonomy): Eukaryota > Metazoa > Chordata > Aves > Procellariiformes > Procellariidae > Calonectris > Calonectris borealis. The sequence continues at coordinate 6,599,869 of NC_134338.1, read as the reverse complement.
AGCAGATCCTGTCGGAGTTTCGGCTGAAGGAGGAGGACCTGAAGAAGGTGATGTACCGGATGCAAAAAGAGATGGACCGAGGGCTAAAACTGGAGACGCACGAGGAAGCCTCCGTCAAAATGCTGCCCACCTACGTCCGCTCCACACCCGAGGGCTCAGGTACGGCACTGCCGGGCTGGACGGGCATCGCTCCCGGTCCTTTGCCGCGTCACCTCTTCCCCGGACCTCGCCGAGCTCGGTGCGGGAGGCCGAGACCTGCCTGGGCCCATCAGCTTGTGGGTCCCCCCCGGCTTTGCAGAGGTCGGAGATTTCCTGTCGCTGGACCTCGGCGGCACCAATTTCCGCGTGATGCTGGTGAAAGTGGGCGAGGGGGAGGAAGGGCAGTGGAAGGTGAAGACGAAGCACCAGATGTACTCCATCCCGGAGGATGCCATGACGGGGACGGCCGAGATGGTGAGCTGGGCACTCGGGGCATCCCATCCCCTCCGGCACGGTCCCCGGCGGGTACATCCCTCGTCCCTCCAGCTGGCAGAAGCCAGGGGACGGCGGGGAGGTGGCCATGCTCGGGGGACCCGTGGTGGGGATGGTGGCCGGCTGCAGGCTGTGGGAGGACGGGGGACATTCCCTGGCGAAGGCTGGACCTCCTCTTTTCCAGCTCTTCGACTACATCTCCGAGTGCATCTCCGATTTCCTGGACAAGCACCAGATGAAGCACAAAAAGCTGCCCCTGGGCTTCACCTTCTCCTTCCCCGTGCGGCACGAAGACATCGACAAGGTGAGGGGGTGACCGGGCAGCACAAGGACTCGGGGGTCCCCGTGACCCAGCTACACCCACAGCCCCATTTCGGTCTTACCCTGGCTCCAGGGTATCCTCCTGAACTGGACCAAGGGCTTCAAAGCCTCCGGCGCGGAAGGGAACAACGTGGTTGGGCTCCTGAGAGACGCCATCAAACGGCGAGGGGTGAGATGATCGTATGGTTTGTGCTGGGACTGCAGCGGCAGGGAGACCCCGGTACCCCCGGCTGTCCCCACGACGGGGCCACTGGAGCCCAGCGTGTCCCCAGGAAGGGTCGTTCCATGTGTGTGACGCATCCTCGCCCTCGGGGACCCCTCGCCCCAGACCCGCCTGCTGTGGGACAGCCCGGCCCCCCGGCAAGATGCCAATGGTCCCTGTCCCCTTCCCAGGACTTCGAGATGGACGTGGTGGCAATGGTGAACGACACGGTGGCCACGATGATCTCCTGCTACTACGAAGATCACCGGTGCGAGGTTGGGATGATTGTGGGTAAGACGGCCCCTTCCCGCAGGGACACGCGGCAGGCGAGGGGGGGGGACCGTTCCCACGGCCCCGCTCACGCTCCCCTGCTGCGAGCAGGGGCTTGTCCTTTTTGGGGGGGGACACACCGAGGACAGGGGGGTGGCAGCAGCACCCTGCTGAGGTCTCCTGAGGTTGGGACGTCGGATGGCATCGCCTGGCCCCCAGCAGAGCGGTGGGGGCACCTTCAGGGTGGGAAGGGGGTGGTCACCGTAACGGGTCTGGTGACCCACAGCGCGGGTCTGTCCCCAAGGGACATCCTTTCTCCAGGCTGCCGGTAGCTCCGGCATCTCACCGTGTGGGTGGGGACCCACTGAAAGTGGCCAGTGCTGGCCGTGCCGGGGAGCCCGGGAGATGGGTTTGAACCCCACAGGGGAGCAGCCCCCCGCCCCCCCCCAGACCCACGCTATCTTTAGTGCCATCAACCACGCGGCCATCTGGGCTTTCCGCACCGGCTCGCGCCATCCCCTCGGCCTGGGTAAACACCGTGCCACCAGCGCCGGGCTGTTTACCAGCTCCTCCGGAGGCTGGGCTGCCCGCGCTGTGCAGCATCCAGCACCCCTGGGACCCCGCGGTGACACCCGCTGGGGACAAGCAGCCGGCCAGCGCTGCGGGGAAGGACCAGGATGGAGCAGGAGGGCTGAGCTTCCCGATCCACATCGGGATGGGGATGTACAGCTCCGAGCGCAGCCCCGCCAGCCACGGTGCTGGCTGCCCCACGGAGCCATCAGGACGGGAGGGATGTGGGTGTTGGGGGTCAGCGTTGTCCCTGGGTCACCACCACCCGGTCCCATCCCCGGTTCCCGCTGGCAGGGACGGGCTGCAACGCCTGCTACATGGAGGAGATGCAGAACGTGGAGCTGGTGGAGGGCGACGAGGGGCGGATGTGCGTCAACACGGAGTGGGGGGCCTTCGGCGCCTCGGGGGAGCTGGACGAGTTCCTCCTGGAGTACGACCGCGTGGTGGACGAGACCTCACTTAACCCCGGTCAGCAACTGTAAGGAATAGGACAGATCCAGTTCCTCTGGGCGTCCCCCCTCCATCCCCATCCGCGTCCCCTCCGCCCACCCTTCTCCTTCCCCCTGCCCACCCGAGGCCGGAGCAACCCATCACAGGTACCCCCAAAGCGGGGGTCCTTCACCCCGGCCGCCGTGCCCACGTGCGGGGGACGCGTCCGGCAAAGCGGGGGGGGGGGAAGGAAAGAGGGGGTGCCGCGGGATGTGGCCCCCCCAAGTCCCAGCCCTGACGGCCGCCCCCTTGCCTGTGTCCCCCCTCCCAGCTACGAGAAGATCATCGGGGGGAAGTACATGGGGGAGATCGTCCGGCTGGTGCTGCTGAAGCTGGTGGACGAGAACCTGCTCTTCAACGGGGAGGCCTCCGAGAAGCTCAAGACGCGCGGGACCTTCGAGACCCGCTTCGTGTCGCAGATTGAGAGGTACGGGGCTGGCAGGGCCGCGGTGGGGGGGCGGCACCCCCAAACCAGCCCGCTGCTCTGCGCCTGGGGTCTTCTGTCCTGTCACCGCACACCGGTCCAGCAGCATTGGGGTGTCTGTGCTGTCACCCCACACCAGGCTGTCCCACATGGGGGTCGCTGGTCCCATCACCCCACACCAGCCTGCTCTGACTGTCTCATATTGGGGTCCCTTGTCCCATCACCCCACACCAGGGTGTCCCACATCAGGGTCCCTGATGTCCCACATCAGGGTCACCCCATGCTAACCTGCTGTGTCCCATATTGGGGTCCCTTGTCCCATCACCCCACACCAGGGTGTCCCACATGGGGGTCCCTAGTCCCATAATCCCACGCCAGCCTGCTCTGACTGTCCCATATTGGGGTCCCTTGTCCCTTCACCCCACACCAGGGTGTCCCACATCAGGGTCCCTTGTCCCTTCACCCCACACCAGGGTGTCCCACATCAGGGTCCCTGATGTCCCACGCTCTGCTCTGTCCCATATTGGGGTCCCCATATCCTGTCACCCCACACCAACCTGCTCTGAGTGTCCCATATGGGTGTCCCCTGTCCCCTCACCCCACACCAGCCCTCTACAACTGCCCCACGCGGATCCCCGTGTCCCCCCCATCCCCTGGCCGATGCACCCCTCTCTCCCCACCCCAGCGACTCCGGCGACCGCAAGCAGATCTACAACATCCTGACGGCCTTCGAGCTGCTGCCCTCGGGGACAGACTGTGACATCGTGCGGATGGTCTGCGAGAGCGTCTCCACCCGCGCCGCCCAGATGTGCTCGGCCGGGCTGGCCGGCGTCATCAACCGCATGCGGGAAAGCCGGAGCCAGGAGACCCTCAAAATCACCGTGGGGGTCGATGGCTCCGTCTACAAGCTCCATCCCAGGTGAGGATCCCCAGGAGCCTTCCTCCCGCCGTGGTCCCCCTCCTGCATCCCCCAAGCCTTGACCCCGTTTTTTTTCCCCTCCGGCAGTTTCAAGGACCGCTTCCACGCCACGGTTCGGCAGCTGACGCCCGGCTGCGACATCACCTTCATCCAGTCGGAGGAAGGCAGCGGGCGCGGGGCCGCCCTCATCTCGGCCGTCGCCTGCAAAATGGCCTGCATGATGGGGCAGTGAGAGAGGACTCGGGTGGAGGATGAGGATGAGGATGGTGGGGGGGGGTGGGAGGACGGTGGTCCCGCTCGGAGCTCTGCGAGGAGCAGAGATGGATGCGGGAAGGGATTTGCCGCCGGCGAAGGCGGCTCCCGGCTCCCCAATAAACGGGGTTTGCATGGACTTCTCCTCTGGGGCCGCTTGAGCGAGAGCTCCTCGTCTTCCTCGTGCTTGCAGCAAGACCCCCCTATGGGGCTGCCCCACACGTGTGGGGCAGCCGAGGGTCATCCTGCACCTCCCTGGTGCCCTGTGTCCTCCCCGCTGGGGACCCAGCTGCAGGGAGCGGGACCCCCGTGTGCCTCCCCAGCCCCTTCTCTGGGGGTGAGACCCCCCCCAGAGGTGTTGGCTGAGAGATGAGGGGCTGGTTGGGGGGTACTTGGGGGTCAGGGGGAAGGAGGGGGCCAGGTCAGCCCCCACCAGTGAGCCCTGGGGGTGCAGAGACGGACTGGGGTGCGCCGGAGCTGTGCCGGATGCGGTGGGGCACCGATTTTCAGGGATCCCCTCCAGCTTTGTCCCCGCAACGGTGACAGGGTGGGGGGCAGAACCTGGGGGCACCCCAGCTTCCCCCTCCCAGCACTGACCCCCCCAAAAGGGGGCACAGACCCCCACCAAGGGCTAAATCCCACTCCCGCCAGCAGCAGGACCCCCAAATCCCGTGGGTCCCAGCCCACGCCAAACAGGGGGGGACACATGGGTGACCCCCACGGGGCTGTTTCATGCTCCAGGATGCCACGGCTCAGCCACCTTCCCAAGCAGCCAAAAATAGTGTCCCCCGCCCCCGGTGACACCCGGGGGGCCCGGCCTGGCTTGTGTCCGGCACAGCCCGGCGGTGTCAGCACCCGGCGCCAGCGCCAAGTTTGGCTCGGCCGCCCGCCCGCATCTGCCGCCCGATTTAGCTCGGGGTGACAAGGCGGGGGATAAAAGCTGGGGCACCCCGGGGAGCCCCAGCCCAGGGCTGCGGCGGGGATGGTGAGTGCGGCTGGGGACCCCCCCAGGAGCCGGGAATGGGGGCATCTTGGGGTATTGGGGTCCCTCTGGGGGTCTGGGGCACCCCAGGGTGTCGGGGTCCCTCTGGGGGGTGTGGGGGCACCCCAGGGATTTGGATCCCCCTGAAGGTTTGGGGCACCCCAGGGTATTGGGGTTCCTCTGGGGATTTGGGGCACCCCAAGGTGTGTTGGGTTCCCCAGAGAGTCCAAGGCAGGGTTTTGGGGTACCTCTGGGGCACCCCAGAGTGTTGGGGTTCCCCGGAGGATCTAGGAGCACCCCTGGGTGTTGGGGTCCTCCTGGGTCACCCCAGGGTGTTGGGGTTCCACAGAGAGTCTGGGGTCACCCTAGGGTGTGGGGGTCCTCCTTGGGGATCTGGGACACCTTGGGGTGTTGGGGTCCCTCTGGGGGTCTGGGGCACCCCAGAGTATTGGGGTGCTTCTGGGGCACCCCAGGGTGTTGGGGTCCCTTTGGGGATTGGGGGCACCCTAGGGTGTGAGGGTCCCTCTGGGGGTCAGGGGCACCCCAAGGTGTTAGGGTCCCTCTAGGGATCTGGTAGTGTTGGGGTTCCCTGGAGGGTCTGGGGCACCCGAGGGTGGTGAGGTCCTCCTGGGGCACCCCAGGGTGTGGGGGGTCCCTCTGGGAGTCTGGGGGCACCCCAGGTGTTGGGGTTCTCATGAGGGTTTGGGGCACCCCAGGGTGTTGGGGTCCCTTTGGGGGTCTGGGGGCACCCCGGGTCTGGGGGCACCCCAGGTCTGGGACCCACTCAGGCTGTTGGAGTCAGCCCCGGGGCTGTGGGCCCACCCTGGGGGTGTGGGGCCACCCATGGTATGGGCCATCTTGGGGGTCCGGGGCCACCCTCGGACATCTGGGGCCACCAGGGGGTCTGGGGCCACACGGGGTCTGGGGCCACACGGGGTCTGCGGTCACCGTGGGGTTTTCGGGCCACCCCAAAGTGCGGGGTCACCCCAGGCCCAGGGGGGCTGGGCCACCTTGGGGGGCTGGGGCCACCGGGGGGGCCTGGGCTTCCCTGGGGGGGGAGGGGTAGCCCTGGGGTCTGGGTCCGCCTGAGGGACGGGGCCACCCCAGCGGTGCCACCCCTGAAGCCCCCGGCCCCGCAGGTGGCACCCAGCAGTGCCGGGATCCCCCCAGCTCATTGGAGGAGGGGAAGGGGATCCCTGCTGCTCTGATTGGCTGTCCGGGATGGGGGAGGGCTGTGCTCTGATTGGTGGCAGCCCTCAGCCAGCAGGATTCCCTGTCTTCTGATTGGTTGCCACCAGAAAGACATCCTTGAGCTCTGATTGGTGGCAGCCCTCAGTTAGCAGGATTCTCTCTGTTCTGATTGGCCAAGGCCAAACAAAAAGGATTCCCTGTGCTCTGATTGGCTGGGGGACCAAAAAGGGATTCCCTGCACTCCGATTGGCTATGGCCAAAAAAGAAAAGGGGGTGGGGGGGTAAGGCTTCCTGCGCTCTGATTAGCTGGGACCAAAAAAGGGATTCCCTGCGCTCTGATTGGCTGAGGCCAAAAAAAGGGATTCCCTGCACTCCGATTGGCTGAGGTCAAAAAAAAGGGATTCCCTGCGCTCTGATTGGCTGAGGTCAAAAAAAAGGGATTCCCTGCGCTCTGATTGGCTGAGGCCAAAAAAAGGGATTCCCCGCGCTCTGATTGGCTGAGGCCAAAAAAAAGGGATTCCCCGCACTCTGATTGGCCGGGGCCAAAAAAAAGGGATTCCCCGCGCTCTGATTGGCCGGGGCCAGACCAAGGCTTCCCCGCGCCCCCGTTGGCTCCCGCAGGCCAGCGGGCGGGCGGGCACGCGCGGCAGGGCGGCGGCCAGGCGGGCGCAGCGCGGCTCCTCCAACGTCTTCTCCATGTTCGAGCAGTCGCAGATCCAGGAGTTCAAGGAGGTAGCGGGGCGGGGGGGTCCCGGGGCGGGGGGGTCCCGGGGCGGGGGATCCCGGAGCAGGGAGAGCCAGGGCGGGGGGTCCCAGGGCGAGAGGTCCTGGGGCGGGGGATCCCGGAGCGGGGAGAGCCAGGGTGGGGGGTCCCAAGGCAGGTGGTCCCGGGGCGAGAGGTCCCGGGGCGGGGGGAGCCAGGGTGGGGGGTCCCAGGGCAGGGGGTCCCTGGGCAGGGGGTCCCAGGGCTCAGCCCCCCCCGACTCCCCTGCTCTGCTCCAGGCCTTCAGCTGCATCGACCAGAACCGGGACGGAATCATCACCAAGGCGGACCTGAAGGAGACCTACTCGCAGCTGGGTCAGCGGGCGCCGTGTGGGGACGGGACGGGGACGGCTGTGGCACTGAGTCGGTGACAGTGACAGGAACAGTGACAAGTGCGGGACAGTGATGGTGCCAAATTGGAGACAGGGACAGTGCCAAGCTGGGACAGTGGTGATGCCAATTGCAGGGACAGTGACGGTGCCAAGGTGGGGACAGTGACGGTGCCAAGGGTGGGGACAGTGATGGTGCCAAGTGGGTGACAGCGACAGTGCCAAGTGTGGGGACAGATGTGGTGTCAGGCACGGGGAAGTGGCGGTGCCAAGTGAGGGGACAGTGACGGTGCCAACCGTGGGACAGTGACAGCCGGGGTCACCCGGGTGTGCGGAGGGAACCGCTCGCTTTATCTCCTGAGGGACGCGTCCCAGCGCTCCCGCTGGCATCTCCAGTGGCACCTCTCCCCTCCCGGGGCCAGGCTGTCCCCTGTGCCCGGTGCCACGTGGCCTTGTCACCGTGTCCCCCCCAGGAAAGACGAATGTGAGAGACGAGGAGCTGGAGGAGATGCTGAAGGAGGGGAAGGGGCCCATTAACTTCACCGTCTTCCTGACGCTCTTTGGGGAGAAGCTGAACGGTGAGTGGCCCCGGGTGTCCCCCGACACCCCCCGACACCCGCTGGGGTCAGCCCCGAACCCCACCTAACGCCTCCGCCCCCCAGGCACCGACCCCGAGGAGTCCATCCTCAACGCCTTCAAGCTCTTCGACCCCGCCGGCACCGGCACCGTGAACAAGGACGAGTGAGTGGGGGGCAGCGGGGACCCCGCAGGGGGACGGGGACAGGAGCTGCCCCCGGGCTTAGCCGTTCCCTCTTCCCGCAGGTTTAAGCAGCTCCTCCTGACCCAGGCAGATAAGTTCTCCCCAGAGGAGGTGAGGCGGCTCCCCCGGCTATCGCTGTCACCATCACTGTCACCGTCACGGTCCCCTGCGCTGGCCCCTGCCCACCCTGGCCCTGTACGAGGGGGGACAACAGGACCCTCGGGGGAAGCAGGTGCCCAGGACGCCTGGCTCTGCCTGCCCCCGGGGAAACGTGGGGAGGGGGACACAGCCCCCACCCCCACAGATCCCTGTGTGTCCCCCAAAGACCCTGTCCCCAAGGTCCCCGTGTGCCCGGCCCCATATGGCCCCATCCCTGAGATCCCATGTGCCCCACTGGGACCCTGTCCCCAAGGTTGCCGTGTGTCCCCCATAGACCTTGTCCCCAGGGGTCTCCATGTGTCCCACACGGACCCTGTCCCCAAGATCTCCACGTGTCCCCTGCAGTCCCCGACCCCAAGATCCCCACGTGTCCCCGACAGACCCAGTCCACAAAGTCCAGGTGATCCCCACGTGGCACCCCGCAGGGACCCGTCCCAGCCCCCCGGCTGCGTGTCCCCACGCAGGTGGAGCAGATGTTCGCGGTGACGCCCATCGACGTCTCGGGGAACATCGACTACAAGTCCCTGTGCTACATCATCACCCACGGGGACGAGAAGGAGGACTGAGGGGACAGCGGGTCCCCCACGCTCGCTCCGCCCAAATAAATGACCAAACGAGGGGCTCTCGTCCGTCTGTCCATCTGCAGCCGCCCCGGGGAGGGAGGCAGCTCCGTTCAGCCTGTGTTTTGCACCCCCGCATGGCTCCTGGTGTCCCCACGGAGCTGGCACGTCCCCAACAGAAGGAACAGCCCCCCTCGCAAAGGATGGGCTCCCAGGGGACCCCCGGTACGGGGGACGGTAGGGCCACCGTCCCCAGGAGACACGGTGGCCTGGGGCGAGATGTTTTATTGCACGGGGAGGGGGATCCGGGGGGCTGGGGTGGCAGGTGGGACGGGGTTCGGGTGCCCCCTGGGGTGGCAGGGGGGTCGGGGTTTGGGGGGTGGCACTTGGGGCTGGCTGCAGGGCTGAGCCCTGCGGAGACAAGGAAGGAGCAGTGAGTCGGGGGCCACCGTCACCCTGTCACCCCCAACGCAGGTGCCAGCGAAAGTGGCTCCTCCAACCTCCCCCCCTCTCTCCAGGATGCATTTTGGGGTCCCCTGTCTCACCCCCACCCTACAGCGGTGCAGGCAGGTTCTGCAGAGGACCCCCAAGTGCCCTCCCACCCCCGGGGCAGGCGTGGGGTGCAGGGCGCAGGATGTGGGGTGCGGGGTGCAGGATATGGGGTGTGGGTGCGGGATACGGGGTGTGAGAATGTGGGGTGCAGGATGGAGGATGTAGGGTGCGGGATGCAAGGTGTGGGATGCGGGGTGCATGATGCAGGGGTGTGGGAACGCAGGGTGCGGGATGCAGGATGCGGGATGCAGGATGCATGGTGCAGGATGTGGGGTGCGGGATATGGGGTGTGGGTGCGGGATACGGGGTGTGAGAATGTGGGGTGCAGGGTGTGGGGTGCGGGGTGCAGGATACGGGGTGCATGATGCAGGGGTGTGGGAACGCAGGGTGCGGGATGCAGGATGCACGATGCAGGGTGCGGGATGTGGGACGCAGGACGTGGGATGTGGGGTGCGGGATGTGGGGTGCAGGGCGCGGGATGTGGGGTGCGGGACGTGGGGTGCAGGGCGCAGGATGCGGGGTGCGGGACGTGAGGTGCGGGACGCGGGGCGCGGGGCGGGTGCTGACCGGGCTCAGGCCCTGCAGAAGCCGAGGGCGGCGCAGGTGTCCCGGGGCCGGTCGCCGTTCCGCAGCGCCTCCCCGATCTGCTCCCGGTATTTCCTCACCAGCCGCTTGCAGACGCGGCCCAGGCGCTTCCCCAGGGCCCCGCAGGCCTTGCCCAGCGCCGCCTCCACCGCTGCCTGCCGGGACCGGCCCCGGCGGCGTCAGCGGGGCCGCGCGTGGGGCGCCGGCCCCCCGCCCCGCTCCCCTGAGCCCCCCCAGCCGCCCCCTCACCTCGTCGGGGTCCTCGCCCGCCATCGCCTTGATCCGCTGCAGGATTTTGGTGCAGAGGCCGCACTTCTGCCCCCCGCCCGGCGCCGCCACGTCCCCTTCGGCCACGTCGCGCTGCCGGGGGGACAAGGCAGACCCTCAGGGCTGTGCCGGCCCCGACGCGGGCGGGGGGCTGCCCCACGGCTGGTGCTGAGGCCGTGGGGCAGCGGGGCCGGGGCTCACCAGGGCCGGGCTGTCCCAGAGGCGGCGGCACTGCTGCTCCGGGCGGCACCGGGCGGCCGCCGCCACGTCCGGGCACCAGGACGCGGGGCCGCCCTGGCAGGGCTCGGGGACCGCGGCCCGCGCAGCTGAGCGGGGACGGGGACGGTGAGCACGGCCGCGGGAGCGCAGGCCCGGCACCGAGGTCCCTGCGTGCCCCAGGGGTGCCCAGACCCCGTCCCCACCAGCCCCGGGTGCTTGGCCCCGCTCAGCACCCGTCCCCGCCATCCCTCCTGCCTGTCCCCGTGTCCTCCTGTCCCTGCCACCCCCAGGTCCCCACGCAGACCCTGTCCCCGCCATCCCTCCTGCCTGTCCCCGTGTCCTCCTGTCCCCCCCATCCCTGGGCGCACATCCCCATGCAGACCCCGTCCCTGCCATCCCCAGGTCCCCACATAGACCTCGTCCCCATTGTCCCCGCCGTCCCCCTCATGCCTGTCCCCACGATGTCCCGCCATCCCAGGGTCCCCACGCAGACCCCTGGCCCCTCGTGCCTGTCCCCACGATGTCCTGCCACCCCCAGGTCCCCACATAGACCTCGTCCCCATTGTCCCCGCTGTCCCCTCGTGCCTGTCCCCACGATGTCCCACCATCCCAGGGTCCCCCACGCAGACCCCCATCCCCAGGTGCCGTCCCCAAGCACGCTGCCACCCCGGCTGCCATCCCCGCTGTCCCCTGTGTCCACCCCTACGTGTCCCCCTCCCCTCCACCCGGGGTGCCCGTCCCCCCCACCCTCCTGCTCGGGGACGCGGGGCAGGAGAGACCCCCGTTACCTCCCGCCGCCAGCAGCACCAAGAGGAAGGCGGCAGCCATGGCGAGCCCACTCGAGAGGGTGACGGCGGGTGACAGCGGGTGACAGCCGTCCCACCCCGACAGCTTTTATACCCCGGGCTGCGGGGACGGCCGCGCCACTCAGCGTCGCCGAAACCCAAAAAGCCCTTAAAATGGAGCGGCGCCGGCTCGCCAAACCCCTTCCTCCCTCACACCTCCGCCCCCCGCCCCCGCGGCAGGAAGGGGGGACGGGGTGGGGGGGGCTTGCCCCAGCCCCAGGGCCCCCCAGAAACCGCCCCCCGAGCCCCTGCAAGCCCCAGGCCGCGGGTGTGGGGGTGCTGCCCGTGGCCCCAAACCCTCAGCCCGACTGGGGCCGTGCACAGGGCCCTGCGAGGGGCCCACGAGCCCCCCAGAGCCTGGGGTGGGAGGTGGGCGTGGGGCCGGACCCTCGTGGGGTCCTGGGGGTCCGTCTCGGTGTCCCCCCCGTCCCCCCCCACCCTCGGTGGGGTCCTCTGTCCCCGGTCCTCTGTGGGGTCCCGGGGCGGGGGCCGCTGCCCCCCCCGGGGTCGGTCCTGGTGTCCCCGATCCCCCCATGGGCTCCGTGGGGTCCCGGGGGTCTGTCCTGGCCCCCCGTCCCCTCACGGGCTCCTTGGATCCCGGGGGTCGGTCCCGGTGCCCCCCCGGTTCGGTCCCGGTACCCCCGTCCCCTCCCGGGCTCCGGGGGGCCCCGGGGGGCCCCGGGGGGCCCCGGGGGTCCCGCCGCCCCCCCCGTTTCCACAGTAACGGCCTCGCGGCGCTGCCGCCGCCACCACCAGTGGTTGCCACGGCGACCCGCCGCCTTGACGTCACTTCCGTCCCGCGGACACGCCACTTCCGGGCTTTGCGGCGTTCGCGCCCTTTCCCCCCCCCCCCTCCCCATGGCGGGCCCGTGGTGCCGGGCTGGCGGCCCCCCCCGACCTCTGACCTCTGACCCCGTACGTGACCTGCGGCCCGGGGGGGCCCGGAGGGGACTGAGACCGGGGGGGGCCGGGGCTGCCCCGCTCGGGGGGGCCTTGGGGGACCCTCCTGCCGGGGGGGCGATGGGGGGCTCGGGGGGGGGGCTGGTGCCTTTTGGGGGTCCCCGGAGGGGGTCTGAGGGTCCCCGGCCCGAGGGGCTCCCGGGGTCCTGGGTCATGGGGGGGACCCTGGTTCGGGGAGCGGGGGAAGGGAGGTCCTGGTGCCCCGCGGGGGGGCTGGGGGGTCCCTAAAGGGTCCCGCTGCCTGGGGGGGGGGGGAATTTGGGGGGGGCTGGTGTCCTTGGGGGGTCCTGGTGCTGAGAGGTGGTTTTGGGGGGGGGTCCCGGTGCCCTCGGGGGGGTCTTTATGCCAGGGGGTGTGTTTAGGGGGTGTCCGGGGGGGGCTGGTGCCAGGAGGTGTCCGGGGATCTGTGCAGGGCTCCTGGTGCCAGGGTGTGTTGGGGGGGTCCCAGGGTGGTCCGGTGGGCAGGGTGGATTTTGGGGGGGGGGCTTTGAGTGTCCTGCTGCCGGGGTGTGAGGGGGTGGGTGTCCTGGCGTTTTCCTGGCAGCAGGATGAGTTTGGGGGTGCCCTGGAGGAGGGGAGGGAGAGGAGGGGGGTGCTGGGGGGGATGCGGGGGGGTTAGACCTAGGCCTGGTTTGTGTTTTGGGGGGCGAGGGGGTCAGTTTGGGGGTGGGGGCCGCCTCCAGGGAGGGATTCGCAGCATCTCGGGGTGACAGTGGTGGCCGGGGTGTGCCGGGCTTTGGGCTGTGCCGCGTGCCGGCCTTAATTTGCCAGGATCCTTAATTTGCCCGTTTGCTTTCCAGACCCGCCATTAAAATCCTCCCGTGTCCAGCCCCGCTGCTCCGCCCCGGCCCCCACCATGTTTTCGGAGCAGGCGGCCCCCACGGCGCAGGGTTTGCTGGCCCCCCCCTCCGCCGAGGCCTCCACCTTCGCCAGGGTGCCGGTTTCGGCGTACGCCGATTGCTCCCAGCCCTTCCAGCTGGGCGAACGCAGCTTCAGCCGCCAGTACGCCCACATCTACGCCGCGCGCCTCATCCAGATGCGGCCCGTCCTGGAGGAGCGGGCGCGACAGAAGTGGGGTGAGTCAGTTTTGGGGAGTAACCCCCCTCTTTGGGGAAGGAGGGCAAAACCGTGCGGCCGACGCGGCGCCCGCTGGAAGCACTTCGGTGTTTTCTTTTTGCGGGTGCTGCCATCGGTTCCTAAGCTTGCGCAAACGTCAGGAGTCGAATAACCCACGGGTGTTTTTTTGGGGATGGTTTCTCTGCCGGGCGGCGTCCCAACGTTTCTAAAATCACTTTTAAACATCAACAGTGCGGAGAAAACCTTTGTTTTTTTTCTCACCAGGCCAGGTCAAAGCTTCCACTCGCTGTGGGGAGCACAAGTTAAGCGCGAGGGCTGGCGGGGTGAGGGGCTGGCGGGCTCCCCCGGCCAGGAAGCGGGGGGCGGGAGAGGCGCCGCTTGCGCCGGGGGGGGCCGTTTCCCCGCCCGGCGGGGCCGCGTTAGCGGTTAGCGGGTAGCATCCTCGCGCTAAAGAGTTTCCATCTGAAGGCGTAACGGCGACGCTGGATGAAGCAACCGCCTCGCCGCTGCCAAAGCGCAGTGGCTGAGCTTTCTGGCAGGCCTCGGCGCGGCGCATGGCTCCCCGAGCGTGGTAAAAGCCTGTTATCGAATTTCACCCTCTCGGGCCAGCCAAGCTTTCGGCTTTGCCCTTCTATGGAGGTTTTCAGGCCAGCCGCTTGTTTTTCTTTCTCTCCCTGGCCCTGTGGGCTGCGCGGAACCGAGGGGAAGCAAAGCCCGCGCCGGGCTGTGCCGGTTCCACAGCGGATGTCGTTCTTTGGCCGGCCGCCCTGCGCCGTAACCCTGGATTTTGCCGAGGGTGACGGGAACCAGCGGTTTTGTAAAGCTCCGCTTCCTGGAGTCATGTGATGGGTCGAGAGTTCTGGGGTTTGTCTCACAGCGAGAAGTGCCTGCAGGCAAAATCTGGAGAGGGCAGCCCCCCTCCCCCTAAACACACACATTTTGGGGGTTAGAGCCAAGAATAAGAAACTAAAACTGGATTGTTTTTTCTGACTCCGAGCGTTTGCATTCCTGGGATTGATGAACCCGTTGTTTCCAGCTCTGCTGAGCCCGGGGTGCCTGTGATCGCAGCGCGGTGCTTTCCACCGGACAGGAATCACGTTCAGCAGGCGCGTGATTAGCAAAAGGAGAGTTTGGCGGGGCGGGAAAACATCACCCCACCGCCCGCAGCCAGCAGGGACGACCTGACGGAGGAGCCGGCGCGGCAGCGGGCTTTGGCAGCGTTGTTCTGGGAGAGGAGCCCGGCAGCTCTCGCAGCGCCAGCGCAGCCCGGCAGCCAGTCCTCCTCCCTCCGGGGCTCGAGCCTCAGGACGGCTGGGCTTGATTGAAACGGGGGGAAATAAAAGTCCTTACGGGCGCGTAAAGGAGGGGGCTGAAGCATCTCTGGGTCCTTGTGGGTGAGGTGAGAAGTCTTGGTGGTGAGGGAGATGCTTTTTTTGCTGTCTGCAAACGCTCCCCAGCCATAAAGACGACGAAGCGCTGGGGCTGCGATGCTCTTTGCACCTCCCGAGGCGCGTGCTGGTTCCCCCGGCCCGTACCCCCTGTGGATCCCCGGCCCAGGGACCTGTTTGTGCCTTTCAGGCAGAGGAAACCCTGCCGCTCCCCAGCAGCCTGTCTCCATCCCGGGATCTTCCCAAATGCCCGGCTGCGATGGGGATCCTGGCTTCCAGCAGTGATTCTGGGCAGAGGATCTGGCCCTGGCGGAGGCAGAGGTCAGACCTGGGGGTGGTGAACGATCTCTCCTGCCTGTCAAATCTGAGTGGGACGTTTGGGTCGTCTCCTGGATGGGGAGCAGGAACACCAGCAAGGGCAGGAGCACCGGTTCCGTGCCCGGGTGGGACAATCCTGGACCCGTCCACCCTCCCTTCGCAGGCGGAGCTGGACCTGTGGGCCCAGCGGGAGCTCTGCACGCTGTCCTGGGTGGCGGCTGGGAGCTGCAGGTCCCCCAGACCCCAGCATGACCCAGCTTTCCCCCCGCTCCACGCAGAGGAAATGCCTGCAGGCAGTACTGGCTCTCTGGTATGTTCCGTTGGCCCCATCTGGCCTACACATGTGAATTCGGCTCCGTGCCTCGAGGAGAAGCGAGAGGCTTTGCAACGTTCCCCCACCGTCTTTTGCTGGCCTCGACGTTCAGGCCCTTCCAGCTGGTCCCGGCCAGCCTTGAGCCTTGCCTGCCCTCGCAGCTGTCCCCGAGGCCGCCTGAGCCCCCGTTTCTCTCCGCAGGGAACGACCTGGCCCTGAAGAAGCTCTGTGAGCTGCGGGCGGGCGAGAAGTGCTGTGTGGTGGGGACGCTCTTCAAGGCGATGCAGCTGCAGCCCTCCATCCTGCAGGAGATCAGCGAGGAGGTAACAGCGGGGACGTTCCCTCCCGTGGGGCTCCCCCATCTCCTCCACACGGCTCTGCCAACGCACATCGGGACCTCGGCTGGCTTCCCATTGCTTCCCTCGTGCTCGCTGTGGCCGAGCAAGCGGGAACTGCCAGGGCTTTGACCTGGGGAGCCGGTGTATAATCTCTGTGCCTACCCCGTCTGAGACGCCGCCGCTCTTGGTGCCACCCCTTTGTGCCAGCGTGCACCATGTATGCGCCTGCTTGGTGTTGCTTTTCCTGCCCTTGGAGGGTTTGGATCCAGCAGAGCAAACCCCCTTTCCCTGCTGCAGGGGAGGAGGATGAGGGGGGCGTCCAGGGAAGCTCTGCCGTCCCCATGCGGTGCCGGGGGCCCATCTGCTCCCAGCCGGCTCGTGGGGAGCACGTTGGGAAGTTTGGAGCCTGCTTGTCACGGCATGAGGTTAGCACCGTGCCTGCCGGGCAGGGTTCAAAGGGAGCAGAGCGCTTGCCGGGGCGGTGATTGCAAACACATTTCCCGAGGCGAGCCAGAGCGCCGTCTCCCGCCGCCTGGCTGAGCCGCTTCCTCCTTGGCCAGGGAGCCGCGCTCGTGTTTGCTTCGCCGGGGCGCTGCGGGGAGGCGTTAAGCAAAACCAGCTCGTCCGGGTGGCGTGCAGCTGGGCGAGCAGCGCCGAGAGCTGCCGGGGCCCCCAAAGCGCCGCCTTCAAAGTGGCAGCGGGGGCGTTGGCCAGGCCGGCGGTGGGGGGCCGCGCCGGCGGCTCTCATGAGTCACGCGCCCGCGCTCTGGTTTCCACGAGCGGGGTTTGGCTGGGCGGGGGGGAAGGGCCCTTTGGGGCAGCTCGGCCTTGCTGAGGCCATCACAGCCTGCCCTGTCCCCCCCCCAGCACAACCTGGTGCCTCAGCCCCCCTTGCCCAAGTACATCCACCCCTCCGACGAGCTGATCCTGGAGGATGAGCTGCAGCGGATCAAACTGGAAGGAGCCGTCGAGGTGCAGAGGCTGGTGACAGGTAGGGGACGATGGCTCCTTGGTGGGAGCCACCTCCTGGGCCCTGGCCGGGGGCTGACTGCCCGCTCTGTGCCGTAGGGACCATCTTTGCCGTGTACGGCTCCGAGCAGGACGATGGCAAGTTCCTGGTGGAGGATCACTGCTTCGCCGACCTGCCCCGGCTGCTGCCCTGGAAAGGCCCCAGCACGGACCGGTGAGTCTCCGCGGCGACCGGAGCGGGGCTGGCACTGCGTCCCCTGCCGTATCCCCGAGCCCTGGGGACCGTTTGCCCCATGCGCCCATTAGAGTAGGTGCCTCGTGCCAAGAGAGATCGCGGACGGGGGCTCGTGTCCCCGACGCGTGGCGCTCTGAAGCCCCTTGGTGTGGGCAGCCCTGGCGTCGCCGTGCGGGCAGGGGTTGGCGCAGGCAGGGAGCACGGCGTGCTGCCCGAGCCTCTCCGCCTAGGTTCGTCCTGCTGGTGTCGGGGCTGGGGCTGGGCAGCGGGAGCGGCGAGTCCCTGCTGAGCACGCAGCTGCTGGTGGACGTGGTGACCGGGCAGCTGGGCGCCGAGGGCGAGCAGAGCTGCGCCGCGCAGATCTCCCGTGTCATTCTGGCGGGGAACCTGCTGAGCCAGAACACGCAAAGCCGGGATACCATCAACAAGGTACGGCGGGGAAGGGGTCTTCAGCCTCCACCGTGCTCTCCGGGGCCCTGGCTGGCACGGGGAGTCCCGTGGAGGTGGGGAAGGAGGAATCGGAGAGGGCACGGGGTTGTGCCCTCACTGTTTCCCCACTGACCCAGGCCAAGTACTTGACCAAGAAGACCCAGGCGGCGAGCGTGGAGGCCGTGAAGATGCTGGATGAGATCCTGCTGCAGCTTTGCGTGAGTGCTTGGAGCGGGATAGGGTTGGCCGGGGACTCGGGTACCTTCTTAGGCAGGGAGCCTGGCTCCCGAGCCAGGGAAGCAGCGCTCTGCCAGCAGCCCAGGGGTGCGGGGTGGCAAACACCCCTTCCCTGGCCCCCAGCTTCCCTTTGAGCACCGCATTTGGTGCCGTACGGGAACGCAGCAAGAAGGGGAGGCAGCTCACAGCCCAGCTTCAGATCCCTCTCCCGGCATCTGGTCTCTGCGGTGAAGCCAAGCGGGGAAGTGGCAGGAGCCAAATCGGGGAGCGAGGCAGGGCCGGCAGCAGACTCCAGCCGGGGCTTTGCTCTGAGCCCCTTGGAAGGAGGGTGGTTTGGCCGTCCCCGGTAATCCCCGCTCTGCCCGCAGACCTCCGTGCCCGTGGACGTGATGCCCGGTGAGTTTGACCCCACCAACTATACGCTGCCCCAGCAGCCGCTGCATCACTGCATGCTGCCCCTCGCCAGCGCCTACTCCACGCTCCGGCTGGTCACCAACCCTTACCAAGCCGACGTGGATGGCGTCAGGTAAAAAATCGTGGCGCGCCACCGGCTCTGTGACAACTGCTGGCGGCGTGGGATCGCGGGGCAAGTCACGGCAAGTACAGCCATCCGAATCTCTCCCTCCTTCTCCCAAAACGTTGTAGGTTTTTGGGGACGTCAGGGCAAAACATCAGCGACATCTTCAAATACAGCAGCATGGATGACTACCTGGAGATCCTGGAGTGGACGCTGCTGGCGGGACACATCAGCCCCACAGCCCCGGACACCCTGGGTAAGGCGAGAGCTGGGTGGCTGCCGAGGTTTGAGGGGTGTTTGCCCCCCTCGAAGTGGTCCAGGTGCAGGTTCCCCTCCTAATTTCCATCCCTCCCAGGCTGCTACCCCTTTTACAAATCGGACCCTTTCATCCTCACCGACTGCCCTCACGTCTACTTCTGCGGCAACGCTCCCCGCTTCCAGTCCAAGCTGCTCAAAGGTGAGTCCCGCAGCCTGCAGGACCCCCCGATCCTCGCTCAGGGCTGGGAGCCCGCGCCGGGGAGCCCACCGAGGGCTCACGCGCCTGATGCCCGCCTGTCTTTGCAGGGGAGGACGAGCAGCAGGTCCTGCTGGTGACGGTGCCTGCCTTCAGCACCACGCAGACCGCCTGCCTCATCAACCTGCGCAACCTCAGCTGCCAACCCATCAGCTTCTCGGGCTTCGGGGCCGAGGACGATGACGGGGACATGGAGGTCGCACACTGACTGAGCAGGCAAGGCACGGACTCGATAAACCCCTGGCCCCTCGGAGGGTCCTGGTGGCCACACCTTGGTGTCATCCCCGGGAGGGCTGGCATGGAGCTGCCGGGGCACGGGAGAGAAGAGATGCTCGTACCAATATAACTTGATTTATTTGTGTAACAAAAAACTGTGTGGAGGGGACAGGGGCTGCGCCTGCCTCCATGCGGGCCCTGCCCTGGAGAGCGGGACCACCCTTGCCAGCCCCGCTGTGCCGGGAGACGGGGATGGGGCGAGGGCTGGGTCCTGCTTCACCCCCTCCCTTGCCAGGCAAGGGCTGGCACTGCCCAGCCCCGAGGGACGGGGCAGCACGTCCTTTCCTGCCTGGCTCTGGAGCCGGGCGAGGGGGACGCTCCGCAGCCGCCCAGCCTTCGGGGCGAGCATCGGCATGGCGTGCCCTGCAGTCCTAGGAAGCAGCATGGGTGAGGAGCTGGAGCCCACCCAGGGCGGGCTACCCAGAGCGGGCTGCCCGGGGCTCGAGGAAGGCTTTAGAAGCGGATGCCAGAGCCTGCGGCAGGCGAAACCAAACCAACCGCGAGCATCCGGCCTTGGCTCGAAGCAGGAGCGAGGGGACGAGCATCTCCTAGTCACCAAAGTTCACGGTGTAGGTCTCGGCTGTGGTGAAGGGCTGCGCCGTCCCCGTGCCCAGCTCCCAGGCCTCTGTCTCCGTCACCAGCTCAGTCACCACCTCTGTTTCCGTCTCCATCTCCCAGGTGCCGGCTGTGGGTGGCTCTTGGCTCCAGGGCACGTAGGCTGTGCTGCTGATGGGGAAGGGCAGGGCCGTGGTGGGCGGCGGGGCCGTGGGGCCACTGGCGGTCGTGGTGGCATTGAGACGCCGCAACCTCATCTGCTGCCGGAGTCGCATGCGGTGCCGGAGGCGCATACGCAGGCGCATGCGTTCGCGGGGCGTCATGGGGCGGCCGGGCACGATGCGGCGGATGGGCCGGTTCCCGTTCATGGCCATGATCTCCCGGATGCGTTTCCAGTTGGAACGTGACAGGACAAAGTTGCACTGGGTGGCCCCGATGTCGTAGAAGACGTTGCAGGTCTTGACGCTGGGGTTGTAGCCCTCGGCCCGAGCCGAGACGCGGTACTCGCCCGGGTTCAGGATGCGCCAGTAGTCCCCGCCACTGGCTGCGGACAGTAAGGGGAGGCAGCGGGGTGGGAAGGAGGCAGCGCGGTGCTGCCGGCACCCCTGCCCAGCACCCTACCCTGCACCCTACCTGTCTTGATGTTGTGGTTGATGCCCCCCACAACGATGGTGGCGTTGGCGATGGGTTCTCCCTGCTGATCCGTCACCAAGCCCTTGATGCCCCGATGGACCTACGCGAGGAAAGGGGACGAGAGGAGCCACGTGGGGCAGGCAGGGCAGCTGCCGGCTCCCTGCCCGGCGTGTCCCAGCACCTACCTGCTCCATGAAGGTGAGCAGCGACTCCTTGTTGTTCTCCCACTCCTGCTGCAGCTCGCTCTCATGGGGGAACTTGTCGCAGCCCAGGTAGATGGAGAGCTCCAGGCAGTTGGTGTGCAGGTAGCTGAAGTCATTCATGCCTGTAAAACAAACAACCAAGCGCCCACCCAGTCGCTCGCTCACACCTTCAGGTGGAAGGAACACGGGGTGGGCAGGCAGGCCGACGCCGTGTGGCGTGGCACCCACTTACTGCCAGCCCGGGGGTGCCACTTGGCCCCCTGCACGATGCCCATGGCGTTGGTCATGTCCTGCGTGTGGCAGCCCCCACGGAAGGTCTCGGTCATGGTGAGGTGGGCCGAAGCGTAGGAGATGGCGAGCCAGCGGAAGATGGCGTGGTCAGGCGTCTCCTGCAGCTCGGGGTTGTCGTCCTCGTAGTCATCCGGCGGGCGAGGAACGGCTGCCGGCGTCTCGCTGACGGGCCGGGCCGTGTCGAAAGGGTAGGACACCAGCTTCTCCCCGCCCTGCAGGTTGGCTCCCAGCACGAAGGGGTTCTTGTCCATCCACGCCATGACGGCCCGCGTCTCCACCGCCACCTGCCGAGGCGGGCATGGCAGCGTGAGACACCACCTCCCCACCACCGCCCCGCCGCCGTGCCCCGTGCCGTGGCTCACCGTGGCATCCTCAGCCAGGTAGTGCTCTGGGATGGGGATGTGGTAACTGGGGAACTTGTGGGGCACCAGCCTCCTCTCCTCGGCCGCCCACAGCGCCGAAGCCAAGTCAGGGAAGTTCTCAAAGAGATCGTAGCCCTCCTCCGTCCAGTGGCCCAGCGCCCAGTTGCCCAGCTCGGAGCCCTGCGGGCAGCCCAGGGCAGCGGTGAGCCCGCCGTCCCATCCCACCATCCCATCCCACCACCCCGCCGTCCCATCCCACCGCCCCGCTGTCCCCTGCCGTCCCCTTACCGCCTCGCGGGCCAGCTCATAGCCATCGGGGTTGAGGGACGGCACGAGGTGGATGCGGGTTTCGGATACCAGGCTCCGCACCCGGGGGTTGCCGTCGTGGTACTCCTTGCACAGGAACTGCATCAGCAGGAGCAGCAGCTCCCGGCCCAGCACTTCGTTCCCGTGCAGCCCCGCCGTGTACCTGAATTCGGGCTCGCCTGCGGGCAGGGTACAGGCAGGGTCAGTGTGCTACCTGCACCCCTGCCTGCGCCAGGGGACCGCGGCCGGGTCCCCCCGCACCTTCCCTTCCTCACCCGTCTCGTGCTCGCCCGGGTTGTCGGAGATCTCCATGGCGTAGATCTTCAGCCCCCGCGAGCTCTTGCCGATGTTGTAGATGCGGGTGATGGTGGGACACTCCTCATTCACCACCTTCATCAGCTGCGGGCGCAGGGGGGGAGACAGCGATGGGGGGGCAGCGCTTGGCGGGGGCTGAGCCCACCCCCCGTGGAGGAACCCACCCCCATGAAGGAGCCCGCCCCGTGGAGGTGCCCACCCCGTGGAGGTGCCCACCCCACCGAGGTGCCCACCAGCGCTGAGGTGCTCACCTGCCTCATGTCCTTGTAGGTGTGGTGGCGAAAGTCCAGGTTGTCGGTGGAGGTCACCTCATTCTGCTGGGCGTAGTAGCTGCTGACGGCTGCAGAGGGGACAAAGACGCAGTGGGGGGGGGGCCAGGGAGCCGTAACCCCCCCCCCCCAGTCCCTGCTTTGGGGTGGCTCTTACTGGAGAGGGGGCAGCCCAGGACCTCGAGGCGCAGGCAGAGGCTGCCGTTCCACGTCTGGGGGTAGATGCGGATGTAACGGGCAACCATGGGTTCGGGAAACTCAGTCAGCACCGGCGTGTCCTTGTCCACGTTGCCGTAAAACATCTGCCGAGGGGGGCGAGATGTAGCCGAGGGTGGGGAGAGAGTCCCTAACATCCCCCTTCCCACCCCGAACCAGCCCGTTTTGGGGTCCTGTACCATCTCCTCGTAGCCGTTGGAGTACATCACCCAGTTCTGGCTGTCGTTGCTGAAGCCCACGTAGAAGCTGGTGACAAAGTCCTCGCTGTGGGAGGAAGGGGACAGGTTGGGAGGGGGGGTCCCCAAGCTGCTCCCCCACCCCGTGTCCCCGGATCCGTCCCCTCTGGCTCGTCCCCAGCCCCGTACTGGATCTGGGAGTCACGGCCCTGGGTGATGACGCCGGTGAACTTGGTGGTGCGGCGGGTGTCCACCTCGATCCAGTGCGCCCGGCTGTCGTCCTCGGCGCACCAAGCCCCGTCAAAGAAATCGTCCTCATTGACGCCCGCCTGGGGTGGGGACAGCGAGGGGGTCGTGGGTGGGGGGGTCCGCCAGCGCAGGGGGGTGGGCGCGGGGTGGGCGACCCTCACCTGCATGTTGAGGCGCCCGCGCTGGGCACCCAGCCCATGGCGCAGCATGGAGGAGGCCAGGATCTGGTCGTCCTCGATGCGGTGGGACTCCAGGCCGATGGGGGGACATCCTGGAGGTGGAGGTGGAAGGTGATGGGCATCCCCTCCCCCCCAGAGGGGTGCCCGCTTCCCCCCCGGGAAACGGGGACACTCACTTGTCTTCTCCTCTGGAGGGGCCCATTCATCCTCGTCCGGCTCCCACTTCTTCCCTCCTGGTTTTTTGGGTTTTCCTGGAAAAGGGGTGCGTGAGGGGGGGCAGAGCCTGGGGGGCTGGGGGAAAGGGGACGGGGATGGGGGGCTGCCACCCACCTTTGCGGTCCCGGCCCTTCTCCTCCGCCCAGGGGTCCTCCTCCTCCTCCTTGCTGCTGCCGCCTTTCTTGGGCTTCCCTGGGGTGGGAGAGCGGCTGGTGGGGACGTGCCACCCACCCCGGGGACATGCCACACGCCCCGTGGATGTGCCACCGATCCTGGGGATGTGACACCTGCCCCAGGGACATGCCACCCACCCCGTGGATGTGCCACCCACCCCGAGGACGTACCGTCTACCCTGGGGACGTGCCACCCGCCCCAGGGATGGGCCATCCACCACGGGTATGTGCCACCCACCCCGAGGATGTGTCACCCGCCCTGGGGACATGCCACCCGCCCCGGCACCCAGCCCCTGCCCATCTCTCACAGGGTTTGAGTTTCTCCTCATCCGTCTCCATCTCGTCCTCTTTGTCCGGGTGTTTCCTGGGCTTCGGCGGGGGGGGCAGCCCGTACGCCACTGCGGGGTGCAAACGGGGAGGGGGGGCTGGGACACCACTATAGGGCTGGGGAGGGAGGGGTGGGTGCCACCGGTTGGAGCCCAGCTGGGCACGGAGGGAGATCCCCCCCCCCAGCTCGTTACTCACGGTCATCGTAGTCGGGTCGCTCGAAGCCGTCCTCGTAGTCCCCTTCGGTCACCAGGACGGGCGGTGGGGGGGGCTGTGGGGGTGGCACCTCCGGCTTCGCTGGAGAGGGTGAAAAAGGCCGTGCTGCAGATTTGGGGGGGGGCAATGGGGGTACCCCCATGTCCCTGTGGGGTCCCCCATGCTTCTGTGGCATCCCTGTGCCCCTATGGGATCCCCCATGTCCCTGTGGGGTCCCCCATGCTTCTGTGGGATCCCTGTGCCCCTGTGGGATCCCCCATGTCCCTATGGGGTCCCCCATGCTTCTGTGGCCTCCCTGTGCCCCTATGGGATCCCCCATGTCCCTATGGGGTCCCCCATGCTTCTGTGGCATCCCTGTGCCCCTATGGGATCCCCCATGTCCCTGTGGGGTCCCTCATGCCTCTACAGATCCCCACAACTCTACTGTGCCCCCGGGGGTCCCCCATGTCCCTACAGGGTCCCCATGTCCCCGCAGGACCCCTCTATATCCCCACGGGATCCCTGTACCCCCAAGAGATCCCCATGCCCCTATGGGGTCCCCTGCACCCCTTATGCAGTCCCCATGCCCACCCCAGCTCCAGGCTGCCCCCAAAATGATGTTCCCCTGTGTCCTCAAGGCTGGGGACTGTCCCC
Organism: Calonectris borealis; assembly: GCF_964195595.1. Classification (NCBI taxonomy): domain Eukaryota; kingdom Metazoa; phylum Chordata; class Aves; order Procellariiformes; family Procellariidae; genus Calonectris; species Calonectris borealis. The sequence continues at coordinate 6,575,849 of NC_134338.1, read as the reverse complement.
CCCACTCCATTCCAGGCAGTGCCAGCCCCCCCTTGTCCCGCTGTCACCCCACTTACGTGGCTCCTCGGGCTGGGGCCAGACCCTCTCCGGTTTCTTCCTGCGCGGGGGCTTGCGGGGTTTCTGCTGCCGCCGGATGTACTCGACTGGGGACAGAAAGAGGGGGTGGCACTGACTTTGGGGGTGCGAGGCAGAGGGGTAGGGGGGGGACACCCCCTCCCTCCCTCCCTGCAGGAGGGGGGACCCCAGCGGTCCCCCCCACCCGCGCCCTGGCACCGTACAGTCCTCGTAGTCCTCCCGCTCCAGCTGCTCGTTGTAGTCCAGTGTCGGTGGCTCCGGCTCCTCGGGGACCTCTGCGGGGAGGGGGCACGTGGGGAAGGGGCGCAGGGGGTGGCCCTGGGGTGGAGGGAGGTGGCACCAGGGAGCAGGGAGGTGACATTGGGGTGCAGAGAGGTGGCATTTGGGAACAGGGAGGTGGCCCCGGGTTGCAGGGAAGTGGCCCTGGGGTGCGGGGAGGTGACTCCAGGTTGCAGGGAGGTGGCACTTGGAAAGAAGGAGGTGGCCCCAAGGTGCAGGGAGGTGACACTGGGATGCAGTGAGGTGGCCCTGGGGTGCAGGGGGGTGGCCCTGGGGTGCAGGGGGGGTGGCACTGGGGTGCAGGGGGGGTGGCACTGGGGAGCAGGGAGGTGGCCCTGGGGTGCAGGGATGTGGCACTGGGGTGAAGAGTGGTGGCCCTGAGGCACAGGGAGGCGACACTAAGGAGCAGGGAGGTGACACCGGGGTGCAGGGAGGTGGCATTTGGGAACAGGGAGGTGGCCGTGGGGTACAGGGGAGGGTGGCACCGGGGTGCAGGGAGGTGGCCCCGGGGCAGGGCACTCACCAGGCTCGGGCTCGGGGCGCCAGTCCTCCCGACCCAGCTCCCAGGGCTCGCTCGGTGGCTCCTCCAACTCCCCTGGGGACAGGGACACAGAGCGAGGGGCTGGCGGTGCCCCGCAGCCCCCCCAGCCCCCCGGCAGCCCCACGCCAAAAGAAAATCCCCTCAGGGAGGAAGGCTGGTGGGGGCGGAGGGGGGTGACCCCAGCCGGACGAAGCCCAGCCGGCCATGGGGTGCCACCGGGAAGCTGAGCGGGACACGGGGTGACGCCATGGTGTGCCAAGCCCCCCCCCCAACCCAACCTGGCTGGTGGTGAGATTGGGCCCCCCAAGACTCACCTCGGCCACCTCCATCCTCCTCCTCGTAGGGTGAAGGCTGCTCCGGGAACCGGGGTGTCCCCGCATCGTCCTTGCCCCGCGGGGGCTGTGGGGTGGGGGGGGGCTCCTGGGGGGTGGTTGGTGGCTCCGGTGGCTTCTTGCCGGAGGGTTTTTTGGTGGCCTTGGGTGGCTTCTCCTTGGGCTTTTTGGAGCCTTTTGGGGGTTTTTCAGAGCCTTTTGGGGACTTCTCCTTGGGCTTCTTGGGGGGCTTGTCCTTGCCCCTGTCCCTGTCCCTGTCCCTGTCCTTGTCCTTGTCCTTCTTGGAGCCCCGGGGTCTCTCCTTGGGCTTCTTGGTGGGTTTGGGAGGTTTTTCCTTCTTCCCCTTCTTGGGTTTCTCGGGCTCCGTCAGCCGCCCCGGGGACCCTGGGGAGGGGGGGCAGCCGCCCCGCCGCGGCGTGAGAGGCGGCCATGGCCGGGCTGGGGGGGTCCCCGCGTCCCGCTGCCCCCCCCCCCAGCCCCCGGGGGACCCCGGCGGTGCCCGCTACCGGGGCAGCCCCGACCCGCGGTGCCGGTGCCGCTCGCTCACCGGTGCTGGTGTCGGTGCTGGTGTCGGTGCGGAAACCCAGGTCGGTGCCGAAGCCCAGGTCGGTGCCGAAGCCCAGGTCGGTGCCGAAGCCCAGGTCAGTGCCGTCCCCGTCGCCGTCCCCGTCGCCCTCCCCGCGCTCCCCGGGGCCGAGGAAACCGCGCAGAAACGCCTCGATCTCGGCGTCGGTGAGCGCGGGCGGCGCGGCGGGGCCCGGGGCGGCCCCGGGCGGCAGCAGCGGCAGCAGCGCGGCCGCCAGCAGGAGGCAGGAGCGGGGCGGCCCCGCCAGCCCCATCGCCGCGTCCGCCGCACCGGCCCCGGCCCCTGCCCCGGCCCCGGTCCCGGCCCCGGCCAGCCCGGGCGGGCGGGCTGGGGGCGGGCGCAGGAGCCGGGGGCGGCACCGAGCTGCAGCGGCGCCGCGCGGGACCCGCTCGGCTCCGGCACTGCACGGGACCGGCACTGCACGGGGACCGGCACTGCACCGGCACTGCGCGGGGACTGCACTGGCACTGCACGGGGACCGGCACTGCACCGGCACTGCACCGGCACTGCGCGGGGACCGGCACTGCATCGGCACTGCACCGGCACTGCACGGGACCGGCACTGCACCGGCACTGCACGGGGACCGACACTGCACCGGCACTGCACCGGCACTGCACGGGGACTGGCACTGCACCGGCACTGCACGGGCACTGGCACCGCACCGGCACTGCACCGGCACTGCACGGGGACCGGCACTGCACCGGGACTGGCACTGCACGGGGACTGCACTGGCACTGCACGGGGACTGCACCGGCACTGCACGGTACCAGGAGTGCGCTGGCACTGCACCGGGTCTGGGACTGCCCGGGAACCCGCACTGCACGGGCACTGGCACTGCACCGGCACCGGCACCGCACGGGGACCGGCACTGCACGGAACCGGGACGGCACTGGCAGTGCACCAGCACTGCTTGGGACCCGCACTGCGCGGGGACTGGCACTGCACTGGCACTGTGTGGGATCTGGGTTGCACGGGGACCAGCACTGCATTGGCACTGGCACGACATGGGAACCCGCACTGCACAGGACCTGGCACTGCACGGGGACCAGCACTGCATCGGCACTGGACTGCGTGGGCACCGGCACTGCGTGGGAGCTGGCACGGCACTGGTTGGGAACCAGCACTGCACCAGCACTGGCGCTGCGCCGGCATTCACACTGCACCAGCACCGTGCGACCGCAGCAGCACTGCATGGGCACCCACGCTGGCACCACGCGGGCAGCAGCACCACGCGCAGTGCACTGGCCTGGCACCAATACTGCAGCGGAATGGGCGCTGGCACTGCGCCTGCAGCAGCGGCACCGACACCATGCCCACTGCACAGCGCCTGCACGCGCTGCGCCCCTTTGCACACCCACGGCAGGCGTCGCGCACGGAGACACCGCGCCCTGCGCGCCAGCGCCGCGTGTGCACGTGGCCCACAGAGCCCACGCTCACGCGCTGCAGCCTGGCACGGACGCACAGACACCGCGTGGGCACACGCACTGCACACGTGGCACTGCACGCACACGCTGCATGCGTGACGCTGCACGCACAACACGCGGGAGCCCCACCAGCGCACAGAGCAGCACGCTGACGCGTTGCCCACGCACCGCACATGCGTCCCTGCACACGCGTGGGCGACTGCCCACGGGCTCCCTGCACACGCACTGCAAACGGAGCACGCAGAACGCGCTGCATGCAAGCAGGTACCACGCACACGGACCATGCATCGCACGTGGGACGCAGCGCACACGCGCTGCACACGCAGTCCATGCACACGCGTGACGCCCCTCCCCCGACTGCCCCCCGCCCACCCCGTTCCCCGGGAAGGGGGGGCAGGATGGGGTGCGCGGCCCCTCCAGCCCCCCCCGGGTGCCACCCGAAGCGCGAAGGGGGTGCGGTGGGTGCCCCCCACCCGCCCCGGCCCCGCAGGCTCCCCGGGCCGTGCGGTGGCCGTGGGGCCACGTGGCGGGCTCAGGCCGCCCACACTCGTCCCACGCGTGGCCCCCCCGGCCGTGAGTCACTTCCCAGCAATGCTGCGGCTGGGGCCTGCGGGGAGATGGGCGGGGAGGCCCCCGCCCTGCGCCTCCCAGTGCCTCCCAGTGCAGCTCCCAGTGCCTCCCAGTGAGCCTCTGCTGCAGCCCCACTGCACCCATGCAGCACCCAGTAGTGCCCCCCGCTTCCAGCTCTGCTCCCAGTACAGCCTCCCCGACCCGTTACGGCTCCCCCAGTTCAGCCCCCGCCAGTACAGCCCCCCCCCAGTACAGCCCCACCATTCCCAGTACAGCAACCCAGTAGAAACCCCTCCCAGCGCAGCCCCACCAGTACAGCTCCCAGTATACCCCGCGCACCCAGTACAGCCCCCCCAGTACAGTCCCCACCCACTACAGTCCCACAGTACAACCCCCTCCCAGTACAGCCCCACCGGTACAGCTCCCAGTACACCCCTTCCACTTCAGCCCCTCCCCCGTATAGCCCTCCCAATTCAGCTCCCAGTATAGTCCCCCTTCCCAGTACAGCCTCCCCCCAGTAGACCCCCCCTGGCAGGGCAGAGAGCTGGGACCCCCCCCCCGGGGGGGTGGCCCACGGGTGGCACCCGGTCCCCTTGGTGACAATGGGTCCCAACAGGCTGGGGGGTGCCGGGAGGGCGGGGGTCCCAGCGGGGTGGGGCCCGCTCTCATCAGGGTGGAGGGGTCCCATGAGGGTGGGAGGGTTCCAGCGGGGTGGGGGGCCCCAGGAGTGTAGAAGGGTCCCAGGAGGGTGGGGACAGCAGGCGGGGTGGGGGTCCCAGCGGGGGGGGGGGGGGGGGGGGAGTGGTCCAGGAGGGTGGGGATCCCAGCGGTGGGGGGGGGGGGGGGGGGGTGTCCCATGAGGGTGGGGGTCCCAGCAGAGTGGAGGGGTCCCATGAGGGCGTGGGGGTCCCAGCAAGGTGGGGGGGTCCCAGTGGGGGGGGGGGATCCCAGGAGGGTGGGATGGTCCCAGCAGTGGGGGGGGGATCCGAGGAGGTTGGGGGGGTCCCAGTGGGGAGGGGGAGTCCAGTGGGGTGGGGGGGTCCCAGTAGAGTGGAGGTCCCAGGGCTCGGTGCCCCCCATCCCTACTGTGAAGGTCCCCACTCGAGGCCACGTGCCCCCCCCGGGGGAGCCCACGCGGGGCCAGGACCGTCCCCCCCCCCCCCCGTCCCCACCCTTTCCTGCTGCCTGAGTCACGGCCGCCGCCTTCCGGGTGTTCCGCGGCTGTTGGGGCGTCCGTCTGTCCTGCCGCGGCCCGCTGCCGTCTGCCTGAGCGAGGGGCTGTCCGACTTTTGGGGTGTCCGTCTGTCTGTCTGTGTGGTTGTCTGTCCATTGGGGGGAGGGGGGGATCTGTTGGGGTGTCCATCTGTCCGTGCAGGTGTCTGTTTGTCTCTCGGGGTGTTCTTCACGGTGTCTGTCTGTCCATCGCAGGGTGTGTGCCTCTGGGGGGTATCCATCTGTCTGTCCCGGGGGCTTCCCACCCACTCGGCTGTGTCTGTCTGTCTGCCAGGGCGTCTATCTGTCCTTCCAGGTGTTCACCTACCCATTGGGGTGCCTGTGTGTCTGTAGGGGTGTCCGTCTGTCCTTCCGTCCGTCTGTCCGTCGGGGTACATCTGGCCATTGGGGTGTCTGTCTGTCTTCCTGGGTGTCCATTTATTGGGGTGTCTGTCTGTCCATGGGGGTGTCCATCTATCCATAGGGTCGTCCATCTGTATGTAGGGGTGTCTGTCCATCCTTCTGGGTGTCCATCTGTCCATTGGGGCGTCCATCTACCTGTCAGGGTGTCCACCTGTCCTTCTGGGTGTCTGTCTGTCCTTCTGGGTGTCCATCTGTCCATTGGGGGGTCCATCTGTCTATTGGGGGGTCCACCTGTCCTTCTGGGGTATCCACCTGTCCTTCTGGGTGTCTGCTGGGGTGTCTGTCTGTCCTTCTGGGTGTCCATCTGTCCATTGGGGGGTCCACCTGTCCTTCTGGGTGTCTGCTGGGGTGTCTGTCTGTCCTTCTGGGTGTCCATCTGTCCATTGGGGGGTCCACCTGTCCTTCTGGGGTGTCCACCTGTCCTTCTGGGTGTCTGCTGGGGTGTCTGTCTGTCCTTCTGGGTGTCCATCTGTCCATTGGGGGGGTCCATCTGTCCACTGGGGTGTCCACCTGTCCTTCTGGGTGTCTGCTGGGGCATCTGTCTGTCCATCTGTCCGTCGGGGCACCCATCTCCCTATTGGGGTGTTCTTGCCCTCCTGGCTCTCACCATCTCATGGTGTCCCTCCATCCACAGGTCCATCCATCCATCCCTCCGCTCCACCACTCCACCCGTGACCACCTCCCTGACGCCATGTACACCGCGCTCCCCAAAAGGTACCACCCCCCTCCCCACCTCCCCCCCCCATCCCTCCCCCAGCTCACGCCGCCCCTCGCCCCGCAGCGGTTCCCCCTTCGGCCCCGCCGCCGCCCGCCCGGGGCTGCACATCTGGCGGGTGGAGAAGCTGCGACCGGTGGAGGTCCCCGAGGCGACGTGGGGCGTCTTCTTCTCGGGGGACGCCTACCTGGTGCTGCACAACGGGCCGGACGAGCGAGCCCACCTCCACCTCTGGATGGGTGAGCCCCGGGGTGGGTGGGTGGGTGGGGGGTGGCGGTGGGACCGGGGGGCTCAGCGCTGGCTGCCGCCGCAGGCCGGGATTCCTCGCGGGACGAGCAGGGTGCGTGCGCCCTCCTCTCCACCCAGCTGAACGCGCTGCTGGGCGAGCGCCCCGTGACACACCGCGAGGTGCAGGGCAACGAGTCCGACGTCTTCATGGAGTACTTCCCCCGCGGCGTCACCTACCAGGTATGGGTGCTGAGCACCCCTGCTGGGTGCTCCCAGCGCTCAGCATCCCCACTGAGCGCTCAGCATCCTGACCAGGCTCTCAGCATCCCGGATGGGTGCTCAGCATCCCTACTAGGTGCTCAGCATCACCACTGATCTCTCAGCACCTTCACCACCTTGTTTATTCCCCACTGACCACATGGGACCTCCTCTGGGTGCTGAGCATCCCGAGTAGGTGCTCAACCTCCCTGGTGGGTGCTCAGCATCCCCTCTGGGGGGGGATGGGTGCTCAGCATCCTTGCTGGGCGCTCAACACCTCTACCATGTGCTCAGCATCCTCTGGGGGGGCTCAGCCTCCCTGATGGGTGCTGAGCATTCCTGATGGGTGCTGAGCATCCTTGCTGGGCGCTCAACACCTCTTACCATGTGCTCAGCATCCTCTGGGGGGGTTCAGCCTCCCTGATGGGTGCTGAGCATTCCTGATGGGTGCTGAGCATCCTTGCTGGGCGCTCAACACCTCTACCATGTGCTCAGCATCCCCTCCGGGTGCTCAGTATCTCTGCTGGGTGCTCAGCCTCCCTGGTGGATGCTCAGCGTCCCCTCCGGGTGCTCAGCATCCCTGATGGGTGCTTGTCACCCCCTTTGGGTGCTGGGCACCCTCACTGAGCACTCAGCACCCCCATTGGGTGCTGGGCACCACCACCGGGCTCTCAGCACCCCTGTGCCGGCAGGAGGGTGGCGTGGACTCGGCGTTCAAGCCCACCCGCCCCGGCGCCGGCGCCGGCCCCGTGCGCAAACTCTACCAGGTGAAGGGCAAGAAGAACATCCGGGCCAGCGAGCGGGGCCTGAGCTGGGCCAGCTTCAACACCGGCGACTGCTTCATCCTCGACCTGGGCGAGGTGGGTTGGGGGCCACCACGGTGGCCCGGAGGAGGTGGGATGGCTCTGTCACCACCGTCCCTCTCCATGTCCCCCAGAGCCTTCTCGCCTGGTGCGGGGCGAAGCGCAACGTGTCCTTCTGGTGGTCCATCCCTTGGGGCGTCTGGTTGTCAAAGCGTCTGTCCGTCCGTAGGGTCTGCCTGGTTTTCTGGGTGTCGGTCTGCTGGGATGTCTGTCTGTCCTTCTGAGTGTCATCTGTCCTTCCAGGTGTCCATCTGTCCATCTGTTGAGGCATCTGTCTGTCCATAGGGGTGTCTGTCTGTCCTTGGAGATGTCTGTCTCTTGGGGGAGCCGTCAATCAGTAGGGGTGACTCCCTTTCCATAGGTGTGTTTGATTGTTGGGGTATCTGTCTGTCCATCTGGGTGTCCATCCATCCATTGGGGCATCCATTTGTCCACCTGGGTGTCTGTCTGTCCACCTGGGTGTCCATCTCTTGGGGTGTCCATCTGTTAGCTTGTCCATTTGCCCGACGGGGCATGTCCCTGGGCCAGCTTTAACTCCACTGACTGCTTCATCCTCAACCTTGGGTGAGATGGGTTGGGGGCCACCATGGTGGCCCAGGGGAGGTGGGATGGCTCTGTCACCCCTGTCCCTCTCTGTCTCCCCAGACCCTCTTCGTCTGGTGCGGGGCCAGGTGCAACGTGCTGGAGCGCAGCAGGGCGCAGGAGCTGGCCGCAGCCATCCGGGACGGCGAGCGGGGCGGCAAAGCTCGCCTGGAGATCGTGGCGGACGGCGAGGAGCCACCTGAGATGCTCCAGGTGCGCAGGGGCCCCGACGTCCTCACTGGGAGGAGACGGGGGGGACCCGAGCGTCCCCGGGGGGTGGCTCTGTGATACCCCCTGTCTCTTCCCCCGGCAGGTGCTGGGCCCCAAGCCCACCTTGCAGGAGGGCAGCCCCGAGGAGGACGTCGTGGCCGATCAGACCAACGCGGGGGCAGCCGTCCTCTACAAGGCAAGGTCACCTTGGGACACCACGGTGGCCCCAAGGCTGGGCATAGCTGAGTGCCACCACGGTGGTCCTGGGGCTGGGCGTGGCTGGGGGATGCTGTGGTAGCCCCAGCAGGGGACATGGAGCTGGGCATGGCTGGGGACACTGTGGTGGCCCTAGGAGCTGGGCATGGTCAGGGGACACTATGGTGGCCCTGGGGGGTATATGGGGCTGGGCATGGCCAGGGGACACCACGGTGGCCCTGGGGCAGGGCGCAGATGGGGAATGCTGCAGTGGCTGCGTGGGGGGACACGGGGCTGGGCACAGGCGAGGGACCCCAGGGTGGCCCTGCGGTGACGTCCCGGCTGCGGGCAGGTGTCGGATGCGACGGGGCACATGGACCTGAGCCAGGTGGCCGCCAGCAGCCCCTTCAGCCAGAGCCTGCTCTGCTCCGACGACTGCTTCGTGCTGGACAACGGCGCCGGCGGGAAGGTCTACGTCTGGAAAGGTGCCCGGGGAGGGGGACGGGGGGGACGCGGGGACAGGGGCCGCCCCCGGCGCGGCTCTGACGTCCCCATCCGCAGGGCGCAAGGCCAACGAGCAGGAGCGCCAGGCGGCCCTGAAAGTGGCTGAGGAGGTCATCGCCCGCATGGGCCACTCGCCCCGGACACAGGTGGGTGCAGGCGGCGAGGGGTGCCCGGGGGCTGGCGCGGGCGACGTCACCCCGTCCCTGTCCCCGTCCCCTCCCCGTCCCTGTCCCGGCAGGTGGAAATCCTGCCCCAGGGCCGCGAGACGCCCCTCTTCAAGCAGTTCTTCACCAGCTGGAAGTGAGGGAGCGGGTGCCCACGGGGCCAGTACCCGGCCCGGGGCGTCACCAGGCTTGTGCCGGCTGTGCCAGCTCCCTGCCGATGCCTGCGCCCTGCTCAGCTGTCCCCGGGACCGTGCCATCCCCATCCCATCCCCGTGCCATCCCCATCCCCATCCCATCCCCATGCCATCCCCGTGCCGTCCCCATCCCATCCCCGTGCCATCCCCGTGCCGTCCCCATCCCATCCCCGTGCCATCCCCGTGCCATCCCCATCCCCATCCCCATCCCATCCCTGTGCCATCCCCGTGCCATCCCCATCCCCATCCCCATCCCATCCCCGTGCCATCCCCGTGCCATCCCCATCCCCATCCCATCCCCGTGCCATCCCCATCCCATCCCCGTGCCTTTGCCCATCCCATCCCCGTGTCATTCTCATCCCTGTGCCATCCCCAAGCCCATGCCACCCCTGTGGCTTTGCCCACTCCGTGCCCATGCCATCCCCATTCCTGTGCCATCCCCATGCCATCCCTATCCCCGTGCCATCCCCGTGCCTTTGCCCATCCCCTCCCCATGTCATTCTTGTCCCTGTGCCATCCCCATCCCGTGCCATCCCCATTCCCATGCCACCCCTGTGCCTTTGCCCACCCCGTGCCCATGTCATTCCCATCCCTTTGCCATCCTTGTGCCCATGCCATCTCCATCCCCATGCCATCTCCACCCCCATGCCCATGCCATCCCATTCCCGTGCCATCCCCATATCCATGCCTTCCCCAAGCCTGTGCCATCCCTGTGCCTTGCCCACTCCATGCCCATTTCACTCCCATCCCCTTGCCATCCTCATGTCCTGCCATCCTCAACCCCATCCCCAAGACTGTGCCATCCCCCCATCCATGCCATCCCCCTGCCTTTGCCCACCCCATGCCCACGTCATTCCCATCCCCAAGCCCGTGCCATGCCCACGCTAACTCTGTGCCAACACCGTCTCCCACCCTCACTGCTGCCGTACCTCTGCCATCTTCACGCCCTCACCACCTTTCTGCTCGTGGCAACGCCACCCCCATGCCCACGCTGCGCCCCCTCTGTGCCCCACCATCTCCGTGCCCACGCCATGCCCGTGCTGTCCCCGTGCCCACATCACCTTCTTGCGCACGCCATGCCCGTGCCCACCCCGTCCCCACTCTGCCTCTGTGCCCACGCCGTGCCCACACCATGCCCACGCCGTGCCCACTCTGCCTCTGCCCACGCCGTGCCCACACCATGCCCATGCCATGCCCACACCATGCCCACGCCGTGCCCACGCGTCTCCCCCATCCTGCGCCCAGGCCCTGGCGAATAAAGGGTCGGTGCCGGGTCCTGTGTCTCGCTGCTCTGGGTGCGGTGCCAGCCCTGGGGATGGGGGCACACGGGCAGGGCTGGGGACAGGGGGGGACACGGACAGAGCAGGGCTATGGCAGCGCGGGGGCTGTGATGGTGGCAGGAAGATGTCCCCAGCACCCTGGCGTGATGCCACCCCACACGGCATCCTGTGGGGCCACCTGTGTCACGAGCGCACCAGGCCTCTGCCCCACGGGGGGATGCCCACTGCCGTACGATGTCCCCAGGGCCTGGCAGCACCCGTGCGTGCCGAGGTGACCGGGGAGCACCCAGCCCCACCATAGCTGGGAGAGGTGGGAGACGGGCACCTGCGGGGCTGCCAGCCCTGGGTCTCCAGTGTCCCCACGTCCCCAGATCACCCCAAATCCAGTGTCCTCACGTCCCCAGATCACCCCAAATCCAGTGTCCCCACATCCCCAGATCACCCATGTCCCCAAGTCCCTCGTGTCCCCAAATCCCCGGTGTCCCTGCATGACTGGCACCTGCATCCCCAAGGTCCCCCCATCCCAGTGTCCCTGCAGCCTCGGTGTCCCCATGTCCCCGGTGTCCCCACCCCCCTGCTATCTCCACAGTCCCTGCATCCCCCACGTCCTCAGTGTCCCCAAATCCCCAGCGTCCCCCCAAAACACCCCTAAAGCCCCTCTACGCACCCGGGGCCATCCAGACCTGCTCATTTCTGCTGGCCGCTGGCTCCGGCTGTTTTTCTGACCAACCCTCCCTCCCTCCCTCATTAGACTCCAATAATTAGTGCTGGGGCTAATTATTTATCTAATTATCCCTGCCTTCGCTCCCCTCTCTGGAGCACGAGCCCGGTCACGCTGACCCCTTCAAAAACGTGCAGCGATTCCCACGCACGGCTCCGCTTCACCTTATTAAAAGATTTCTCGTTAGCGCTCGTGGTTGACGGTAGGGAATACGTGAGCTCTGCCCCAAAACACCCGCATTTCACCCCAATTCGTGTCCGGGACCGCACAGCCGGATCCTGCTGCAGCCATCACCAAAGAAAAGCCCTTTTATTATTGCCGGGAGGGATGGGGATGGGACGGGAGCGGGGGGAAGGAGCCCACGGGATCCCGGGGGAACGGGCTCGGAGGAGCCGCCGCGTCCCCCAGCGCCCGTGGGAGGAGTGGGCGAGCCGGGACCCCCGGCATCTCCAACCTCCTTCTACTTCTAAAGCGACACCAAGGGGAGAAACTCAACGAGGGGGGAAGGTGGCAGCTGGGCTGGGCTCTTCCTTGTTCACAGTGAATTTGGGGTGACGGTGGGGGTGGGAGGGATCCCACGCTCACAGGTTTCGCTAAAAAATAAACCCAAACCACCCACTTTGGCCTCGCCGGATCTCCTCGGCAGGGGAGCTGGCTCACGGGTGATTTAAATCCCCGCAGCACGGTTTGGGGAGAGGGAAGGGCAGAGGAAACCCCTCCGGTGGGGACAGCGGGGAGGAAAACACGGGGACACTGGTGGCAGCCCCGGTGGGGAGCTCTCGGGTGCTGGGGGTGGTGGTGGCAACGCTGCGGAGCCAGGTTTTGGCTCTCCAGGTGGTGTTAGACCCCGCGAGATGCTAAAAACAATCCAGTGAGCTTCGTCAGCCGGCCGAAATGGGGAAAGGGGTTTCTCCGTCGTGGCCACGGGGTCGGAGGGAGCGCGGGGGGGGGGGGGGAAGGCAACTTGTTCCCTGAAAATGCCCCGTAGGGATTTGTCATCCCCTCCTTCAGCCCTGAAAGAGAATTCACGCTCCAAACCAGAGGGAGGAGGGGGGAGATCAGCACTGCAGGGGCTCAGGATGGGATCGGACCCTTCATCCCGACCGAGGGCCAGCTACGGGGGACGGGAGAGGGCGGAGGAGAGCAGCACCGGGGTCAGCCCCGCTGCCGAGGGAGCAGGGCGATGGCACTTCACTCGGAGAGAAGGAAAAAAAAAAAAAGAAGGAAGAAAAGCCACATATCGCTTGGAAGAATCAGGCAGGAGCCAAGTGCTCCCGGGGGGGACGGAGCGGCTCTGGTCCCCGCAGCCCCCGCCAGCCCCCCTACTCTATCAGTTCCACGTAATTAGCAGGGAACATGCCGAAGTGGCCGTCGGGACCGTAGCCGCGCCACCAGCCTTCGTCGATCATCTCGATGTTGGTGATGATGTTCTCCGGATCAAACGAGATCTCGGTGTCATCAGCTGGAACGAGACAGAACGAGGGAGGGGGTTAAAACCAACCCAATCCCCCCCCCCAGCACGGCCGGAGACGCTGGGAGCCCCCCGCCAGCCTCGGACGTCCCTCCCGCAGGGACACGCAGCCCCCCAACCCGCCGGACACCCCCTTGCTTAAAGAAAGGAGTCGGGGCTGCGTCCTGCTGGAGCCCAAACCACTTTTCGCAGCAGACGGGCGATTTTACGGCTGGAGAAGGCAAGGGCAGCTCAGCGCCGCTGCTGCTGTGAAAGGCCGGGGGTGCGGTAAAATATAAAATGTGAAAATCTGGGCAAAACAGGCTCCGAGGCTGGAGGCAGGGGAGGGAAGGGAGGGAGGCGAGCGAGAAACAGATGTCAGGGATAAAAAGAGAAGCCATCAGCTTCCTTCCTTCCTTTTCCAGCTCCAGTTTGGGTGGAATCTGCTCTACCCAGCACCCTGCCGTGGGATCGCCCGGCAGGATGGGTGATGTCTCCGGTCCAGCTCTCTGGGAACAGACTGGGCCCAGCAAACCCCTGCCCAGTTCGGAGGGAAAGGCAAAGCTCCGCAGGTCTTACCGGCCTGATAGTCGTAGAGCGCCCGCGCGCACAGCCCCTTCCCCGTCAGGTCCGGCGGCTGCTGGTACTCCACGGGGTAGTCGTATTTGGCATCGTCAACTTGTTCCTTCGGGAAGGAGAGAGGCAGGAAAGGAGTGAAGAGCGCGAACGATGCCGTGCCAGGCAGCTCGTCCTTCGTTAGCCGCAGCGAGGGTCTGCGCTCCGGGCTCTCGCCACCCCAACGCAGGGCACAGGGGGTGCGCGTCACCCCCGCTCCGCTTCTCGCCGCCCCGCTTGGTTTCCCGGGTGGATCGGGAGGTGCGCGCCGGGAATTGTAGGAGAAAACAGTGGGAGGGAGGAGTACCACACCGTGCAACACCCAGAGGTTTAGATCAGCCCCCCGAACCTCGGAGAGCTGGGCAGCAGGGCCCACTGCCCCCCACCTAAAAACGCAGGTTCTGGGGGCTCCACGTGTCTCTGCCAGGAGATGAAGGAGATGAACGTGGAAACCAGCCTCGCACCCCAGAGCGAAGGCGGCCAGTTCTCCGGTTTGGCTCACAAACCGGTACCGATCCTGCAGCGCCTCCGGCCCGGCAGCCAGCATCACAACCAGAAATGCCGGAGACCAGCAGCAGACAATCCTGGAAGCCAATCCCTCGGGATCTCCGCGGCAGACAGCGGTTCCTCACCCCCACGTTTAAGCCTGTTGAAGCTGGACAAGCTCCAGCTCCAGTTTTCCAAGCATTTCTCTCCCATTACTATTTTGAGACCTGAGCTGGCTGCTTTTTTACTTTTCTTTCGTCCAGAAAGGCCGAGGCGATGGCTCAGCCCATCTCCTGCTCCTTTTGAACCAGCTGGACGCTTCCAGCCAAATTTGAGAAGGAGAAAATTGAGTATGTTTGAAATGCTTATGGTTTTGGGGGGCGGGGGACGGGACAAGACGGATGAATAGAGGAGAGGAAACCAAACGGCCACCGCATCTCCGAGGGAAATACTGCAGCACGACACAACCCCGCTATTAGACATTGGAGAATCTGAGGGACACGCCATGAATAGCCGGGCTTTGTCGGCTCCGCTGGTTGTGGGTGTGCACAGAAGCAGGAGAAAGAGGAGAAGGCACAAAGAGCCTGATGAGAGGCTCCCCCCTTGCTCCCTCCCGGGGCTCCAGGGACAGGGCAATGACCAGCTGGAGCACCCCAGGGTGCGGGATGGGTGACGGGGGCTCAGCGCCACCACCTCTCGCTGTCAGCGCTGGGAAGGGACGCGGCAGCATCCCCTCGCCGTGCGGCTGCGGCCTGAGCGCGTGCGAGCTCCGGGGTTTCTCCGTTTCCTACTGATTTCAGCCCAGGCAGCCGGGCTCCGAGCACCGGCGGGAGCGTTTGCACCCAAAGAGAAGAGAGGCTCCTAAGAGGGTTCCAGACAAAGCCACGCTCTCCCGCACGAGGACCCTGGCCAGCTCTGGGGTGCTCTTTTCTCCCCCCGGGGTCCTCTCTCCCCCACGCACCGACCTGAGGAGGTTCTTCATAGATGGCCGAGGGGTCCGGCGGCTCCTCGTACAGATTTGCCTCTTCCGCGTGGGAAGGCGGGACGCTTGAATTGTACCCAGTGTCTTGCCCTGCGGAAGAACCGGACGGTATTTCACCACGATATCCGTCACCAAAACCTCTCCCCGTCCCCTCGTTCGTCCAACTCCTGCTCCGGGACGAAGTGCCACCGAGCTGGACGTCACCCGGGTCTCCTGTCCTGCAGAGGGGACGGGTCCAGCAAGCACGAACCCAGCCCTGGGGCGAGCAGGGGTTTAGGGAACGATAAAAAGGACAAGGCAGGGATCCAGGATCTCCGAGGGGGAAGAGGAATAAGTTTGCTCAAGATGAACCATTCCCGAGCTGCTCCTCGTGGTGAGCACCAAACCTGACGGGGAAGGCTTGGCGCAGAGACCCTGGCCAAGAGCAGCATCTAGCGGTGACCGCAGCCGGGGACCGCCGGAGCTCGGCCCCGGCCCCAGCTCGTCCCCGGCCCCAGCTCGTCCCCGGTCCCAGCTCGGCCCCGGTCCCAGATCGTCCCTGGCCCCAGCTCGTCCCCGGCCCCAGCTCGTCCCCGGTCCCAGCTCGGCCCCGGTCCCAGATCGTCCCTGGCCCCAGCTCGTCCCCGGCCCCAGCTCGTCCCTGGCCCCAGCTCGTCCCCGTCCCCAGCTCGTCCCCGGCCCCAGCTCGTCCCTGGCCCCAGCTCGTCCCCAGCTCGTCCCTGGCCCCAGCTCGTCCCCAGCTCGTCCCTGGTCCCAGCTCGTCCCCAGCCCCAGCTCGTCCCTGGTCCCAGCTCGTCCCCGGCCCCAGCTCGTCCCCGGCCCCAGCTCGTCCCTGGTCCCAGCTCGTCCCCAGCCCCAGCTCGTCCCCGGTCCCAGCTCGTCCCCGGCCCCAGCTCGTCCCTGGTCCCAGCTCGTCCCCGGCCCCAGCTCGTCCCTGGCCCCAGCTCGTCCCCGGCCCCAGCTCGTCCCTGGCCCCAGCTCGTCCCCGGCCCCAGCTCGTCCCTGGTCCCAGCTCGTCCCTGGTCCCAGCTCGTCCCCAGCTCGTCCCTGGTCCCAGCTCGTCCCCGGCCCCAGCTCGTTCTCAGCTCGTCCCCGGTCCCAGCTCGTCCCCGGCCCCAGCTCGTCCCCGGCCCCAGCTCGTTCCCAGCTCGTCCCTGGTCCCAGCTCGTCCCTGGTCCCAGCTCGTCCCTGGTCCCAGCTCGTCCCCAGCTCGTCCCTGGTCCCAGCTCGTCCCCAGCCCCAGCTCGTTCCCAGCTCGTCCCCGGTCCCAGCTCGTCCCCAGCCCCAGCTCGTCCCCAGCCCCAGCTCGTCCCCAGCTCGTCCCCAGCCCCAGCTCGTCCCTGGTCCCAGCTCGTCCCTGGTCCCAGCTCGTCCCCAGCTCGTCCCTGGCCCCAGCTCGTCCCCAGCCCCAGCTCGTCCCCAGCTCATCCCCGGCCCCAGCTCATCCCTGGTCCCAGCTCGTCCCCGGCCCCAGCTCGTCCCCGGCCCCAGCTCGTCCCTGGTCCCAGCTCGCCCCCGGCCCTCAAGTCGCCGGGGCGGACGGGCGAGAAAGCCTAACCAGCCACTCTGAAACAACCGCTGGTTTTGCTCCACCAAAGAAAATCTACTTCTGGCTGAAGCATTTTGCTGAACCCAATCCCTCAAAGGGTTTGGTTTTGAAGCAGGTACATTTTGACTTATTTGGGAAAAGGCGGCTTGGAGGTCGTTTCCCAACTCCCACCTTCCTGAAGCAAAGCTCCGGAGCAGCCTCGGGACAGGGCAGTGAGCAGCCTGGCGAGCTGGGGACAAGCCAGCAGGGACGTGAAACCACACAGCTCCTCAAGGTCAAGGCAACACCTCCGTGCCGCCCACGGCGCACGGGGAGACCTTCTGGATAGAGCCAGCCCTCCTCCAGACTGGCTCTTCCCACCCAACCCACCCGAAAGGGGACAGAGCATCTTCCCCCCACGCAGAGAAAGCTCTTCGTAGCCCGGCTCCCTCTCCCTGCCTTGCCACCCCAGCCCCGGCGGCGAGGGCAGCGATGCCCGGGCAGACGGGCACCACCAGCCCTGCACCGACGACACGCACAGATCCTCTGGTCTTTACTGGGACGGCGAGACCCAGCCCTGTCTAACTGCTAGAGCTGGCTGCCCAGAGGGAAATCCCAGCCCGGGGGTGGAAAACCTCCTTTGCTGGGTCTCGAAGGCATTTTGGAAAGGTCTGAGCGTGAACCTCAACGCCCCTGCAGCGGGGAGGTCTGGAGAGGGGCTCTGGGGGAGCCCGTAGCTGAATTTCAGCCTTCCAGCCAGGAGATGTCCTCATCCCCTCGGCCGCCGAACCTCCTGCTAGGTCTGAGAAGGAAAGGAGGGACTTTTGCACCAGGCAGCAATAATTTTCCTCCCTCCGCAGCCTCAGCATCGCGCTCAGCTTTGGAGACAAAGCCTGCGGGTTCCCGGCCTAAAGATGGGTTCGTGCTCTGCCGAGGCACGGCAAAACCAAACAGAAACTGGGGGCCTGGCCTCGACGTGCTCAATTTTGGGGACCCGTTTGGAGAAACGAGGTGAAAAGCTTTGATCGAGCGAGGAAGCAAAGCCACGCACCTGCGGCGGGTACCGGAGAGGCTGGAGGCGTCCCCCAAGCAGAGGAGGGGGTGAAGGAGGCTGGGGGAACATCCCGGGCGGGAGAGACGGGAGAAGCAGGACACGGCCCGGAGTTCACCTCCTTCTGCAGGAAAGGGCTGCGAAGTTTGCCTAGAAAAGGAGTCAAACGGGCTGCAGGAGCCGGGCGGGCATCGAGGCTTCCAGCCGCACGGCGACAGCCCCAGGAGTCAGTCACCAAAGGGCGTTGTCGGATGCCTTAGGAACCCACGGCTGGGTTATCCTCCTAAGCAGGATTTTCCAGCTCCGATCCCGGTTGTGGAAAACAAGTTTGTCTACTGGTTACAGCGGTAGCTGCGGCCAAGCAAAACAAAGAAGAAAAAAAAAAAAGACGTAATTCTGGGGAGGAAGAGGACACCGTCACCCAGGTCCTGCTCTCCGGGTTTTCCACGGTGATTTTTGGAGCACCCTGGATTTCGCAGACATTAGGATCAGCAACTGGGAGAGGCGCGATTCAAACTGGTTGCTGCCAGCCTTCTAAGCCGGCGCGTTTTCCTTTGGCAGAAGGTCACGATTCGCTGTTATCTCCCCCATCTATGCCTCCGAACGCAAATACAAGCGAAGCAGGAGAGTTACGAGACGAGCCCTACCCGAGCACAGCGGTGAATAAGCACCAAGACTTGCCAGCCTACCCTTAACCTGGGTTTTATCGGCGCCAGGGCGTTTGTCTCCCCTTCCTCCATTGAAAAACATCAAATATTGACGGAAACGAGGGAAATCCCGCGGGATTTCTCACCCTCAGAAATCAGCCGCCCCCCGTGATAGACATTTTCCCATTTCACCCTGGCTTGCCTAAGCAAGAGAGCGCATTTGCGCTCCTATCACAAAATAAAAGTGCTTATTCCAAATTAATTCAAGCTACTTTCAGGGAGGTTGAGCTGAGGAGGAGATGTTCACCCCGGGACGTGACGTGTTCTCAGCCACTTCCTCGGCTACAGTTGCAGCTTCGGTTTTCAGAGCTTCCTGGTTTCTATCTGACAGATCAGGTCGGTCTCTTCTAAAGGGACGCGCGCTCCTGCTCGCTTCAACCAGTGCAAAAAATGGGGTGGAATTTACGGCAGTCAGGAGCGATCGCGACAGCGGTCCCTTTCTGGCGTTAAGGTATTTAGTTTTCATTAAAAAAATGAAATTTAAGCTTCAGAAGCGGAGTCGAAGTACGGAAAACTTCTGCCTCGGCTGTTAAAACCCGGCGCAGCTCGCAGCGAGAGCCTCACCACGAAAAACGTGGCGCGAGCCGGGCGTGAGGCATTGCTCTGCCTCCGGCAGAGGACACCGGGTGTGACGAGAGCTGCCCGTGCTCAGCGGGAGCCGTGGCCCCCCGGGTAACACACCCACCCCAAACACATCATCTCCGTGCCCAGATTTACCCGGTGCGGGGAACGGGAACCGGCTCACGCCGCCCGACCCGCTGCGAGCGTCGCACCCCGCGCCGTACCTGGCTGGGAAGCCGTCACCGCGTCCGCCGGCACCGACTTCTCCCTCTGCTTGAAGATATCCCGGGGGTTCACCGCTCTCTGCGCTATCAGCGACGCGGCCTCCTGCGAAGGCGAAGAGCGCACGAACCCCGCGGTCAAGGCACCTCGGCCTTGAGACGGGGAGCAGCACCCCCACCGCGGCACGAGGCGGGGAGCTGAGCCGACGCAGCCCCCCGCCCCCCCAGCAAAACGCTCCTGGCAGCGTACCTGGGCTTTCTCCACCGATTCGCTTCTCTTGAAGCCCTTCCGCTGCCTGGCCTCGTACTCCTCGGCTTGCTCCTTCTGCAGCACAAGAGAGGGTCTGGTACAAGCCCCCTCCTTCCCCATCCAGCCCCCTCCCTCCCCATCCAGCCCCCTCCCTCCCCATCCAGCCCCAGGACCAGAGAAACGGGAACACGGAGCAGATGGAAGGTGAACGGGGAGGAAAGCCGCAGGTTTGCTGGGCTGAGGATAAGGACTTGGTTTCCTCCAGGTTCTTCTTTGGAATTTTAAACTCTGTTTTCCCCGGAGGCTGCGGCTGGACCGGCCGTCGGGAGCGCACGGCCGGCGTGAGCAGAGATAGAAAGCGAAATCGAGGATGGAGCAAGAGACCTGGAGGAGCGGCTCGTGGCACCTCTCCTGCCAGAGCGCGTCCGTGGGTCTTTCCACGTCCCCCACCCGCCGTGACAACACCCGGGGTGCTCCTCCGTCACCCTCCTGCAGCGTGGTCTGCACCGCGGCACCCTGTCCTCTCCGTGGCGGGGGATGTGTGAAGAAACCTCGCCTCGCCGAAGCTCACCCATTGCTGCTGCTCCCTGTCCCTGTTCTCCGCCTCCTGCTGCTGCTGGAGCCTCCTGAGGTGACAAAGGACAAATCGGGGGGATGGAACAGGCAGGACGAGCGCTTTGCTCTGCACGGGGCTGCTCTGGGACCTCACCCTGCTGCAGCCACACGGGGAAGACCAAAGGAAGGACATTGCCCCTCACCTCCGGGGCCAGCTGCGGAGCCACGGGTCACCCCCCCGGAGCCGTGCGGGAGAGAGGGGGAGAGGAGCAGGAGCTGCTCCAAAGAGCGGGATGAAACCGGGGAAATCTCTTCCTTCAGGGGCACGGATAAGAGCACGCGGCACGGAGGGGGCCGGGCAGACTTCCCCATCCGAGCCGAAAACAGGAAGGCAGTGCCCGCTGCGGCTCGCAGAAGCGAGCTCCACCACCGAACAGGGGTCACGCCGGGCTCAGAGGGGAAGGAAATCAGCACAATGCCGGGCCCCCCACGCACCACCTCCTCTCTGCGGGGCGCAGAGCTCCCACCAGCCGGCCCGGACCTCCGGCACCCCACGAGCGGTGGCCGCGGGTTTCAAGGATGTGTTTCAGAAGCACCCGGCAAGGGCGGGGGGGTTGGTCCTGGGGGCAGGACCCACGGGCAGGGAGACCCCTGGATGATGGTGGACAAGCACCCAAGCTCGGCGGCGGTTCGGCCGGGGAGAAGATGCTCTCTCCACCCCAGGGGCTTGGTGGGGGACACCCAGGCGGAGGAGCCCACGGTTCAGGCAGATCAGCCGGGCCAAACCTCCGCCACCGCTCCGGGAAGGTGAGCGAAGGCGAACGCAACCCATTCGCGGGAGCAAACCGATATTTGGGTTGCCCGGGGGGGCTACGGGGAGGATGGGACCCGCGGATCGCAGCGCCCGAGGGCAGCGTGCCACGGGGGCGGGCGGGCTGAGCCTGCCCCAGCGCGAGCCGAGGCGGATCCCCTCTCAGCTGCCGCCTTAAAGGAGGTTTCCTGGAATCGCAGCAGCGGAGAACGCAGGGACAGGATCCGCCGCTCCCCGAGGAACAACCCTCCGCCGGCAGCGCAGGGGCTGGAGCGGGGACAGCAGCTCGGAAAAGGTGGTGACAAGGGCACACAGCACCCCCGAGAGCAAAGCCAGAGAGCGGGACGGGCTCCGGGAATCGTTACGAACGCTCGTCAGTGGCAGGGACTCACTTCTGGGCTTCGATTTCGTTGGATCTTGCTTTATATCTCTGTTCTCGCCCCGCCGCTTCCTGCAGCTCCCGCTCCCGACGCTCTCTCTCTAGCCGCTGCCGCTCCTCCTCCGCTCTCCTCTTCTCCTCCAGCCGGCGGTTTTCTTCATCTTTCTAAGGGGAGACGGGCATCAAAGTCGTGGGTTTAACGCTGCCAACTCTGAGAACCCCCCCCCCCAGCTCTTTGCACGCCGCGCTGTGCCGCCAGCCAGCGCGGCGGATCCCAGGGCGTGCGGCACCCGTAACGCTGCCGCAGCCTGAAGGTTCGCAGGTTATTGCTAAATCGCTCTAAAACCCCGGTGTGAAGCAAACCTGAGTTGGAAACAAATCCAGAGCAGTTTGCTCTGCTGTTCAGCCTTGGAGAGCTGCCTTCAAAAAGATCAAAAACCAGCTCCCTCACCCAAACGGAGTTTGTCGTCCACCGGCAGCCGGGAGTTTGTCATCCCCCCCAACGCCTGCCCCAGCAGCCCGGAGCCAAATTAAGATAAAATAAAAAGCATCTTGCTCTTCAAGACTAATTTTCTCCTCCCCTTGCACCTGGAGGCAGCAGGACCTCTGCAGCCAGCCCAGCTCCCCGCTGCTTTCCCCCCCCCATCCATCATCCCCCCCCTTTGCCAGAGATCTGGATCCCCGACTCCCGGGCAGGAGAGCCCAGGGTAGAGAAGGAAGACGCAGACGGAGAGAAATCTCCAGCTACATCCAAATGCCTCGTCCTACTCGCGCCTGGCTGCTGAAGAGAAGCGGCAGCGCTCACCTCAGCTTTGGCCCAGAAATTATCTTTATTGACTCTCTTGATTTCGGACATTGCGTTCGTCTTCTGGTAGACAGAGCCCTGGGGAGAGGCAGAAGGCAGCACGTGTGAGCGGTACTCACTTAGAAATTAGAGTTTTTGCATTCCTCTGCAGAAATTTGTCCCTGCGGCTTTCTCCTGCTGCAACGGGACCGGCCGGACCCTCTTTGCCGTCCCCTGGCAGAGGGCACCCAGCCCCCCGCAGCCACGGGCCAGCAGGCTGGCTTGAAAGGGTCGACGGAAGATATTTAGCGTGAAGGGTAAAAAGAAAAAAAAAAAGAGACACTTGGTGATAGAATATAACAGCAAAACCAGTACGGTCCCAGGTTCAGCACAGTCTGTGACTTTTTAGAAGTTACGATAACCTGGCGCTTTGCCCCAGACTTTAAAGAAGGGCTTGCTGAAGCCCGACGATGCGCGTGTTGCCAAAAACGGGGACTCCCAGCCCGGTTTTCCTCTTGCCTCAAGCAAAAATCAGGTTGCTAAAGCTCTGCAGAGCCCAGGCTGGAGCAGCCAGCAAAGAAGTAACCGGGACAGACGGGAACCTGGCCCCGGGGCAGAGCCAGGGTCTGGCGCAGCTCAGGTTTGCTCTTCACCCGCGTCTCAGAGCAGGGTCAAGCAATCCAGAGGCGGAGAGCAGCTGCGGCCGAGCTGCTCCTTTCTACAGCTGAGAATCCCCACTGGCGTGTTAAAAAAAACCACCTCCCTACGGAACATTTCCACCTTGCCGACACTTCAGTCGTGGTCAACGGAGTTAAACCCAGTTGGCGGCCGGTCACGAGCGGTGTTCCCCAGGGCTCAGTACTGGGGCCGGTCCTGTTCAATATCTTTATCAATGATCTGGACGAGGGGATCGAGTGCTCCCTCAGTTTGGAGATGACACCAGGCTGGGCGGGAGTGTTGATCTGCTGGAGGGTGGGAAGGCTCTGCAGAGGGACCTGGACAGGCTGGATCGATGGCCGAGGCCAATGTATGAGGTTCAACAAGGCCAAGTGCCGGGTCCTGCACTTGGGCCACAACAACCCCAGGCAACGCTGCAGGCTTGGGGAAGAGTGGCTGGAAAGTGCCCGGAGGAAAAGGACCTGGGGTGCTGGTCGACAGCGGCTGAACATGAGCCGGCAGTGTGCTCAGGTGGCCAAGAAGGCCAATGGCATCCTGGCCTGTATCAGAACTGGTGTGGCCAGCAGGAGCAGGGAGGTGACCCTGCCCCTGTACTGGGCACTGGTGAGGCCGCACCTCGAATCCTGTGTTCAGTTCTGGGCCCCTCACCACAAGAAGGACATGGAGGTGCTGGAGCGTGTCCAGAGGAGGGCAACGGAGCTGGTGAAGGGCCTGGAGCACAAGTCTGATGGGGAGCGGCTGAGGGAACTGGGGGTGTTCAGCCTGGAGAAGAGGAGGCTCAGGGGAGACCTCATCGCTCTACAACTCCCTGGAAGGAGGTTGTAGCGAGGTGGGGGTTGGTCTCTTCTCCCAAGTAACAGCGATATGACGAGAGGAAACGGCCTCAAGTTGTGCCAGGGGAGGTTTAGATTGGACATTGGGAGAAATTTCTTTACTGAAAGAGTGGTCAGGCCTTGGACCAGGCTGCCCAGGGAAGTGGTGGAGTCACCGACCCTGGAAGTATTTAAAAGAGGTGTGGATGAGGCACTTGGGGACATGGTGTAGTGGGCATGGGGGTGTTGGGTTGACGGTTGGACTCGGTGATCTTAGAGGTCTCTTCCAACCTTAATGATTCTGTGATTCTATGATTCTGTGATTCTGTGACTCTGTGACTCTGCGATTCACAGCGCCGGGGGAAGCCTCAGCGTTCGTCTGCAAGCAGGCCAAACGCCGCTGCACCGACACATCTCGTTCCCTGCCCCTCGGCCGCACCACAGCCTCGGAGAAACCCCAGGCCTCGCGGATACCCTGCAGCTTTGGAAAGCTGGAGTTTTTGCGTCTCTAAAAAACCTGGATCGGCCTGGGGGGAATCAGTCCTGCCTAAAAAAAACGGTCGGGCCTAGGGAGGGGAGAGCCCAGGCTTCCTGCTCGCTGCCCGGGCATCTCGGCTCCGCCACCACCCCGGGCTCCTGCCCCGACGCACTCCGCAACGAGCCAGAGCGAGGAGCCAGCCTCTGAAAAACGGAAAATCCTCCGCGCTTCCTCGGGGACCCCCTTCCACCGCAGGGTGACGGCGGTCCCAGACCCTGCCCCTGCCCCCCTGCCAGCCCAGAGGGACCAGAAAGCCCCCCCCCGCCGCAGCGAACTCACCACGGGAGCCTGAGGGCCCGAGTCCTGGAACTTGCTGCTCTCCTTGTGGAAGTTGTAGTTGGCCCCAGAGGCCTTGGCAACCTTCTCCATGATGAGATCGGGCTCCACGTCCTCCTCCGCGCGAGCGTTGATGGTGACGTGAGCCCCCTGAGCAGGGAGAGAGCCAGCACGGGAGTGAGCGGGCGACTCCAGGGGCCACTAAACCCACCCTGCGGCTTCCACGGCTCCTGCCCGCGCTCCCGGAGCTCCCAAGGGAAGGAAAAAAGGCTCAGGTGACAAAGGGAGGTCACCGGCCGCCCTAAAATAACGCAACGCTGGGAAAGCAAAGGCTTGCCAGGGGAAGGGAGGCTCGTTTCGCCTCCTCCGGAGCTGTTTTCGACTGCCGGAGGTTTGCGTTGCGGATCAGCCTCTGAAAGGCACCGCGGGGAGTATCGAGAGCCGGGGCAGCCCTCCTGGCCACGGCCCTGCCTGCAAACAGACGCCTCCGAGCCACCCCGAAGAGCAGCGCGAGCCCACGCAGGGCGCAGGTTCCCTAACCCGGGGCCCGCCGACGCGGTGCAATGAAAAGAGGACCAGACCTTTAAGAAGTTCGCTACGGTGCTGACGTGGTTGGCGCAGGCTCCTTTCCTCACGTCATTCACGCCTTCGCCGGTCTGCGAAGAGAAACCATCGGCACCTGCTTACCCGAGGGTCCCAGCCCAGGCGGTTCTTAGAGAAGCAGCGCCTTGATCTAAGCCCGCAACCCACGGTGAGGGCTTCACCGGGGCTTACGGGGTGGAAAAAGACCCCGCTCCGCAGCGAGCGCTGCTCAGAGGGACACGGCGAGCCTCCCGCCCAGCCACAACGGCCACACCGCGAGGGCTCCAGGCTCCTGCCGACCCTCAAGCCCTTCATTCAACCCATCCTAGATGGGTTCAGAGCCGTTCGCCGGCAGCGTCGCTGCCAGCCGAGCCAGCTACGTGGCCGAAGAGATGCAACGGGGCAGTGAATCCTCCCAGCCGCCGTTCGCCTGCGTCCACGGGGTTTGGACTAGGCAGGCACAGCGGCGGGCACGGAACGCCCTCGGAATTGCAGCTTGGTGGAGGGGATTCAACACGTTGGCTGCCGAGCGTTCGGCGACGATTCCAGAGAGAATCGACGGGAGAAACGGTCATTTATTTCCACCAGGTCCCTCCCAGGTCCCCACTCACCCAGTTGACGAGGACGTATTTGGGCAGGCCGGAGTTGGGATCCTTCACCCTACAGAAAGCATACATCACCTTCCCGCTGTTGAGCTCCTCCACCATCTCCTCCAGGCCACCATCTGCCCCGGGAGAGAAACGAGAGGGCGTGAGGCAAGCAGATCCCGTACACGTGGTGGGAAGGGCCGAGCCGGCGGAGGCTGTTTGTTTGCCGGAGATTATTCCCGTTAGATTTGGAGTTGTCCTACACCGAGAGTATTTCAGAGCCCTCGTGTTTGCCCTAGCCCTTCCGTTACCCGCTCGTTTGCGCGGGAGCCGCGTCTCAGCCTGCTCTCACCCACGCCCCCGGCCCCAGCAGCCTTCGCCGCCGGAGATTCTCTTCCTCAGACCTTCGCTTCGACAAGCACAACTCCGTGTACGGAAAGATCCCGGGTCCGCCACGCAAGTCAAGCGACGACAGAGAAGGGAAAGGAGATGCTCACGTGCCCCAGACTAATTAGAGGCTTTAACCAGCGCAGGCAGCTGCAAACTCTGCCCACAGGTTCCTACACGAAACCACGCTGCCAGGTCTCCGGCGAGCACCGGAAAACAGCTCGACGGGAGATCGGAAAGGTCCCAAAAAGCGGAGGAGGAACTGGTTACGCCTTGTTCCCGTCCCACCTTCGAAGACCGGCGGCGGCTGTGACGAGCTCTGCTTCGTCAGAGGGGAAGTAGAGACGAAACCCAGACGCTGGGTAAAGCCACGCTCGCAGGAGAAACCCCTGCCCTCACGCTTTCCTCGCTGGTGTTCATCGCCCGGGGCCCCTCCAGGCAGGTTTTTGCAGGGGCTGCTCTCAGCTACGAGCTTGGGGAGGAAGGAGGAGAGCCCACCTCCGCCCAGAGGGGAAAAAAATTGTGCCAGGCTCAGCAGAGGGGTCGTGCGAGACGGGCGAGCGATGGAAAGGGCTACGTTGCCCCACGAACCGCCGCATCGCTCCTCTGCTAAAAGCGTACGCCAAAAAACTACCAGAAAAGGAGGAAAAACGCAAAAACATGTGCTCTCATTTCGAAAAAATTCCCACAGACCACGATTTGGTTTGCCTGACCCCTGAAAAGCGGAAAACGAGCTACTGCTTACCATCAAACACCGGCAGCCGGCTCTGTTTTGCTCTGCACTGCAGCAGGACCAGAGATCGTTTTCTTCTCCGCTATTAAATATTTACGCTTCGGCTCTAAATTTGGCACGGCGGTTTCCAAGCCCAGCAAAAAAGTTTAAGGCTGGAAGTCTGAAGCCGGTCGGCTGACGGGAGCCCTCGGCCGGGCGCCGGGAGGGCCCCGGGGCTGCGTGTTTGCTGGGTCAATATTTAACGGGCACGGAAGGACACAAAGGGAAATGCTGGGAGGAGCAGAGCTCTGCGGAGAGGTCAGGGCTCCGGTAAAAGGGAGCGGCAGAGTTACGCTGCGCCTAAGTAAGCAGGGTTCAGCAGAAAAACCACACGGGACTTTTAATTTTCACACAAAACTCAGCGAGCAGCTAACGCCTGCGCCAGCCCTAAATTCAGATCTCACTTCCATACGACCCTGAGCCTTCGCCAGCGGCAAATCCGCGTCTCGGCCCCACCGAGGGTCGCCCGCAGCCGCTCCCTAGCGCAGGCAGTCGCATCCTCTGCGGCCTCCTCCCCGCAGCCCTCGTCTGCAGCTCAATAAGAGCTTTTGCCGAACAAAAGGTCCCAGCGCCAAACCAGCCGCAACGCCGGCTTTGCCGAACCCTGCGAAGCTGCCCAGAAACGTCTCACCTGACCGCGATCGCCAAGAGCTTCGTGGGTTGGGAGAAACACTTGCAAATGAGAAAGGGAGGGAATCCAGCCGAGAGCCGGAGGATGCAAACCTGGAGAGCGGAGAAACCTGCCCGGATGTGTTGTTTTCTACCAGCTTTCGTTTTGCATCAAGAAACGTTTGTGTGGGAATCGGCAGCCGGATAAAAAAATAAAAAATAAAAAAAAAGTCCCAGGAAGCAGGGAACCGAAGCAAGATTTTAGCAGCAGCAGCAGCAAGCTGGAATCGGCAGCCTGAGAAAGCCGGCTTGGAAGCGTTTCGTGGTCCTTCCTTCATCTTGCGCTGCGGCCGGCTGGGATCTAAAATACTTCAGGATTGCAAAGAGGTACAAGGACCCGAACTTCGGATCCTTCGGAAAAGAGGAAAACGAAAGGGAAGGAGAAGGCAGAGCCAGGCGTGCGCCTCTCCCGCCTGCCACCGAGACTCTTCTCTGTTTTTCCTCGCTCAGAAACTGCACCAAACGCCCCGGTGCTCCCAGCCGTGCGCTCTCGCCCTCGTCCCGCCGCCGAGGCCACCCCCCCGCCGCCGGCGCCGAGGGGCGAGAACAGGGATTAAACTAAAAATCACCCTTTACCGAGGGGTGAGGGAGCCAGCACCGTTCCCCACGGCTGGAGCCGTTCCAGGGGGAGGCTGGATGCCACCAGAAGCACCGAGTGACAAAAGCCAGCCAGACCTCGTGAGCTGAGCCCTGCCAACAAGCCCGGCGGCGGCCGGCGGCGCCGGGCGAGGGGGGACGGTCCCTAACACGCTCACCTCCGGAGCCGGCCACGCGCAGGTCGTTGCTGTTGCCTTCGTAGGTGAAGAGAGCCCTAAAATAAAAGCAGGAGCGGAGGTTTTAGCCAGCCCGGTGAGAAACGCTCGTCCCAAACCTCACAGCCCGCCAGCATCTCCTCTCCTGCCCCAGCTCCTCTGGACCCCCTGCAGCGCACCCCAAAAACTCACGGTACCCACCCAGGGTGTCCACACAGCCCTGACACCCCCGATGCACATAGGGCCCCCCACCCCACACACCCCCTGCCCCACATCCCAGATACTTCCTGATCCCCCAGGCACCCCACATCCCCCCAGGCACCCCACACCCCACATCACCCCACACACCCCACATCCCGCCCAGGCACCCCACACCCCTGATCCCCCCAGGCACCCCACATCCCCCCAGGGACCCCACACCCCTGATCCCCTCAGGCACCCCAGGCACCCCACATCCCCCCCCCAGACATCCCACATCCCCCCAGGCACCCCACATCCCACATCCCCCCCCAGGCACCCCACATCCCCCCAGGCACCCCACAACCCACATCCCCCCAGGCACCCCACATCCCACATCCCCCCCCAGGCACCCCACATCCCCCCAGGCACCCCACATCTCCCCAGGCACCCCACATCCCCCCAGGCACCCCACACCCCTGATCCCCTCAGGCACTCCACACCCCACATCCCCCCCCAGGCACCCCACATCCCCCCAGGCACCCCACACCCCCCTCAGGCTCCCCACACCCCTGATCTCTAGATGTCCCACCCCCACACCCCCTGCTTCCCCTACACACCCCACACCTCCACTCCAGACACCCCCATACCCCTGATCCCCCCTATACACCCCGCATCCCCCCCCCGACACCCCCACTCCCTCTAACTGACCCTTCCCACCCCACATCCCCCCCGCAGACACCGGCCCAGCCCTAAATCTCCCCCTACACCCCCAGCCTCCCCACCGCACCCCGACACCCCCACACAGCCCGGTTTCGCCTTACCCCCCCCAATCCCACCCCACCCCCTCAGATCCCCCCATACACCCCAGACCCCCCCCAGACCCCCCTGATCCCCCCTATACACCCTCCCCACCCCCCCTGCACCCCCCACATCCCCTTTCCCCACCCCCCCCACCCCTCACATCCCCCCCGCCCCCCTCCAATCTGCCCTTGCAGACCCTCCCCCCCCCCCCCGGCCCATCCCGCTCCCCCAGCCCCCCCCCCCCCGCCCCTCACCAG
The DNA here is from genome assembly GCF_964195595.1 of Calonectris borealis. Taxonomy (NCBI): domain Eukaryota; kingdom Metazoa; phylum Chordata; class Aves; order Procellariiformes; family Procellariidae; genus Calonectris; species Calonectris borealis. The sequence goes on along the minus strand of NC_134338.1, from coordinate 6,546,822 downwards.
TCGGTGGGGCTCCCCGCCGCCACCACCCGCCCGTAGGCCTCCTGCAGCGCCCGCCCGTTCTTGCTGAGGTTCAGCGCCATGGCAGCGCCCGCTCCCGGCCCGCCCCGCGCCGCCACCGCCGCCCGGCCCCGCCCACCGCCCCACCGACCGCTCCGGGCCCGCCCCGCCGGTTCTACCGGGCCCGCCCCGCCGCCGGCCCGGCCCCGAAACGCCCCGGCACTTCCCGCCCCGGAACAGCCACGCCCCCGGACTGCCATGCCACGCCCTCCGGTCGCCACGCCACGCCTCCAGACCGCTACGCCACGCCCCCGGATCGCCATGCCACGCCCCTCGGAGGGGTCTCGTTGTTCCCCTTAGCCTCCACGCCACGCCCCTCAGACGGGCCTCGCCACACCCCTTAGACTCCACGCCACGCCCCGGGAGCGATACGCCACGCCCCCGGATCGCCACGCCACGCCCCTCAGGCGGGCCTCGCCACACTCCTTAGCCTCCACGCCCCGCCCCCGGAGCGATACGCCCCGCCCCCGGACCGCCAAGCCTCGCCCCCAAATCGCCACGCCACACCCCCGGACCGTTACGCCCTTGGATTGTCCCGCCCCTTCCCTAGAACGCCCCGCCCCTGGACTACCACGCCACGCCCCAGAACGGCCTCGCCCCAGGAATGCCCCGCCCCCGCCCCGCCCCACCCCGGAACCGGCAGCCGCTGAGCCCGGCCCCGGGGACCCCCGGAGCGGGGTGGCTCCCGGGACCCCCCCATCCTGGAGTGGCCTTTGGGGTCCCCCGCCCCGGTGCAGCCCTGGGGAGCCCCCGCCCCCCGAGACACCCAGACAACCCCCGCCACGTGGCCCCCGTGCCCCCACCCCCCATTCCAGAGGGTTCAACGCAGCCCCCCCAAACGCAGCCCCCCCAAACGCAGCCCCCCCCCCCCCGCCCCCAGGCCACGAAAATCTGAATTTCTGCGGATTTCCCCCACTTCACAGCCCGGTGGGCGGGAGGGGCCCGGGGGGGGGCTCTGGGCATTGCAGCAGCTTTGAGCCCGGAGCTTTTTGGGGTGCAAATGCACCTCGATTTTACCCAAAATCATCAAAATTCTGCTTTTTTGGGGGGGAAACACATGGGGTTGGGGTTCAGAGAAAGGGGGATTTTGGCACGACAAAGATTTTCCCATGCTGGGTATGGGGGGGGTCCCTCTTCTCTGCCCCCCGAAGAGTCACCCCAAAAATAAGGTGCGGTGGGAAGGGAAGGGGGGGGTTCAAGCACCAAACCAAAATTGCCTTTTTTCTGTTGTAGAGCTAAAAAACCACCCCCCGTGGGAGTGACCATCCCCCCGTGGGGGTGACCGTCCCCCCGTGGGGGTGACCGACCCCAGGCGCGGTGGCCTTGTCCCCGCGGGGCCGTGGGGTGGCCCGCGATGGGACGCAGCTGCTGGGGGGGTGAGAGGTACCCGAATATAATTAGCGGAGGTGAAAACGAGGAGCCCCCCCACCCCCCCACCCCAGGCTGCCAGGAGCTGGCTGGGACTGGGGGGCACAGCTGGGGAGATGCCCCACGCGGGGCAGGGGGGCACGGCCAGAGGGATGCCCCACGCGGGGCAGGGGGGCACGGCCGGAGGGGTGCCTCCACGGGGCAGGGGGGCACGGCCGGAGGGATGCCCCACGCGGGGCAGGGGGGCACGGCCGGAGGGGTGCCTCCACGGGGCAGGGGGGTGCTGCTGCCAGGGATGGGGGTTCGCCCAGCGCTGGCACCACGCACGGGGGTTTCTCTGCCGGAGGTTTCGAGGCCGATGCCCCCCCTCCAGCGCAGCCCCGGGAGGGCATGGGACCACTGCCCCGATGCCACCTCCAGCCTCGCCATACCCCGCTCTGCCACCGGCCGCCCTGCGCCCCTCACCCCCTCCGTGCCTCAGTTTCCCTGCTTGGAGCAGGGCGCTGAGACCCCCCCATTTACTTTCCAAATTCGGGGGGACGGGGAGAGCTCGTCCCCCAAGCTGTGCCAGCCGCCCCTGGGGCACAAGAAGTCCCAGGGGGGGTCGGGTTGGGGGGGCAGGAGGTGGCCGGGGTGGGGGACAGGAGGTGGCCTCACCCTGCCCGCGGGGGGGGGGGGGTGGCAGATGCCCCCTACCAGGCTGCTGCCAGCCCCGCCTGGCTGCAGAGCTCGATGTCCCCAGCATGCGCTAATGGGCCATTTGCAGGTCGTGTCCCCCCCACCCCGACCCTGCCCCCGGGACAACCCCCCCCCCAAACGCCCCCGGAGCCCGGCCCCGAGCCAGCTGCCAACCTCTGGCTGGAGCCGTGCTGCCCCCCGGGTGGAGAGTGGGGTGCTCGGGGGATTTTTGGGGTGTCCCTCCCAGCTGCACACCCCCCCCGCCATGGGATCCCCTTTCCCTGCCCCAGAGGGGGCTTTGCTCCTAGCTCTTCCTCCGAGCCTTCCGCCGCATTTGGGGTCACCCTAAAGTGGGACAAGCAGGGGGGTCATGGAGGCAGGAGGGTCTCCCCAAAAAATCCGGCAGCGTTTTACCCCATCCCGCCGGCCTCGGGGGGCAACGGGGTGAAAAACCCACCCGTGAGCCGTCACCGTCATCCACCGGCAAAATAACCGGGGGCCGAGCTCCCACCGCCCCGGGAGGGTGAGGTTGGGTTTAACGAGCCCCCCTGGGACCCCCCGATTGTCCCCAGCACCGGTGATGGTGACGGTGTTGTGCCGGAATTTGTCTCCTTGGGGCTTCAGACTTTGGCTGGAGAGGTGGTGGAGGGGGGGTGGGTGTCCCCCCCGCGATGTCCCCAGCCACCAGGGGAAAAGGCGGGGGGTGCAGAGGTGGGATGGGGTGGGAGATGGTGGATGGAGTGGTCAAGGGTCCTGGGGTGGCTGAGAGTCCCGAGGTGTCCAAGGGTCCTGGGGTGGCTGAGGGTCCTGGGGTGGTTGAGGGACCTGGGGTGCCGAGGGGCAACTGAGGGTCCCAGGGTGTCCAAGGGTCGCAGGGTGGCTGAAGGTCCTGGGTTGGCTGAGGGTCCAGGGGCAGCTGAGGGTCCTGGGGTGCTCAAGGGTCCCATGGTGCCTGTAGGTCCTGGGACTGCTGAGGGTCCCGAGGTGTCCAAGGGTCCTGGGGTGGCTGAAGGTCCTGGGGTGGTTGAGGGACCTGGGGTGCTGAGGGGCAACTGAGGGCCCCAGGGTGTCCGAAGGTCCCAGGGTGGCTGAAGGTCCTGGGTTGGCTGAGGGTCCAGGGGCAGCTGAGGGTCCTGGGGTGCTCAAGGGTCCCATGGTGCCTGTAGGTCCTGGGACTGCTGAGGGTCCCGAGGTGTCCAAGGGTCCTGGGGTGGCTGAAGGTCCTGGGGTGGTTGAGGGACCTGGGGTGCCGAGGGGCAACTGAGGGTCCCAGGGTGTCCGAAGGTCCCAGGGTGGCTGAAGGTCCTGGGTTGGCTGAGGGTCCAGGGGCAGCTGAGGGTCCTGGGGTGCTCAAGGGTCCCATGGTGCCTGTAGGTCCTGGGACTGCTGAGGGTCCCGAGGTGTCCAAGGGTCCTGGGGTGGCTGAGGGTCCTGGGATGGTTGAGGGACCTGGGGTGCTGAGGGGCAACTGAGGGTCCCAGGGTGTCCAAAGGTCCCAGGGTGGCTGAAGGTCCTGGGTTGGCTGAGGGTCCAGGGACAGCTGAGGGTCCTGGGGTGGTCAAGGGTCCCATGCTGCCTGTAGGTCCTGGGTCTGCTGAGGGTCCTGGGGTATGTGAGGATCCCAGAGTGTCCAAGGGTCCTGGGGTTGCTGAAGGTCCTGGGGGTGGCCGAGGGTACCATGGTGCTGGGACACCACGGCTGAGGGTCCTGGGGTGCCTGAGGGTCCCAGAGTGGCCAAGGATCTGAGGGTGGCTGGGGTTCCTGGGGCAGCCAAAGGTTCTGGGATGGGCTGTAGGTCCCGGGGCTGCCAAGGATCCTGGGGTACCTGAGGGTCCCAGCATGTCCAAGGGTGTCCAACGTTCCTCCAAGGGTCGTAGATTGTCCAAGGGTCCCAGGGTGCCTGAAGGTCCTGGGGTGGCCAAGGGTCCTGGAGCAGCTGAGGCTCCTGGGGTCACTGAGGCTCCTGGGGTGGCTAAGGGTCCCATGGTGGCCAAGAGTTCCATGGTGGCTGAAGGTCCTGGGATGTCCGCCCTTACACCCTCCCAGCTGCAGCACCTCGCTGGCCGGACTCATTTCCAACCATTCCATCTGCGGCAGCGTTCCCCCCGCCTCCTCCCCGCTGTCCCCCCTCCAGAGACTCATTTTGCCAACGTGTCTCCCAACACGTCTCTCGGGTCTCCCAACCTCCGCTCCCTTCTCCATCCCCAGCCTCGTGGTGCCTTCAGGACACCGCTGCCGGGATCTCAGCAGCTTTTAACACCAGGACATGCCGGGGCAAGGGCTGGGTGACGGGATCTGACCCAGGGGCACACGTAAGCGCCCGTAATTGCTTTTTGGTTTGGGCTGCGCAGGGGCAAAACATCGTGTGAGCTGGTTTCAAAGGGCTCCCACCCTGCCGTCATCTCTCCATCTCATAGACTTCCCATCTCGCCATCATCCCCTCCATCTCATGGACCTCTCATCCTGCCATCATCCCCTCCATCTCATGGGCCTCCCATACCATCATTATTCTCTCCATCTCATGGACCTCCCATCCCACCATCACCTCCTCCATTTCATGGACCTCCTATTCCGCCATTGTCTCCTCCATCTCATGGACCTCCCATCCCACCATCACCTCCTCCATCTCATGGACCTCCCATACTGCCATCATCCCCTCCATCTCATGGACCTCCCATCCCGCCATCATCCCCTCCATCTCATGGACCTCCCATCCCGCCATCATCCCCTCCATCTCATGGACCTCCCATCCCGCCATCATCCCCTCCATCTCATGGACCTCCCATCCTGCCATCATCCCCTCCATCTCATGGACTTCCCATCCCGCCATCATCCTCTCCATCTCATGGACCTCCCATCCCACCATCATCCCCTCCATCTCATGGACCTCCCATCCCGCCATTGTCTCCTCCATCTCATGGACCTCCCATCCCACCGTCACCTCCTCCATTTCATGGACCTCCCATCCAACCTGCGCAGCCAGGATGCTTAACAGGGCAGGGGGAGTCTTGGGAACATCTTGAGAAATTAGTTGCAATGAGGTTTTGCCTCCAGAGCACCAGTTGCCTTTTGACGGCGACCTTCAAACCCATCGTAGAGGCTCTCCTGGGTTTGTAGAATGTGCAAAAAACATGGGAAAGACCCCAAAATCGCAGCGCTGCCAGCTCCTGTGTTTCTACTTGGGGTCCTGCAAAGAGGGGGGTCACCTGGGGAGCGCTGGGTGGTGTGGGACGATCACCCTCCACGTATCCCGTGCCAGGAACCAGCCACGTCCTCGCTCCTTCGTGGGCTTGTGCCGCGCGTTATTTATCTCCCGCCTGGGAGAATGTCTGGAAAAAAAATGTTTTAAGTGATTATTTATATTTTTTAGCAGCCCAGGGCTCGTGCAACCCCCCCAGACACATCCGGACCCCACATGGGAGGGCTCTTCCCCACCGCATCTACCCCTAAACGTAGGGCAAGAAGCCGCCTGGGAAGGAGCAGATGTGAACTCCCCATTCAGCACATGGATGGAAATGTTAATTAAAGGCAGGGTAATAAAACATCTGGAGGACCGGGAGCTGGGAAGGGGGGGCCAGCACGATACCCTGCAGCTGCCTCTCGCTGTTCCTTGAGAAACTTGGGCAGGGGGGACCGGGGTCACCAGTTATTTAGATGTTACAAAAGCCTTTTCATGAAGTATTTCAGGCAAAGCAACTGAAGAACCTTTGTGGAGCGGAGCGAGGGGCTGCCGGCCCGGCGGGGAGGGGTGGGGAGAGGCTTGTGGCCCCGGGGACCGGGGATTCGGGGTCTCTCCTTGGTGTCCAGCGAAATGGGGAGGTGGCAAGTCCAGCTGGAGATGGGGGTTCACGGTCAGGCTGTGGGTGATGGGATGGGATGAAGGCAATTGCTTGGAGATGCTGGATGAAGCCCCGTTTAGTGCTATCCCAGCAGCCTCTTGGGTGATGGGCAGTGGGGTGAGCACCCGTCCCACCCGTGTGTCCCCATCATGGGGGGATGAGTCCACCCTGCAAGAAAAAGGCTGGAAAAAAGGTTTTCCAATGGGGTCTGTCCTCCAGGCTGGCTTGGAGCTCAACGGGCACCATGATGGCACCCTGTCACCCTGCTCCCGGTGTGGGGTGGGATGGGGAGCCTTCTCTGAGCACCCCACTGATGTGGGTGATGGGGGTCATGGGAACACCTAGGCAGATTGGGGACACTCAGGTATGGTGGGACACATGGGTAGGATGGGGCCACCTCAGTGGCATGGGGCCACCTCAGCGGGATGGGGCCACCCTGGAGGGACAGGGTCACCTCAGTGGGATGGGGCCACCCTGGAGGGACGGGGTCACCCTGGATGGGATGGGGGTTCTCTTGTTACATGGAGGCACCCAAATGGGATAGGAGCACCCCAGCAGGACACCCTGGTAGGATGGGGGCACCTTGGGTGGGACAGGGGCACCCAGACAGGATGGGAGCACCTGAATAGGATGGGGCAGGGTAGGGACAACTTAAGCAGGATGGGGGTACCCAGATGGGATGGGGCGTCCTGGGTGGGATGGGAACACCCAGATGGGAGGTGAAACCCTGGATGGGATGGGGGGAACCTCAGATGGGGCACCCTGGATGGGGTAGAGGAACCCTGGATGAGATGGGGGAACCCTGGACAGGATGGGGGGGCCCGCATGGTATGGGGGGACCCTGGATGGGATGGGGAGACCATGGGTGGGGTGGGAGGCCCCAGACGGGATGGGGGAACCCTGGATGGAATGGAGGGACTCAGACAGGATGGGGGGACTCTGGATGGGGTGGGGGGCCCCGGATGGTATGGGGGGACACAAATGGGATGGGGGGACCCTGGACATGTTGGGGAGCCCCTGGATGGGATGGGGGAACCCTGGATGGGATGGAGGGACTCAGATGGTATGGGGGGCCCTGGATGGAATGGGGGGCCCTGGATGGAATGGGGGGACTCTGGATATGCCAGGGAGCCCCTGGACAGGATGGAGGGACCTGGATGGGATGGGGGGACCCTGGATGGGATGGGGGCCGCTGGATGGGATGGAGGGACTCAGACGAGATGGGGGGCCCCTGGACGGGATTGGGGGACTCAGATGGGATAGGGGGCTCCGGATGGAATGGGGGAACACAGATGGGACGGAGGAACCCTGGACATGCCGGGGAGCCCCTGGACTGGATGGAGGGACCCCAGAGGGGACGGAGGGACCCTGGACGGGATGGGGGGACTCAGACAGGATGGGGGACCCCTGGACGGGATGGAGGGGCCTGGACGCGATGGGGGGACTCAGATGGGATGGGGGGACCCTCGATGGGATGGAGAGACCTGGATGGGATGGGGAGCCCCTGGATGGGGGGGGACCCCGGAAGGGGCGTAGGGACTCAGATGGGATGGGGGGCTCCTGGACAGAATGGGGGGCCCCTGGACAGGATGGGGGGACTCAGACGGGATGGGGGACCCCTGGATGGAATGGGGGGCCCCGGAGGGAATGGGGGGACCCTGGACGTGCCAGGGAGCCCCTGGACGGGATGGAGGGACCTGGACGAAATGGGGGGACCCTGGATGGGATGGGGGGCCCCGGATGGGATGGGGGGAACACAGATAGGATGGGGGCCCCCAGATGGGATGGGGGGACCCTGGATAGGATGGAGGGACTCAGATGGGATGGGGGACCCCTGGACGGGATGGAGGGGCCTGGATGCGATGGGGGGACTCAGACGGGATGGGGAGACCCTGGATGGGGTGGGGGGACCCCGGATGGGGCGGAGGGACTCAGATGGGATTGGGGGCCCCTGGACAGGATGGGGGGACTCAGACGGGATGGGGGACCCCTGGACGGAATGGGGGGCCCCGGAGGGAATGGGGGGACCCTGGACGTGCCACGGAGCCCCTGGACGGGCTGGAGGGACCTGGACGGGCTGGGGGGACCCTGGCCGTGGCGGGGACCCGCCGCGGGCTGGCGCCCCGTGGGCGCCCCGTGGGCAGCGGGGTCGCCCCGCTCCGAGCGGGGCCGGGCCGGGCCGGTCGGCGGAGCCGGCGGCGGGGCGGTGCGAGCGCCCTGCCCTGCCCCGCGGTGTCGGTTTGCAGCCGGGCTCCTCCTCCCCCCGCCGCCCCGCGCATTCCCGACCCTCCCGGGCGGCGGCGGCGGCGGCGGCGGCGGGGGCCCGGCGGTGCCGGAGCGGGCGGCGGGGCCGGACCCCCACCATGCCGCAGCTGGAACCGGCGGGGGGGGACGACCTGGGGGCCCCCGACGAGCTCATCGCCTTCCAGGACGAGGGCGAGGAGCAGGACAAGGGCGCGGGGCGCGGCTCGGCCCACGGGGACCTGGACGAGCTCAAGTCCTCCTTGGTCAGCGAGACCGAGAACCGCGGCACCGGCACCGGCACCGGCTCCGACTCCGAGGTGAGCCCGGGGGATGGCGGCGGGGGGCGGGGGGGGGGGGGAGGCGACCCCCGCCCGGCCCCGCTCACCGCCCTCTCCCCGCAGGCGGAGCGGCCCCCGCCGCCCCGGGAAAGTTTCCAGAAGCCGCGGGACTATTTGGCAGAAGGTACCGGCTCCGCTCCCGCCCCCCGCCCCGCTCCCGGTGTCCCCCCCCACCCCCCTCCCCGCTCCCGGTGTCGTCGTCCCCCCCCCGGCTCCCCTCCCCGCTCCCGATGTCCCCCGCCCCCCTCTCCGCCCCCCTTCCCGCTCCCGGTGTCGTCCGCCCCCCCCCCCCCCGCATCCCCCCGGGACCATCCGACACTTCGCAACTTCTTTGTTTCTGCCCCCGCTGCGGGCGGGACCCCCCCGTGTCCCTCCTGTGTCCCCCCCGTATCCCCCCCCCGTGTCCCCCCCGTGTCCCCCCGCGCCCTGTGTCGTCGTCGTCCCCCCTGTTCCCCCGCCGTGTCCTCCCCCCGCCGTGTGCCCCCCGGCCCCCGGTGTCCCCCTCCCCTCTACCGGAGGAACCGGTCCCGAGACCTCCTCCCCCCCCCGCCGTGAGCCTGACCCCCCCGCCCTCCAGGTCCCGACCCCCCCCCGGTAACCGGCCCCCGGTCGCTTCCCCACGGATGGATCCGCGCCCACCCACCCTCCACGGAGGAACCGGGCTCGGCCCCCCCCCCGGAGTTGGGGCCTTTCCGGGAGTGACCAGCACCGGGACCTCCCCCCCCGCCGGAGGAACCGCCCCCCCCCGGGACCCCCCTGCCGCCCAGACCCCCACCCCTCTGCAACCGGGACCCCCCTCCCGCGGGGACGGGGACCCCCCAAGAAGAACCAGAGACCCCCCCCAAGGGACTTGGGCACCCCCTTAGGGACCTATCCAGGCCCCCCCAAATGGGGGGCTCACACCCATGACCCCCCCTGCCTCTGCAACTGGGACCCCCCGGAGGAACGGGCGCCGGGACCCCCCTCCCGCGGGGACCACGCCTCCCCCGCCTGCAGCTGGGACCCCCCCAGAAGAATCAGGGACCCCCCCCAAGTTACTTGGGCACCCTCAGAGGGACCTACCCGGGCCCCCTCCAAGTGGGGACCCCCTCGAAAAACCAAAGACCCCCCCAAGGGACTTGGGCACCCCCAGAGGGACCCACCCATGACCCCTCCCATGCTCCCATCCTTGCCCCCCCCCCCATAGGAGCACCCTCCCCACCCTGGGGGAGCACCCCCCCCCCGCCGCCTCCTGACCCCCCCTTCCTTCTCTCCCCAGTGGTCAGACGACAACAAGATGGGGGGTTTTTTAAGGGGCCCCCCTACCCCAGCTACCCCTTCCTGATGCTCCCCGAGCTGGGCAGCCCCTACCTCGCCAACGGAGCCCTCTCCCCCGGCGGCGCCCGCACCGTAAGTGCCCCCCGGAGACCCCCCCGGGACCCCCCCGACTCCCCCCTCACCCCCTTTTTCAGGGATGCTCGGCCCCCACTTTGGCTCTGGCCAAGGCGGCAGAACCGCCTGGTGCTAAAAAAAACCCCAAAAACCAAACCAAAAAGGAAGAAATTGGGTTTATTCCCCTTATTTTTCGTTCACTTTGCCCCTTCCAGGAGGGGGTGCACCCCGAGGGGGGGTGGGTGGGGATTTGGAGGGGGGGGGGGGCCCCTCGCCCCGGGCACCCAGCCCCGAAACCTGACCCTGAGCTGCTGCGCCGCTTTTCTCATTTAAAAGGTTTCCCTTCGACTTTTTAAAGCTCTTAATGGGCTGACATTGTCTGTCCCTCCTCTGGCGTTTAGAAAACTGATTAAGCAAATTGAGCGAGCATTGGATGGGGGGGGGGGGGCGGGGATTGACCCCCCCCAACCTCAACAGCATCCCTCCACACCCGGAGCATCCCAAACCCCAACCCGGTCCAGAATCATGAACCTATATTTGAGAAATATGAACCTATTTGAGAAATATGAACCTATTTGAGAAATATGAACCTATTTGAGAAATATAAACCTCTTTTCTAAACATAAACCTCTTTTCTAAACGTGAGCTATCCCAGACACGGCTCCTTCCTGCCTCAGTTTCCCCTCCCGGGACCCCTGCTGGCATCCTGGGGGGGGGGGGTGGGATGCGGTGCCCGGCCGTGGTACTCGCCACATCCCGGGCTGGATCATCCCCCCACGCTCGGCTTTTCTGGGTGTATTTTTCCCTGCGGAACCGCGGCGGTGACACCTGATGATGGTTTTAAGCACGTTGTTATTTGCCGGGGCTCTATAGGAAGCTGCGTTACCATATGGAATATATATAGGACGGCAAAAGTTGCTGCGATTAAAATGGCTTAAAATCCCCGGTTGCGAGCTCGCCGGCTGGGATCCTGCTTTCCGATGGTGTTGCGTGGGGAGTTTTCTATATTTTTGGGGGGGTTTTCTTGCTTTTGGTGTATTGGAAGCAACTGGTTTGAATGGCGGCGGAGCGTAAATCCCGGGCTGGGGAGGGCGGGGGCCCGGCCGGCTGCCGGATTATATCAATATCCCCGTGTTTGGCCGGCGGCCGGGTGCCGGATAAAGGTTATATTCCCAATTTGTCACTTTTGGTATTACTACGTTTTGGAGATGATGCACAACTGGCCACGATCCCAAATACCGGCGAGGAATAAGGAATAATTAAAAGGGACTGGATTTGGGATTTGTAGAAAACGGCCACTAAACGAGGATTTAATGAATCCCAGCGAGGGGGGGTTAATTAAAAGGGGCTGGGAGAGGAGCTGATGTTGCATCCCGGTTTTGGACCCCGGCTGAGGTTGAGCCTGGAGAAAGGCTGGAGGGATGAGTGGGGGTGGGAAAGCCCCGGATCGGGGCCGAATCCCGCCGGATTGGGGCGTTTCTGTGCGGGGCGCCGAACAAGCGAGGGGCATCGCGGTGGGGGCAAACTTGGGGTGCTGGGAGGATTTTGCGGGCGCACATCACGTCTCGATGCGACCCGGATTTGCTGCGCCGTCGGGGCAGGGTGAGGCCCGGCCGTATCCTGCGGCCACTCGTGCAATGAAAGCGTCTGAGCTCTGCGCCGGTCAGCGAACACCCCCCCCCCGCCAGCTTTCCACGAGCTCTCTCCAAAGCGGCGGCGCAGGGATCCCCCGAATCCCGGGATATCGTCGTGTCGGTGAGCCCGGACCCAGGCGGGCGCAGCATCCCCGAGCCCGTACCGGATCCGACCGGGCGCAGCATCCCCGCACGGCAGCATCGCCCCAGGGCGCCGAGCTCTGCGCCGACAAATCCGCCGCCCGCCCTCATCCCGGGAGGCTTCGAGGCAAGACCCGACACGTGAAGCGCAGCGGTGGTAGGAGGCGGGAGGCCGCCGAGCAGCCCTGGGAGCTTTTCTTTTTTTTTTGCTTTTCCCCTCTCCTGTTTCCTTCTTTTTTTCCCCCCAGCCGTTGGAGGAAATGAGCTGATCCGCAGGATCCGGCCATCCCGGTGGCCACGGCATCCTTGCCAGCCCTCAGCCGGGGTGCTGCGGCGCGAAGCGCCGTGACTCCGCCACGTGAAAAAGGAAGATTTTGGGGGAGAAAAGAAACCCCAAACCCAAATAATCTCTGCTCCCGGGAGATGCTCCGAGGAGGCAGCCGGGGCGGGCGAAGGATGCTGGGGGTGGACGTGTCCGTGGATGCGGGTGTTGGACCCGGCAAAACCGCTGGAGGACTTTTTTTGGAGTAACAGGCAGCCAAACCGGTGCTTTTGCATCTCTCCGCTCCAAAATATTTAGAAATCTGGAAAAGAATATTTAGAAATCTGGAAAATATTTAGAAATCTGGAAACGCGATGCCTTCCCGCACCCCGATCCAGGAGAATCGCCTCCGTCTCCGTGCAAAGCTGCCGGGCACCGAAGCGACAGGACGCTCCTGCCCTTCGTCTGGGTTAATTCCCTTTGCTCCGATATCGCCCGCGTTATTTCCCAACGGGACCCTAAAATTCGGGGGGGGTCCCCTCTGGTATCACTTTTCTGGCGATTCCTGGCCAGGGTGGTGGTTTTTTGGGCTCCTCTAAGCCGGCGGAGGAATTTGGCAGGGTCTAATGATGGCATTGCCGTTCGGAGCAGCGTTTGAGCCTGGTTTTTCCCAGGAGCGCACCGGGAATCAGGAATTGGGTTTGGTTCCCTGGGAGCATCGGAGCCGGAATTCCCAAAAACACGAGGGTATCCAAGGTGGGATGGAAAGGAAAAGCTCCGGGCAAGCACCGGCACCGCGAGCTGGACGGATGCAAACCCCTCTCGCCGCCGCGCCGGATCCATCCCATCGGGATCATTTGGAGTCGGCGTCTTTTATCCCAAGCCCAGAAGAAGCTGGATCCGTACCGGGGCAAAAATCGCACCCCAGTATCCTCTGATCCCCAGCTCCGGGGAGGGGAAGGGATGGGAACCGGCATCCCCAAACCCGGCACCGCCGGGGAGGCGAAGGCGAGACCACGTGTTGGCAGATAAAAAAAATTCTCGCACGGGATTGTCATTATTTCCCCAAGAAAAGCAGTTTAACCCCAGGAATTCGAGTCTGGAGGCGAGTATTTAAATAAACCCCAACCTTCCTCGGGCGTGGAAATTCAACCGAGGCACCCAAACAGCTCCCCCGCGCCCTGCAAACGATGCCACGCCGGTGTAATTAATGCACGCCGGTGTAATTAATGCACATCGACGGGTTGCGGTCCCAAAAATAAATGAGGGGGGAAAAAAAAAAAAAAAAACCACAACCTGGGCTTGTTTCGGCTTTTTTTTTTTTTTTTCCCCGTTCCTGAGATGAGCTCGCGATCCCCGCGTGGGCTGCAATACAGAGGCATATCTGTCTGCAAAAGAAAATATATCCTCTTAAACGCGGGGCTGCCAAGAAAAATGATTAAAATACAGATTTTTTTGGCAAGAAAAAGGGTTGCTCCGAAAACCGGGCGGGTCTTGCCAGAGGCTCCGACGACGGCGGCTCCGGCTGAGCGGGGAGGGTTTTGGCGTCCGCTCGTTGGGATGCGGGATGGTGGGAATGGAGGGGGGGAGGATTTTTTTTCGGCTGTGGGGGGCTCGCTCGGTGCTCAGCATCCTCTGACCGCGGCGGTTCGTCCTTCGCCCGTCGAGCTCCGGGCACCTCCTTGGGTTTTCCTGGTTTATTTGGGATTTCCCCCCAACCCCCCCCGCAGCAGCGGCACGGGCTGCCTTCCCCACCTGGAAAATATTAAGAAAAAAAGGATTTTTTTACACTTTTTGGCTTCTTCATCTTACCCCCGTGCCGCTGCCGAGCCGGTCGCATCCCTCCCAGCAGCAAACCCTCCCCGTGCCTCAGTTTCCCCTCTCCGAGGTGCTCCTGCCTGTTGAGCCTTCGCACACAATGACCCCTTTATATCTCCTCCTTAATTACGCTATTCGGCTAATTACCCTGGGGTTTTTTTTTTTTGGGGGGGGGGGGGGGGAGTTTGGGGGGGCTAAATGAGACCTCCAGGAGGTTTCCACTAAACCCCCCCCCAACTTCTCCCTCCTCCCTCCCTTTTCCAACACGATTCCCAAATTAAAGCAATGAAGTAAGTGCTCGGGGCGACTCTCGTAAGACCTGGTTTTGTTAAGGGGACTTAACGCGCATTCATCATCTTTCTGGTATTCCCAGCAGCTGCTTTTCATTAGGTTTTTTTTCTTCCTTGAAGTCGCTGGCGGGAGCGAGGGAAAGAGGAACCCGGAGAGAAACGCCCGGCGCATCCCGGCCGGAGGAAGAGGAGGGTTAAGGGCAGGGGGATGTCGGGATCGCGCCGTGTCCCGTCTCTCCGGGGAGGGGGTGTTGGGATTTGAGGGTGTTTTGCGGCGGGGTGGGGGGGGGAGAGGGATGGGGTTGGGGTGGGATGGGCTGGGTGAAGGTACCTCGAGGAGGAGGAGGAGGAAGGGGTGAGGATGATGTGCGGCTTCACGGCTTGCTGCTTTTTTGGGGTGTTTTTTGACAGCGATGTCACCCCGTGCGTGCGCCCCGGGAATCCCGGAGCCCTGGGAATCCCGGAGCCCTGGGTATCCCGCCCGGAGCCATGGCAGAGGGCAGGGGAGGTAGGCAGGCTGTGACACTGGGTGAGCTGGTGTCCCATGGGTGCTGCTGGGAGTACAGGACCCCCCCGGCATCCCATGGGTGCTGCCAGAGGGTATGGGACCCCTCGGTGTCCCGTGGGTGCTGCCAGGGGGTATGGGACCCCCCGGTGTCCCGTGGGTGCTGCCAGGGGGTAGAGGACCCCCCCCAGCATCCCATGAGTGCTGCCAGGGGGTACGGGACCCCCCGGTGTCCCATGGGTACTGCCAGGGGGTACAGGACCCCTGCAGCACCCCATGGGTGCTGCCAGGGGGTACGGGACCCCCCTGTGTCCCGTGGGTGCTGCCAGGGGGTACGGGACCCCCCCAGCATCCCATGGGTGCTGCCAGGGGGTATGGGACCCCTCGGTGTCCCGTGGGTGCTGCCAGGGGGTATGGGACCCCCCGGTGTCCCGTGGGTGCTGCCAGGGGGTACAGGACCCCCCCAGCATCCCATGAGTGCTGCCAGGGGGTACGGGACCCCCCGGTGTCCCGTGGGTGCTGCTGGGAGTACAGGACCCCCCCAGCATCCCATGGGTGCTGCCAGGGGGTATGGGACCCCCCGGTGTCCCGTGGGTGCTGCCATGGGGTAGAGGACCCCCCCCAGCATCCCATGGGTGCTGCCAGGGGGTATGGGACCCCCCGGTGTCCCGTGGGTGCTGCCAGGGGGTACAGAACCCCCCCAGCATCCCATGAGTGCTGCCAGGGGGTACGGGACCCCCCTGTGTCCCGTGGGTGCTGCCAGGGTGTACAGGACCCCCCCAGCATCCCATGGGTGCTGCCAGGGGGTATGGGACCCCCCGGTGTCCCGTGGGTGCTGCCAGGGGGTACGGGACCCCCCGGTGTCCCGTGGGTGCTGCCAGGGGGTATGGGACCCCCCCAGCATCCCATGGGTGCTGCCAGGGGGTACGGGACCCCCTGGTGTCCCGTGGGTGCTGCCAGGGGGTACAGGACCCCCTTGGTGCTCCCCCGAGCCTGGGTGCAGCATCGCCCAGCAGCATCAGCCCCCAAAATCACAGGGTTTGTGGCCGGCGGGGGCCCGGCCCGGCACCGGGACCCTCTTCACCCCAAATTTCCGTGGCAGCGTGGCTTCGAGTGGCTTTTTCCATCCTCCCCATACCTCGGACGGGATCTTAAACATTTTCCACACGCAAAAGTCCTTTAAAACACCTTCCCCGGCTGGGCGTCGCATCCCCCCGAGATGCTTCGGGGGGGCTTCGGAGCCAGTGGGATTATTTTTGCCAGGGTGGGGACGAGCCCTTTGCACCCGCTGGGATCCCCCCCCCCCGGCGCGGATGCAGCCGCCGCCTGAATGCGGGATGAATGGAGCCATTCAGCGTGATGGACGGGAGCGGAGAGCGGCAGACAAAAGCCTCGGGGCAGCGGGGAAAACTTGTTGCCGCCAGGTTTGGGGAGCGGGGAGGGAACTGCTGGCGGTCCGGGATCCCGGCTTGCGCCGCTCGGTTTTTTTTTGGTGGCTGGGTGCGTGGGCGAGGGATGCGAGGGGTTGCCCGTAGGCGAGGGATGCTCGGGGTGCCCACGGGCAAGGGATGCTCAGGGTGCCCATGGGCGAGGAATGCTTGGGATATCCACGGGCGAGGAATGCTCGGGGTGCCCACGGGTGAGGGATGCTCGGGGTGCCCGTGGGCGGGGGATGCTCAGGATATCCACGGGTGAGGGATGCTCGGGGTGCCCATGGGCGAGGGATGCTTGGGGTGCCCACGGGTGAGGTTTGCTTGGGGTGCCCGTGGGCGAGGGATGCTCGGGGTGCCCACGGGCGAGGGATGCTTGGGGTGCCCGTGGGCGAGGTTTGCTCGGGGTGCCCACGGGTGAGGTTTGCTTGGGGTGCCCGTGGGCAAGGGATGCTCGGGGTGCCCACAGGTGAGGGATCCTCGGGGTGCCCACGGGCAAGGGATCCTCGGGGTGCCCACGGGCGAGGTTTGCTCGGGGTGCCCACGGGCGAGGTTTGCTCGGGGTGCCCACGGGCGAGGTTTGCTCGAGGTGCCCACGGGCGAGGGATGCTCGGGGTGCCCACGGGCGAGGGATCCTCGGGGTGCCCACGGGTGAGGGATGCTCGGAACACCCACACGTGGAGGATGCTCGGGGCATCCCCGCACCGAGGTTGCTTTGGGATGAGGCTGCATCCCACGGGCTGCCCGGGAGCCAGCTCGGCCGGCACCCTGGCGATGCTCCAGCCCCCGCCAGCCTCATCCCGCTTCCTTCCATCCCTCCTCCTTCCATCCCTCCCATCCCGCCTTTCCTCTGGCCGCCGTCCTCCGTGGAGCTGCGGCCGGGTTCAAGCTGTTCAGCAGATGCCACCCGGCAGCCCCGGCGCGGCGACACGGGGATCTCGAGATAAGGTCGCCTTTAAGCGCCGCCTCTCCGAGCTCATCCCAAACGGGGTTTTTTTGGGCTTATTTTTCAACTCCCAGCTTTTTTTTTTCTGATTTCCCATCCCGGTGCCGTTGGCATTTCCCGCCCGCTTCGTGCCGGGGTCGACGTGCCGCCGGCTGATGGGTTTGGGCTGCGTCGCGGGAACGGTCGAGCATCCTTTCTTGAGGGGTTGCAAACTCCCAGCGCTGCACCCATTCGCACCCCCAAATCAGCGTCCCCACCTGGGACGGCCTTCGCCTGGCCCGTGTCACCCTAGAAATGCCGGGAGGGGACCCCCTGAGCTGTGGGGACAACCCGGGACCGCAGCATCGTGCCCCATATTGCCCCTTTGCAGCCTTCTAAAAACCCCAAACCCCGACGGGAAAAGAAAGAACCCCACTAGGAATTTTTGGGGGTTCTCCTTGATGGGATGCGGGGATGCAGGAGACCGCCCCCCCCAAAAAAGGTCTCGTACCCCCACTGGAAACCGCCGTCCCGGCGTTCGCGGCCAACATCTGGAGGAGATTATTTGGCTGGGAAGCGGCTCGGGGGGGAGCGAGGCGGGGGGGTGGCGGGGGGGGCGAGGATTTATGGCTTGTTTCTTGGGCTGTAAATCCCAGCTGTAATTGGGATTTCTCCCTCCCTAATTATCCGCGGGGAAGCGGAACGCGGCGGCTCCCCGCGCGGGGATGCGGGATGGGCGATGGGCCGTGCGGGGCCGGGATGCTATTCGGGTTTTTTTTTTCCCCCTTTTCTTTGGTATTAAGGTGATTTATTCGAGCACGAAGGACACCCGATACCCAGGAAGGCGAGAAACCGGGTTCCCCTCTTCCCATTTCTCTCCGGCCCCTTCCTTGCCTTCGTTTCCAGCTCCAAGGGGACCAAAACCCCCGCGGCTGGCGTGCTGCCGGCCCGCTCGCTTTCCTTTGCCCCCTGCGTGGGACTCGCTCGCCCCGTCCTGTGATTGCCTGCAGGAAGGAGTTTTTTCCCCCTTTTTTTTCCCCTTTCGTCCCCTTTTCCCCCCTTTTTTTTAGCTCTCTTTTCCCCCTTTTTCCTCCCCCCTTTTTCCTCCCCCCTTTTTCCTCCCCCCTTTTTCCTCCCCCCTTTTTCCTCCCCCCTTTTTCCTCCCCCCTTTTTCCTCCCCCCTTTTTCCCCCCCCTTTTTCCCCCCCCTTTTTCCCCCCCCTTTTCCCCCCCCCTTTTTCCCCCCCCCTTTTTCCCCTCCCCCCTTTTTCCCTCCCCCCTTTTCCTCCTCCCCCCTTTTCCTCCTCCCCCCTTTTCCTCCTCCCCCTTTTCCTCCTCCCCCTTTTCCTCCTCCCCCTTTTCCTCCTCCCCCTTTTCCTCCTCCCCCTTTTCCTCCTCCCCCTTTTCCTCCTCCCCCTTTTTCCTCCCCCCTTTTTCCTCCCCCCTTTTTCCTCCCCCCTTTTTCCTCCCCCCTTTTTCCTCCTCCCCCTTTTCCTCCTCCCCCTTTTTCCTCCCCCTTTTTCCTCCCCCTTTTTCCTCCCCCTTTTTCCTCCCCCTTTTCCTCCTCCCCCTTTTCCTCCTCCCCCTTTTCCTCCTCCCCCTTTTCCTCCTCCCCCTTTTCCTCCTCCCCCTATTTCCTCCCCCTATTTCCTCCCCCTATTTCCTCCCCTTTTCCTCCCCCCTTTTTCCTCCCCCCTTTTTCCTCCCCCCTTTTTCCTCCCCCCTTTTTCCTCCCCCCTTTTTCCTCCCCCCTTTTTCCTCCCCCCTTTTTCCTCCCCCCTTTTCCTCCTCCCCCTTTTCCTCCTCCCCCTTTTCCTCCTCCCCCTTTTCCTCCTCCCCCTTTTCCTCCTCCCCCTTTTCCTCCTCCCCCTTTTTCCTCCCCCTTTTCCTCCTCCCCCTTTTCCTCCTCCCCCTTTTCCTCCTCCCCCTTTTTCCTCCCCCTTTTTCCTCCCCCTTTTTCCTCCCCCTTTTTCCTCCCCCTTTTTCCTCCCCCTTTTTCCTCCCCCTTTTTCCCCCCCCTTTTTCCCCCCTCTTCCCCCTCCTTTCCTCCCCCCCTTCCTCCCCCCTTTTTCCCCCCTCTTTTCTTCCCCCCCCTTTCCTTCCCTTGCCTTTTCCTCCCCCTCCCCTCCCCCCCCGTATTTTTTCCCCCTTTTTTCAGGCTCAGCACCCGCAGACCCCCTCCCCACATCTCGCTGTGCACCAAAACCTCCCCCGCAGCATCCCCGGGTTTGCAGCCCCCGGGACCTCCTGCCGGGGCAGATTTGGGGGGTTTTTTTCCCAGCCTTTTGCTCCCAGGCACAAAATTTTATCAAATAAGACGATGTGGAAAACCCATTTCCCTCAAAAATCGCATTTTTCTTTGACCCCCTGAGCTGTTAGGAGCCAAATTTGGCTGGTTTTATCCCAAACGAGCCAACGATGCTGCTCAGCGTCGGGATCTCGGGATGCCGCGGGACCCAACACCCGGATAAAGATTTTCGGGGGTTCTGTGAAACACCCCACAAAACCCCGTTTGCCGCCCCGATGCTCGGCCTTTCCCTTCTCCCTCGGCACGGTTTTGGGATGTATTTTGGGGAAAAAGGGCCGGAGCGGAGGCGGGAGGGGGAAGGGCGAGCTGTCAGTTATCCCGCAGCTGTGTAAACAGGCTGGGAGCGAGGAGGGCTGGGGGGGATCAGCGGGGGCTGCGGCGGGGCCGCGTTCCGGCTTGCCGAGCCGGGAGGCTTTGCAAAACCCCGGGAATTCGGGCTGGAAAAGGGGCTGGCGTGGGGACGGGTGATTTGGGGTGACCGTCCCCCCCCCCCCCTACCTGCCCCAGGTTTTTCCCCTGGGATGGGAGGACGGATGGAGGGATGGATGGCAGGGATGTGCCAGCGGGATGCTTCTCCGGATGCTTTCCAGCTCGCCCGTGGGGTTTTTGGGATGGGGATGAAGGGGCCGGGCGCCGGCGTCGCGTGGATCTTCTCGGCGGCGCCGGTGGGTCCTGCAGGGTCATCTCCGGGCTGGAGCACGCGCAGGCAAAGGGAAAAGCCAGCGCGGAGGTTTTCTGCCCCCGCGCCTGCGGGTAGCGTTTCCCCTGGAAAAACGTCAGCTCGGGTCCCAAACGGGCCTTTTCTCTCCCAAAACGAGAGGCCGGTGGCTGCCGAGCCTGAGCCTTCGAGCCCGGCGGAGAGGAGCCTGCTGTGATGTCTCGCTGGGACACGCGACGTCGGGACAAGTGATGTTGGGATGTGCAACGCCGGGACGCGCAATGTCAGGACAGGCAACGCCGGGATACGCAATCCTGGGCCACACGGTGCCAGGACATGCAATCCCGGGACATGCGATGCTGGGACACGCGGTGCCATGAGATGAGATGCTGGGACATGCAACACCAAGACACGCAACGCTGGGACATGGATATGCGGTCCTGGGACGTATGATCCACGCGATGCCAAGACACGATGCCAAGACACGTGATGTTGGGACGTGCAATCCTGGGCCATGAGACGTTGGGCCACGAGA
Organism: Calonectris borealis; assembly: GCF_964195595.1. Taxonomy (NCBI): domain Eukaryota; kingdom Metazoa; phylum Chordata; class Aves; order Procellariiformes; family Procellariidae; genus Calonectris; species Calonectris borealis. The sequence goes on along the minus strand of NC_134338.1, from coordinate 6,526,422 downwards.
CGTTGGGCCACGAGACGTTGGGCCATGAGACGTTGGGCCATGAGACGTTGGGCCATGAGATTTTGGGCCATGAGACGTTGAGCCATGAGACGTTGGGCCACGAGACGTTGGGCCACGAGATTTTGGGCCATGAGATTTTGGGCGCCATGAGACATTGGGCCATGAGACGTTGGGCCATGAGATTTTGGGCCATGAGATTTTGGGCCATGAGACGTTGGGCCATGAGACGTTGGGCCATGAGACGTTGGGCCATGAGATGTTGGGACACGCAACACCAACACAACGCCGAGACGTGCAATCCTGCGACACGCAATGCCGAGACATGTAATGCCGGGACACGCGACGCCAGGATATGCAATCCTGGGACGCGCGGTGCTGGGTCGTGCCACGCTGGGACATGTCACAGTGGGACACGTAATGCCAGCACCAGCCCTGCCGCCGGCCAGGACCTTTCCAGTGGCGCTTTTCCCCCTTCCCAGGGAAAATATCTCGGCCGGGATCGAGCCCCGCACGCGGAAGAGGAGAGGAAATCCGCTCATTAAAGACCCTAATTGGGCATTAGGGGATCCCGCGGCGTTTGCGCCTCCTCCTCGAGCATGGAGGCGAAATGCCGCCGCCGCCGCCACGCGGCACGACCCCCCCCCAGCACGCGAGCCCCCAGCCCGCCGCCGCCAACCCTTCCTCCGGCTGCTGGGGCCATGGGGCGGCTGCCGGCGGGGGCTCACCCCACCCCGGGGAGGGGACGGACAGACAGACAGGAGGCTTCATTGTGGTCCTACAGCTCCGGCAGGGAAGGGGTTAACTCCCTGCTTTTAATTGGGGGGTGGCTGGTAACGAGGAACCAGAACTTGCTCTAATCTCTCTGGAATGTGACCGATTTTCAACTATTTTCTTCTTTTTTTTTTTTTTTTTTTTTTTTAATAGCTCCAATCTGCCGCTCGCGCGCGGTTCCCGCACGTGGTGGTACAGTGGGAGCTGTGTCCAGGCTGGGGCCAAGGGGAAGGAGAAGGGAGGGGGGGGGGGCGGCTTCATTTTTCCACATTACCACTGAACCGTTCGCCAGCTCCCCCCCCCCCCCCACTCTTTGTATATTTTGAAAGGGTCCCCCCCCTTCCTCTCCCCTCCCCGGCCTCCTGAAACGGCTTCAAAATGAGAAGCAGCCTTTTATATACCCGGCCTTTCCCCAGCCGCCATCCCCCAGCGGCTTCTCCGCTTACAGAATAGACGAGAAAGCCCCCTTTGTGATGGGGGCAGCGGGCAGGGGACGGCGAGGCGGAGCCGAAGGCGCCCGTCGGGGACGCGGGGGGCATCTCCTGCCTCGCCCCGGGGACGGCGGGCGACCACGCGCGGCGGCGCCCCGGCGCGGTGGTAGCGACGGTGGGGCGTCATCCGAGCGCGGCTACGGGGATGCTCGGGGCATCTCGCGTATCGCCCCGGGCACGGTCGTGGGGATGTCGGGATATCTCCTGTCCCAGCGCAGCCATGGGGCCGCTCAGGGCATCTTGTGCGTTGGCTTGGCGCAACCATGGGGACGTTGGGGTGTCCCAAGCGTCACCCTCGTTGTGCGTTGGCTTGGCGCAACCATGGGGACGTTGGGGTGTCCCAAGCGTCACCCTGGTTGTGCGTTGGCTTGGCGCAACCATGGGGTGTCCCAGGCGTCACCCTGGTTGTGCGTTGGCTTGGCGCAACCATGGGGTGTCCCAGGCGTCACCCTGGTTGTGCGTTGGCTTGGCGCAACCATGGGGTGTCCCAAGCGTCACCCTGGTTGTGCGTTGGCTTGGCGCAACCATGGGGTGTCCCAAGCGTCACCCTGGTTGTGCGTTGGCTTGGCGCAACCATGGGGTGTCCCAGGCGTCACCCTGGTTGTGCGTTGGCTTGGCACAACCATGGCGACGTTGGGGGGTCCCAAGCGTCACCCTGGGATGGCTGCAGGGGTGCTCCGGGGACCTCATGCATCACCCCGGGCATGGTTGTGGGGGTGTCAGGACATCTCATGTGTCACCCAAGCACAGCCATGGGGGTGCTCAGGGCATCTCCTGTATGTCCCCGGGCACGGTCGTGGGGATGTCGGGATATCTCCTGTGTTGTCCCAGTGCAGCCATGGGGCCGCTCAGGGCATCTTGTGCGTTGGCTTGGCGCAACCATGGGGACGTTGGGGTGTCCCAAGCGTCACCCTGGTTGTGCGTTGGCTTGGCGCAACCATGGGGTGTCCCAGGCGTCACCCTGGTTGTGCGTTGGCTTGGCGCAACCATGGGGTGTCCCAGGCGTCACCCTGGTTGTGTGTTGGCTTGGCGCAACCATGGGGTGTCCCAGGTGTCACCCTGGTTGTGCGTTGGCTTGGCGCAACCATGGGGTGTCCCAAGCATCACCCTGGTTGTGCGTTGGCTTGGCACAACCATGGGGACGTTGGGGGGTCCCAAGCGTCACCCTGGGATGGCTGCAGGGGTGCTCCGGGGACCTCGTGCATCACCCCGGGCATGGTTGTGGGGGTGTCAGGACATCTCATGTGTCACCCAAGCACAGCCATGGGGGTGCTCAGGGCATCTCGTGCGTTGGACTGGTACAGCCCTAGGGATGTTGGGGTGTCCCAAGCATCACCCTGGGATGGCTGCAGGGGTGCTCCGGGCACCCCGTGCATCGCCCTGGGCGTGGACATAGGGATGTTGGGACATCTTGTGCATCACCCAGGCACAGCCACGGGGATGCCCAGGGCATCTCCTGCGTTGCCCTGTGTGCCACCGTGGAGATGTCGGGGTATCCCGTGTGTTGCCCCAGCGCAGCCATGCGGATGTCGGGGCATCCCTGCATCACCCTGGCACGGCCCCAGGAATCTTGGGGCACCTTGAACATCGTCCTGGCATGGCCGGGGGATGCCGGGGCACCTCACGCATCACCCCCGCCGCGCATGCCACCGCAACCAGCCCGGGAGCATCTCTAGCCGAAACCCTCTCCCCGTCCACGCGCCGCTGCAGCTTTGGCGATGCGCAGGGCGGCAGCGGCGGCGCTGGGCTGTTTGGAACCAGCCCGGAGTTGTACGGCAGCCAGAGCCCGGGGCTTCCCCGCCGCAGCCCGTCGGCTTTGATCACCCAGATTTGGAGGACGCATCAAAGCCAGCGCTTCAGGAAACGGCTCCTACCGTACCGGGGAGCGCAGGGTGTGCGGCAGGTCACGGCGCGAGCCCGCGCGGGTCACGGGGCCGCTCGCATACCAAGCGTGCTCCGAGCGCGCATGGCGCCCTGGCTCCCTGCCTCCTCCGCAACCGGCCTTCGGAGGAGCGGCCGAGGGCCGGATCCGGTTACGGCTCCCCAGCACCGACGGGTCCGTCTTGCCGCTATTATCCCGGTGGTGCCAAAAATCTCCCCGGGGAGAGCGCGCGGAGGCATCGGGACCGGGATGCCGGAGCATCCCCGTGCGTGGGGCGGGGATGGGACGTGGGGTGCCCGGTTTAGGCGGTGGAGCAGGTTTTTAGGGGATCCCCTGCGCCAGCGGCTGCAGGAACGGTTGGGTCACGGGAAATTCTCGTATCGGGGTTCGGCGGGACCGTGCCGCGGCCGGTCGGGGTTTCCTGCGGTGCCGTCGCGGCACGGGGTGGCCTCGGTTTGCCAGCGGGATGGTCCCCAGGAGCAGCGCCGTGTCTCCTCCCGGCTTTGCCGGGTGCTGGGACGCGTTGGGGGGCTGCAGCGGGGCGGGGCGGGGCCGAGTGCCGGCGGGAAGGGGGTGCGAGGGGGGGATGCTGGGGGGATGCTGGAAGAAGTGCTGGAGGTGGACGGGGGGATACTGGAGAGCAAGGGGGGAGTACTGGAAATGCGGGGGGGGGATACTGGAGATGGAGAGGGGATACTGGGGATGCAGGAGGGGGGATACTGGAGATGGAGAGGGGATACTGGGGATACAGGAGGGGGGATACTGGAGATGGAGAGGGGATACTGGGGATGCAGGAGGGGGGATACTGGAGATGGAGAGGGGATACTGGGGATGCAGGAAGGGGATATTGGAGATGGGGGGATACTGGGGATGGAGGAGGGGGATAGTGGAGATGGAGAGGGGGATACTGGGGATGTGGGAGGGGGATAGTGGAGATGGAGAGGGGATACTGGGGATGAAGGAGGGGGATACTGGAGATGGGGGGATAGTGGGGATGGGGGGATACTGGGGATGTGGGAGGGGGATACTGGGGATGGGGGGATACTGGGGATGTGGGAGGGGGATATTGGAGATGGAGAGGGGATACTGGAGATGGGGGGATACTGGAGGTGCGGGAAGGCGATACTGGAGATGCAGGAGGGGGATACTGGAGATGGAGAGGGGATACTGGAGATGGGGGGACACTGGAGGTGCGGGAAGGCGATACTGGAGATGCAGGAGGGGGATACTGGAGATGGAGAGGGGATACTGGAGATGTGGGAGCGGGATACTGAAGATGTAGGGGGGGATATTAGGGATGGAGAAGGGGATACTGGAGATGTGGGGGATACTGGAGATGCAGGGGGGATACTGGACACTGGAGGAAAGCGCGAGGCGATGCAGGGGGGGATGCAGGACGCTTTGGGGGGCTGCAGGAGGCAACGCAGGCAGGGATGCATCTTTCCAGCCGCGGAAGAGTTAACGCTCCCTGCAGCTCCTCGCTGGGTTTTCCTTCCCAGCTGCTTCGGATCAGGAAGGTTTGTACAGCCGGGGAAATTCCTGCGCGCAGCTGCGGCCCGTCCAGGCCACATTCCCCAGCCCCGGCATCTCGCGGGACGCGCCTCCCTCCCGCCGTCTGCCGGGAAATGCCTCCGGCCCCCCTCTGCCGAAAAACACAACACAAAGCACCTTTCTTTCGGGGGCCGCTTACGTCCAGTGCCGCAAACAGGCAGGACAGGGGAGACAAACCCGTCTGTCGCAGGAAGGTTTAACCCCAGCGAGGGGGAAACCCCCCCCAAAAAGCTCAATATTTGCCATCCCTCGTTGCAATAAGGGGCTGGTTTCTCGCGCTCCGGAAATTCGGGGTTGGTGTCGGTGCCTTGGGGACAGGGAGGGCACCCCCCGGCACGGGGCTGAGCCCCACGGGCGATCGCGGCTTGTGCTGCGCCGGGCATCGCCCTGTCCCAAAAAGTCTGGTTTTGGGGTAGGGAAAGGCGGCATCGGTGCGGGTGGGTGGGGGGCTGCTGGCTCCCCCGCAAGACAGCGCTGAGCAGGGGTTGGGATTTGCACCGTTTGGGGCAGGGATTTGGGATTTGGGGTTTTGCACCATTTGGGGCAGGGATTTGGGATTTGGGGTTTTGCACCGTTTGGGGCAGGGATTTGGGATTTGGGGTTTTGCACCGTTTGGGGCAGGGATTTGGGATTTGGGGTTTTGCACCGTTTGGGGCAGGGATTTGGGATTTGGGGTTTTGCACCGTTTGGGGCAGGGATTCGGAATTTGGGGTTTTGCACTGTTTGGAGCAGAGATTTGGCGTTTGGGATTTGGGGATTTGCACCATTTGGGACGGAGGTTTGGGGTTTTGCACCATTTGGGGTGGAGACTTGGGATTTAGGCTTTGGGGCTTTGCACCATTTACGGGGTCTGTAGGGGCTTGTAGGGCTGAAATAGCCCCGTGTGCCCCAAAACCCCTTTGCCACCACCCCACGGTGTCCTCCATGAGTTGGGGTGTCCCCGGCCGAGCGTGCAGCCCAGGCTGGGGGGGGTGTTTTGGGGCCGGGGGGTGTTTCAGGGCTGGCGGAGGGCGTCAGCCCGGCTCTCCTGCAGTACCTGCAGATGAAGTGGCCGCTGCTGGACGTGCCCGCCGGCGCCACGCTGAAGGACAGCCGCTCGCCCTCGCCCGCACACTTGGTAAGAGCAGCTGAATCCCACGGGGGAGGGGGATTTCCCAGGGGAAAATCCCATTCCAGCCCCCCCCCCGTGATGCTGATATGATGCCCACGGAGGGGTTGTTTGTTTTTTTTTTGGGGGGGGTTGGCTGTTGTTTCGCCCTCCCACGTGCTCTCCCTCGCTGCCCCTCGCAGTCGAACAAGGTCCCGGTGGTGCAGCACGCCCATCACATGCACCCGTTGACGCCGCTCATCACCTACAGCAACGACCACTTCTCGCCAGGCTCGCCACCCGGCCACCTCTCACCGGAGATCGACCCAAAGACGGGTGAGCACGGGGGGGGGACACGGCATCGGGGCGGTGACGGTATCATCGGTGCCATCCCGGGAATGGGGTGCTCTCCGTTGGGTGGTCCCCATGCTTCCCGGGTGGTTTTCACAGCCTGGTCCCTGGGGGGTGGGCAGTGGACGCGGCCGGTGGGCAGGGATGGGTCCTTTGGTTGGGGTGCGTGGGGATCCCTCCAGGTCTCAGTTATGGTTAATTCAGCATCTTCTCCCGGTGCTCCAGACGGGGAGACGGGTGCCCGGAGGGAGACGGGTGCCCGGAGGCAGATGGGTACCCGGAGGGAGAGGGGTGCTCGGAGGCAGATGGGTGCCCGGAGGGAGATGGGTGCCCGGAGGGAGACGGGTGCCCGGAGGGAGACGGGTGCTCAGAGGAAGACAGGACACTCGGAGGGAGACGGGTGCCCGGAGGGAGACGGGTGCTCGGAGAGAGACGGGTGCTCAGAGGGAGACGGGTGCTCAGAGGGAGACGGGTGCCCAGAGGGAGACGGGTGCTCGGAGTGAGATGGGTGCCCGGAGGGAGACGGGTGCTCAGAGGAAGACAGGACGCTCGGAGGGAGACGGGTGCCCGGAGGGAGACGGGTGCCCGGAGGCAGACGGGTGCCCGGAGGGAGACGGGTGCTCAGAGGAAGACAGGACGCTCGGAGGGAGACGGGTGCCCGGAGGGAGACGGGTGCTCGGAGGAAGACAGGACGCCCGGAGGGAGACGGGTGCCCGGAGGCAGATGGGTGCCCGGAGGGAGACGGGTGCCCGGAGAGAGACGGGTGCTTGGAGGGAGACGGGTGCCCGGAGGGAGACGGGTGCTCAGAGGGAGACGGGTGCTCGGAGGGAGACGGGTGCTCAGAGGGAGACGGGTGCCCGGAGGGAGACGGGTGCCTGGAGGGAGACGGGTGCTCAGAGGAAGACAGGACGCTCGGAGGAAGACGGGACGCTCGGAGGGAGACGGGTGCCCGGAGGGAGACCGGTGCTCGGAGAGAGACGGGTGCCTGGAGGGAGACGGGTGCTCAGAGGAAGACAGGACGCTCGGAGGGAGACGGGTGCTCGGAGGGAGACGGGTGCTCGGAGAGAGACGGGTGCCCGGAGGGAGACGGGTGCTCGGAGGGAGACGGGTGCTCGGAGGCAGACGGGTGCCCGGAGGGAGACGGGTGCCCGGAGGGAGACGGGTGCGCGGAGGGAGACGGGTGCTCGGAGGGAGACGGGTGCTCGGAGGCAGATGGGTGCCCGGAGAGAGACGGGTGCCCGGAGGGAGACGGGTGCTCGGAGGCAGACGGGTGCCCGGAGGGAGACGGGTGCTCGGAGAGAGACGGGTGCCCGGAGGGAGACGGGTGCTCGGAGGGAGACGGGTGCTCGGAGAGAGACGGGTGCGCGGAGGGAGACGGGTGCCCGGAGGGAGACGGGTGCCTGGAGGGAGACGGGTGCTCAGAGGAAGACAGGACGCTCGGAGGGAGACGGGTGCCCGGAGGGAGACGGGTGCTCGGAGGAAGACAGGACGCCCGGAGGGAGACGGGTGCCCGGAGGCAGATGGGTGCCCGGAGGGAGACGGGTGCCCGGAGAGAGACGGGTGCTTGGAGGGAGACGGGTGCCCGGAGGGAGACGGGTGCTCGGAGAGAGACGGGTGCTCGGAGGGAGACGGGTGCCCGGAGGGAGACGGGTGCTCGGAGGGAGACGGGTGCCCGGAGGGAGACGGGTGCCCGGAGGGAGACGGGTGCTCAGAGGGAGACGGGTGCCCGGAGGGAGACGGGTGCTCGGAGAGAGACGGGTGCCCGGAGGGAGACGGGTGCTTGGAGGAAGATGGGACGCTTGGAGGGAGATGGGTGCTTGGAGGGAGACGGGTGCCCGGAGGGAGACTGGTGCCCGGAGGGAGACGGGTGCTCGGAGAGAGACGGGTGCCCGGAGGGAGACGGGTGCCCGGAGGGAGACGGGTGCCCGGAGGGAGATGTGATGCATGGCAGCAGACAGAATGCTCAGAGACAGACGGGGTGCTGGGATGGGGTTGGGGTGCTTGCAGGGAGATGGGGTGCTCAGCAGCAGGCAGGATGCTCGGAGAGAGATGGGGTGCTGGGAGGCAGACGGGGTGCTCGGAGGAAGGTGGGGTGCTGGGAGGCAGATGTGCTTGGAAGAAGATGGGGTGCTGGGAGGCAGACAGGGTGCTCGGAGGAAGCTGGGGTGCTCAAAGGGAGGGTGCTCAGAGGCAGATGGGGCACTCGGAGGCAGACGGGGTGCTCGGGGGCTGCCACGTCCCTGATTTAACACCACATCCCCTTCGTCCCTTCCTCCCTCTCTCCCTCCGTAGGAATCCCGCGGCCGCCGCACCCGTCCGAGCTGCCCCCCTACTACCCGCTGTCGCCAGGAGCCGTGGGCCAGATCCCGCACCCGCTGGGCTGGCTTGTGCCACAGTAAGGATGGGCTCGACCCTGGGCTGGGGGCTCGCTCCCACCTCCGTGTCCCTGTCCCCGGGCAGGTCCCGTGAGCCCCGTGTCCCCCTGAACCCCACGTCCCCCTGAGACCCTCCTCCTCTTCCCACTTTACCCGCTTTTTCCACAGTGAGCTTGGTGGGATGCCAAGAGCTCCAGGGGTTGGGAAGGGAGGGGCTCCCCACCGATGGAAATTTTGGGAATTGGTGGGATGGAGATCAGCCGGGGAGCGGTCCGAGGGCCCCCGTGAATTGAGGAGGGATATTTTTGTCCACTAAAGCTCGTGCGTTTGCAGGCAAGGACAGCCCGTGTACTCCATCCCTCCCGGCGGCTTTCGGCACCCCTACCCCGCCCTCGCCATGAACGCCTCCATGTCCAGGTGGGTCTCTGCAGGGACAAGGGACCCTCCTTGGGCGTCCTGGAGCTGCCAGCGGGTTTTTGGCCGCTTCCCTGCGGATGATGCGGGACTCGGCCCCGCAGCAGTGTTGGCAGTGGGTGCTCCTGGGGAAACGCTGCTCTGCACGGGCACAGACCAACCCCAGGAGGTTGCGGTGGCCTCCTCGGCCGAAAATACCCCTGGGAGGGTGCAGATGGTTCCCACGGATGATTCTGTGGGGGAAAAGCAACGTCCCATGGGCTCAGGGCATCGCCTGGGTTAGGTCCATGTTACCATCCTGCAAGCTGGGGCAGGATCCAGTGTAAAATCAGACCCCAACTGGGTTGGGGCTGGTGGTCTCTTAATCCGGGAGGTTCTCAGGAGGGTTTGGGGCTGTCGGTGCCCATGGGGAGCTGACGAGCCCTCCCCTCCCGCTCCCTCCGCTGCAGTTTGATGTCCAGCCGTTTCTCCCCACACATGGTCCCGCCGCCCACCCACGGGCTGCACCCCTCGGGCATCCCACACCCGACCATCGTCTCGCCTATCGTGAAGCAGGAACCCACTCAGCCCAGCGTCAGCCCCGGAGGCAACTCGTGAGTTGGGGACGGGAAGGGACAGCCCCGAGGACGGGAGGTTGTCCCCAGGGCATCAGCAGGTCCTGACCCACCATCCCGCTCGTTGCAGGAAATCCCCCGTCACTGTGAAGAAGGAGGAGGAGAAGAAACCCCACATCAAGAAGCCACTCAACGCCTTCATGTTGTACATGAAGGAGATGAGGGCCAAGGTGGTAGCCGAGTGCACGCTGAAGGAGAGCGCCGCCATCAACCAGATCCTGGGCAGACGGGTACGGGCATCTCCCTTGGTGCCGGCGAGCTCTGCCCGGCAGCTTCATGCCCGTTCGGGACCGTAAACTGGGGCTTTCAGCCCCCTTTACTCCACCTCTCCCCATGGCTCAGCCCCTTGACCTGGTGCATCGCCAGTCCAGAAGGTCCTAGGGAGCTGGTGGGGACCTGGATGGCAACGGGATGGCAACAGGATGGGGCTCGCTGGGAGGTCCTTTGGGGCCAGCAGTGTGTCCTTGGGGTTTGCAGCGTGGCTTTGGGGTTTGCAGCGTGGCTTTGGGGTGCTGGGAGGCAGACGGGATGCTCGGAGGAAGATGGGGTGCTCAAAGGGAGGGTGCTCCGAGGCAGATGGGGCACTCAGAGGCAGACAGGGTGCTTGGGGGCTCCCATGTCCATGTTTTAACACCACATGGGGTTTGCAGCATGGCTTCAGGGTTTGCAGCATGGCTTTGAGGTTTCCAGCAGGGCTTTGGGGTTTCCAGCATGACTTCGGGGCTTGCAGCGTGGCTTTGGGGTTTGCAGCGTGGCTTTGGGGTTTGCAGCGTGGCTTTGGGGTTTCCAGCAGGGCTTTGGGGTTTGCAGCGTGGCTTTGGGGTTTCCAGCATGACTTCGGGGCTTGCGGCGTGGCTTTGAGGTTTCCAGCATGACTTCGGGGCTTGCAGCGTGGCTTTGGGGTTTGCAGCGTGGCTTCAGGGTTTGCAGCGTGGATTTGAGGTTTCCAGCATGACTTCGGGGTTTGCAGCGTGGCTTTGGGGTTTGCAGCGTGGCTTTGGGGTTTGCAGCAGGGCTTTGGGGTTTGCAGCGTGGCTTTGGGGTTTCCAGCATGACTTCGGGGTTTGCAGCGTGGCTTCAGGGTTTGCAGCGTGGCTTTGAGGTTTCCAGCAGGGCTTTGGGGTTTCCAGCATGACTTCGGGGCTTGCAGCGTGGCTTTGGGGTTTGCGGCGTGGCTTTGGGGTTTGCAGCGTGGCTTTGGGGTTTGCAGCAGGGCTTTGGGGTTTGCAGCGTGGCTTTGGGGTTTCCAGCATGACTTCGGGGCTTGCAGCGTGGCTTTGGGGTTTGCAGCGTGGCTTCAGGGTTTGCAGCGTGGATTTGAGGTTTCCAGCATGACTTCGGGGTTTGCAGCGTGGCTTTGGGGTTTGCAGCGTGGCTTTGAGGTTTCCAGCAGGGCTTTGGGGTTTGCAGCGTGGCTTTGGGGTTTCCAGCATGACTTCGGGGCTTGCGGCGTGGCTTTGAGGTTTCCAGCATGACTTCGGGGTTTGCAGCGTGGCTTTGGGGTTTGCAGCGTGGCTTCGGGGCTTGCAGCGAGGCTTCGGGGTTTGCAGCGAGGCTTTGAGGTTTCCAGCAGGGCTTCGGGGTTTGCAGCGTGGCTTTGGGGTTTGCAGCGTGGTCTCTTCTCCCCCCTGCAGTGGCACTCGCTGTCGCGGGAGGAGCAGGCGAAGTACTACGAGCTCGCACGGAAAGAGCGGCAGCTGCACTCGCAGCTCTACCCCACGTGGTCGGCGCGGGACAACTACGTAAGTCTGGCCCCCCCGGGCGGCTCCTCGCCCGGGGGGTTTGGCTGGTGGGAGGTTGCTTGCCGTGCTCGGGGAGGTCGGTGTTTGGGGTGCTGGGGGCGGTGGGTGATGGTGCTGAGTCCCTGGGGGATGCTCTGCCACCCTCAGCAGCCCCTGCGTCCCTGTGAGGGGGGGGGGACCGTCAGCCCCGTTTCTCCCCGTGGTCTCCTCCGTCGAGCAGCCCCCAAGGGCTTTATATATATATATAAGGACTTTATAATATTTTCCAGGGCAAGAAAAAGAAGAGAAAGCGCGAGAAGCTGGCCCAGCAGCAAAGCCACGACGCGGAGAGTGAGTATCCCCCCTCCAGCCTCCTTCCTCCTCCGGCTTTCGGCCGCTCATGCCGTCCTCCGCCGTTCGCAGGCTCCCTGGCGTCCAAGAGCAAGAAGCCGTGCGTGCAGTACCTGCCGTCCGAGAAACCGTGCGACAGCCCCGCGTCCTCCCACGGCAGCATGCTGGATTCGCCCGCCACGCCGTCGGCCGCCTTGGCATCCCCGGCCGCGCCGGCTGCCACCCACTCGGAACAGGCTCAGCCCCTCTCGCTCACCACCAAGCCGGAGGCCAGGGCTCAGCTCGCCGTGCATTCGGCCGCCTTCCTCTCGGGCAAAGCCGCCTCTTCTTCTTCCTCCTCCTCTTCCTCCTCTTCCTCCTCCTCCAGCCTCGGCAGCCCGCCCTCGCTCCTCTCCAGACCCATCCCCTTCACCTCGGTGCCCTCCACGGCTCTCCTGTCCTCGCCTCCGTCCTTCGCGGCCGCCATCCCGTCCCCGCAGGCTGCCCTGGCCGTGCTGCAGACGCAGCCCCTTTCCCTGGTCACCAAACCTGCTGACTAAGGGAAAAACTCGTCCCCCCTCGTCCCGTCCCGTCCGTCCCCTCCCTGCTGTACATTGCAGAAGCCACAATCAAGATTCAAATGCAGCCAAAACCATTATTGGTCAATATTTGACCCTTTCTGAACTCTTTTGTAAGCAGACTCTGGAGGAAGGGGCTTTCTGCTCAGAGCTGCTGCCAGCAGTCGACCTAAAGACCGTTTTTATTAAAAAAAAAAAAGGAAAAAAAAAGGAAAAAAAAAAAAAAAAGAAAATAAACCCTCCACAAGCTGCCAACGACGGAAATCTCCCACGAGCCGACCGTGGGCATGAGCCAAGCGGCCGTCGCTGCCACAGGGCACGGTGATGCCGACGGCCCGGCGCTCCCGTGCACGGGCATGCCGGCACCGAACGTGGCGGGCATTGAGCTGGGGCTCCATCCCGGAGGCAAGAGCAGAAACACCGGCTACCGGCCCGGTGCCTCTGGATGCTCCCGAGTCCTCCCGTCCCGCGGCTCTGCTCCCTGCCACAGGGATCGCCTTCGCTCTGTCCCGGCGAGGAGCCGCATCCTGCCCTGAGGATGCTGTGCCGTCGGCCCCGCTCCTTCCCGCAGTCGTGCTGGGGTGGGCAGGATCCGGGGCTGAGCCCTGGGTGGGGGGTTTTTTTACCCTTGAATCCCTGTTATTTTTCACAAAAGGAAATAAAACTACAGCTGCAACTTGCTGCGTGAGCGTGGTCAGTGGGGGAAGCGCTCGCTCCCTGCCCGTCACCACCTTCTCCCCGCCAGCGCTCCAGCGTCACCGAGCCCCGGGAAGCATCTCGGGATGGGGCTCCCGCCCAGCCCCGGAGGGGGGCATGGGGCCAGGCACGGCCCCAGCCTGAAAGCATCACCCAGACGCCTCCATTGATGGGCACAGGGCGATTTTGGGGTGTCCGTCACAAACCCGGGCAGCAGTCTGCGGGGGTTTAGGTAAACCGGTTCAGGGGGTGCCTGAGAAGCCCGGGAGTGCGAGTTCCTGGTGTGTAGCTCACGGCCAGGAACTGCAGGATGCCCTGTGCCTGCTTCTTCCAAACCAGGAACGAAAAGGCAGGTTAGGATGAAAAAGGACCTGCACGAAAGCAACCCGGGGTGACCCAGTGGATTTTCAACCAATCTTAAGTTCTCGGTCAGTTCAACACTTGAGCTAATCACGACTCTTCCATCTCACTCTATTTTTAACAGGAAAAAAACTATCTCAAAGTTTTCCCGTCGAAAGTCACAATTTTGTTTTCTGTTGCAGATTTAATTCTGAGCTGTGCCCGCCCAGAGGTGATTCGTGGTGTTTATAGTCCCGTTTCATTCCCCTTCCTGAATTTCTTGGCCAATTTCCGTCTCCCAGGACCCAGCCTGGCTCCCCTCTACCCGCACCACTGCTGCGTTGTGGGGACCACGGCGTCCTCGGGCTCCCAGCCCATGGCGGTGGGCAACGTCCCAACCATCACTGTCAGCGATGGGCTGAGCCCTTCCCGCGGCTGCTGGCCCTCCGGCTCTCAGTTTGGTGGGTGCTTTTGCTCATTTGGTGGGATAAATGACACCTTCGCCTCCTGTCGTGACATTTCTCTTTTCCTTTCCAGTGTCAAGCTGGTGCGAGGAGCCACCGAGGATGAATTTTTACCAAGCAGCAGATATCCATCTGCAGGTAGAGGGGAAAAGGGACCATCTCAGTGTCTTCTCCTTAAGGAAGACAGCATCCGCGTTTACCGGATGATGCGCGAGACGAGTGCGTGCCATGGGATGATGCTGGCATCTGTAACCCAAGCGGATGACACCTGGATTCAAGGATTCCTATTTCCGTATTGGAGCTGGGCAGAACTACCAAAAAAGTACGGCCTGGCCATGCCCCCAGCTGAGGGTGCAGACAAGAGCACAGCTCGAGCCCTGGTGTGAGCGCTGGGGACACATTCGGGCAAACACTGGCTCCCGTAACCTTGTGAAAGCTCCAGATGACTTCTGCGAACAGTGACGGTACCTCCAGCAGGAGCACAGCTTCTCCCATCCAGCTGAGGATCACCTTCTGGGCTGGAAGCGACAGCTTAAATTCACAGCTCAGAGCATCCCAGCTGGGTGGTAGCTCCCGAAATCATTGCTCTAAGGGGTCCCGGCTAGTTAAGAGCCTCGAGCAGCGAGAGGAGCCTGCAGCAGAGCCAGCTCCTGCATACCAGCTTCTCGGTGGCCACCACCGAAGCCTCCGAGCACGAGAAAGTGCCTGGAGCATCTTTATTCACTGTCACACCAAAGACAGCCCCGAACTCGCTAGGCGTTTCCATTCCACACACAAAATTGTTTAAAGTTCTTGCTTTCAAAGAACAAAATTTGTAAATGCTGGGATAGGGCACGATTCCTCCACAAAAGCACCCAAGAGGACCAGCCACGACGCTTTAATTAATGGCATTCTGATAGCGTGTCGCGCGGTTGTGCGAGATCCAGGACTGAGAGGATTAGAGTGTCGCCGAAAACATGCGTGGCTGTCATTTGAAAAGAGGCAAAACGTAGCTTTTTTTAGAAAGGCTGTTCCAAGAAACTGGTTTTCTGCGAGGAACGTCTGGATCGCATGCAGCCTCCCTCTCCCCAACACCAGGAGCAGGCTGCAGACAAACAACTTCTTGAATTAGATTTCATGGGAAATTAAAGGCATGAAGAGACCTGTCACAAGAATTAAAGTCTGAACCGGAGCCAGACAGCTTCAAACAGATGTTGGACTTCAGCAGGAGAATATTTCTTTGTTTTACTCGGCATTTTCCCATACAGAAAAGGAACATCTGTTCCGATGCTTTCGCAGCGCTCCCAAACTGAGATAGGCTTGGATTATCCCCTGCTAGAAGAGAAGCAACTGGCCGCCAAAGCCCTCTTGGCTTCGCTCCTCCTGGAGAAGAGGGCAAGACCAGTTACGTGTTGCTCCGGTCTCAGATGAACATGCTGAAGCTATCTTAGTTGAACCAGGCTGATCGTGGTATCTATACATCCTTCATGCTTGCAGCGATACGGCTCGATGAAAACGTTGCATTCAGAGTGGTTATCGATCGAAAACTGATTCCTTAGCAGGGTTTTCTTTGTCCTCTGGGAGGTGCTTCAATAAGAGGAAAATTCTGGGGGTTGTCTTTGTTGCAGAAAAATCTGAATATCCAGGGTGTTTCAGTTTGGGCTGTTGTGGCAAGGAGGTCTGATAGCCCCTCTCCTCTTTTTTGGACAAGTTTTAGGCTACATTTCTCATGATGCTTAAGTTATCCTCAGAGCTGGCAGCTGAAATCGAGCCGGCAGCCCAGGGTGCGGAGGAGAGCCATGCGTGGAGGTCCTGGGGAGCTCTCTAGCAGCATTTCCCGGTTACAAGAATTCACTTTTCAAACTTGCAACAAAAAAACCAACTTTGCGGCCAAAGATTCCTGATTTTTCCTTTGGTCCCCCGAGAAAACGAGGCATCTGCCACAGCACGCTCCCTGGTCCTGCTTTGTAGATGACTTTTTTTTCCATAGGTTGCATCCCAACCACGTCCAACGAAGGGGAAAAGGTCAGGGAGGGAACGAAATGGTGTCACACTGAGAGTCGGCAGCAGAAGGAAGGGACAGCATGGTGTAAAGAGCAGGGGGAGGTGGGACAGCCGGATTCTGCCTTAGCTGAGAGGCACGAAACAGCTGGGACGGGGGACGTCGTGCCAATGACGGGGTCCCCGTTGCTCTCCCAGCTGCAGCAGATGTTGCCGTTTGCATGCACAGGTCAAGACGGTATCAACGCTGCGTGGGGCTAAGCCACGGCGGTGCGGAGGTGGGGTGAGGTCGACCTACTTGTTTGGGGTTTGCCGTCATCTCCAACAGCGGAGGTCCACGTAGAAAGTGCCGAGAAGCGGCAGGAGGTACGGACGGGCAGGAGAGCTGGCAGCAGCCGGGTGAAAGATGAAGCTGGAATTGGGAACGGGCGGCCACGTCCTCGGGAAATACACGTTCACCATCATTGCCACCCATTCCCAGAGTGAAACGAAGTCCGAGAAGTGCCTGATGTCTCCTGGCTGGGAATACTCCGGGTGAGCAATTACTGCGGAGCTGCCCTTGGGGTGGCCGGGGAGCCGGGCTGCGTCGCGGCAGATAGGCAGCACCAGGAACGGCACAGGGAGAGGGGAGGATGCGCCTGTGAGTCTGTCCCTGTCCAGAAACGTGATGTACCATAAAAAAAGGTCTAAAACCTTGATTAAAGGGTGCCATTTTTGTGACAAGCCCAGCCCTAAACTCGCTGCAGCTATTGTGGGGGGTTTTATTGCCAGGAGCTGGCGAACATCTCGTTAAGAGCTTGTCAAGAGCAAACTTCTGGGAGAGCTTGCTCTGGTGCGCGGGTAGCATCTGGGAGCCAGCTTGGTGCTTTCCCCACTTTTTTTTGGAAGCGGGGTTACTTCTGTCACCTCCGTCCGCTTGCTTAATTGCAGCCATCTTGATCAAACGGCCCCCAGCCCCCTCTCCCTCCGCAGCTCTGGCTATTCACTAATTGAAATGCCTAATGAGGTCCCAGGGGTCTCCTGCAGAGATGGAGCTAATTAGGGGCTCCGCCACGGACTCGGCAAGCAGCAGCAAATGAAACGAAGGTTTCATCGAACCTGCTTTTTTGCAAGGGGCCGGGGGGAGGGTGCACCAGATGTCCTGTTTCCCCGCTCCGCACTGGGGTAAGGCTGGCGCTCCACGGACTCCAGGCTCCTGCCAAAGCAGCTGGTGCAGAGGCAGTGGCTACACTTAATACATTTTAATTAGCATCATTAAATTCTTCCATTTGCTAATTGTTTCTCCTTTTGATCCTTTATCCTGACCAGATTAGCTCTCGGGGGAAAGGGACGGAATGGGGGATGCAGACACTTCTGACAAGGTGAGGACTTTATTATCTCCAAGCCTGGGGTTGTCACCAGACCTCGGGCGACCACGCTAAAACACCCTCGCTGGTGCTAAATTAAAGGCCAGATTTGTGTGTCCGGCCTGTTCTTGGCCGTCGTGGCTATTCTCGGAAAGAGTCATCCCCAAAAAGGGACATCCCACAAGGATTTATGAGAAGAGACAGTACCAGTCTAGGAAACCAACCAAAACCTTGCTTAAGTTTGAATGTAAAAGAGTTGTTTTTCAGGCAATAAAGGACCAGCAGCTGCCATCATGTTGGGAAGCAGCTGGGTGGGACCGAAAGAGAATTTCCTCCTTCTGCTTTCCAGCGGACAGAGATAATAATCCTCAATCCTCCTTCTTTTCCTCCTGCCAGTCTACATCTGCGTAATCGCGCTGAAGCCAGAAGCAACTTCCTTGTTGTCCACGTCGATGGCAGCTTCCCGTTCCTCGGGCTGCGTGGGGAGGGTGCAGCCGCACGGAGGTTAGGTAAGGTCGCTGGTCCTGTTTATCACGTTTTAGCCAAGAAAACTGTTGAAGGAAAACGAGCCTGGTGTGAGCCACCAGGCGCTGAGCTGATGTCAGCCTCGTACTCGGTACTTCGGGCAGAATTCTGTTCCCAGATGCATTGTTGTAAATCCAGAGGAACTTGGCCTCCGTTCAGTTACTCTTGACTTCCAGGGGTGTGAGTGAAAGCCGAACTGGCTGGGCATGAGAAATAGCCTCGCTTGTCTGTTTTAAATCTCCACAAAAGCATTGGGCCAACTGTTCTTCTGTCTCCTTAGAAAGGCAGGCATGGGCAGAACCGAGCTGCTAGGATTATTGGAATGTATTGAATTGAATAGAGGATTGGAAAAAAAAAGAAGAAAAATCAACCACATAATCCATCATGCTCTGAGGCCAAGTCAGGATTATTCCCCAAAGTATTATCGCTGTGCGGGACTCATTTGGTTTGCATGTTGAATGCTGCTGTGATATTTTTCTGTGTTTTAGCATTAAACGGACTGACTGGAGCCGCTAACAAATCCGTGATGTTATTGCAATTCCTTCCGGAGACACGTGAGACTTCGCTGCTTGTCTTTCAGCACTCAGCGCTGCAGGATGCCGCGTTATGGATGAGATAGCTCTGGTGACACCAAGCAATAGCGGGAAGCATGCATGGTCTGGAGTGGTTAAGCACCACGGAAGTTCATCCTGGGCGGAGATGAAGGCAAATCCGTTGATCTAAAAGGCAAGAAGTGAGATGACGGGGAGGAGATTGGGATTGTTACTAATAAGCCAAATTACAGAGACTTGATGGCATAATTCACGCATCTGGAAACTGATATCAAAGGTCTAGCTGGTTTGGGAAGGACAGGCAGGGAAAAAGCTGGAGACAAAACTTTTTGAAGAACGATGTACCCCCATGCCGACGTCCCTAAACAGAGGGAGACAGAGCTGTGCAAGGTCACTGGGTAGCAGCAATGAACACGAGGAAGACCCAGGAAGAACATCTGGAGCTCTTTGTTTTACCAGGATCCTCAAAAAGCCACAGCTGCGCAGACACCTGCTGGAAAAGGAATACAGCAGGAGGCAAACCCTCTGAGAAAGTCTTGGACAGTGGGTGGGGACAACTTTTGGGCACAGCAGGTGACATACAGCTGGAAGACAACCACAGATGACATCAATCACAGCTCAAGGGCACCCAGTGCCACAACCATCTTGACTCGTTGCGGTAGGGTCGCAGTTCATGGACCTGAGGACATCGAATCCACCTGAGGAGGTGGTAGAAGGATGATAAGCGGATTTGGGGATCTTCCTACATATTGATTTTATCTGCATCAAGTACACAGTAGACGTTGGTTTATATTCCAGGCAGCAGAGCATGAGGTTGGAGATGGGTGGGATTATCAGTAAGACATAGAATCATAGAATGATTAAGGTTGGAAAAGACCTCTAAGATCATCAAGTCCAACCGTCAACCCAACCCCCCCATGCCCACTACACCATGTCCCTAAGGGCCTCATCTACACGTCTTTTAAATACGTCCAGGGATGGGGACTCCACCACTTCCCTGGGCAGCCTGTTCCAAGGCCTGACCACTCTTCCAGTAAAGAAATTTCTCCTAATGTCCAGTCTAAACCTCCCTTGGTGCAACTTGAGGCCATTTCCTCTCGTCCTATCGCTGTTACTTGGGAGAAGAGACCAACCCCCACCTCGCTACAACCTCCTTCCAGGGAGTTGTAGAGCGATGAGGTCTCCCCTCAGCCTCCTCTTCTCGAGGCTGAACACCCCCAGTTCCCTCAGCCGCTCCCCATCAGACTTGTGCTCCAGGCCCTTCACCAGCTCCGTTGCCCTCCTCTGGACACACTCCAGCACCTCCATGTCCTTCTTGTGGTGAGGGGCCCAGAACTGAACACAGGATTCGAGGTGCGGCCTCACCAGTGCCCAGTACAGGGGCACGGTCACCTCCCTGCTCCTGCTGGCCACACCAGTTCTGGTACAGGCCAGGGTGCCGTTGGCCTTCTTGGCCACCTGGGCACACTGCCGGCTCATGTTCAGCTGTCGACCAGCACCCCCAGGTCCTTTTCCTCTGGGCAGCTTTCCAGCCACTCTTCCCCAAGCCTGCAGCGTTGCCTGGGGTTGTTGTGGCCGAAGTGCAGGACCCGGCACTTGGCCTTGTTGAACCTCATACATTGGCCTCGGCCATCGATCCAGCCTGTCCAGGTCCCTCTGCAGAGCCTTCCCACCCTCCAGGAGATCAACACTCCCGCCCAGCCTGGTGTCGTCTGCGACATGATGAAATCCTTAGGTTTGTTCTGCTGTCCAAGCTGGAGGATCGCCCCCAGTTTTGGGCAGTATCCTTCAAGGTGTGGAGTGCCTGGAGAAAGCCCAGAAGAGAGCAAGGACACAACCTACAGGAAAAGATGGACATTCAATCCGGAGAAGGGAGACATAACAGTCTTCAGCAGGTAAATTATCTACAGAGGAAGGGGATACGTGTTCCTCAGTGCCCACGGAGAGCCAAAAGCTGCTTTTCTGCTGCTGGTGGGAAGAGCTGCAGTTGAACGGGGCGCGTCTGGCCTGGCCAAAAACAAAAATAAAAGGTTATGGGAGCTGTTGGACTGGCCACGCTCCCCGATGTGGCCGTTGTCCTCAGGGGCGCTTTCGGAAAGCAGTCCTGAACCAAAGGAAGGGCAATTAGCCCCGATTTCTCACCGCTCGCCCCCCGCCACGGCCTGTTTCCTCCCCCGTAGGCCGGAGGCAGCCACAGGGTCAGGACGCCATCCGAACAGGGCCGAACGCGGGGGGAGGGGAGGCCCGGCCCCTCAACGGCCCCATTTTGGGCCGCTGCTCCCAGCACAGGGACTGGAAACAGACCCCAAAAGGGCAGGTTTTACCTCAAAATGCTGCTTTTACCCCAAAGATAGCGCGGTTTTGCGGAGGCGGCCATGCCCGCGGCGAGGCCTGCGGCGGGGGCCAGGCCTGGCACCCGCCATGGACAGTTAAGCCCCGGCCTTAATTTGCATAAACCCCACCCAATTCATGCTCCCTAAGCCCCACCCCGATTCTCCACAAGCCCCGCCCCGATTCCCACAAGCCCCGCCCCTACTCTCCCGAAACCCGCCCCCACGCGCAACAAGCCCCGCCTCGCTCTTAGCAAGCCCCGCCCCCGATTCGCTCCAAGACCTGCCCCAATCCTTTCAGCCCCGCCCCCCTCTTCAAGCCCCGCCCCTTCCCTCGTCTCGCACACACCCACCCCCGCGCGGCAGTTCCCGCTCCCGCCCGCCGCTTCCCCGCTCTCGCGAGATCTGCTGCCGGAAGTAGCACCTGTCTTCCCGGAAGCGGAAGCGGGCGGACCGGTGGGTGGCGGTGAGGGACGTCTCTCTCGGGCCGCCATGCCGCTGCGGCTGCTCCTGCTGCTCTTAGCGCTCCGCGCCGCCCCCCGGGTCGAGGGTGAGAGGCCGGCGGAGGGCGGCTGGGGTGGCCCTGAGGCGCTCGGGGCGGGGGAAGGCAGGGAGAGGGGCCCTGACGCCGGGGAAGCCCGGGGCGGGGGTGCTGGGGGGCACCTGCGGGGAGGGCAGCGGCCGGGGGCCCCGGGGTGGGGGCGCTGGGGAGGAGCGGGTGCGGTGGGCGCTCGGCAGCACCGGGGAGGGGGGGTAGCGAAAGCAGGGCAGCGCTTGCCCCCGGGCCGGGGTGGGTGTGACGCGGGCGCTTGGTTTGCGGGGGCTCCGGTGCCGCTGGGCCCCTCCTGCGGGCGGTGAGGGGGCCGGGGGGGGCTCCCTCGGGTTCGTCTCCCCTTTGGTTCCCCCCTCCCTTCTCCCTCGCAGGGGAGTTTCCTTCCCCTTTTGGCAGCGGTGGGGCTGTCTCAGCCAGCCAGGCCCGCTGCTGACACCCGGCGCGGGGGCAGGCGGTGACTGCGACCTCTGTGTTCGCTGGCAGCTGAGGGGCAGGCGCCGGAGCAAACAGAGTTCAGCAAGATTTTAGCAGGCACTGGGGCATCCGACCAGCAGGGAGCACGTAACAGCCTGGAAACTGGAGGGAATGAGGCCACAGATACCTCCAAAAGCAAGGAAGAGCCACGCACCGGATCGGATCCAACCAACAACGGAGCCTCCAGCTTGGGCACAAATAACAACGGGGTGACAGATAACAACCAGATCGGCGTGAATGTGCCTAGCCCAGGTAGCAGCGTGGAGAAGCAGACTGGTGGCCAGGGTGGCCAGAGTGACGGTGGCCAAGTCAGCGCTCAGAGTGACGGTGGCCAGAGTGTTCAAGGCAGCAACACAAGTTACCAAACCAACAAAGAAGGTGGCGGCGCTGGTAGCCAGGCCAACAGCCACAGCGGCGACCACCAGAACCAGGGCGGCAACCAGGAGAACAGCAACAAGAACCAGGATGGCAATGACAAGAAGCAGGATGGCAATGACAAGAACCAGGATGGCAACCAGGACAGCAGCAACAAGAACGAGGAGGGCAACCACCAGGACCAGGGTAATAACAGGAACGAGGGCAACAACCAGGGCGGCGACAACAACAACCAGGACAGCAAGAACAAGGACGAGGGCAGCAGCCGGGGCAGCAACAACGCAAACCAGGGCAGCAACACCGAGAACCGGGACAGCAACACCGAGAACGAGGGCAAGAACCAGGGCAGTAACAGCGATAACAAGGACAACAACCAGGGCAGCAACACTGAGAACCGGGACAGCAACACCAAGAACCAGGGTGAGAACCAGGGCAGCAACACCGAGAACCAGGGCAGTAACGACGATAACCAGGCCAACAACCAGGGCAGTAATGACAATATCCAGGCCAACAACCAGGGCAGTAACGGCAATAACCAGAACAACAACCAGGGCAGTAACGGCGATAACCAGGTCAACAACCAGGGCAGTAACGGTGTTAACCAGGCCAACAACCAGGGCAGTAACGGCGATAACCAGGCCAACAACCAGGGCAGTAACGGCGATAACCAGGCCAACAACCAGGGCAGTAACGGCGATAACCAGAACAACAACCAGGGCAGTAACGGCGTTAACCAGAACAACAACCAGGGCGGTAACGGCGTTAACCAGAACAACAACCAGGGCGGTAACGGCGATAACCAGGCCAACAACCAGGGCGGTAACGGCGATAACCAGGCCAACAACCAGGGCGGTAACGGCGATAACCAGGCCAACAACCAGGGCGGTAACGGCAATAACCAGAACAACAACCAGGGCGGTAACGGCAATAACCAGAACAACAACCAGGGTAATCAAATGGGCTCATCAAGGGATAAAAATGCATCACCACAATCAACTACTTCTGCTAATGAGAGCGACAGCTCTTTAGACGATGGAGAAAGCCCTGGAGAGGAAGAGGATGGGGCTAAAGAAGGCAACGATGCTTCCTCCTTTAATAAGGAGAGAGAGAAGAGCATCCCTTCTCCCCCCAGGGACCAGTCAGAGAGCAGCCACTTCTTCGCCTATCTGGTGACGACGGCGATTGTCGTTGCTGCCTTATACGTGGCGTATCACAACAAACGCAAGGTGAGTGGCTGTGCTCCTTACCCAGGCTCGACATCTCCCCTGCGGTTTAGGAGTTTCCTTTCCTCTCGCCCGTCGCCGCCGCAGATTGGGACCCGCTCGGTTGAAGTCTTTTCCCCTCACCCTGATTTTTGCTTCTTGCCAATACCTCCCGCTTGCTGCACGGCGTGGGTTTGGTTATTTGAGCCTCGGGAGGAGCAGAGGGGGTGTTGTGACTAGGAAAGGAGTCGAATCCCCATGGAAATTGGGTGGCCTCGGCTCTAGTGGTTATTTTCAGCTGAGAGAGGTGAAAAGGAAAAGATGTGTGAAGTTACCCTGTGTTTTCTCGCTGACAATGAGTTTTCTGTAGCAGGTTGCAGAAGACTTGTCCTTAAATAGTCTTGCACGGGGCGATGCAGCTCAAATGACGTAACTGTCTTTCGCTGTTTTTTTTTCCTCCTCCTGTAAAGCTATTTTTGAGGTAGGACAAAGAAAACAAATTCTTATTGTTTTCTGCATGTTAAGCAAACCTCATTATCGCCTGCTTTCGACCTTAGCTGGGTTTATATTTTGGCATTTATTTGTTTCGAGTGCTTTTTCAAATGAAACGTGGTCACTAGAAGGAGATAAGTGAAGCTGGTCGTTGCCCGTTAGAAAGCGCCTGCGTTTGAAGTGAGAAAAAGCTTATTTGGTCGCTTCTGTCCCGCTCACCTTGTCCCCGCTTCTCTCTCCAAAGATCATTGCTTTTGCTCTGGAAGGGAAAAGATCGAAAAGCGGTCGACGGCCCAAATCTGGCGATTATCAGAGACTGGATCAAAAGGTAAGGATCTCCCCAAAACGGGTGCTGCCTCACCCCGGGAGCCGGGCAGGCTGGGGGAAAGGGCTGCGGTGCCTGGTGTATGCTGTAAACGCGCTATATTGGCTTTTCACATATAGAAGTGGTCACAAAGCCCCTACTTGGTTGGTATTGGAAAGTGGTTTGGTTTTTTTTTTTAGCAAAAACCCCACTCTTGGTCTGGAAATGGGGTTTTGCCAGAAAATGGAAGCAATAATGCTGAGAAATGGTGGCAGAGAGGGCTAACGCAGAGCAGAATTTGTGAGTCTCAAGCTGGGGAGTGCTTGAGAATAGTTTGTCACTGGCTCAAATGACTTTTTCAAAGAAGTTCTTAGCAGAGGAAGGGTAGGATTCGGGGAGAATTCCCGTTGTTCTTCCCCTTGCAACTTTTTTCACCTGTTGTCCTTGAAGTCAGACGTGTCTGTAGTTATTTTCTGCAATGGGTAGAAGAGGCGACAAGGAAAGAAAATTTTTTAAAGTTGAAAAAATTAAGCTGAAACTTAATCTTTCATAAGGCTGTCAGCATTTGGGGCACCGCGACGATGGCCGTTTTCAAACGCCGTTAGGGATTTTGCATATAAAACTCGAGGCAGTGCCGTCCTCGGCTTGTCAGCGCTGCAGTGCACCGTTGGGAGTGGAAGCTCAGTTCTCTCCCTTCCCGGATTGCAGCCGCACCTGGCTGGGGAACCCGTCTGGGTGCCACCGAGACGATTTGCCTGCTTGAGCCTCCCCACTTAGTCTCACCAATATTTTGGGAATTTGTTTCCCTTGCCAGGAATTCCCAGACTTGTCCCTGAGGCACAGTAAAACAGGCAGGCAGTTAGAAAGAGCTTGGTTTTATTTGAAAGCTCATCAGAGACGCTCAGCCCGCTCAAACCCTGATGCTTTGTCAGAGTAGATAAAACAATGCTGAGCTTTTAAATTGTTTAAACCTTTCTTTTTGCCTTTCCAGATCTAGTTTCCTCCTCGGATGTTCAGTGGAATAATGACGGCTGGCGATGAAAATGCGGGAACACCCACCGGCTCCCCTGCTGAAGCAATCCCAGTTGTAGCTGTGCTGCCACGTTCAGATTTCAGACAACAGGAAGAAGGGGAAATGCTTTTCGTTTTGCACCTGCACCTTGGTAACGTTAAACCTCTCACTTCCTCGAAACGCGTTTCTCCTTTCCCAGCTGCCTGAAGATGAACTCGTTTTCCGCTTGGGTGTCTGGCTTCTAGCCTGTGACCCAGGAAAAGCCAGTCCCCAGCACTTGACAGAACTTTTGGGTCCAAACGAAGTGAAATTTGCCATCTACTGTACCGACGTCTCCTCTTTGGGGAGGGGGAAGAAAAAAAAAACATATCTGCCTGCGAAATGAGCCATCTGACTCTTCCCCTTCTGGAGCCGTAGAGCTGCCTTTGCAATCAGCACGGTCTTGCTTGAGACACAGACGTTCTCCTCCTCTGTCCATTGTATTTGGATGCTAAAGTTCGGCGCGTGACTGATTGCACTAATTTGGAAATGATCCGCCAAGGACTCTGATTCGATTTTTTTTTTTTTTTCCCCCTCTCTGTGATGAAGACAATGTTAGATTTTAACGTCTAGATTCTTTCTTACGTGCACATCTGTGGAAACGCCGGAGCAGCCTTTGGCCCTTGGGTTGTAGCTTAAACTTCCTCACCTGCATCTTACGCTCCACGCGGATCTCTTCCCTCGCAATCCCCGGAGTTCAGATGTTTGCACTGAAGGTGACAGTTGCGGTTTGATGCTGTGAAGGAGCACAGGTTAGGCTTAGGAAGCTTCGTGCCAAATTGCCACGCTGTCGTTGTAGCAGACTTTGCTTGGAAGATTGCTTTCCTACCCCTTGTAAAATGTAGTTATGTGGTAACGTAAACTGTACGGTAATCCTGAAGTGTTTGGGATGAGAGAAACTTGCGGCCATTCAAACCTCTTCCTCAAAAATACCGCGTTGAGGCCCTGGAGTGTCCAACTCCACTGAACGAGGCTCCGTCGGCTGTAGAGCTCGCCGCGACTGAGCCCTCGGCGTTGGCTCTTGCCGGTGAAGTGCCGCGTTCTTGCCCGGTGGAGAGGCGAGGTGGCTGCTCGTCCCCTGGGTTGCACAAGCCTTGGCAGCGCCTCTCGCCTTGGGAAACCGTTGTGGCCCGCGGCGCGGGCGCCGTCTTTTCTGCCCGTGAGTCACCGCGGGGCGTCTTCTCCCCGAGGCCACCTCCTGAGCAGGTGACCGACACGCGAAAGGGCTTACAGCCGGCACAACCTCTTCCCGCTCTTCCGCGGCTCTGCCGGCCCCAGCTTCGAGGAGTTTTGCGTGGTTGAATGTACGCGGAACCAGCTGCTTGTGGCTGAGCTGGTCGCTTCGGTATTACTGCGGAGCACTTAAACTAGGGCCTGGGACGTGCTGGTTATATTTAAGGCTGCAAAACACGTTGATTCGTGAGTTATAGCTGTGAGGTGGTTTTTATTTTTGTAGTTCTACTCCAAAGATGTTTGTTTGAGATGGGACGTTTCTGAAGAGGGTATGAAGTGCCTGCCTGGCTCGTGCTTTTGTTTTTTCCAATATGGGCAGAAAAAAATTGGTATGAGGCATCTAGAGCTCTTCACACAGGTCTACGCCCGAAGCTCGTGCCAGCCGTACGTGAGTCACCCGCTCCGTGCACTTGCCGACTGACTGCACAGGAAGAATCCCGGTCGGGTTAACTTCCCTCCAGCTGGCTGCAAAAGCAACTTGTGGGATGAGGCCGGCCTTTTTCCGGCCTTCCCGAGGTTGTGAACAATTGGTAATCTGCCCTGTGGTTGCTAAAGATAGTCACGTTTGACGGGGGCAAAGACGTTTCCTTGTCTGGACATGAAAGCTACAGCTGTATTTTTTTTTTCTTCCTAGTGGTTCATTCCCCACGTAAGAGGGGAGAAGGGGCTTGACCCTCTCTTAAAAGAAAAATCCTCTTTTTTTTTTTTTTTAATTTGCTGGCTGTTAGCAAGCACAAAGAGCAGGAGAAAGTCCCTCTTGGCTTTAAATAGCTTTCAAGGTTTCCGTAGTAAACTTTTCTGATGCTAAAAGTACTTGCAGAAGCTATTTTGGAGAAGGGGAGCATGAGGTGGAGGGAAGAGAAAGGAAAACAAGTCTGGGAACATAACCCTTGGGGGAAATGTGCCTTCTGAAAAGGGTGGGAACTCCTGCAACAAGACTCCACTGTTTCAGCGATCCCGTAGGATAAGTCTGAGGCGCGCTGTTGTGCCGCTGATTTATGGGCAGGATGCGGGGTGGGAGGTGGTGGCTTTTGTCTAATGACGGTGGGGGGAAAAAAAACCGTATTCCCACATGTGAAACACCATGTGCTTCCGAGCTGCTCGTTCCTGAATTTTTAGAGTGTGAGCGCTGTTTTCTTGCTTTGTCCTATTTTGTTTTTTTTTTTTTAAATTGAAAAATAATTTACAAAGGGTTTTTTTTCCACCGTCTGCTTGCTTTTCTACCCCGCGAGCTTTTTTCAAATGCCTTTCATCCCTCTGTCGTTCCAAGCTGTGTTGGAAATCCCACCCCCGTTACCAACGGCAAGCCGAAGGGCGGGAGTTCTTTGGAGAGCAGGACCGTCGGACCTCAAACATCTCGTTGGGCCGAGCACGAGCTCGTTCGTCAGGTTAACGAGGACGTACGTCACGTCTCGGTGGGAGCTGTTGGTTTGCTCGGTGCCCGGCGCGGCTCTGGCGAAACAAGTGCCCGAGAAGTGCCGGGTTTGGGGAGAGGCAGAGCTCGTGCCAGGCTAACGCGGGGGGAGCCCCCCCAACTCTCCTCCTACCCCGCAGTCCTGAGGGCAGCGCGTGTCTGGCAGCAGTCGCTGTAATTGTCCGAGCTGCGTGAAACCTCTGGGAATGAGTCCCGGTTTGTTGATTTTTATGGTATTTAAATTTATGCAACGTGTTTCAAATGGGTCAAGGTGCACGTAACCTTTTCCCTTTGGACACAACATGGTTTTGAACGGATGGTATCTGTCGGTAGTTTTTTTTGCCAAATGTTACTACTTTTAGGCCAGCTGCCTTGCCGGTTTGAATCAGCAAACGATTTGTTTTTCTGCTGCAGTGAAATGCAACTTGCTTTGAAGGATCAGAATTTTTATATTTCTTTGTACTTTTTTTTTTTTCCTGTGTGGTGAAGTAAATAAATGGATTTAAGAAAAATAAATAAGAAGTTTTCACCTCTTTTTTTTTTTTTTGTGCGTGTTCTTTTCCTGGTCTCCTTTGAAACCTGGTAACGACGGTTAGTTCCTCTTTGTGCCCCCCCCCCCAAAAAAAAAAAATGGTTTTAACAAAAACAGCGCTCTTTGAGCTGAGTGGTTTGCGCTCAAAGCTTCGCGTCCTCGATTTGCACATGCAAACTTGGTCCTTGCGTGACCAACTAACCCTGCAGCCGGAAGGAGCCGAGACAGGTTTCAGCCGAGAGCGGATTTGAAGTTTCCAGTCTGCTTCACGATCACCCTGTGTCGGCAACCCCGTTCCTCTTGACCGCCTCGGTCCCTCGTACGCGTGGGAGTGAGCGGGGTTATTTAGGACCTGACCTTAAGACGGTGTTTAAACCGCTTTTAAAAGAGCTCGGTTGGGGATCTCTCCTGTTGTATTTCTTCTTTCACCCACAGGGAGGCTCCGAGGAGGATGCAGCCCGGATCCCAGCACAGCCGAGACTGGGAGAGACTGGAAAAGAGAGAGCCCGGCAGTGCCGCTTCTGTTCCCCCACGGCGAGAGCAGCCTGCGTGGGATGCTGCTGCCCGAGCAGCCGTGGAAGGGGGAAGAGAAGGTGCCGCGATCCGCAGCAGATGATGAGGGCGCTTCTGGGGAGCGTTTACTGCTCCTTCCTGCAGCAAATGGAAGAAACTTTCTCCTTTCCCCCACTTTTTCCCTAAAAGGAGAAAATTCACCCTCCCGCGCTCTCCTCCAACTGGGCTGGACGCCAGCTGCCTGGCAGCGAGTGCGGGGGACGGGCTAGGAAAAAGGGAGGACCGCTTGTTTTCCTGTTGACGGGGCTGCGGAGAGCTTGAGGGAGGAAAAAAAGGGTGGAAATGGGGGATTAAAATAAAAATTCTCCATTCATCTGCACACGGGGCTGTTGAATCGAGTGCTCGTCCAAGTCTTCCTACGAGGAGATCGGAGCACCGCCCTGCTGCCTGTTTTTAGGGCGATTTCCCGAAGAAACGAGAATTACTGAACCGTGCTCCAAGAGCTCTTTGAACCCCTTGCCCAGTTCCACCCTGATTTGAGAGTAAAGCTCTCAAAACCATTTTATTCCTACAGGTAGAGCGAGTGTAGTGAGGAAGGAACAACCCTGCAGGTCCCTCAAGGGAGAGAGGCGGCGGCACGAGCATCCCATCGCGCGTGCCAGGACGCGGTGAGTGCCGAGCCGCACCGCGCGCCTCCCGTGAGTCAAAGTCCAGGGGTGGGGGGGGGGGAAAAAATGCTAAATGAAACCAAAATTATCTGCCAGCTGGGTTGGGCTCTGCTTATTGAAGCCGAATTGCTCCGCGCTGTGCCGAGAAATACCGATACGGCCAGAGTTTATCCGAGAGGCCCTTAGGGTGGGGGCGGCGCAGGTTTAAATAAAGAGCTTAATGCGTGAGCGCAGGGTGAAACTGCCGCTTCGGTGGGGGTCTCGGCCCCCTTCAACCGCTCCCTCCTCCTGCGGCCGCCTGAGGACCGGTCCCCTGTCCGGGGGGGACACAGCGACGTCGCTGTGTTTGCACAGGAGCCCTTCAGGCTTTTTTATTGACGCGGCTTTCGTGCTTATTCTTGGTACCAAAGAGACAACGGGGGGAGAGGACTTTGACTAAATACGTCAGGTCCAGGAGGTGTCCCAGCCCATCCCTTCCCTCCGCTCGCATCCCGGCCGGAGCTTTTCCCCTCTCCCCTTGTTCACCTAAGAAGGAAGCTCGCAAAGACCCAATTATTCATCACGAACTCTGAGAACTACCTTGAGCAAATGCTCTCGAATCCACTCCCTGATCTCCACTCCAGGTCCCTACTTAACCCCCCAACCTGCAAATCTTGCTAACCACCCTATTTTATTTTTTTTTTTCTTAAAGCCTTGAATTTTTAAACAGCCTCAGCTCGAACATGAGCAGGGCAGCAGTATTTTCGTTATGGGTAGGGCACCAGCTAGGTAAACACATCAGCTTTGCCTCTGTAAGACAAAAATCCATGGCCTGCGCAGGTTTGCTTACATTTAAGAAAAACCAAAGTGGGTGAGATTGGCATTTGCAAGGTTGGAAATCTTTCGTGTAAGAAAATCGGGGAGAAGCAGGTTTACGTCCCGCTCTGGAGCGGTGGGTAGCCCTGGCTGCTGTTGGGTGTTGGGTGTCGCTGCACTGTCCTGTGCTTAAATCAGATGTTTCTGCTCTGCAGAAGGTCCTGTGGTAAAATTTACCCCAGCTGCACTTATTTGTTAAAACCTCCCCCCAGGATGGCTCCGGCACATCCCAGGTGGAGCCGGTCTCCTTTCCAGAGGGCTTTTCTGTTGGTTTTCTTGTAACTTGTCCTTTTTTCTCCATGCATGACGGGGAACTTCTTGCAGCCAAGCTGCTGCCCTTCACCCCTCAGGCTTTTCTGCAGAGCTGGCAGCCCTCAAACACCGTCTGCCTCCTCCAGGATGGGCGCCGAGAAGGGGAAGACCTCCTGCAGCAGGTTGGTGACGAAGCAGGGCATCTCCTTGCACCCCTGGTAGGTGCCCCTGGCCTGGCAGTGAAACGCCACCTCCCAGTTAACGCGGGTCATGAGGCGGTTGAGGGCCAGGTGACGTTCCTCTCCCTCCAGGACCTTGAGCAGGGCCTGGAGGAACATGGATCCGAAGACGTTGAGGAAGGCCACGTAGCCTGCGGAGCGTAAAGGAAGGAGAGCAATGTTGGCTGTGCCGTGGCCCCGTGATGGCAACACGTCCGAAAGGAAAGGGTTTTGCCCGGCGTTGCTGTCTCGGGGGCTCTCCCTTACCTGGGCTGCAGGCGAACATCACGACGGTTTGGGGGGGGATGGAGAGGTACTCTGAGAAGCAGTCTGGCTCGCGCTCTGCCTTCGGCTCCCCGCTGTCACACTCCACGACCACTCCCTGGTCGAATTCTCCCCCCCGGCAAGCCTGCGGGCAGAATGGCTGTCGTGAGCTTCCCCCTGCTCTGCTCTCTCCCCCGTCTCCAGGGCAAGCCTAAAGCTCCTGGGGGGCTCCCTGTGGACCTGTACCCCCCCCCAAACCAAGCCTACAACCCATCCCGTGGTGCAGAACCCCTCCCAGCTCCCCTTCCCTGAGTCCTACAGCCCCACACGGTTCCTCTCCCATCTCCACCCCCTTCCCATCTCATCCGTCGTCCATCCTCCTCCTCTCTCATCCGTGGCAGCTCAGCTTTGCCAAGCCTCTCTTGGGACGAGCCGAGAGATGGGGCTCCCTCCTCTCTTCCCTACGCGTTTCTCACGAGGCTGGTTCCCCTTCTCTTTGCGTTTACCCCTTCCCTCCATGGTGAATGCATGTGCGACCCCAGAAATACGCCTGGAAACACAAGAATCCGCTGGGAAAATGCTGGCAGAGATTCCCCTTGGAGCACAGCCCGCCGGCAGCCCAGTTTGGGCACGGTCCTTTATTCTACGTGATGGTTTTGGTCTTTCTTGCAGGGACTGGTGCTGGAGAGGAACTGGAGCTGCTGAGGCTGCTCTGAGGGCACGTTTCACCCCTGCCTGGAGCCGTGCTGGTTGGGACCAGACCAAACGGCAGCGGTGGACGTCTCCCAGCGTTAGGGGAGAGGGGAGCATCCCCTCGCCTCTCCCGGTGCAAACTCCCCGCCAGACGCCAGCGGTAAATCCTCGCTCGGGACGTGGCCCGCAGAGATGCCCGCAAACTGGCTGCAACACCCTGGCACGGAACAGCCCAGAGAGGTGGTCGGTGGCCACCGGGACCTGAGAGCCATGGTGACGCCGAGGGGAAGCAGCTTCTTCTCTTCCAGCCCGGGCTCTGGGCACCCTCAGCCCCGCGGTGTTTGCTCTACGAGGACAGTGTTCATCAGCACGAGCACGAGCTTTGCCTGCCGATCGACGTGCCCAGACCAGTCTCCGGGTTTGTTGGCTTGTCTGGGGGACGTCCCCGGCTGTCACCGCTCCCTTGAACAGCGGCCAAGCCCTTTACCAGAAGGAAACGAAAGCCTTGAGTGATTTATACTTGCTTTCAGGTGGAAAGATTTCTGTCTATTTGCATAACGTTTGCAGGGCTCGCGCTATCTGCTTGTATCCATCCAGTCGCTGAATTATTTGTTTGTTCAGTGATCTAATCCTCCCCGTCGGATCGGCGTTACGGCGTACTTCCCGGGCTTCTTTCCTGCAAGGGCACGTTCGCGTTTCCCGCTGCTTCCCTGCTTGGGAACCAGCTCCGGGCTTTATTTTTTTATCCCTACTCCATCCCCAGTTCACAGCTGGGGCTTCTCCCAGTCCTACCCCAGGAGTTCGCTGTGCCCAGATGTCGCGGTGATGGGATTTGAAGGCGGCTTTTACCGCTTCGTTTATATCCTGGTGGTGTCTGGGAGGAATATTTGATCCCAGCAGTGTCATGGATCGTGGATTTGGATTCAGCCCAGGTAGTCCAGAGGCTGCAAACCACTGGGAGAAACGTTCCTGGCTGGAGACACTGGGAAAAGACGGAGGCTGTTTCCCCAAGAAGGAACACGTGTATGGGTGATGACAGGCGGGGAGAGGAGTGTTTGCAGTGAGCGAAGAAACCTCAAAATCAGTGAAAGCATGAAAAAAGAGGGATGGAGGGTTGTGGTGGGAAGCTGGAGGGCGACGGAAGGATGGAGCTCTCACGTGGATGTAGCAAAATCCACGATTCAAACAGATTTACACCAGCAGCAACCTTAAGCCTCGTGCTTGGGCCAGCCTAACTCTGCACAAACGTAGCAAAAAGGGGATCAAATTATCATCCAGCGGCTCTGTTACCTGGATAAAGAAGATTTTGGGTATTTTGGTGAGCACCGGGCACTTCTCTGACGATAAAATCTGGAAAATCCGGGTCAGTTTAACCGGCTCCGAGTCACAACCGAATATGACCCCCTCCTCTCCGTGGCTGGAGATGATGCTCACAAAGTACTCCCCGTGCTCGCAGCAGCGCTCTGCAAAGACACGGCCAAACCCACGCCGTCGAGCCTCCGCTCCGGCTGTCGCGGAGGGTGCTTAGACCGAGAGGTGGGAAAGGGGAGATAGGGGGGCTTGGGGGAAGATGAGGAGGGGGTTTAGGGGCTGCCGGGGGGGGGGGACGCGTACCTTGTCGGTAAAGGTCTTCTATCTCCTTGGCCGTCTTGTTATGCATCAGCTTCACCTTGTAGTTGAGCCGTGCGAGTACGTTGGAGAGCTTCTCCGCTTCTCTCTTGGCTCCTCCCCGGCTCCCAAGCACCACATCACCGCCGCTGCTGCAGAAATTGGTGTTGACGACGACAAGAGCCCGGCTTTGCCTTGGCTGGGACATTCTGGGATGTCCCCTGGGATGGGTAGGTGGTCTCCAAGCCCCCCCTGCCGTGCGGGCGCGGAGGTCGGGCTTGTCTAGCGGTGAGCCCCGAGTGCTCCTTTGGGAGGTCCGGGGGAGCGTATCCTGCTCCGCCGGCTGACTCAGCACCAGCGTGGCTGATTTTCAAGGGCAAGGCGGGAGCAATGCCCTGTCACCCGCTGAGATGGCACCTGGGCGTGACAGGGCTGGGCTGGCACCGTCCAGCCCGGAGCATACGGGGCATATAAAGAGATTTTTTTTTTTCTCCAAAGGGATGGCGGAGGGGCTGGGGGAGGGAGATGCCTGCCCTGCGGGAAGCTCCAGGAGCAGCCAGGCAATCCCTCCCTGCCTTTCTCACCCTTCGTTTCCCAAAAAAGCCAGGCAATTCCTGCTGATCCTGGGGAAAACGGCCCCTTCCAGCTTCCCCCGCCAGCTCCTGGCCGGGCTTTTGGTTGCTCATTGCCCGCTCCCGGGGAGGCAGCGGGTTTTACCCGCTTTTACCCATTTATGGCACTTCTGCAATTATTCCTCCCCAAAACAGTCTGTGGCGGTGCAGGACGAGCCCCCAGCCCCACGCTCACAAGGACGGGTCTCAACCGCATCCCCTCTCTCCTTCCCTTCCCAAAATTTGCCCACCTGGAGCGTCGGAAATCAGCCCTCTCGCACCACCCTAACCCCAGCCCTGCTGATCCCACATCACAAGGCGCAAATCACAAGACGACGACGATGATGATGATGATGAAGATTTTATTTATTTCTGGTCTCACGCGCTTCCCTTCCCCTTCAGAGAGGACTTTGATCGCGTTCCCAAGCTTTTCCCAGCAGACAGAAAGTCTAGACTTTTGGTTTTTTTTTTTTAAATTGCTAAAGGAGCGGGCGTTTGCACCATCGCGCGTCTCCGGGCGACGGAGGGTAGAGCAGCACCGAAATATCGCAGCATCGCAGGGCCGAGGGGCTGCATCGCTGCGCAACGCGCTGGTCCTGCTACTCTACTGCAGCAGGGCGCGACTTTGAAAGCACCGTACAGCACCGTTGCTCTTAAATAGCTTTAAACTTGGCTTAAAATCACTCCAGGCTTCACGCCTGGTCTTGGCACGCCAGAAGGACCCACTTACTCCACCGCCCCGTTGAGTCAGGAACCGGCTCCTGCCGAAAGGACCGCGTCCGTGAGCCTCTCCCCCGGTGTCCTCGTTAAAACACGGGGCTGAGGTTGGTCTGATTTCCCCTTTGCTTAAATGCAGCCGGTGCCCGTCCAGCGGCTGGCGGGGGTTTTACCAAACCTGCCTGACGCTGCCTGGACGAGCCCGTGCACGGCCCCGGCTCGGGGAGGTGCTGCTTCCGCAACCCCCGGGGCTGTCGAGTCCCACGTGGAGCTTTCGGAGCCTCGTGAAGCTTTAGGAGCCCAACTCGGCGCCAAAGCTGTCGTCTGAAAGTGGGGGGGGGTTCGCTCCCCTTGACCCAGCGGGTCTGGGGGATGAAGATGAAGGTTGATGCTCTTCCGATGGTCCAGGCGGCTGTCGGACACCGGTGGGGGATCAAGCGACCGTGGGTGTTGCTGGTAGAAGCTGTTGGGTTTTGTCTTCTGGTGCAGCCTGGTTTTTGGGGTTGCCTTGACTTCTCTCCTGGCCACTCCTGCACACGGCAGCTCTTGGAGCTCCTCTTCCCTACGCCGGGAGAAGGGGTTTGCCCTCAAAAAGGTGGCCAGGGATCAGCGCTGGCTTTTACTCGCTAGCGGCGGACGTTGTGGTGGAAGGAGGTGAGCTCTAGGTGGGTGAGGTCCAAGGCAAGCTGGCTGGAAATGGGTACGCGCCGTCTTCCCGGGCTGTAACCCTTTGACTTTGCTTGAGAGAAGGATGTGCTACGGGTGATTTACAGCTGAAAATAAGGTGCTGGGGGGAAAGGGAGGTCCTGGCCGGTGGGACGGCAGGCGTCAGTCCCTCTTCTTAGAGTTGGTGGCCCGCATGCGCTTTTTCAGCCACAGCATGTCGACGTAGAGGTTACGCTTGAGGACGGCGCTGGTGCAGATGAGGGCTCCTTGCAGGGCTCCCACGAAGCCGCCCAGGCACAAATCCTGCCCTGGAAGAGAGCGGGAGGTGCCGATGGCCGCGGCCGTGGTGGGGACCCGTGGCGCTCTCTGTCCCCAACTGACCCTCAATGCTGCTGGACGTCACCACCCCCACCCATCCTCTGCCCTCCCCACCTTCCAGCTGCCCCCACGCCAACCCTTGGGTTTGAACCCGCAAAACCCCTCCCTTCTCCCCAGCAGGGAAAGGGCCTCATCCTGCCCAGCCAAAATAAATCAGCAGGGAGACGAGGTGCAGGAGCTGGAGGAGGCACAGCCCTTTCCTCCTCCCGTTGGGACCATGCAGCTCCACTTGGACCTGCTCCAGCGGCTTGGCCCCTTATTTCATTGAAGGATTGAAGGTTTTTCTCCCCCCATATCCTGCTTCCCCAGAGATGTCCTCATCTGAGAACGTGGTGGCCGTGGTACCTGTCAGGTAGAGGTTGGGGACGGCCGTCTGAGCCCTCACGGCGGCAATGGCTTCGGCTTGCAGGCGGGCGATGCTGTGGTCGATGCCGTAGATCTCCCCCCTGGGGCTGGCGATGTAGTGCTGGTTGGTGAGGGGCGTCCCTCCGGACGTGTACTCGATCTGGGGGGGGGGACAAGGGGACAATGTGGTCTGCATGGGGTAGGTGTGATGGTGCGGGGTGTCTCATGCTCTAGAAAGCTGTTTTCATGGGGTAGGGGCTGGGACAGGTTTCCTCGCAGACCTTTGGGTGGTGGTTCTGGCCAAGTTTGGTCCCAGCACGGTCCTGGAAGCCCATCATACCCCCCACTTGCACCACGCGTGGTCAGGAGGCAGCAGCGATGGGTTGGTGCTGGACCTCACATCCAGCAGACCCAGACCCTGCTCCGACGTGTGCAGGATGGGGCTGGGTGGACAGGACCCAGGAGAGGAGCTGGAGGACCCACGAACCCCGGGTTTCCTCACCCTGTCCTTGATGCGAGGGTAGAGCTTGAAGACAGCCTGCATGACGCTGTCCACAAAGGTCATCTTCAACTCCTCGTAATCGTCTCCCCGCTTATTGACCTGCTTGTCCTTCCACTCCTCAAACCACTCGTATTTGGCGAAGGTCACGACGGACAGCGTGGATTTACCTGCAGCAGGACAAGGTTGGGACCACAAACCCAACCCTTCCCCACGCGAACACCTGGGATGTCCCCAGGTCTTTATGGTCCCATATCCTGGTCCAGTTATCTTGAAGACCGCTTTCCATGAGCAACCCGCTCAGCAGCTTTGACCGTGGCTATTTTAGGAGAACCTCCTCGTTCGCAGTCATCAAACCAACCAAATCCCAACAAGAGTTTTCAAGCCACTCCCAAGCGTGTGGGGTTGGGTTTCAGCCTTTACCTGGGTGCCTCGTTTCCCAGGTGGGGTCCTTGGCTGACGGGCAGGTGACAAACAGAAAAGGGATGTTCTTAGCAGCTTCTTCTCGGGAAGAAGCCAGGTAGCGATTCATTCTGCAGAGAGATACGAGGGTTTGAGGTGGGTTTTGATGCAAACCTTTCCGTGAATACTTGCTACGTCCGAATCTCCACGCAGCGAGAACCTGCCGAGAGCGTTTTGAGTCACCGCCCAGGAATTCATCTCCTTACGCTTAACGAAGCACGTCTAAGGGGAAGCCAAACCTACATTTCATCCAGGTCATTTCCTAGGTACATGAAGTAATTGGTGGGCTCCAGCCCCAGCTCTTCCCTTGAGCCGTTAAGACCTACAAAGACGGTGAAACCCCCTTCGCCGTGTGTCACCATGCGAAGCTGAGACTGGATCTCTGCGATATGGAGGGAAGAAGGGGAAAATTAATATTTCCTGGGACCCTCAGCTACGGAGAAGCGGTTTCTCCCGAGAAGCAGCCCCACTCGTATCTACGTGGCTCCCACGTTGGCTTGTAAAAGTGATTTTTCTTGAAACATCCCGTGTGTGCACAAGGGCTGGGATGGCAACTCCTGCAAACTGTAAGGAAGGCAGCAGCGCTGCCATTTCCTATAGGGGATGCTTTAGGGTACCCTTGGCTTGAGCTTTTGCTGGTTTTAATGGTCGTTAAATCACTGGATTCAAATGTGCCCCTGATCTGCCAGCGTTGAATGGTTGTAGACCAGGACCATATTGTTGCCCAGAAAGCTCCCACCCAACCGTGCCCCTTCCCACCCAACCGTGCCCCCTTCCACCCAACCGTGCCCCTTCCCACCCAACCGTGCCCCCTTCCACCCAACCGTGCCCCTTCCACCCAACCGTGCCCCTTCCCACCCAACCGTGCCCCCTTCCACCCAACCGTGCTCCCCTCCCACCCAACCGTGCCCCCTCCCACCCAACCATGCTCCCCTCCCACCCAACCGTGCCCCTTCCCACCCAATCATGCCCCCTCAAACCCCATCATGCCCCTTCCCACCCAACCGTGCCCCCTTCCACCCATCCGTGCCCCTTCCCACCCAATCATGCCCCCTCAAACCCCATCATGCCCCTTCCCACCCAACCGTGCCCCCTTCCACCCAACCATGCCCCCTTCCACCCAACCGTGCCCCTTCCCACCCAATCGTGCCCCCTTCCACCCATCCGTGCCCCTTCCCACCCAATCATGCCCCCTCAAACCCCATCATGCCCCTTCCCACCCAACCGTGCTCCCCTCCCACCCAACCGTGCCTCCTCCCACCCAACCGTGCTCCCTTCCACCCATCCGTGCCCCTTCCCACCCAATCATGCCCCCTCAAACCCCATCATGCCCCTTCCCACCCAACCGTGCCCCCTCCCACCCAACCGTGCTCCCCTCCCACCCAACCGTGCCCCTTCCAAAGCAGCAAGAAGATTTTGCGGCGGCACTGAACCCAACTTCAGGCGGCCGTTCCCCCACCTTTCACAGGTTTGGGGGCACCACGCTGTGGTTTTTAGGGAAAGCGAGCAGCAAGCCAGGGCTTTGCCAACTGCACGGCCAGTTTTGGCAAATTAATTTAGGCTTGATCAAAAAGAAACGTATGGCCAAAAAATGAACGTTTTGAATGCCGCAACACGAACGACAGGGTTTCGCTGATGTCTAAGAATTAATTATAAAGAAGCTGTTTTTTGATGCGGCTCAGAGGGGGATCAACGCCGTAACCCCAACGAAACCCAACGCTGCCGTGTTTTACCAGGCAACGCCCGCGCCTCCGCCGGCAGGAGCCGTTCGTAGGTGTTGAAGATCCCGGCATCCGAAATGATAACGGGAGCGAAGATGTTCACCAAATCTTGACCTTTCTTGACGCTGACGCCTGGAAGGAAAAGGCGAGAGGGGGAGGAACGGGTCCGGTTAAAAGCAACGCCGCGGCGGGGAGAAGCCACGTGTGCCCCATCCCGTGCCGACGCTCACCGCAGGCTTTGCCCTGGGAGTCCAGCAAGATCCTCTGCACCGGCGCCTTTCCCAAAACGTTGCCTCTGGCTTTCCGGATAACGGGAACGGTGTGGAAGACAATTTCTCCGGCCCCTCCTTTGGGGTACCACGCGCCACGGAGGAAGTGGTTCACCAGGATGCTGTGCATGGAGAAGCTGGCCTTGGAGGGGACCACGCCTGGAGAAAGGGGCAGCGTCAGGTGAGTTTGTGCCGAATGGTGGCTTTGTGGCTTATCCTAAAGTTTTTAGGGTGAGGAATGCCCTGTCCTCGGCTGGACGCGGTGCTGTGAGGAAGGACGGGTGCGGGTGAGAAACAATGGGTCGTCGGTACCCGGAGGAGCAGGGAGGGCGTCAGGCGTGGGTGGCCCCGCGGCTCTTTTCGCAACTCGGGCTGCACCCGCTGAACCGGCCGGGGGGGCCGCGAGCAAACCCCCGGGGCGGGCGGGAGGAAGGGAAGGGGAAAGGCTCAGGGCGAAAAGGTTACGGCGAGGCCGGAGCGACGGGTGCCAGCGCGAGGTTAAGGACGGGGAGACGTTCCCTAAGAGGAGCGACGCTGCCGCGCCGCGAGGATGCGGAGGGAAAGAGATGAAGGCGAGCAACGAGGACGCGGGGACAACCAGCCGCCGGCTTGGGGACAAAGACGCTGGCGGAGCATCCCTCCCCCCCGCACAACCATCACCCTCGTTAAAGCGAAGAGAAAAAAAAAAAAAAGGATATTCTTGGGGTTTTTTTTTGTTTTTAAAGGGTTTAACTTCACCTCCGCGGCACCCCGCAACCTGCCGGCTACCTACCGTAAGTGGGGAAAATGTAGCTGAAGACGGCCCGGAGCTCGCGGTTGGCGGTGAGACCGTCCACCACCTCCTTCAGGCTGCGCGACGCCAACCGGCAGAAGGGGCTGAGCCGCGGCAGCAGCCCCGAGCGGCAGAGCAGCGCGGCCAGCGCCCGGGGGATCATTTTCAAGACGCCCAACAGGACGGGGCCTCTGCCGACGCTCTGCGGACAACCCCGGGGTAGGCTCGAAAGATGCTCAAAAGCGGGTTTTTTGGGGTTTTTTTTGTTTTTTTTTCCCCTTAAATTTATCGCATTTCTGCCCGGGGAGCTGCGGGCAAGGGGAGCATCTGCCCCGCCCCCCCCCCCCCCCCAAAAAAAAACCTCCCCTGGGGCAGAGGTTCCCAACCTTGGCAGTGGTTTCAAAGCATAAATTAATTAATGCTGATTTAGCACTGATTGATAACGATTGTGATCACTCCATCAGCCGGGAGGAGCCGGAGCATCATCCCACGGGGCTCAGGGGGGCGTCGGGTCCCACATCCCGTGGGACCGCGGGGAGCGGGGTTAAAACTGTGGGTTTTTGAGGCAGAAAAAGGAGATTTTTTTGGACGTGTTTCCCAACGCTTTTGGGGTCGGGTTGTGTAACGCCATTATTCTCTGCAGTTGCCCAATATCTGAGCATCGGCGTCGGGCGTGGGGGAATTTCCCCTCCCCACGTGAGCCCACAGAGAGCCAAAAAAATCCACCCCCCCCCACGCGGCGAAGCCCCTTCTACCTTCAACAGCCGGGCGAACTCATCGATAGCTGCCCCCTCCCCGGGAAATTGCTCCTTCAAGCCTCGGAAATATTCCTCTTTTCCCGAATAGATGCGATACGTCCTGCCGCGACCGGGCTCCCCCAAAACCACGGCGTCGTAGACGGCCGGCAGCCGAGCCCACTCCAGCTGCCCCTCCGTCAGCTGGTCCATCAGCAGGCGGCTGACGGAGCCCTCCTGCATCTGCCCCACGTAGTGGATACCTGGAAGATGTATTTTTGCTTTATTTGGTTTGGTTTTTTTTTTCCTTTTTTATTTTTTTTTTCTTTTTTATTTTTTTTTTACACCCCTGGGATGCACAGGACCCTCCTTTTATTTCTCCACACACCCCCCCGCCAGCAGCTCCCTACGGAGGGGAAAGGGAAAAGCCGGGAAATATCCGCCTCCCGTTCTAGGTTGAAGGGAAAACCAAGCGCTCGCCGCCCCGGTTTTAAGCAGCTTTTAGGAATTTCGTGATTTTTTTTTTTTTCCCCACTCTCTATCTCGCCGTAAATAATTAATCCCGTGGAGCTCGAGGGAGGGACTTTGTCTTGCTGGAAGGACTTTGCCAAAGGGAGATGTGCCCTGAGATGACATCCCCCTCCCCCCCCTCCACCGACGGGGAATTCTATAGGGGCTGAGCCGGATACGAGGAATTCTATAGGG
Organism: Calonectris borealis; assembly: GCF_964195595.1. Lineage (NCBI taxonomy): Eukaryota > Metazoa > Chordata > Aves > Procellariiformes > Procellariidae > Calonectris > Calonectris borealis. Next base: position 6,485,446 of record NC_134338.1, on the reverse strand, counting down.
TTTTGATGTTACAGCGACGGGGCGCCACCGGCAGCACCTCGTCCTTCAGCGGGAGGATTTTGGGGCGAGGGAAGGCGTGTGCTATCACGTCGCTCACGCAGAAAAAGCGCTTGTATAACTCGGGGCGGGTGCTGGGGACGCCCATGCTGGGTCCCCACGGGTGTTTTGGGTGCGATTCCCACCACGGGCATCCCCCACCCCTCCCCGCGCCACCTCACAATGAGCCAGGGGTGAATTTGGGACCCCGAACGCCGCCGGGGGCCGTACCGGTGTCGAACTCGAAGCCCTTCTCGCTGAAGGTGTGGCAGCAGCCCCCCAGCTTCCCGTGCTGCTCCAGCACCAGCACCCGCTTGCCCGCCTTGGCCAGCAGCGCGGCAGCTGCCAGGCCCCCGATGCCGCTGCCCACCACGATGGCATCGAGCCTCTCGGGGACTTTATCTGCCGAGAAAACTTGGCGGGGGGGGGTGGCATCCTCAGTGTGGGATGTGGCACCCCCCCCGAGCGGGCACATGGTACCTGGAAGGTGACCCCGAAAGCTTGCTGGGGGTGGGGTGTCACCCCAAGGGGTGATGCTGTGCCGGGGGGTGATGCCACCCTGGGGGGTGATGCCACCTCACCGGGCAATGCCACCCCAGGGGCATATGCCACCCTGGGGGGTTAATGCCACCCCGGGGGGTGATGCCCCCCACCGGCGGGTGATGCCCCCCCGGTGGGTGATGCCCCCCTGGCGGGTGATGCCACCCCGGCGGGTGATGCCACCTCACCGGGCGATGCCACCCCGGGGAGAGATGCCACTCTGAGGGGTTAATGCCACCCCGGGGGGTGATACCCCCCCCCCCGCGGGCGATGCCACCCCGGCGGGTGATGCCCCCCCGGTGGGTGATGCCCCCCCGGTGGGTGATGCCCCGCCGGCGGGCGATGCCACCCCGGCGGGCGATGCCCCCCCGGTGGGTGATGCCCCCTCGGCGGGCGATGCCCCCCCGGTGGGTGATGCCCCCCCGGTGGGTGATGCCCCCCCGGCGGGCGATGCCTCCCGGCAAAGCGCAGGGACGGGGGGTCCCAGCGTGGGGGCCGAAGCCGCCGGCGGGCGGAGCCCCGTACCTGTCTTGAGCACCGTCCTGCGGGCAGCCTTGTCGGTGACGAGCGGGGCGGGCGGGCGGCGGGCATCGGCGGCGAAGGGGCTGGGGCCGCTGCCCGCGCCCCGCAGGAACCGGGCGAGGAGGAGGAGGAGGAGGAGGGCGAGGAAGAGCAGCACGTACGCCCACATGGCGCTGCGCCCGGAGGGAGACCGGGACCGGGAGCCGGGACCGGGCGCTGGGAAGTGGCACTGCTCGCTGCACGCCGGGTCCCGCCAGCCTCGTCCCGCCCCGACGGGCGGCCGCGTTCGCCGTATTCTGACCCTCCTGCGCCGCCGTCGGCCTCCCCGCGCGGCGCCTGCCGGGCGTTGTAGTCCCGCGTCCCTCCTCCAGGGGTCGCGGCGGGGCGGACTACAGCTCCCGGCATGCAGCGCGGCCGCGCCTGCGCACTGCGCGGCGGCGGCGGCGGCGGAGCGGGGCCGGCGGGCGGACTGGGAGGCCCGGACGCCGCTTCCGGTGGGCGCGGGGTCAAAGGGCAGCGGGTCAAAGGGCAGAGCGCCCCGGAGGGGCGGGGGTGATGGTCGGGGACCGGGACCGGGAGCGGGGTGGGGGGGCCGCGGGAAGGGGCGCCCCGGGGCCTGCGGGGGGGGGCAGGCCGCAGGAGAGGCCTGAGGCCTCTGGGGAGGCCCTGAGGGGGGGCTGTCACCCCCCGGGGCCACCCGGTCCCGCCACCTGAGGCTCCGCCGCGGCTCCCGCCGAGGGGGGGGAGGCCGCGTTCTTCCCCGCAGGCCATGAGCGGAGACGCCGGGGGCTCGGAGCGGCCCGAGGAGCGTCAGCGGTTCCCCCCGCCCGGCAAGTCCCTCCCCGTGCGTGTCAGGCCCGAGCCCTGCCCCGCGGTGTCAGACAGGCCCCCCCCGCCTCATCCCTTTATTTCTCCGTTTATGTCCGTATCTTTCGGGGTACCGAAAATGACCTTTCTGTTACCTGAGCTGCCACAAAAATGCGCCCAAAGGCGGCCGGCGCGGTCCTCGGCCGGCGAGCAGAGGACGGGGTTGGTTCCCTGAGGGAAGGGCTCAGGGTTTTGGGGAGCGGTTGGTTTTCTGGGTCTCTTCTGGTGGGTGACGGCTGCGTCTCTCTCTGTCTCCGCTTAGATCTCGGCTCTGAGACAAAATGGTCTCCTGCAGGCTCTCGTGCGGGGAGCGGGGCAGCCTGCGGGCGCTGGTAAGCTTCTCCTCTGCTTCCTTTGTCTTGATCTCATTGTTTCCCGGGGGGGGGAAACGCCTGGGGAGCCCGAAGAACCCCGCGCTGGGCCCACAGGCAAACCTGAGTGGCTCCGGCGTGGCAAAGCCTTTGCCTCGCTTTGTCCCCGATTTGCCGAGGAGAAACCTCGCAGCGTTTCGGGAGACGCTGAGGTTTTTCCCTCAGAGAAGGGGAAATCCTGCCCCGAGATGTCCTGGGCAGTGCTGGGGGAAGGGAGCAAACACCCCCCTGGGTCTCCCAGCCGACTCCAACCTCCAGCGTGCCTTTGTTCCGGCAGAGATCAGCGAGGAGCTGCGGCGAGCCCAGGAGGAATGGGAGGCTGTGGAAGAGATCCAGTCGGGTACGGCTGAGGCCGGCAGCGCCGGGGATAAGGGGGATTGTTACAGAGTTGGACAGAAAAAGTCTGGGCAGGGGAAGGGACCTGAGTCCTGAGGGCAGGAGCGGGTGGGTGTGCAGTTTTGGGGGGGTGGAAGAGAGCTGGGGAAAGGACTAGAGGGGGCGGGAGACCCGCTGCTTCCCCCCAGCTCCCCAAATCTTCGCCCTCCCGCCGTGCAGGAAGCTGGGAGCGAGCTCCCCACGCCGGAACGGCTGCTCTGGCCTGAGGCGGGAGCTCGTTTCGGCAGCGGGAAGCTGGAGCGGAGGGCAGGGCTCACGCTGGGGAGGGGGCTAACGCCGTTCTCTGTCTCCCTGCAGGGCTGGGGGGGACGTCGGCCGGCGCCGCACCCCCGATCTCCTTCAACGAAGCGCTGCAGTACTTCCAGACAGCCGACCTCTCCGAGTGCAGGGTACGGGCAGGGCCCCGCGCTCTCGCCCTCTCTCGTGGGGGTAGTTTTAGTAAGTAGGAGAGGGGAGTGCGGCGGGAGAAGCGCAGCGCTCCCCTCTTTCCCTTCCGCCTTCCCTCGGCTCGGCTCTTCGCGTGATCCCATCCCTCCCGGCTCACCCACGGGTTTTATTTTTTTTCTCCTGCCCCGATTCCCCGAGGGACCGGCCCTGATCGTTTCTTTGCGTGTTTTCTCCTCCGCAGAAGAAGGTCCGGGCGACGGTGCGCAGGCGAGGCCTGGCTGCTCTGATTCGCTTCCTTTTCGGCCCTCCCCGGCTCCAGCCGCAGCTGCAGGGAGAGCGGGAGCTGGCCCTGGCCATGGCGCAGTGTGAGTGTCCCCAACGCGAGCCGCTGGCCCGGCCGCCGTCACCTTTATCGTGAGAGCGTCGTGGGAATTGATTTGAGGGGGGCTCGGGGGTGCAGTGGGGTCTTTGCCTGCTTATCCCGTGGCAGCTGCTTATCCCGAAGGACGCGTTCTCCGTCTCTTTTGCCCCCCTGCTGCGGACGTACTCACTTTTGGGGGGGAACGATGGATCTCTTGATCCCTTCTGTCGTAGCCGTTCCACGTGTACACCTTGACGTGGCACCGGGCAGGCGCCCCACGGCTCTACAGCCCTTCCCGCTCCTCATTCCGTGACCAAAACAAACAAGACGTGAATCCTCCCGGTACCGTGGCGTGACGTGTGTCGTTTCTGGCTGTCCCGTGGCGGATTGCGCGTGCTGAGCACGCGGAAACTCCTCGCCTGTGGTTTGCGGTCGGTCGTGTTCCCCGGGCAGCGCTGCCTCAGCCAGCAGAACTTCACGTGGTGCCCGAATTATTCGTCACCCCCACGCTCACACACACACGGTCGTATTATTTGTGTTTCTGCACCTCGAAGGCTTTTTTTTTTTTCCTCCTTCCCTTCACCCCTCCAGCAGGATAAACACGGCCGGGACGCTCTCCTTCTCGCCGTAAGCCGTTCTCGGCTGCGGGATTTCATTTCCAGCGGGACTCTGGCTTTACCCTGCAGCTGGCGGTGGTTTCTTTCCCCACCTGCCGATGCTCGAGGGCAGCGGGGCAGGGGTGCCGAGGGGCGTTTTTTAGGTGCCGAGGGGCGTTTTTTAGGTGCCGAAGGGCGTTTTTTAGGTGCCGAGGGGTGTTTTCTCTCCGCCAGGTGGTTTGGATGACAACGAGAGAGTCCACATGAGGATCCTGCAGACCATCTACAAGAAGCTGACCCGCTCCAGGTTGGGCTGCCCGCGCTACGGGGCGCACTGGGAAGAGCTCGGCTTTCAAGGTAGGGCAGAAGGAGAAACCTCTGGAGCAAACCTGTGCCGAGAGAGATTGCGCTGGTCCCATTCCCTCCTCCGGAGGTGGGATCCAGAAGGATTTGCTGCTCGTTCCCTCTCCCTTCACGCAGCTGCTGCTTCATAGAATCGTTGAGGTTAGAAAAGACCCTCACGATCATCAAACCCAACCACAGTTGCCCGTGTCCAGCTGGCCCGGGCATAACAAGAAGCAGTTGGTCATTAATGCTCTTCATTAGCAAACGATCTCTGTGGCTAATGAGCCGTCTCCGGAGGGCTGGTTTATTAGCGAAGCGCAGATCAGGGCTCTGTCACTAAGGTTGCGTCGCAGGTTGCTTTCAGCCTCGGCTGTGTAAGAAAAACAGCGCGATTAAAGCTGTCACACGCGGCCTCGCAGGAGATTTCGGGCTGGTTGACTCACGAGTTAAATAGGCCGGGTTTTAATGAAGCCTAAAACCTTCAACAGGAGGGGAAGGGCTCCCGCTCCGCCGTCCTGTCGAGCACACAGCTGGTTTTAAGCGTTAATTTACCAGACAAATGTGCCCCTGGGGTGAGCTTGGAGCCGCTAATTGCTAGGGAAGATACGGGAATGGGTGCGTGGGTCGGAGAGCCCACGTGAAAGAGGCTACGGCACCCGTTGGGCTCCGGTTAGGGAAATCCCCCGAAAGCTTTCCCTCAGGATATGGTTCCTGAAGGGAATCACTGGGATTCCTCTGCTTTCGAAACACCGGGACAGGGTAGAAACAGCCCGTGGAAGCGGGGAGGTGACCAGAGAGCGACTCCGTGCTGTCCCTCGGCTTCACCAGCCTGTCCCGGCCCTTCCAGGTGCGGATCCCGGGACCGACCTGCGCGGGACGGGGATGCTGGGCTTGATGCAGATCCTGTACTTCGTCATGGACTCTCAGACGCTGCCTCTGGCTGAAGAGATTTTCCAGCTCTCCCAGCACGAAACCCAGGCACGTCCTTCCGCCTTCTTCGCTCGCTCCCTGCGGTGGCATCTACCCGGTTGTTTCTAACGCGCGGGGAAAGGGAAGCGCAAAAACCTCTTCAGAGTAAGGTTTTTTTGCTGCTGAACCCCCCTCGCGCTGGTCAGGGGAGGAAGGTGATCCCCAAAGAGCTGAGGAGCTCCGATCGGAGGCTGGAGCCGAGCTCCAGGTGTTGGCTTTAGTCTGGGAATGAGATTTTAAACGTCCTGGTGGAGGTTGGAGATTTGCTCCCGGGATTCTGGGTTGGAGCTGAACTTGTGCAGGTTAAAAGGGCGAAAATGGGAGCAAGCGGAGCCCCTCTCCTTAAACTTGGCGTTTTGGTCTCGGATATGGTTGAGTTTAAGCCTGGATATAAGCTTGGCTCAACCCCCAGCATCCTTCTAAGCCTGTATCCGCCGTATCATTATCCTGCTACGTGGATCTGCTGCCTGCAGCCGCCATCCCGTGGGTTTGGGGCCGCGCGGATGCGGCGTAAAAGGGCTGGGGGTGCCTGATCACCTCCGCCTGCCGCAGGAGAGGCGGCTTTTTCCAGCCCAGCTGCGATAACGCTCCTTCTCTTGCAGAATTTCCCCTTCTGCATCATGTCGGTGAACATCACCCGCATCGTCATCCAGGCCCTGAGGGAGGAACGTCTCTCCAGGTGAGATCCGGAGCGGCCGACGGCTCCGTAGCCGAGCCGGGGAGGGGGTGGTTTTGGGGACCTCGAAAGGCATCGGTGGCTCCTTCCCCTCCGTCCGTTTCAGGGAGTGCAACCGCAGGCAGCAAGTCATCGCCGTGCTGAACGACCTGTACGCGGCGGCTTTTCTGCAGCTCTACCGCGTCTGGAAATGGCAGCACAAGACCGTCGCCGACTCCGGCTTTCTCCTAAAGGGTGCGTTTCCCCTCTTTTCCCAGCCGAGGAAAATAACCCGAGCCCCAGAGGACAAACCCGGTGTGTTCTCAGGACGCTCGCGTCCTGCTGAGCCCAGCCCCGAGGGATGTAACGCCCAGAAAGCCCCGACGGTTCATCGTTTAATCTTCACGCCGAGATTTTCAACATCCGAGTGCCCTGTGGGGTGGTTTTTCCTCTCCCCCCTCCCTCAATTTTGCATCTCAAAGCACCCGTGGAAGCGCCCGCCGTGTTCAGAGGGGTGCCGTGTCCTGGTGGCTTGAGGTGGGGGGACAACAGGGGACGTTTCTCGCTCCCCAGGCTCGCTGGCGTCACGCAGCGAGCGCTAAATTAACCAGCGGGATTATTTACTCCGGAGGAGACTAATGTCAACAGAGCCGCTCGGATGCGCCGTGCTAATGGCTGCCTCTTAAAACGGGGCCCGGCTGCCGCGATCTGGCTCCGCTCCCACCCATCTCCCCGGGCTTTTCCCTCCCGGGTGGGGGGGTCTCGGGAGAGCTCGGCTGGGGCTTTTGGCGAGGAGCTTTTCGCGCTCTCTCATCCCAAGCAAAACATCATCGTGCCCTTTCCCGAGGGGATCCGTCGGGACGCCAGGAATAATACACGGCTCAAAACCTTACCCCGCGTTGCGTCCCCGCCGCCGTCCAGACCTCGCTCTCCGTCCTCATGCTTTTCCCTCTGACCCCTCCAGAGCTGGAGTCGTCCACCAAAAAGAAACCGAAGCGGCTCCTGAGATCCCTGGAGGCCTACGTGAACCGAAGCCCCGCGCCAGACGGCCTTCAACAGCCGCCCCCTCCCTCCGCCCCCGTCGGCGGCAGCCGGGCCGGCGAGGAGATCGCCTTCACGGGCCTTTGCGACCTGCGGGTTGAGCTGGAAGGAGAAGCCCGACTGATCTGAAACGGAGGGGGACGCGGTGCGGGGAGCTCTGCTCGCGGCCCGGCGCTCGCAGGGTGCCTGCCCCTCTGGTTGGGGGGCTCGGGAAGGGCCGTGCGGGTGGAGGTGGTAGCCGCAGAGCCGTGGGAGGTGGCCGCTGCCCCGAGAAGCGCAGCGAGGGAAGGGTCTGGGACCGAGCTGAGGGCGGTCGGGAGCCTGGGGCGCCGTCGAGGATTTTTGCCCTAAATCCCCAAAAAAGGGTGGCCCGGTTCTTCCCCCTCTCGCCCCTCAAGCCACCCGGCTGCGGCGTCGGCATCGCGCGGTGGGATTTGACCTTCTCCAGGCAGAAATCTCCGGGAGCAAAGGAGGAAAAAACGTGGCAGAGGGGGTAGATTTTATCAGCCGCCAACCTCAGGCTGGGACCGTCCGTCTGTCTGTCTGCAATCCGTGCTCCCGTCTGTCTTTACCCCTAAGAGGAAAGTTCAGCGATGCTCCAGGCGGGGCTGGAGCACGGTGACGGGGCTCCTGGATCAAGTCACGGCTCCGGCAGCCCCCCGGGAGGGTTTAAGAGCCCCCCGGGAGGGTTTAAGACCCCCCGGCTCCGGGCTGCGGCACCTTCGTGTCGCGGCGACGGCGGGGTAGGAGCGCGAGCTCGGCCCCGTTGCTGGGGCAATGGGGGCAGCTGGTCCCCCAAGATTTGGGGAGCTCCCTTGAATTCCCACCCCCCCGGGGCGTTACTGTGCGTGTCAGCGCCTAAATAAGTCAATAAAAAAAGGCAAAAAAATGCTTTTCTTGGCGTAACGGAGACTTTTGGACTTGGGTTCGCTCCTGGGGTGGGAGGAGAGGGTTTCTGCTGGCAGAAGGCCGCTGCGGAGAGCGGGGACGGGCGCCGGGGAGCCCAATTCGGGGCTCAGCGGCGGAAAAGCTGGTTCCCGGGGGCCGAGGTGCGGTTTCCCAACACGCTCCCTCCTTTCCCAGCCTTCCGTGCCTCAGTTTCCCCCTTTACGAAACCCAAATTACGGCCCCGTCCCCGGGTCGAAGCACGGGACCAAGCTGGGAGCGGTAACGGCTGCTCCGCGCCTGACACGAGCCCTCAGCGGGTGCTTAGAAATGTTCCAAAAGCATCTTTAGACCTCAAAAGAGGGGGGGGGAAAAAAAAGCTTAAAAAACCCAGATCTGGAGATAAAAGGTGGTTTTGAACAAGAGAAGCGAGGAGCTGGTGGGGTAACAGAGCTCTGCGTCGCCGTTACCCGCTGAAAAGGCGACCGCCTTCGCGGCAGCGGGGCTGGAAAATGCTTCCCCTGGCCAAAAAAAAACCCAATAAATGGGCAAAAACCCCAATAAATGGGCAAAAAACCCCCAATAAATGGGCAAAAAAACCCAATGAATGGGCAAAAAACTGCAATAAATGGGCAAAAAGGAGCCCGGTGCTGGGTTTTTTCTCTCCTAATCCTGAATTATTGCATCAATCGTTCGGAGGTGGGGGAGGAGAAGGGTGGGACGGGGGCAGCCGGGCTCGGGGGGGGGTGGGAAGCACCTTGGGGGTGGTTTTTTGGGGGGGGATGAGGGGAGCGGGGAGATGGGGGGATGGGGAGCGTGGCCTCGGCTCCCTGGGGAGGACGTGGGTGCCGGGGAGGGACGCGGTTACTGGGGGGGGGGGTGCTGGGGGGGTATGTGGGTGCCGGGGAGGGACGTTGGGTGCTGGGGGGGGACAGAGGTGCCAGGGAAGGGATGTGGGTATCAGCGAAGGAGGGGGGGCCCCAGGGAGGGAGGAGAGGGGATGTGGGTGCTGGGGGGGATGTGGGTGCTGGGGAAAGGGTGCAGGTAGCAGGGGGGGTGTGGGTGCTGGGGGGGATGTGGGTGCTGGGGAGGGGACATGGGTGCCAGGGAGGGGTGCAGGGACCTGGGGGGGGGGGGGATGCAGGTACCAGGGAGGGGCGTGGGTCCCGGGGAGGGGGAGATGTGGGTGCTGGGGGGGGGTGTGGGTGCTGGGGAAGAGATGGAGGTGCCGGGGAAGGGATGTGGGTGCCAGCGAGGGGGAGATGTGGGTGCTGGGGGGGGGGGGGGGGGTGCTGGGGGAGGGACGTGGGTGCCAGGGCGGGACGCGGGTACCGGGGAAGGGACGCGGGTGCCGGGCAGCGGGTGCCGCGGGACTGGGAGCCGCGGGGGACGGAGCGGAGCCCGCAGCGGAGCCCGGCCCCGCCGGCGGCCGCGTGTCCCCCCGCTACCGCCCGGTTCCGCCCCAGGGGCGGCGGCTCAGCGCCCCCCCCCACCCCGCGCCCCCTTAAAACCCCGCGGAGGCGGCGCCCGGCAGCGCAGAGCCCGGCGGCGGCGGCACCGGCACCGGCAGCGGGAGGTAGGGTGCGGGCAGCGCGGGGTGCGGGCAGCGCGGGGTGCAGGCAGGGCTGGGTGGGGGCAGCGCGGGGTGCGGGCAGCGCGGGGTGCGGGCAGGGCTGGGTGCAGGCAGCATAAGGGACTGCAGGCAGCGCGGGGTGCAGGCAGCGTGGGGTGCAGGCAGCGCCGAGTGCGGGCAGCATAAGGGGGTGCAGGCAGGGCTGGGTGCAGGCAGGGCAGGGTGCATGCAGCGCGGGGTGCAGGCAGCGTAAGGGGGTGCAGGCAGGGCAGGGTGCAGGCAGCGCGGGGTGCAGGCAGCATAAGGGACTGCAGGCAGCGCGGGGCAGGCGGTCGGGAGCAGGCAAGGCAGCGGTGCAGGCAGGGGAAGGCAGGGCTCCAGGTGTGGGCAGGGAAAAGCAGAGGTGCAGGCAGAGCAAGGGTGCAGGCAGGGCGAGGGGCTGCGGGCAGGGCAGGCAGCACAGGGCAGCGTTGCAGGCAGAGGTACAGGCAGCAGCAGGCAGGGGACCAGCAGGCAGCCCGGCGGGCAGCATGGCAAGGGGCACCCCGCACCCCGCGACCTCGTCCTCCCGCACCCCGGGGCACCGCTGAGCGCCGGCGGCCGGACCCCGCCATGGAGGGCCCCGAGGGCGGTTACTCGGTTCAAGCCACCGCCGCCATCGCCGCCGCCATCACCTTCCTGGTGCTCTTCACCATCACGGGCAACGTGCTGGTGATCATGGCCGTGCTGAGCAGCCGCTCGCTGCGAGCACCCCAAAACCTCTTCTTGGTGTCCCTGGCGGCCGCCGACATCTTGGTGGCCACCCTCATCATCCCCTTCTCCTTGGCCAACGAGCTCCTGGGCTACTGGTACTTCGAGAAGACGTGGTGCGAGATCTACCTGGCTTTGGACGTGCTCTTCTGCACCTCGTCCATCGTCCACCTCTGCGCCATCAGCCTGGACCGGTACTGGTCGGTCAGCCGCGCCATCGAGTACAACGCCAAGCGGACGCCGCGACGCATCAAGTGCAGCATCTTCATCGTCTGGACCATCGCCGCCGTCATCTCCCTCCCGCCCTTGGTCTACAAGGGGGAGAAGAAGGCGGCGGCGGGGGGGCGGCCGCAGTGCAAGCTCAACGAGGAGGCCTGGTACGTCCTCTCCTCCAGCATCGGCTCCTTCTTCGCCCCGTGTCTCATCATGATCCTCGTCTACCTGCGCATCTACCTGATCGCCAAACGCCGCCACCGCTCCCGTCCCGCCGGCACCAAACCACCGGGATCGGTGCCACCCAACATCACCCCCCCTGCCAGTGCGGACCCCCCCGGGACCTGCCCGCCGGCGGACAGGACCTCGCTGCTGAGCCCCGAGGAGCCCCCAACGTCCCCCAACGCCGGGGCAGGGACGTCCCCGCAAGCCGAGGGACGCCCCAGGGACACCTTGGCCACCGGGACGGGACGGGTGGTGTTGGCCCATCGGGCGCCGGCGTTGAACCCTTGGAGGAGGAAGACTCAGGTCAACCGGGAGAAACGTTTCACCTTCGTCTTGGCCGTGGTCATCGGCGTCTTCGTCCTCTGCTGGTTCCCCTTCTTCTTCCTCTACAGCCTGGGCGCGCTCTGTCCCCGGCGCTGCAAGGTCCCCAACGGCGTCTTCCAGTTCTTCTTCTGGATCGGTTACTGCAACAGCTCCCTCAACCCCGTCATCTACACCGTCTTCAACCAGGACTTCCGCAAGGCTTTCCGACGCCTCCTCTGCCGCTGCCGCGCCCCGACGCCCTGGTGAGGGGCTCTGGCCGCCCCCTTCCTCCTCCTCCTCCTCCTGGCTGCGCTCGTTTGGGCTTGGGGGGGGGGGCTTTGAAGCCCCCCAAAGTGATGATGGGTTCCCCCCTCCCCGCTGCCGGCGCCTGCCCGTCCGCTGCCTTCTCTCGCTGCCAGATTTCCCCGGGGGCCCCAGGGGCCACAACCCCTGTCCCCAAGCCCGGTGACATCCCGGCAGACCCCCCCCTCCCCCCCCAAGGCGGCACCGTGGCCTTTTAACAATAAAAGATATTTTGTAATAAGAAAAAACGTCACTTTTTGTCAAGGGGGGGGACGTGGGGGGTCCCGGGGGGTGTCCGTCCCCCCCATCCCGGGGGGGGTGTCCGTCCCCCCCATCCCTGGGGACAGTTGGGGACAAGAGCCGTGGCCCGTGACGGCCGGCAGCGCGGCCGGGAGGAATGTGTGCCGGCGGAGCGGGAACACGATGTCTGGGGGGGGCGGGGGGGGGGGGGGGGGCACGGTTATTTATGGCAGCGCCCGGGAAAGAATAAATAATAATAATTAAAAAAAAAAAAAACCCCAAACCCTAAACAACCCCAAAGAATAAATCTCGGCAGCTGCCGGCCCCGAGGACGTTCAACCCGAGGGGGGGGGGACGGGGACAGAGCCCGGCGGCGGGGGACGCGGTGGGGTGGGGATTCGGGGGGGTCTCGTATAGGGTTGTGCTGCCCACCCGGGGAGAGGGTGACGCGTGTCGGGGGCTGCCGGGGGGGGTTCGTGGGTTGTGTTGGGGTGTTGTGACCCACACCACGGTGTCGTGGTTCGTGGCGGTGTATCGCGACCCGCAGCAGGGTATTGCGACGCCCGCTGGTGTGTCGTGACGCACGGCGGCGTGTTGTGACCCACCCCGGTGTGTCGTGACTCAGGCTGCGGGACCAGGAGTCACGATGGCACCCGGTGGCCCACACCGGCGTGTGGTGACCCTCACCGGGGTATCGTGACCCACACCGGTCCATCACGACCCACACTGGTGCCTCGTGACTCATGATGGTGCGTGATGACCCTCACCAGTATACGGTGACCCACACCAGTGCACAGTGACCCACACCAGTATACGGTGACCCACACCAGTGCACAATGACCCACACCAGTATATGGTGACCCACACCAGTGCACAATGACCCACACCAGTATACGGTGACCCACACCAGTTTACAATGACCCACACCAGTATACGGTGACCCACACCAGTGCACAATGACCCACACCAGTATACGGTGACCCACACCAGTTTACAATGACCCACACCAGTATACGGTGACCCACACCAGTGCACAATGACCCACACCAGTATACGGTGACCCACACCAGTTTACAATGACCCACACCAGTATACGGTGACCCACACCAGTTCACAATGACCCACACCAGTGCACGGTGACCCACACCAGTGCACAATGACCCACACCAGTGCACGGTGACCCACACCAGTGCATGGTGACCCACACCAGTTCACAATGACCCACACCAGTGCCCGGTGACCCACACCAGTGCACAATGACCCACACCAGTGCACAGTGACCCACACCAGTGCACAATGACCCACACCAGTGTCTGGTGACCCACACCAGTTTACAATGACCCACACCAGTGCACAGTGACCCACACCAGTTTACAATGACCCACACCAGTGCACAGTGACCCACACCAGTGCACAATGACCCACACCAGTGTCTGGTGACCCACACCAGTTTACAATGACCCACATCAGTGCACAATGACCCACACCAGTATACGGTGACCCACACCAGTGCACAATGACCCACACCAGTATACGGTGACCCACACCAGTGCACAATGACCCACACCAGTATACGGTGACCCACACCAGTGTCTGGTGACCCACACCAGTTTACAATGACCCACACCAGTGCACAATGACCCACACCAGTTTACAATGACCCACACCAGTGCACAGTGACCCACACCAGTTCACAGTGACCCACACCAGTTTACAATGACCCACACCAGTGCCCGCTGACCCACACCAGTATATCACACCTCACGCTGGGGTACCATCACGCACACCAGTGTCCCCCATCGCCGGGGGACATGACCGGCGACACCTCACCCCCGCAGTGGCGCAGCCGGCCCCATCCCCCCGCCCCACTACAGGATTTCACCTCCATCCACCCCGAAACCAGTTGAACTTTCGGGAAGCCCTTTCCCAGCCCGGCTGCTCCCCTCCTCCCCCGCGAGCCCGGCACGGCCGGCGGCCGTTGGCCCGTCCCGGCGCGCTGGGAGGATGCTCGGGGTGGGAGAGGTCGTGCGAACGGGGCCGGGGCCGCGGGGCTGCGCACGCCGAGCCGCTGGGACCCCCGCCAGCCTGGCCCCGGGGCGGCTGGACCCGCTCCCGACCTCCGGCACCGCCTCCCACTGCAGCTCCTCTGCCCCACGGCCGCGTCCACGCCGGTCGCTTCGCACCCTACGTCGGGGGAGATGTGGGGCCGGGTGTGGTCTGGTTGGGATGGGGGGTTCTGTGGGGCTGGGCATGGGGCTGGGGGTCTCAGCATGGTCCTGTGGGGCTGGGCATGGTCTTGTGGGGCTTGACGTGGTCCTATGGGGCTGGGCATGGTCTTGTGGGGCTGGGCATGGTCTTGTAGGGCTTGACATGGTCCTATGGGGCTGGGCATGGTCTTGTGGGGCTGGGCATGGTCTTGTAGGGCTTGACATGGTCCTATGGGGCTGGGCATGGTCTTGTGGGGCTTGACGTGGTCCTATGGGGCTGGGCATGGTCCTGTGGGGCTGGGCATGGTCTTGTGGGGCTTGACGTGGTCCTATGGGGCTGGGCATGGGGCTGGGGGTCTCAGCATGGTCCTATGGGGCTGGGCATGGTCCCATGGGGATCTGAGCATGGTCCGGTGGGGCTGGGCATGGTCTTGTGGGGCTGGGCATGGTCCTATGGGGCTGGGCATGGGGCTGGGGGTCTCAGCATGGTCCCATGGGGCTGGGCATGGTCTTGTGGGACTGGGCATGGTTCTGTGGGGCTGGACGTGGGGCTGGGGGTCTCAGCATGGTCCCGTGGGGCTGGGCATGGTCCTATGGGGCTGGGCATGGTTCTGTGGGGCTGGACGTGGGGCTGGGGGTCTCAGCATGGTCCTGTGGGGCTGGGCATGGTCTTGTAGGGCTTGACATGGTCCTATGGGGCTGGGCATGGTCCTATGGGGCTGGACATGGGGCTGGGGGTCTCAGCATGGTCCTATGGGGCTGGGCATTGTCTTGTGGGGCTGGGCATGGGGCTGGGGGTCTCAGCATGGTCCTGTGGGGCTGGGCATGGTCTTGCGAGGCTGGGCATGGTCCCATGGGGCTGGGCATGGGGTTGGGTGTCTCAGCTTGGTCTCATGGGGCTGGTCATGGTCTTGCGGGCCTGGGCATGGTCCTGTGGGGCTGGGCATGGCCCTATGGGGCTGGACATGGGGCTGGAGGTCAGAGCATGGTCCCATGGGGCTGGATATGGTTCTATGGGGCTGGCCATGGTCCCACGGGGATTTGTGTGGTCCCGTAGGGATGGGGATGGCCCCGTGGGACCAGCCTGTCCCCAGCGGGACCCGATACCCCCCTGCCCACCCCGTGCCCCCCGGCGCTGCCGGCTCTGCCCCCCCGACCTTCTCCCCCTTCCACTCCCCACTAATTCCCCCACAACAGCCCACGGGTTGCCATGGTGATTCCTTAATTTCCCCCCCACCCCCCCATATATTCAGCAGAACCAGGTTTGCTGCAAAAAAAAACCTGGAAATTCAAGCAGGGTGAGCTTTTTGCCGAAAAATGGGTTAAAATGGGTTAAAATGGGTTAAAATGGGTTGGGGGGAGGGTTATTCCCCCTCCCGCGGCGCTCGGGGCAGCGGCTGACCCTCGCGGTGAAGCCGCCGTGCCGCTGACCCGGCGTTATCGCCGCCAGAATAATTGACATCCCCTCGTTAGCGCTGGGGAAGCGGCGGGAGGGGGAGGTTAATTAAGCAGAAATATTAATTGCTGACGTCCTCCCCCAGGCGCTTGCTCCGGTTTTGAGCTGGGAGGGGGATGTTGAGGACCCAAACTGGGCCCAGTATGAAGGCGCTGCCTTAAACTGGTGTGGGAAACCCTTGCAGGGAGCTCGGATGACGCCGTGAGGTGCAACGAGTTCTTGCCAGGGCTCAGCCTGCTTCTGCTGGGGCTGCTCCAGGGCTTACCCCCAGGGCTGGGCTTTTAATTAACGCCGGTTAATTATATGATGAAATATCATAAGGATATGATAGACGTGCCAAAACCCTCGGCGCCGGCGCTTGGGATGATCCCTCCCGCGCTCTTTGATTTTATTTTGGGGAGTTTTGACAAAATTTGGCCACTTTCGCCGGCGGAGGAAGGTCAGGCGTGAAGCCGGCGGGGGGGAGGGGGAAATGATTTCTTCACGGGGGGGGGAAAAAATGCGCATTCCCGTTCAAATATTTAAAAATAAGGAGCTGGGAACGGCTGCGAAAGCTTTTTATTTGTATTTGGGTTTAATGGCAGAGCAATAAAAGCCGGGGAAGGGAAGATACGGTAACCATAGCCACCGCGGCGGGGGGGGGGGGGAGCCACGGCGGCCGATTTATGCTCAAATTATTTAAAAATTTAAAATAAAACCAGGTTGGGTTGCCTGAAATGTTCCCGTTTCGGTGATCCGTGATGGGCGACGCAGCGTGAAGACGCTTTGCTGTTATCGGGGTCCCCCGAAAAGCAAGAAAAAAAAACAGAAAAAGCTGGGGAGGGGGGGGGAAAAGTGAGAAAAAGGCAGAAAAAGCGCAAACGGGTCCATTTTCGGAGCAGAGGGGCTCAGGGCAGGCAGGATCCGGCTAAAACGCCTCCCCCCCGTTATTTCTGGCCCCCTAAAAAGTGCCCCCCAAGCCCACGGGTATCGCAGTGCCCCCCCCCCCCCGCTCTCCCTCCTCCTCTTCCCTTCCAAGTAAATAATTTTTTTTTTTCTTACGTTTTTGCTTTTTTCTGGTCTTTTTTTTCTCCTTTTTTCTGGTCTTTTTTTTTCTCCTTTTTTCTTCTCTTTTTTTTTCTCCTTTTTTCTTGTCTTTTTTTTCTCCTTTTTTCTGGTCTTTTTTTTTCTCCTTTTTTCTTCTCTTTTTTTTTCTCCTTTTTTCTGGTCTTTTTTTTCTCCTTTTTTCTGGTCTTTTTTTTTCTCCTTTTTTCTTCTCTTTTTTTTTCTCCTTTTTTCTTGTCTTTTTTTTCTCCTTTTTTCAGGTCTTTTTTTTCTCCTTTTTTCTTGTCTTTTTTTTCTCCTTTTTTCAGGTCTTTTTTTTCTCCTTTTTTCTTGTCTTTTTTTTCTCCTTTTTTCTGGTCTTTTTTTTTCTCCTTTTTTCTTCTCTTTTTTTTTCTCCTTTTTTCTTGTCTTTTTTTTCTCCTTTTTTCTTCTCTTTTTTTTTCTCCTTTTTTCTTCTCTTTTTTTTTCTCCTTTTTTCTGGTCTTTTTTTTCTCCTTTTTTCTGGTCTTTTTTTTTCTCCTTTTTTCTTCTCTTTTTTTTCCTCCTTTTTTCTTGTCTTTTTTTTTCTCCTTTTTTCAGGTCTTTTTTTTCTCCTTTTTTCTTGTCTTTTTTTTCTCCTTTTTTCAGGTCTTTTTTTCCTCCTTTTTTCTGCTCTTTTTTTTCTCCTTTTTTCTTGTCTTTTTTTTTTCTGGTCTTTTTTTTTTTTTTTCTTCTCCTTTTTTCTGGTCTTTTCTTTTTTTTTTCCCCCCTCATTATTTCCCCGCCAGAGGATGATGAAGGGATAACAGCTCCCACCTGCACTTAAAGGCAGATTTGCAGCATCAGGCAGGTGAAAAACGTTGCCTTTTTTGGGGCGTTTTCAGGCAGATTCAGCCCGTTCGGGCTCCCCCGGTTCCTTGCTCTTTCCTGGAGGTTTTTGAGGTCTGGGGTGACAGGGATGGGGACCAAGGATGGGGGGGCTGGTGGGGACGTGGGGTTGATGTCCCCAAAGGTGATGGGGCTGGGACCTTGTGATGGGGCTGGGACCTTGTGATGGGCTGGGGCTGATGTCCCCAAGGGTGTCAGGGACCTGGGAAGGGGCTGGGGGGACCTGGGATGGGGCTGGGACCTTGTGATGGGGCTGGGCTGATGTCCACGGGGGTGACAGGGACCTGGGATGGGGATGGGACCCCATGATGGGGTTGGGGATGGAAGTGATGTCCCCAAGAGTGATGGGGACCTTGTGATGGGGCTGGGACCTTGTGATGGGGCTGGGGCTGATGTCCCCAAGGCCATCAGGGACCTGGGAAGGGGCTGATGTGCCCAAGGGGTGATGGGGACCTGGGATGGGGATGGGAACCCATGATGGGGCTGGGACTGATGTCCCCAAGGGCGTCGGGGACCTGGGAAGGGGCTGGGGGGACCTGGGATGGGGCTGGGACCTTGTGATGGGGCTGGGGCTGATGTCCCCAAGGGCGTCAGGGACCTGGGAAGGGGCTGGGGGGACGTGGGATGGGGCTGGGTTGATGTCCACGGGGGTGACGGGGACCTGGGATGGGGATGGGACCCCATGATGGGGTTGGGGATGGAAGTGATGTCCCCAAGAGTGATGGGGACCTTGTGATGGGGCTGGGACCTTGTGATGGGGCTGGGCTGATGTCCACGGGGGTGACGGGGACCTGGGATGGGGCTGGGACCCTGTGATGGGGTTGGGGATGGAAGTGATGTCCCCAAGAGTGATGGGGACCTGGGATGGGACCCTGTGATGGGGTTGGGACTGATGTCCCCAAGGGCGTCAGGGACCTGGGATGGGGCTGGGGTTGATGTCCCCAGGGGTGACGGGGATGGGGACCCAGGGGGTGACAGGGGTGGAGGCCACGTCCTCAGGGGGGACAAAGGTCCACGAGGGGGGGCAGGGGCTGGAGGCCCGGGGGGGGGTGCCCAGGCCCGGGGGGGGCGCCCAGGCCCGGGGGTGCCAGGCCCGGCCCGGGGGGGGGGTGCCCAGGCCCGGGGAGGTGCCCAGGCCCGGGGGTGCCAGGCCCGGCCCGGGGGGGGTGCCCAGGCCCGGAGGGGGTGCCCAGGCCCGGGGGGGTGCCCAGGCCCGGGGGTGCCAGGCGCGGCCCGGGCCGCCCCTCAGGGCCGGGCTCCTCCGGGGGCGGAGCGGGAGGGACCGGCCGGGCCTGCGGCGGGTGAGAGCGGGGGGCCGGGGCCTGGCGGGGGGGGAGTTACCCCCAGGCCTGTGGGGGTGTGGGGTGTGCTGCCCCCCCCGGTTCTATAGGGGCGGTGGGGCCTGTGTGGGGTGTGCTGCCCCCCCCCGTTCTATAGGGTGTGTGGGGCCTGCTACCTGCCCCCCCCAGGTCCTATAGGGTGTGTGGGGCCTGCTACCTGCCCCCCCCAGGTCCTATAGGGTGTGTGGGGCCTGCTACCTGCCCCCCCCAGGGCCCTATAGGGGCTGCGGCGTGTGTTCCCCCTCCCCCAGGTTCTATAGGGTGTGTGGGGCCTGTGTGGGGTGTGTTACCCCCCCAAGGCTCTATAGGGGGTGTGGGGTCTGTTACCCCCCCCCCCAGGTTCTATAGGGTGTGTGGGGCCTGTGTGGGGTGTGCTGCCCCCCCCCCCCAAGGCCCTATGGGGGGTATGGGGTCTGTTACTCACCCCCCGCCCCGGGTTCTATAGGGTGTGTGGGGCCTGCTACCTGCCCCCCCCAGGGCCCTATGGGGGCTGTGGGGTGCGTTCCCCCTCCCCCAGGTCCTATAGGGTGTGTGGGGTGTGTTACCCCCCCCAAGGCCCTATGGGGGCTGTGGGGTGCGTTCCCCCCTCCCCCAGGTCCTATAGGGTGTGGGGGGCCTGTGTGGGGTGTGTTACCCCCCCAATGCTCTATAGGGGGTGTGGGGTCTGTTACCCCCCCCCCAGGACCTATAGGGTGTGTGGGGTCTGTGTGCCCCCCCCCCATCCCCCAAGGCCCTATGGGGTGTGGGGGGGGTGTTACCCCCCCAAAGCCCTATAGCACATGTAGGGCCCAGGGGGGTGGGGTCCTCTGCCAGCAGCCCCTCTCCGGGTAACCAAAACCTTCCAAAAAAAGACTTTCTGCCTCTTTCTGTCGTCTTTTTTCCAGGACCCCCGAGCATCCCCGCGTCTCTTCTGCCCCGCTTTGGGGACGTCCCCCCCCCACCCCGACCCCACGCCGGGGGCTGCCAGCGCCGTCCCCCCACCCGCGACGCCCGGTCCCGGAGGTAGGTGACTCCCTGGGGACAAGGGTGGGCACCGAGGGGACGCTCCGGTCCCTAAACAAGGGGGGGGTGACCCCCCTTTCCCCCACACCATGAGCACCCCCTGGTAAATTCGGCCGCTGGGGGTGTGGGGGGGGGTTTCCCAGTGGGTCCCAAACCTCGCTGGGGTTTTCTTCTCTCCAACCTCGCTTTTCTTTACGCCCCCCCCGCCCGCCCCCCAGCAACATTTTAAAACCAAATTGTTTTTTGTTTTCCTCCCTCCTCTCTTTTTTGGGGGGAATAAAAATCCCCCCCATAACAAAGGGAGGGGGTAGACGTGATTTAAAAGCCCCCCATACCTTGCAGGAGGGGTCTCTCGTCCAAGCAGCCCCTCTGCCAGCACCGGGGCAGGGGGGGCAATGCTGGGTGCCCCAGCCTGATTTTTTTGGGGGGGGGGGTGGGTGGGTGTCGAGATCTCAGCGTTTGGGGGCAGGCTGCGCTGCGGAGTTTTTGGGTACAGATTGACATCTCCTTGCAGGGGGGGGGGAGGAGGGTGTGGGAGGGAAAAGTCAATTGTAGCGGCACCGGAGCTCGATTACGAAGAATAAATTCTTTTCCCAAGGGCTTTTGGCGCGTTGGTTGCTGGGTTGGGGTTTTTTTTCTACACCCCCCCCTCTTTTTGTGCTATTTCCCTGCTGAGGAGGGGAGAGGGGCTCGGCAGCTCCCCCCTCCGCGGGTCCCTGCGTCACCCCGTTGCCCCACAGCTCTGGTTATGGTGGTGGAAGGGTCTCCCGCTCGCTGCCAGGCTCGGTCGATGGAGGCGGGGTGGGGATGAGGGGTTTGGGGTCTCCCCGTGCACCCCCCTGCTCTCGCTGACCCCCCTCTTGCCCCCAGCTGAGCTCCGCGGGCTGGTGCCGGACGCGTCTCCGGGGGCTCATCCCTGCGCAGAACCCGCTGCCCGAGCACCCCCCGGGGGTGCTGATCCCACCGGATCCGGGTCCCCACGCTCCTCCGGTGACAGCGGCGGAGAAACAAAGGTGACTTCTTGGCCGGAGAGGTGGGCAGCGTCCCCCTTGGGGTGGGGGAAGCCAGCTTGAGTCTCCCCTTTTGTGGCTGCCCCTTCCATCCCAGATAAATTTGCTATATTTCTCCCCAGTAAACCCAGTAACAGGACTTCTCCCCGCAGCCCGAGTGCATTTTGGGGAGCATTCACCAACGTTTGGTATTTCCAGGACGAGCAGGGTTCGTGCCATCCCTCCCTCCCCCCCCTTGTTTTTCTTTCCCTTCTCAGATGAAAACCTGGGTCTGCGATTCGGGGCAGAAACTGGAAATTTTCATCCCTTTTCTGGGCAAATACCGTCCGTTTTCGGGGCGTTGCTGCCAGACCTGCACCCCGAAGAGCTGGGTAAGAACGTGGCATTGGAAGCTCTGGCCTTCCCAGAGCCGGTTGGGAAGAGACTCTGGGATCCCGGGATGCTGGCGAAGAGGACGAGCCCCATCCGAAGGGTCTCGTGCGCCTGGCGGGAGGGCTGGGGCACAGCCGAAACCTCCCCGCGCTGTCCTCCTCCGAAGTTGCCGTAAGAGCTGACCCCGCTTTCTCCTTCCAGGGTGGTTTCTACCACAAGCACCTCTCCTCCCTCGGCTTCCGCGACGCCATCCGGGTGACGGAGGAGGACACACGGTGAGGACGGGACCAGCTCTGTGCTGGGGATCGCTGGACAAACCACTTTTTTTCCCCAGGTTTTATTCTCCCTTTTGTCCGAATCCCCGTGGAAATCCCTTTCCCTGCTGTGCAGGAGTCTAGGGACGCCTCTCCGTCATCCTTGCTCCCTAATTAGTCCAAGAAAGAGTTCTGTTAATTATATTTTGAAAGGCTGGAAGCTGCATCTCCAAGCGCAGAGCGTTAATAACAGCAGAGGGGAGAGGGCTTGGTCTGTTCCTCCGGCTGCTGTCACGCTCAGGCTGGGGCGAGAAGTTGGCCACCGAGTCGAAGATTTGGGGTTGTTTCTTTTTTTTAAACAAAACTTGGTATCTTGATGCTGTTGGGAAGAGTTTGGCGGGGGAGGGGGGGGCTGGGGGTGTTTTCGTTCTCCTCTCTGGCTTCGGCACAAGGACAAGCTCACGCGCGCAGCGCTTGGAGCGAGCCCTGGCTCCCGGTTCCCCGGGGAGAGGCGAAATGGCCTCTTCCCCAACCCCTCCTGCTCTTCCTCCTCCCCACGGGCCCTCGCTCCGGACCCCCAGGAGCTGACGTGGAGCCTAGGAGCCGTTTCCTTGCCAAACGCCTGATATTTTTTTGTTCCAGAGGTGCTGAACTCCTTCGGTTCCTCTCCCCTTTCGGAGCAGTCCCTGGTGGCTCTAGCAATTTTGCGCTGTAATTTTTTTCCAAATCGGGTCATTATACTTCATTCAGCTCGAAATATCCCAGCTTTCAAACTCTTTGAATAATTCATCTCCCCTCGCAGCGACTCGGGAGTTGCGGGATGGCTAAAAAGAGCCGGGTGATGGGTGGCTGAGATCACGAGCGGAAAGACGAAGGTCTGAAGCTCCCGTGTCCCTCTCCGGCCACCTGCAGCCCTTTCGCTGGGTTGCCGCACGCTCTCTGATTTATCTAAAACCTCACTTGCGTCCTTTTCAGGTGCTGCCTTGCTCTGATTTGGGGACAGATTTGGAAAAATCCCCGATTTGGGACCTCTGCGGTATCCCCTGCGCGTTTCTAGCAATTGCAGGTTTCCTTCCTGCGCGCGGAGCGATGCTGCAAGGACCGGGGCGGCCGGGAGCATCGCTCTGCTGGTGCCTCCGTTTTTCCCAGCTGTAAAACGGGGAGAAAAATCTCAAATTCTTGCCAACGCATAGCTAGAGGGTTGGAAAAGCCTCTAACCACCGGGACGTCGCTGTCTGTCTCCCTTGTCCAGGTACCGGGGCTGGCTGGTCCGAAGGGTCTGTGGTTTCCTGGCTGTCTGGGACTGGAAAGTTCCTGCTGACACCCCGGGAGATCTCCCGGCGAGGATCTGCCGCAGTAAGAGGTAGGTGGGAGCAGCCGGAGGGGCTCTGCGGGGTCACCTTCACCCGTGGCAGGACCCGGGTCCTGCAGCCTCATCCCCCAATCCTGCGGGATCCCATTCGGTCACCGGAGCGAGGGATGCGCTCGTCTGCTCCCGGCGGAAAGAAATGTGCCAGCTCCTCCTCGCTCCTGCGCCCTTCCCATAAGCTCACCCCGAGGAAGGGGCTTTGTAGCCGCTCTCCCCGGGCTCAGCACCCCCAAAAAGGGGCTGGTACCCCGATTCGGTGCAGAACCGGCTCTCCCATCTCCGGGCTCTGCCCCCGGATGCCGCCGAGGCTCTCCCAGTCTCGCCCCGTCCCGAGCACGTGGCGTCTGGGGTGACTGGCAACTGTCACCTAACTCGTTATCATCGCTAATTACACGGCACGAGGCTGGCAGCCAGTACATTGTAATTACTGTAATGCAGAATGGTTTGTTTAAACCCCTGGCTCTGCCTCGTGCTTCCCACCTCCTCTCCATCCCCTTGGCAGGGTACGGGATGTCGCTACCAGCCGGTCCCGGAGAGGGGACGGTGAATCCCAGAAGGAGAAAATACTCAAGATCCTGGCTGAAATCCAGGCCCCGCTCTCCCTTCTCATCCTGAGGTCTGCATTCCCTCGCCGGGGAGGGTTGTGGGTGCGGAATCCCCCTTCACGGGCATCTCCCACCTCCTCCTGGAGGGATCCCAGTTCCTGGCTGGGGCATTCCCAGTCCCTCTCCTCCACTCCAGGTCTCTCACGCTCTTAATTTCTGCATTAAGCCCCTTCGGGTGGGTGTTGAGCGCTGGGTCGCTGCCTCGCTCCCACGCGCCGTTGTTTGGGGGACGCCGGCAGGGCTGGCAGCCCTTGGGGTCCCACGCAGCTCCTTGGGGATAGTTCCCCCAATTCCAGCTGGAATCTGACGCTGGAATGGAGAAGGGAGGGAGGAAGAAAAAAAAAAACCACTGGGAGGATGGAAATCAAAGCAAAGCAAAAGGGAACTTTTCCTTTCTCTCTCCGCTTTTTCTTTTTTTCCTCCTGTCATTGAGAAATTGGCAATTAAAGGTTGCATTGTAGCCTAATTGCTTGTCTGATTGAGCTGTAATAAAAGAACTCTCTGCGCAGTCTGAAGTATTTAAAGGGAAGAAATTACCCGGGGGATAAAAGCGTTCAGATCCTTCCCGTAAACAGCGTGCGGGAGGACGGGGAGATGGAGGGGTAATTGACTTCAGCTTTTGTTGCCGGGCGGAGAAGGGGGTGGTCTTGTCACATCCAGCCTTTAATGTTTTAACTTAATTTATAATAAAGCTGTTTATTTGCTTTACGGGAGCTGAAAAGTGACATTTCGAGTTGGGCTGTCTCATGCAACCGCCTCGCCTGCCTGCATGGGGAAACTGAGGCAGGGAAGGGTGGCCCGGATAAGGTCTCCGGGGGGGTTTTGGGAGCAGCTCACTTGTTTCTTGTCCTGCAGGTTCTGCCACTGGGCTCTGCTCAAGCTCCTGAACCGCCTCTTCCTCAGCCTGCAGCTCCACCGAGGGCAGCTGGAGATGGTGCTGAGGGCCGCCAGGACGGTAGGGAGCCCGGCGAGCCGCGCTCGGCCCTGTGCCTTGCCGTCGGCACACCGGGCGCTGAGCCCTGGCTTTCCTTGCAGCCCGGCGTGCCGCTGGTTTTCCTCTCGACGCACAAATCCCAGCTGGATGGGCTGCTCCTGTCCTTCCTCCTCTTCTCCCAAGGGTTGGGGGTGCCCAGGGTGACGGTGGGCGGCCAGGTCTGCAGCCCTCGCCTCCGGTAAGGCACGGCAGACCCCGGCTTGGGGCACTCACGAAGGCCCCGAGCCGTGGTGGGGAACTGGGGGGGACGTGGCCCCATGCAAGGTGGGCGCCCGTGGTGTCGTCTTTCCCCCGCAGAGCCTTGCTCGGCCGCCTGGGAGGGATTTTTCTGCCTTCGAGGACGGAGCAGACGCTGAGCAACCAGGACGAAGGGCTGCCGGGGGCTGTCCTGGCCACGGTAGGTCCAGCCCGGGCTGCTGGAAGGGATAAAACATCCCCCCCCCGAGCTCCAAAAGCGTCTGGGGGTGTCTGGACCGTGGGCTGGCCGAGCCTTTCGGTTGTGCGACGGATGCTGGCAGCTCCCGTGCATCCAGTGCCGCCAGTGTCCCCCAGCCTCATCCCGTCTCCTCCCCCAGTACGTCGAGGAGGTGCTGAGGAGCCGACAGCCCCTTCTCATCTTCCTGGAAGAGCCCCCCCTCGCC
Source organism: Calonectris borealis (assembly GCF_964195595.1). Lineage (NCBI taxonomy): Eukaryota > Metazoa > Chordata > Aves > Procellariiformes > Procellariidae > Calonectris > Calonectris borealis. The sequence continues at coordinate 6,460,707 of NC_134338.1, read as the reverse complement.
CTGCATCTCTCTGCCCCTGCCCGGGAGTGGCTGGCCCTGGTGTACCGAGCCGTGCGGGACGGCGCCGTCCCCGACGTCCTCCTGGTCCCCGTGGGCATCGCCTACGACGTGGTCCCCGGCGGTTTGCACCGGGAAGGAGCGGTGAGAGGTTTTGCCGATGTGGGTGCAGCACCCGAATCGTCGAGCGCCTCCCCCCCCCCCCCCTCGGGGAGCGACGCTCGCCTCCCATCACCCCGTTAATGCTTTGGTTCCCCTCTTCTCCCAGCGCGGTGCTCGACCCCTCGGTCTCGGCGCTTGCCTTTGGGCAGCGTGCCGGGCCGTGCGCCGAAACCTCGGCTGCGCCCGGGTGGACTTCGCCCAGCCCTTCTCCTTACAGGTACGGCCAGGGCTCCTGGCTGGATCCCTCCCGGCCCCGGAGGATTTATTGCCGGGATGTCGACGGCTGTGCGGGTCGGAATGAGGGGTTTGGGGTGGCTGGAGGGGATCCGGTGTCCTCCGGGGGATCCTGTGTCCTCCAGGGGATCCGGTGTTCTCCAGGGGATCCGGTGAGCCTCCCTTTAGGGGAAGCCGGGGAGGTTGCTGGGGCAATGGGGGCCCTGGGGACCCAAGGGATCAAGTCAGGTCGTCGGCGCCGAGGGCTGCGAGCGCCGACGGGCTCGTTTGTCCTTCCCAGGAGTTTATAGCCAAAAACCTCGTCAGGCAGAGCGGCGAGGGGAAGCCGCCGGAGGAGGAGCTGCTGCTGCCCGCCATCCTCGGCACGTGGTAAGCAGGGGCCTCGGGGCAGCGTCTCGCCTCCCACGTCTACTCCCGGCCCCGCTTTCTCACCCTTCTCGCCCCGTTTTCTCCAGCCCCAGCCAGCCGGATGGCAAAAAGGCGAAGATTTGGGGTCCTGGCCCCGCAACGGCCGCCGGTTTGGCGGCAGAAGAGGAAACGTTGGTGACCGAGCTGGGCTTGCACTCCCTGAGCGGTGAGGGGGTCTGCTGGGGGAGGCAGGAGTCCGTCGTCCCGCCGTCTGGGTGACACCCCCAATCCCCCGATGGCTAACGAGCGCCTCTCGTTCCCTTGCAGACGGCGTTGCCTGCTCCGCCGTCATGGCTGTGGGGATCACGTCCGCGCTGCTGCTGCACAAGCACCGGGAGGTGAGACAAGGAGATATCCAGGTTTCTTTTTCTTCGGAGCAAGATTTCCAGAGCCGTCCCCGTCGTGGAGGGGGCCAGCTCATCCTCCTCTTCCTCCAGGGCGTCTTCCTCTCCCGGCTGATGCCGGACTTTGCCTGGCTGCTGGAGGAGATCCTGCTGCGCCAGCACGACGTGGGCTTTTCCGGGCAGCTCCGCGCCCTGGTGCAGCACAGCCTCGTCCTGCTCGGAGCCCACCTCACCTTCTACCACCTCTCCCCCATCGGTGACGTCCTGGTGGTCCCCGAGGCCTCGGCGGAGGCCCTGAGGGAGCTGGGTCACCACAGCGCTGCCATCCTGCCCGTCTTTGCCAGCGAGGCGGTGGGAGGTGAGGAGCGAGGCGGGGGGCATCGGCGACACCAGGGATTGGTGACGCCGGGGGGGGAATTGGTGACGCCGGGGGGGAAATCGGTGACACCAGGGGGAATCGGTGACGCCGGGGGGGAAATCGGTGACGCCAGGGGGAATCGGTGACGCCGGGGGGGAAATCGGTGACGCCAGGGGGTATCAGTGACGCCAGGGGGGAAATTGGTGACGCCGGGGGGGAAATTGGTGACGCCGGGGGGGAAATTGGTGACGCCAGGGGGAATCGGTGACGCCGGCGGGGAAATCGGTGACGCCAGGGGGAATCGGTGACGCCGGGGGGGGGAATCGGTGATGCCAGGGGGAATCGGTGACGCCGCTTTGCCGGCAGCCTGTGCCATCCGTGCCTTGCTGATGGAGATGCTGCCCTTCCTGGGGGTGACCGTCGGACCCTCCAGCATCGTGCTCAGCCAGAACGAGCTGCACCGCAAGACCCTGGAGCTGCTCCGGCTGCTGCCCCCAAACCTGCTGGGGTTCCCGGTAGGGACTGGCGGCGCGGGGTGGCACTGCCATCGCGTGGAAGTGGCCCGTCACCGCTGCCTGGCTCCGGGGAGTCCGGCTGCCTGCCAGCCCCTTTCCTCCTCTCCCCCAGCCCTGCCAGCCCCTCGACTGCCGGAGCCAGGACATCGTGGACAAGCTCCTTCTCTGTGGGCTGCTGGAGACTGAAGAGGTGGGTGCTCCCCCCCCCGGGACCCCCTCCCCACGCTGGGGTGGCTCAGCCCTTTCTGCGTCCTCCGGTCCTGGCTGGGAAGGGGACGAGGAAGCGGGGTCCCCTGCGGGGTGACATCAAAGGTCCCCGTAGCCGGTTTGTCCCCGCAGCCGGAGAGCGAGCGCTGGGTCTGCGACTTGGCCCCACGGCCCTTCTGCAAGGGACAGCCCTGGGCGGGGATGGACTTCACCGACAGCGACAGTGACAGCGAGGACGAGGTCCCCAAACGCTGCTTCAAGGTACTCGAGGTGTCCCCCGACGCGCCCCCCCCTGCCTCGGTGGCGGGGTGAGGACAGTCTCACTAAACTTTGGCTTCCTCCACCCAGCTCAGCGAGCCCCAGGGCTCGCCCGGGTTCCTCCTCTTCCTCTGCCGGCTCCTGAGCCCCGTGCTGAGGACCTACGCCAGAGCGGTGGCTTTCCTGGACCGACCCAGCTGGCCCCAGCCCGGTAGGACCCCCCCCGGGGTGGGCAACCGCTCCTCCAACCTCACCAGCCCCCCTTGGCTTGGCTCTTGGGGAAACTGAGGCACAGCCGAAGCTCCCTTGCAGCCCTGGCTTTGCACCAAGACCGGCGAGGGGCTGCACCCCGCCCCCCGGGAGCTGGGGGCGGTGGGGTTTGACCCCCCTGTTTCTCCCCAACCCCAGAGGCCGCCTACGTGGAGGCGTTGCTGCAATTCCTGGCCGAGGAGGACGGGTTCGGTGAGTCGGGGTAGGGGGACGGAGGGGTCAGCACCCAAAAGCCAGGCTGTGGGTGCCCGGAGGGGGGGATGCGGGTGCTCCCTCGGGGTTTTCTCTCCCTCCAGAGTACCCGAACAGGAGCCTGGCCCTCAGCTCTCTGCAGACCTTCAAGAAGATGGGGGTAAGCTCTTCTGGGGGCTCTGCCAGCGTCCCCCCAACCTCGAGCTGCCCCCCCCCCAGTGACGCTCCTCTCCCTCCCCAGGTGCTGGAGGAGGAACAGACCCCCGCCGGACCCCTGCTCCACCTCTCCCAGCCTTTCCGCTCCAGCACGAACCGGGAGAAGCTGGAAGCCTTCATCCGGCAGTTCACCCAGCCGTAGCCGCCGGCGCGGCGCCGATAAACCTGGGAGCAGGTACCCGCCCCGGCTCGTGGATTTATTGAACCCCACGGTGGGGTGGGGGGTGGGGGGGGGAAGGCAGCCGAATCGGGGCGAGATTTGGGGTGTCCGTCTTCACACCACCTTGTTGCAGATGGTGCCCAGCTCCTCGATCTCGCACTGCACCTCGTCTCCTCTCTGTGAGGGGCAGGGAGATGCTGGCAGCCCCCCTCTCGCCTTGTCCCCCCCCTTTTATGTCCCCGCTCTGCCACCCCAGCCCTTTCCCTCACCTTAAGAAACACGGGGGGCTTCCGAAAGACCCCCACACCAGGAGGGGTTCCCGTCAGCAAGATGTCCCCAGGGACCAGCGTGACAAACCTGGGGGGCGGAACGGGGATGGGAGGCGGCAGCCGTGGGCCCCCCCCCCTAATTCCCCGGGGAGCGGTGCTGGTGCCGCCAGCCCCCTCCCAGCACTTACTGGGAGACCCATGCGATGAGTTTGGGCAGCCTGAAGATGAGCTGGCTGGTGCTGCTGTCCTGCATCAGCCGCCCGTTGACGCTGCAGCGGATTCTCAGGTTGTGGACGTCTGCGGGGACGGAGGGGACTGCGTCACACCGGGAGGGGACGTGGGGACAAGCGCCGTGGGACCCCTGCCACCGCCAACACCCCCCCCCTTGGGGAAAACATGGATGTTTTGGGGCAAATTTGGTGCCTGCTGCCTCCTGTGTTAGCTGGGAAGGAGTCCCCGTCCTGTCCCCGTCCTGTCCCCGTCCTGTCCCCACCTGCCACCGCCTCTTTGGTGACGAGGGCTGGCCCCAGGGGACAGAAGGTGTCGAAGGTTTTCCCCAGCAGCCATTGCCTCCCGTTCCTCCTCATCTGCCAGTCCCGGGCGCTGACGTCGTTGGCCACCGTGAAGCCCACGACGTGGTCCAGCGCCGATGACTCCTTGGAGGGGGGGGGGGTGACAACGGGGACTCGCTTAACCGGGGCGGGGGGACACACACACCCACAGACCCCACCGAAACGAGGAGGGGGCCGGTGGGGGGTTACCTCGATGTGCCGCCCCTTCTTCCCGATGACGGCGGCCAGCTCCACCTCCCAGTCCACCTCCTGCGGGGAGAAGATGGGGGGGACTCGGAGGGGCTGCACCCCATGGCGGGGTTGGGGGGGGGGGGACAGGGTCCCGGGGGGACTCACGCTGCTCTCCTCGGGGTGCACGATGTCATCGAAGGGTCCGATGATGGCGCTGGGGAACTTGCTGAAGATGATGGGTTCCTTGGGGATCTTCACGTCCTGCTCCAGGCAGTGGTCGCGGTAGTTGAGCCCCACGCAGATCACCTTCTCCGGGTCCCCGACGGGCGCCAGGAGCCGCACCGTCCCCCGCGGCAGCCGGTGCCGGCCCGATTCCAGCGCCCTGCGGGGCCGGTGAGGCTCAGCGCCGGGGTGGGATCCGGCGGCGATGCCGGTGGTGACGCCGGCGCGGGGGCACCCACCTTTTGGCGGCGGCCAGGCCGCTCTGGCCGGTCTCCAGGAAGGCGCGCATGGAGCGGGGCAGCGCCGGCTCGGCCGCGCTCAGGTCCACCAGGCTCCCCCCGGCCGCCTCCTCCAGCCCCAGCCGGGGCTCGGCCCCCCCGGCCCCCCGGAACCGCACCAGCCGCATGGCCCCCGGCAGGCGCATCCGCCGCCTGCGGGTACCGGGGATCAGATCCTCAGGATCCCGCCCGGAGCAGATCCCGGCCACCGGCCGTTGGCCCCAGGGTGCTTGGGGCTGGGGACTTTGTGTCGTGTCCCCCCCCCGCAGGTGGATCCCTCCCGCACCGGGTGGGATCCCTGGGGCTGACACCCTGCCGTGGGGCGAGGAGGGGCCCTTGGGGAGAGGGGGAAGGGGCAGATCCCAGCACAGGAGGGATCCTGGAGGGAGGGGAGATCCCAGCACCAGGGTCCCCGGTGGAGGCGGAATAGATTCCTCCAGGGGGGACAGATCCCAGCATGGGACAGATTGGGAGGGGAGAGGGGATCAGGCCCTAATAAGGAAAGGCTGGGGACAGTGGATCCCTCCCCGGGGGGGGGGCAGATCCCAGCACGGACGAGATCCCCGGTGTGGCAGCGAAACCCTCCCACGGCAGGGAATGGATCCCAGCGTGGGACAGATCCAGGGAAGAGCTGGGATCTCCTAGCACACCAGATGAGGGGGAGCAGATCACCTGATCCCACACAGCCTGGATCCTGGGGGATCCCTGCAATCCTGCACAGCCCCCATCCCAGGGATCCCCCCGATCCCACACAACCCCAGTCCTGGGGGATCCCTCCCCCTGATCCCACACAGCCCCAACCCTGTGGGATCCCCCCAGTCCTGCACAGTGGGGATCCCTGGAGGATTCCCTCCCATGGTCCTGCACAGCCCCACTCCTGGGGGATCCCCCCCCGATCCCACACTGCCCTGATCCCGAGGATCCCCCCGATCCCAGGGGATCCCGCACTGCTCCGATCCCAGAGGATATCCCCCCACCCCAACGCCACTCAGCCCAATGCCAGGGATCCCCCCTGATCCCAGGAGATCTGCCCCGATCCCGCTCAGCCTGATCCCAGGGATCCCCCCGATCCCGCACAACCCCAGACCCGGGGGATCCTCCCCCTCCCCCCCCGATCCCACACAGCCCCGATCCCAGAGGATATCCCCCCCCACCCCGTACGAGCTCAGCCCGATCCCACGGAACGCCCCTGACTCCGGGGGATCCCCCCCCAATCCCGATCCCAGGGGATTCCCCCCGGACCCCCCCGATCCCGCTCAGCCCCGATCCCAGGGGTTTCCCCCTCCCCCGATCCCGAAGACCCCCCGATCCCGCGGTGCCCGGACCCGGGGGGGCGGACAGGGGATTCCCCGATCCCGGAGGGGGGGGGGGCACAGGGGATCCCGGTGCCACCTACGTCACGTGCCGCGTCACTCCCCTCTCGGCACGCGCCGACCCCGCTCCCCGCCTCAAGGTCCCCGCGCCGAGTCCCCGCCCCGCCCTCCGATCGACCAATGGGAACGCGGCGAAGGCGGGGCGGCGCCGGCCGCGCCACCAATGAGAGCCGGCGGCGTTCTGCCACGCCTCCCCTCCGCTGGAGGGGAGGGGCAGCGGCGTTGCTAGGATACGGGGAGCGGCCGCCATGACAGCGCCCCGCCGCCATGACAGCGCCGCCATGACGGCGCCGAGGCCGGGGCCGGCGGAGCCCCTGGCCGGGAGCGAGCCGGGCCCAGGCGGGTGTTTCTCACCTTTATTTCATGGAAACACGCAGTGAGTGAAGGAGCAACAGGCGGCTGCGGAGGAGGGGGCCGGGCCGGGGGAGGGGGGCCGGGGCAGGGGCCTGGCTGAGGTGCGGCCTGGTCTCCCTGGCCCATTTGTGAGGAGAAAAAAAGCAGAAATAACCCAAATCACCTTCCTGGCTGCATCCCGCCATTTCGGTGAGCGAAGCCACCTCTGCCACCGCCACCCCGGGGCTCGGCGTCGCCCTCTCCGGCCCTCGCAGCCGTTGACTTCCCCCTCGGCTCCCCGGGCGGCACGTTTCATCCCTAAATCGTCGCCATTTGTTTTATTTAGAAAATAAACCCTCTCTCCTCCTGCCGTTGGGAGGTGGGGAGCGGCCTCTCTCCTCGCTGTGGGTCCCCTTAAGCGATGGGCGGGATGGGGGGAGAGGAGGTTCCTGTGCTTTCAGTCGGCCTTCGGGAGCTGCCATTTCACGGCTGCGATACAGAACCCCCCCCTCCCCGGAGGGTCCCCTCCCCGAAGGCGCGCGTACCGGGGGAAGGGGGTCCGGCTTTGTGCTGCGGCGAGGTCTCCTGCACCACCCGGGGCAGAGGGATCCTCAGTTTTGGGGGGGGGGGGGGGGCTCTGCCCCCCAAAATGGGTCCGGCTGGCGGGGCGGGCATCGCCAGGCACCGTGTCGGGGAGGGCTCAGGCGGATGAGCCGGCAAAGTCGTCCGTATCTTTTCTCGTCTCTTGTAACTGGAGTGCCGGGAGCCAGGTGGATTATTTTCTTCTTTCCTTTAACCTCTCGTTTTGTTTGAAATTGTAGGAAAAAAAGTTCCCCTCGGGCGCTGGCGGGGCCGAGCGGGTGGTCCCGGATTCTAGATCACGTTTTCGAAGATCTGCATGGAGCTCATGATGTCCTCGTCCTGGTCGGGGCAGGAGGGAGAGGTCAGAGCCCCCGGTCCCCCTCCTCCCGTCATCCCCCGTCTCTCCTGCCCCCCCCAGCACGTCATTTTGGGACGAGACAAGGAACGGGGTTATGGCAGCGAGGAAGAGGAGGATGGCGGTGACGCCGAAGGCACCGCTCACCTTCTGGCACGTCTCCAGGAACTCCTCGAAGGTCACCACGCCGTCGCCGTTCCTGTCCATCTTCTGCAAGGGAACAGCGGGGGCTCAGCGGGGACGTCCCCGTCCCCAGCGGTGGTGACAAACCCCGGCCCGTGACACACCGGGGGGGTGTTTGGTGGCCGCCGGGAGGGGACAAGGGGACAAAGCGAGACGGTCTCACCTGGAAGAACAACTCCACGTGCTCGGCGGGCGCGCTGTCCCGCAGGGTGGGGTGGGTGCAGCGTCCCATCATGTCGTAGATGGACTTCATGATCTCCAGCATTTCCTAGGAGGGGACAGAGGGGGGGCAGGGTGACAAGAACCCTCCCCGCCGCCCCCCCAGTCCTCGTCCCCCTTGCCCCGTGTCACCTCCTTGGTGATGTAGCCGTCTTTATTAATATCGTAGAGGTTAAAAGCCCACTTCAGCTTCTGGTGCACCGTCCCCCGCAGCAAGACGGAGAGGCCGACGACAAAATCCTGCCGGAGAAACCGCGGCCGTCAGCGGCGACGTCCCACGGGCAACCGCCGGCACGCCCAGACCCCCGGGGACGGACCCCTGTCCCGCCCGGCTCGGCCGTTCGCCCCCCCCCTCCAACGGTGCCGCGGCGCTGCCATCGATCGCGGGACGCCCCGGGGGATTTTTTTTTTTTTCCTATTGATCCCATTTCTATTCTCGCTCGTAGCTATTTTTAATCACAACGGTAAAACCGGCGCCGGCCCCCCCCGCCAACCACCCCTGCCGCAGTGCCTGGAACTCTCCCGGCACAGGCTCGCGCCGTCGAGGAGTCCGAAAATTTTGGCTGCGCCCAGCTTTTATCCCCGACCGCGCGCGGGCGAGGGGGGAAGATCTGATGAATCACGCCGCTGGGCACGCTTACAGCCGGCCGCGGCTCCGGGAGCGCTGCGCCGGCACGGCTTTGCCGGGCGAGAAGCCGGGCGCGGCAGCGGTGCTGGGACGCTCACCTGGAAGCAGAGAGCCCCGCTGCGGTCGGCGTCGAAGGCGTCGAACAAGAAATGCGCGTAGGTGCTGGCGTCTGCGAGGGGGGGGGAAGACGAGAGCCGGTGAAGCCCCCTCCCGCCCCGGCACGCGCCGGGATCGGGATCCAGCCCCCCTCCGACTCCCCCACGCCTCGGGGGTCCCCCCAACTCACCGCCTTGGGGGAAGAACTGCGCGTAGATGAGCTTGAAGGTCTCCTCGTCCACGAGGCCGCCGGGACACTCCTGGGGAGGAGAGCGGGCGCCCGGTGAACCCCGGCTCCACCAAAATTCGCCCCGCGGGGCGGGGGGCCGGGGCGAGGGTCCCCCCCCCGCCCCCACTCACGTTCTTGAAGCCGCGGTAGAGGGATTGCAGCTCCTTCTTGGTGAACTTGGTCTGCGCCAGCAGCTGCTCCAGCCCCTCGGGTTGGTGCCGTACGGCCGAAAGCTCCAGCTCGGCATCGCCGCCGTCTGCCGGCAAAGACCCCCGTGGCTCCGGCAACCTTTCCGCATCATCCCGCGCTTGATCCGGGCTGGTTCCAGCCCCGGATCCGACCTTGCTTAAAACCAAACCCCTCGACCCGGTGACGAAGCCCAAATTCTCCTCGTGCCGGGAGGAAAACCGGGGAGCTCCGGGTTTCACATCCCGAGGGAGAAGCCGGCCGACCCGGAGGGTTTCCCCAGGAGCCGCCGGACCCGTGCCCGCCTCCGGCAGCACATTCCTGGGGCGCGGAATATCCCGGAGCCGCCTCTCACCCTGACCCCGCTAATGCTCCCTCCCGCCCGCGGAAGGTAATTAATAAATGATGGCTCATTAATAATTCCAGCTTGGGAAGCCCCCGCGGAGCCGTTCAGCGCCGAGACGGGGATATCGGGAACTTCGGGCTGGGAAAACCGGGCCAGGGTTGGGAAGAGGCTCCGCCGTGCCGCATCGGTAGGGACACCCCGGAAAACCCCGGGGTCCCCTGGGTGCTGCCGTGGGGGGGTGTAACCCCCCCCCATCTCCTGCCGAGCCGGGGGTGCCGGGGGGTGCCGGGGCAGCGCCGAGCCCCTTCCATGCGGCTGGGGTGGGGTTGGGATTGGGGGGTCCCCAGTGTCCATCTCAGGGAGGATTTGGGGGGTCAGTGGGCGATTGGGGGTCCCCCCGTGTCCTGTCTCCAGAGGGTTTTGGGGGTCGATGTGGGCTCAGAGGCCCCCAGCATCCACCTCAGGAGGCTTTTGGGGGTCAGTGTGGCCTGGGGGGTCCCCAACATCCCACCTCAGGAGGGTTTTGGGGGTCAGTGTGGCCTGGGGGGTCCCCAACATCCCACCTCAGGAGGGTTTTGGGGGTTGACGCAGGCTCAGAGGCCCCCAATGTCCCACCTCGGGGAGGTTTGGGGGTCACTGTGGGCCGGGGTCCCCCCGTCATCCTGTCCCGGGGGTTGACAGGGGCGCGGAGGCCCCCAGCATCGCCCCTCAGGAGGGGTTTGGGGGTCAGCATGGGCTGGGGGGTCCCCAGCATCCCCTCAGTGGGGTGTTTTGGGGGGGCCGGAGCCGGCCCAGCCCCTCGGGGAAGGTCAGAGCAAGGCTGGGCCATGACGCGGCAAGTGCGGGGGGCAGGGCGGGGGGCTGCCGGCTCCCCCCGCACCCCCAAACCCTCAGCCTTCACCCCCAAACCCTCCTCTGAGGTGGTGCCCCCCCAAAAAAAAGCAGGTTTTACCCCACGGGGACCATTTTTTGGGCCCAACAGGTCCTTTAACCCGGGGCGGGGGGAAGGATGGGGACACCCCAAGATGCGGCGGGGGGGGCTGAAAAGAAATGAAATTAATTAATTAAAATTAATTAAGGGGGGGTGTTACCTTCCACGGAGATGGGCTCCAGGATGCCGAACTGCTTGAGGACGGCGATGAAGAGGAGGATGACCACGGCCACGGCGCACAGCTCCATGCCCTGGATGCCCATGGCCGGTGGGGGGGGGACCGGTGTCGGGGTGTCCGCTGTCTGTGTGTCCGTGTCCCCCCCCCCTCCCCCCTAAAAAAATAAAAAGCGGGGCACCCCGGGGTGGGGGTGAGGGTGCTGGCGGGTGCCGTCCCGGCGAGCGCTGGGGCGGCTGCCGCGGGGCCGGCCTGCGCCGTCCCGTCCTGCCCTCCTCCCTTGGCAGGCGCCCACGGCCCCCCCCCGCGCCGCCACCCTCGCTGCCATTTTTTTTTTTTTTACCATATTTTCTCCTTTCAGGTTTTTTTTTATTCCCACCCCCACCCCAAAGGAGGCCGGGGGTGCTTAGGGTGCTGCCTCCCTTCCCCGCCGGCCGCCCCCCGCAGCACCCATGGGTGCCCCTTCATCCCAGCCTGCAAAAACGGGGAGGGGGGGGTCCCAAACTTGCGCAGGCCTTAAAATGGGGTAAAAAAAGGTTGGTTTCGCCCCCCCTCCTCGGGCGGTAACGACCCCCCCGCCCCGTGGCCCCTTTGGGGGGGGGTTAATCGGAGGCAATTAGCGCCGGGGTGGCTAACGAGCGGCGCGGGGATCGATGGGGATGAGTAAGCAGCCGAGGGCTCCCTGGGGGGGTGGGGGGGAAACTGAGGCAGGGGGGGCCGGGGGGCTGTCCCTGCCCCCCCCGGCCCCGGGGACATCGTCCCTGTCCCCCCGGGTGCCCCCCCACGGCCACCCCCCGTCACCCCTCCCCAGCTCCTGCTGACCCCTGGGGTCGCACAGAGGGGCGGGGCTTCTGCCTCAGGGGTGGGGCTTCTACTCCCAGGGGCGGGGCTTCTGCTCCAGGGGCGGGGTTTCTATCTCAGGGGCGGGGCTTCTAGCCTAGGGGCGGGGCTTCTATCCCGGGGCGGGGCCTGTTGCTAAGGGCGGGGCTGTGGTCGCGGGGGGCGAGGCGCGCCCACCGCCCAAGGGGCGTGGCCGAGCCGCGCTCCCCGCCCCGCAGTGCCGCCACTTCCGCTTCCGCCGCCGCGCCCGGAAGTGCTGTTCGCCGCTGCCGCCGCCGCCATGGCCTCAAGGTTACTGCGGGTGAGCGCGGCCCTGCGGCTGCTGCCCGCCGCCTCCGCCCGCGCCGCGCCCGCCCGCTGCCTCGCCGTGCCCGGTGAGTGAGTGAGTGGAGGGGGGGGGAACCGGGAGGGGCGGCGGCGGCAAGGTGAAGCCGCGGCCTCCCGTCTGACCGCGGTGCCCCGCAGGCGGCCTCGCCAGCGACGAGGAGCAGGCGACGGGGCTGGAGCGGAAGGTGCTGGAGGCCATGAACAAGGGCCTGGTGAGTGCGGGCGGGGGCGGGGGGTTCGGGGGGGGGGGTTCGGGTGTGCCGGGGGGTGCGGGGCAGGGTCTGGGGGTGCGGGGCAGGGTCGGGGGGTGCCCCCCCCGCTCACCCCGCCCCCCCCGCCCCCAGGACCCCTACAGCATGTTCCGGCCAAAGCGCTACGCGGGCACCAAGGAGGACCCGAACCTCGTCCCCTCCATCGGCACCAAGCGCATCGTGGGCTGCGTCTGTGAGTGACACCCCCCTTGTCCCCCCCCCTCCCCCTCCGTGTCTCCCTCCCTCCCACCCTCCTCTTCCTCCTCCCAGGCGAAGAGGACAACAGCTGCGTCGTCTGGTTCTGGCTGCACCAGGGGGAGGCCCAGCGCTGCCCCTCCTGCGGCGCCCACTACAAGCTGATCCCCCACGAGCTGCCCCACTGAGGCACCCACGGGGCGGGGGGTGGGGGGGGAACTGCACTGACACCCCCACCCCCCAGCACCCACTGGGGGGCCCGTGGGTCACGCCCCCCTCCCCCCCACCCAGCACCCACTGGGCGTCTTCTGGGCCTGCCTCCCCCCGCTGTGTGTGCCCCCCCGTATAAAGAGTTTGTGTGTGGAGACCCGGGCTCTGTCTGTGCGGGGGGGGGGCGGGGGGCAGCACCCATGGGTGCAGCGGGGGGGCGGGGGCAGCACCCATGGGTGCAGCGGGGGGGCGGGGGGCAGCACCCATGGGTGCAGCGTGGGGGGGGGGGCAGCACCCATGGGTGCAGCGTGGGGGGGGGGGCAGCACCCATGGGTGTAGCAGGGGGTGGGGGGCCAGGCCATGGGGGTGAATTTATAGCTATTACTGTCATCACGAGCTGGGGGGGGACACTGGGGGGGGGTGGGAAGCGCTCATGACCTCGGAGGGGGGTATTTGGGGTGGGGGGGACCCCACCTTCACCCTCCCTGCACCCTGGGAATGGGGGGGGTCCTGGGGTGCAGCCTTGGTGTCCCCCTGGTTGGGTGGGGGGAGCTCCAGAAGCAAGACCTGCTTGACAGCCTTGACCCCCTCCCCAAAAATAAGCCCCCACCCACCAAGGGGGGGGCTGGATTCCCCCCCTCCCACACAAGGTGTCCCCCCAAAATGGTGGTCTGGGCTGCACCCCACCCCTCTGTGCCCTGGGGGGGCTCTCTGTCCGCACCGGGGGGGCCACAACTGGGCGCTGTCCTCCACGGTGGCCGCACCGCGGGGCCGGGGTGGTGTCCCCGGGGGTGTCAGTGGCCCCCTGAGGTCCCGGTAGCCCACGGCCACTCGCCTGTCACCACCCCGTCACCCCTGCGGACGGGCTCCTCCCGGGAGGGGGGGCTGAACCCCCTCGGGCCCCTCCCCCGCGCAGACGTTGCTCCTCAACGCAGGGCCCCGCGCTCACGGAACCCGCCGGCGCCGCGGCCGTTCCTGGCCCTCCTCGCTCCCGCCGGCGGGCACAAACCACCCCGGGGGCTCTTGGCGCCCGCGTGACCTCAGACCTCTCCGGACAACGGGGGGGGGGGCCCCGCGCTCGGCTGTCCCACGGGCGGGTGCCCCTCGGGGCCGGACCCTCCCGGGGCTCCCCCGGCCGTGGGGCGGCCCCTGCCCCGGCAGCAGCTCCCGGGGGGTCCCCGGCGGCTGCCAGATCCCCGGTGTGGCTCCTCCTGCCGCTGACGTGATCGATGACGCCAGGCTGGCCGGCCATGACGTCATGCAGGCCGGAGGGGGCGGGGCTCCGGGCCTCACCGCCGGCACCACCCTCCTCCCGCGCGCGGCCAATGGGAGCTGCCGGCGGGCGTGACTGGCAGCCGGGAGCGGCGGGGCTGCTGGTGACGTCACGGCGCCGCGCTTCGGGGACCGGCGTGGGGCGGGGCTTGGCCATCCCCGAGCGCGGCCCGCCCGCGGGGCGTGGCTCCGGCGGGGGGGGCGTGGCTGCGGCGGCGGCAGAGGGCGCGCGGGGACGCGGCGGGCGGGGCCTTCCCCCGCCCCACGTGAGGCGGGAGGGGCGGGAGGGAGGGCGCCCGCGGCGGAGTGCGGCGGTGACGTCACCCCTGTCGCAGAGGGGCGGGGCGGGGCGCGGGGCCGCGCGCCGGAAGCGGGGCGGCGCGCGCGGAAGGGCCGGCGCGGGGCGGGCGGGCGGACGGACAAGATGGCGGACGGGGACAGCGGCAGCGAGCGCGGCGGCAGCGGCAGCGGCAGCGGCGGGTTCGCGACCGCCCGCGGCGGAGGCGGGCCCGGGGCCGGCGGGGGGGCCGGCGGCGGCGGCGGGGCGGGCCCGGAGCAGGAGACGCAGGAGCTGGCCTCGAAGCGGCTGGACATCCAGAACAAGCGGTTCTACCTGGACGTCAAGCAGAACGCCAAGGGCCGCTTCCTGAAGATCGCCGAGGTGGGGGCGGGCGGCTCCAAGAGCCGCCTCACGCTCTCCATGGCGGTGGCCGCCGAGTTCCGCGACTACCTGGGCGACTTCATCGAGCACTACGCCCAGCTGGGGCCCTCCAGCCCCGAGCAGCTGGCCCAGGCCGCCGGCCCCCCCGGCGAGGACGGCGCCGGCCCCGGTCCCCGCCGCGCCCTCAAGAGCGAGTTCCTGGTGCGGGAGAACCGCAAGTACTACCTGGACCTGAAGGAGAACCAGCGCGGGCGCTTCCTCCGCATCCGCCAGACCGTCAACCGCGGCCCCGGCGGGCCGGGGGGCTTCCCGGGCGGCCCCCCCGGGCTGCAGAGCGGCCAAACCATCGCCCTGCCCGCCCAGGGGCTGATCGAGTTCCGCGACGCCCTGGCCAAGCTGATCGACGACTACGGGGGCGAGGAGGACGAGCTGGGCGGCCCCGGGGGCGGCGGGCCGGGCGGCGGGGGGCTCTACGGGGAGCTGCCCGAGGGCACCTCCATCACCGTGGACTCCAAGCGCTTCTTCTTCGACGTGGGCTGCAACAAGTACGGCGTCTTCCTGCGGGTGAGCGAGGTGAAGCCGTCCTACCGCAACGCCATCACCGTCCCCTACAAGGCCTGGGCCAAGTTCGGCGGCGCCTTCTGCCGCTACGCCGAGGAGATGCGCGACATCCAGGACCGCCAGCGGGACAAGCTCTACGACCGACGCGCCGGACCGCCGGGTCCCGGCAGCGGCAGCGGCGCCGGTGACGACTCCGACGGCGACGACGTGGACGACGACTGAGCCTCCCCCGCCCTGAACCCCGTCGCCGGCCCCCCCCCGACCCCTCCCCGACCCCCCCCGGGCCCCCCCTTTCCCCCCCACCCCCCCCGCGACGGGGCGAGGGGGGCCCCGACACCCCCCCCCCCCCCCCGCCGCCCGCCGCCGGAGGGGGAGAGAGGAACCGGCCCGACCGCGGCGCCGACCGCGTCCCTCCCTCCTCCGCACGCACCCCGCCGCCGCCGGGACGAGCCGCCACCGTCCCCCCGCCGCGGGGGACCCGCCGCCGGCGCCCTCCTCCCCGCAGCCCCGAGGACTCTTCTGCTTTTCGGGCGGGGGGTCGGGGTGGGGGGGGACCCCGCCCGGATCCCCTCTCCTCTCCCAAAGCCCGACACGGTGCCCCCCCCACCACCACCATCGAAACCAGCATCCCGGCGCCCACGCCGCGCGGAGGGGAGCCGCCCCGCGCCGAAGCCCTCGCCGGCGGAAGAGGAGCCGAGCAGGGGGGAGAGCGGCGGAGCCGGCGAGCGGGAGCTTTCGGAAGCGAGAGCCGGGGCGGGGGGGGGGCGGCGTCTGGACCAACGGCCGTTCTCTCTCCTTTTATTTTTTCCCTTTATTTTCCTTCTTTTTTTTTTCCCCCCCTTCTGCCCCCCCCCACCCCCCACCTTTTCCAGATTTCTGATTTTTTTTTTTTTTTTTTTTTTTTTGGGGATGCAAACTGCTAAACTCCGGGCGCCCGAACTGGAACCCGCACCCGAGCTAGCGCCAAGCTGGCAGGTCCCTGAAAATTAAGGAAGACTTTCTGGGTTTGGATGATTTAGTGCTATTCCCCCCACCCCCCCCCCCCGCCCCGTTTCCCCCCCGGTGGCGGGGGTGGCAGAGAGAGGCAGGTTCCCGCAGGCACAAAGCACAAGGAAAGCTCGACGGGGCGCAAGATCTTCCCCTTCTCTCCAAATAAGGCGGCCTCCGGCGAGCGCCGGCTCCGTACCGGGAAGGCCCGGCCGGGTTTCCTTCCCGTTTTACCCTTTCGCCGGCACAACCGGCACCGAAGGCGGCGGCGCCGGGACCCTCGGGCACCGTAATCCGCCCCTTCTCCTCTTTTTTTGTTTTTTTTTTCTTCCCAAAACCAACTCGCCGCCTTTCCTCAGTACCTCACGCCGCGGCGGCGGCTCGGTAGCACCGGCGAGACTCCGCGCCCCGGCAGCCGGGGCCTCCGGTGTTGTTTTTTTTTTTGGGGGGGTTTGGGGGTTTTTTTCCCCTTTTTTTTTTTTTTTTTTTTTGTTTTTACCACCTTGGCCACACTGGCTCTGCCGCCTCGGCCAGCCGCGCCGGAGCCAGCGGGGTCCCTCCAGCCATCACCTCCCGCATTAAATGGATTTTTCCACTCTCAAATGGTCTTTTTTTTTTTTTCTTTTTTTTTTTCCCCCCCTCTCTTTTTTTAGCTAAATCGGGTCAATCCTGCCCTTTCCAGAAAGGTATTTTTTTAGCCACGTTATCCCAGGAACTCTGAACTGGTTGGGGTTCATCGCTCTTCATTCCAAAGTTTCAGGTCTTCTCGTCCGACGGCTTCTCCAGTTTTAGGACTTTTTTTTAAATTAATTTTTTCCGCTATTTTTTGGGAGCCTGCGCACGCCCGCCTTCCGATCTCAGCTGCCTCCTTAATTTATTGTCGCGGATCCCGGCGTCTCCCTCTCTCCGCTCGCTCCGTATTTATTGGGAAGCGAGGAACGGCCGGCAGCGACTCGTCTGCGCAAGGCGGGGAGGGGGGACGACGCCAACTCCGTCCCCCGCCTCGCCCCAAAACCCAGCAGAGCCCCGGGGGACGTTGTCTGTCCGTCCGTCCGTCCTCCAAACCCCGTCCTGCCCTTCTCCGCCTCCGTAGCTCTTTTTAAAGGGATTTTTAAACGCAAAATTTCTTCCGTTTATCCCATTTTTAATTCTTCTCCGTCGCAAAGGACTGGGTTTCCTCACTCACACGGGAGCAATAGTCTTTTATCTCGATGTCCGAACCGCGTCCGTACTGTATTTTGTACCCTAAGGCAGCTCTTTCCAGTGACGTCCTGCTGTATTCGCCCATCGTCCCGTTCTTGTGTGCGCGCGCCTTCCGTTCTTTGCCGCGGAGAAAACGCCCGAACGCCGCCGACGGCTCCGGATCGGGGGAGACGGCGGCCACCGCTCAGCCGCCCCGGGGGGGACGCCCCGGCTCCGCGGTGATGGACTTGCCGGCGTTCGGCTGCCGGTTGCAAAGACGCAGGCGGTACCTCTCCTTTTATTTTTGAAGAGGATCATATATATATATATATATATATATATATATAAAAAAATATATATATATTCTTTTTTTTTTTTTTTTTTTGGCTGAATTGCGGTAATTTAGCCTTACCTTTCTACTCTGGGATAGCGGCGGGGTCGCCGCCGGCCCGGCTCGGCTCTCGGTAGCCGCCTAGGAAATACGTGGAAGAGGAAAAAAGGCAAGAAACGCCAAAAAAAAAAAAAAAAAACCAAAAACACCACCAAAACAAAACCAACAAAACACAAACCCAGGACCCAGCGCCGCAGACGGCGTTCGCTCTGGCAGCCGGAAACCTTTCTCCTGCCGGAGAAGCGACGCATCTGTACAGAAACCTTCCGCAGCTCCATTTGACCTTCCACAAATGGGTGAGAAGAGCAGAGCGCGTCGGGGGAAGAAATCTCACAGCGAAAAAACCATCAAAAACCAAGAAAAATGAGAAAGGAAAAACAAAAAAAAAAAAGGTGTTTTTTTTTTTAACCTGCCGGCGGCCGGCGAGAGCGATTCGGAGAGGCGGGCGGACGCGCCACGGGTGCGAGCGAGGACTCGGGTGGTTTCTGCGAGGGGGGAGACGGGGTTTTTTTTTGGTGAGTTTTGGGGTTTTTTTCCAGTCGGTTCAGCCTGCGGACGGCGGGGTGGGGCTGCCGAGGGGGGGGGAGCCGGCGGGGAGCCCCCCTCCCGGCGCCGCGGAGCGTTCCCCGAGGAAAAGCGGGACGACGGTTACGCCGAAGCCGTGCTGCCCACGCCGGCCTCTCTCCGCGGACTGGACCTCGTCGTCGCCAAAAACGCCTGCCTGCAGCCGGGGCGCGGGGAATCCGGCGGCGGCGGCGGCGGCGCGCGCGCGGCGGGTCGGAGGGTTTGGTTGTTCCCTTATATATATGTATATACACATATGTGTGTGTGTGTGTGTATATATATGAGATTTGGTTGGGGTTTATTTTTTTGGTTTGGATTCTGTAGAAAACAGGCAAATTGCTTTTTTTTTTTAAGTTGTTTTTTTTTTTTTTTTAAACCGGAAGGGGGGGGAAAAAAATGTCCCGAATTCTTGGAGCTTCCAGATTTCTGTTGCCCCAGGAGGGACGGTTTGAGAGCGCGACTATCGCTGTACAAAAAAGAAATCTTGTAAATCTTGTATAGCACCCCAAAATCAATGTAAATACCCAAAACGTCCGGGCCGAGAGCCGGGAGCCGTCGGTGGCTCCGTTAAAAGTTAAAACCGCTTCAATTTTTTTTCCCCCCAAGAGAAAAATATGGAAGAAAATGGGAATTATCCTGCCTTGTTTCCAGCCATTTTGGGGTCACGGGCACGAGAGTCCCCTCGTGGTCCCTCGCTGCCGGCGGAGGACGACTCGGGGGGAGGTGACCGGTCCCCGGGGCTGCTGTGCCGGGGAGAGCGGCGATTTCTCTTGTTGGCGATAAAAAAAAAAAAAAAAAAAACCCCACCAACCCCCTCGCCGGCTTCTCTTTTAAAAAAGAAAAAAATTTAAAAAAAAAAAAAAAAAAAAGAAAAAAATAGAAAAAAAAAAGAAGCGTGAGCGAGTGATGACGGTACTTGAGCTGATGCACGAGGAATCTCTCAGCAGATATTTGCCGCCGCGCTCGCCGGGAGAGGGTTCCCGGTGGGAAATCTGAACCGGCTCGGCGTCGCAGCGGCTCGCCGGCGTCTCCGTGGATGCTCGGAGAGGTGTTCCTCGTAGGGCGAGGCTCGGCCGCGGGCGCCGTCGCCCTCCTCTTCCTCGCGGAGCCGGTCGAGCCAGCGGTGCCTGTGCCAAGCGGAGCTGGCGTTCGGTGTGTTGGCGCGAGATCCCAAATCCAGGCGCCGGAATGGATCTCGGATCGAGCCAAGCCGGGAGAGGAACAGCCGGTGAAGAGCGCGGCACCGGCGTCGGCGGCTTCTCACCGCAGCGGTGGCGACCGTCGGGCTGGCGGTCGCAGGCGAGACCTCAGACCCCGCGCCGGTGTCTGGCGCCATGGTTTGGGGTTACCGGTGGCGTCGAGGCCCTCGGAACCACGGCGTTCCCGGCGAGCGAGAGGCCCCGGGGATTTCTGGCCTCGGAGCAGCGCCGACGCAGCGGCCAAGAGCGGGTCCGGCACGGGCGGCTCTCCCCGGGCAGAGGTGGAAACGTGCCGGCCGGTTGGTAAAACGTCGGCGCGGGAGAGAAGCGGATCCTCCTCCAGAGCCGCCGGGGCCGGGACTGGCTTCGGCCAATATCTGCTGAGAGACCAAAACGTTCACCCCGAAGTACCTTGACGAAAGAAGAAAGTTTTATTCCTCTTATTTTTTTAATGAAAGAAAAACAAAAAATAAAGCAAACCATGCACTTTAGGCGGCCCAGCGCGGGGCTGCCGGCGCCCGGGGGGGGGGGGATCCCGTCCCCCCCCTCTCCCTTCCTCTGCGGCCGGCGGGGCGGCTTCGGGAGACGCCGGGGAGCGGCCGGCGGTTGCCGAAGGCAGGTCCTGGATTTTACCACTAGCAAAGACGACGCCCGACGTGACGAACTCCTCATGCTAGCGAGCACTCCTTACCGTAGCAGATTTTTGCAAATGGAGTTTTACAAGTCTATATTTAAAGAATTGTATGTTTGTAACAAATAAAAAGTATGCGGAAAAGTGAATGAAAAACCCAGCCCGGCCCCGACTCGCTGCTTGGGGGGGTTGAGGGGTCCCCAACTGTCCCTGGGGGGGTCTTACTGGTGCCACCGTTAAGGGATGGGGTGGATAGGGTGGCCCTGTGGCGTTGTGGGGGTGTCTTGGGGACCCTCAGGGCTCGGGGGGACACACACGGGTGTCCTGAGGGTTGGGGGTGGCACAGAGGGGGCACGTGGGGTCCCCCACGCGCGTTGTCCCCAAGCAGGGCCCTGTCCCCAGACCCGGGGCGGCTGTGGGGGGCACCGCGGGGAGTTGGGGGGCACGTGGGGGGGTGCAAGGGCTGGGCAGCGTGGGGAGGGAGGAGGGTTTGGCATGGCACACGCGTGTTGCGTGTGTCACGGCTCAGGCAGGCACGCTGGCCTGCGCAGACGGGCCCGGCAAGCCATGTGCGCAGGCGTAAGGCGTGTGCGCAGGCGTGTGTGAGGCGTGTGCGCCGTGCACGCGGCTGCGTGGCGTGTTCACAGCCGTGTGCGTGGCGTTGCGGCCCGCGCCGGGCAGTCCCGTACCGCCACCGGCAGCGAGGCAGCCCCGCGTCCGGCCGGCGTGCGGTGACGCAGGCGCCGCAGCCCGCGCCACATTTAGCTCTGCGGCTCCCTGCGGGCACGGGCTCATCTGAGGACACGAGCGGGAGCCGCCTGCGCATGAGCCGCTGCCGCCCGCCGCGGCACCGCAGCCCCGCCGCCGCTGCCTGTCCCCGGCGCTGCAGGCAACCGGGGCTCTGGCCTGACCCCCGTCCCCGGGGGGCTGGATCCCCTCTGACCGGGGTCCCTCACCCCTCAGGCCCCTCGGGGAGCAGCTGGCAGCGTCCCCAGGCACTCCATCCCCCGGATGCCGGGGTGGGCAGCTGCTCCAGCCCCCCTTGGACGGAGCCGGGGGGCTGTGGGGGGAGCACTGGGGACAGCTGGGGGGGCCCTGGGGACGCAGCAGGCGCCTGCAGCAGTTGCTGCCCGCGGGGCAGGTGCCGGCAGAATTCCCCGCCGGGGGGAGCGGGAGCAGCTGCGAGGCCGGGGGGCTCAGGGCCCCCAGCTCCTTGCCCGCAGCAGGGTCACCCGGGCACCCCGAGCCCCCCCCCCAGCAGCTGTAGCGAGGGGCAGGGGCTGCACGGTGCCCCCCACACACCCTGCCAGGTCCTGGAGGGAAACTGAGGCACGGGATACCCAGGGTGGGACAGTGAGAGTGCAAAGGTGCCTTCCTCGTCCCTCTCCTCTCCTCCTCCTCCTCCCCAGCCCGGCACTCCCCTACCTGCTCCATCGTCGGCAGAGCCAAAGGGCAGGGCAGGCTCCAGGGCTCCTTCCACCATGCCGAGGCTGGGGCTCCACCGCGCGAGGGCCTCTTGAGCTCCCGAAGCTGCCGCTCCTGTTAGTCATCAACCCTCGCTCTCTAAAATCCAAAGTTTCTCTTCTAAAATTAACCTTGTCACGTAAATCGGGTTCGATTCGATGCCAGAACAGGCTCATCATGAGAAATTAAGAATTTTTATTTCCCGTCCCTAACACCACACCGACCTCCGATGCGGACCAGAAATTTTTTGGGCTTTTTTTGGCCATATTTTATCCCTGCCGTTTCCAGCGACCATCCCTTCTGCCTCTCAACGCCCCCCCCGTGCTCCGTCCCAAATCCCCCCCCGGGGCTGACAGGGACGGCCGGTGTTACCCCACTGCCGCTGCCCTTCTTCTCCCTTATCTCGCCCTACGGGGCAGGACCAGCCTTTATTTCTGTATTTCCTGAAAAACACACAGGGACGGACTCAGGCACCGCTCTCCCGAGCCACCCCCGGGCCTCAGCGTCACCTGGGGGGGATTCCCCTCACCTCGGTGCTGCCCAGGCCGGCCGCTGCCTCCTCCAGGCACGGAGCTGGCACTGTCAGCAGCCGGGCTGGGCCCGGCGCAGCGGCTTGTAACCGAGGTGGAAGCCTCCCTGGGCTGCGCCTCAGGCCCGAGCCCTTCAGTCGGCCGTGGGGGCGGTGACGGGGCCTGGGCTGGACGGGGCCCGGGTGGGAAACGCCGTCCTCCCCCGAAGGCGGCGGAGGGGAGCGGTGGGTCGGGGATAACCCGGGGTGTGTGGAGCTGCCCCGAGGCCTACAGAGGCCGCGGGCCCCAGGGAGGGCCGGGCCCTGTCAGGAGCCGAGCCCCGTTGCCCGGGGAGAGCCCGGCCCACGGCCGGGCAGGCGCGGCGGGACCCGCCAACGGCCCTGACAACGGCCGTGCCCGCGGAGCGGGGCCTGGGCCCCGCCTGTAACGGCGGCGGAGCCGGGCGAGCCCCCCCCGCCGCCCCGCTCCCCTCAGCGCCGCATCCGCCCCCTCCCCCGCTCCGCGCAAACAAACAACACGGGGGGGCGGGGGGAGAGAATGGGCGGGAAAGGCTTCTCTCCTTCCATTGGCTCCGCGAGCTGTCTGTCCGCCCAGCCCCGCCTCTCGCCAGCCGGTCAGCTCTTTCTATTGGTAGACGGTCACGTCACTCCGCTGCACCGCCCACCGGCTCGAGGCCGCCGGGCACGCCCCCCGCCCTCACCCCTGCGTGCCGTGTGCAAAGGAAAAACAGCCGTTAAACGGGCCGCGGGGCGGAGCTAGCGAGCGACCAAGAAGCGGCGCCGGGATTGGTGGTAGCGGGATGTTCAAACAAATATGGGACGCCTTGATTGGCTTGGGGCTGCCGCGGCAGGCCGGGCTCCCTCCTCGCGCTCGGGCGGGTCATTGTCTGGCGGCTCCTGAGGCGGCTCCAGCGCGGACTCAGGACCACAGGACAGGCGGCGGCGCCGACGCTAAGAGCGACACCATGGTGAGGGGCGGCGGCGGCGGGCGGGCTCGGTCCGGCTCCTCTGGGGGGGCTCTGGGGCCGGTACCGGAGCCGGTGGGAGGCTGAGGCCGGGAGGCGCCGCTGGGCCGGGGCGGCCGGCTGCAGGCCCGGAGGTGACAGGGGCGCCCGGCGGGGGCTGGAGCCGGCGCTGTCAGCGGGGAGCCGCCTCCGGGGTCGCGGCTCCGCTCGGCGAGACGCCGGGGCCGCGGCGGGGTGGGGGGGTGGGGTGCGGAACGGGCGGCTCCTGTGCCGGGCTCTGTCACCGGATCCGTGACCTTGGGCACGGCGCCGCTCCCTGCCCTTCCCGAGGGGCTCCCCGGCAGCCTCCCCTTGACGAGGCGCCTGGAGGTGCGCCGAGAACCGCTGCACCCCAACCCCTCCCCGCGCTCCCCGGGGCTGCCGCCGTTGGGTAACCGAAGCCTCTCGCCGACTTTTATCTCGTTGCGAGGCCCCTCGGGAGAGGATTTGGGCCGCTTCCCGAAAGCCCGGCCCCGCCGATCGGGCCGGCGGGAGGCGAGCGGCGCAGCCGGTGACTCCCTCGGGCTGTCAAAGCTTTTCCGGGGGAGCTGGGGGACGCCGTGAGTGCCTTTATTTCATCCGTTACGGGTTTGGAAGGAAACTGCCTCTTTTAAAGCTACTTGTCGCGCTTACATATTTTAAAAGTTGATTGTGTGATAACGAACTGACTGTCACGGGCGTAAAACCCGCTGAGCGAGGAGCGAGTGGCCTGAAGGACGTCTGACAAGCGGCCCGGCCGCCTTCCCCAGGTAGCCCCTGCCCCGAGGAACGTTTGATTTCAACGGTTTGGATTCTAACCGACATCTCCGTGCGCGTTGGCGCTCGGCAGAGCTCGCTGGTGGCTTCCCAAGGAAAAGTCTGGTTCCGTAAGGGGAGAAGGCTGGGGTTTAATCCTCCCTGGTGCCTCGTTCGCGTGGCCTGGCAACTGAAACTTGTGGTTGCGGGGTCTGTAACTGTCACTTAGGATACGAGGAGGTTCCCGAGCGGGAGATAAGGGCCCCGATCGCTAAGGGTTAATGTGGAAATGGTCTGTGAGATTATGCAACCCTCGCCGGCGCTGGAGGATATCTTGTGGCAATAGATAAAAAGTTGCTTTTTGAAGTATTTTAGTCCTGTTTGAAATAAGAAGAAGGAAAAAAAAAAAAAAGCTGCTTGCTGGCTGCGAGAGACCCAGCGCGTTCAATCCGGTGCGGTTTCGGTGTGGGAACGTGCTTCCAGCAAGCGACTTCCGTGGGGAGAAGGGAAGGCGACGTCGCGTTCCTGCGCCTGTCAGCGCGGTCCCCTCCGGATGAAGAAGCGAATCGCCGCTGTCTCCGACCCGACTGAGCCCCGAGAGCGCCGCATCCCGAGGAAGAGAAGGAAATCCCCGCGCTGCGAACGTGACGTTGGTCAAGGAGCCCTCGCTTCTCCGCCGGGACCGTGGCCGGGAGGGGGATGAGCTTCCGCAGGGAGCCGGTGGCGGCTCGGCTGTGGGAACCTGTTGCAGCGTTTCCTCTTCAACCCCACAGAGGGTTTAGACGTTGGTGAAGATGGAGGCAAACCTCGGCACTTCCGCTGTGAGACTTCCCTCTTTTTAGTCAAATATCACGTAAAGAATCATCAGGCGGGCAGCTGCCAGCTGGAAAACTTGACAGAGAAGTGGGAAAGTTCACAGCTGGCTGATAAAAGCCCTCGGTGTGAACAGCCAGGGCTTTTCCCAGAGCTGTCTTTTATTTCTAGAGCGAGGAAATATCCCCACATCCCCCTTCCTGATTTTTGAAGTTTTACTGAGTGACGTTTTCTACTGATAAAAGTAACTCCTGATGCTTCACCGCAGCAAAGTGTTGAGTCGGCGCTTCAAAGCCTTTCTGGATACATCCAAGTCATCCCTCGGCCGCTCTCCTAACGAACGAGAGCCAACTGCTTCTAAAGACGCTCCTGTCCCGGCGTCGGCTGCCAAAATGCCGAGCGGGTTTGCCGGGTGCCAGCATTCCCGCAGCCGGATCTCCGCTGGCAGCCCCGGCGCTGCCACGGGGAGGATCCCACCTCCCGGCTCTCCTGCCAACCTCGCCCAGCTCCGATCCACTTGTTTTATTGCCTCCAGATTACATATTTTCCCCTTGCGATTTATTTTTTTTTTTTCAATGTTTGAGTTTAAACGGGGCCAGCGCTGGTGCCAGCGCGTGGTGTTAACTCCCACCTCGCTGGGATGGGACGCGGATCTCAGACATCCCCGTGTTAAGCCGGTGTCTTATTATTTTAAGGATTAATACGCTCGATTCGCGTCACCTTGGTCTCCTGGGGATCTCTGGATCCTGCGGTTCCTTCCGAATGAGGGGGAAGGGCTGGTGGCAGCTTTCAGCTCCCTCACGGCGAGACGTAATTCCCCCTTTTTCAGAGGGGATGGGAATTGTGTTGGCATTGTGGGATCAATATGTGGTGTAAAAATTACAAGTATGGATACTTTTAGGGCTCCGCTTTCCCTTCGCGGTGCCTGTACGGGGGCTTCTCCGCTCATCGCGGGCCGGGAGACTTAATTTTGGGGGTTCTAATTGCCGTCATTTCTTAAACGGGCCAGATTTTGGGTTGGTAACAGCAGGTCTGGGTACTGCACGGCCGATAAATGTTACTCCCATCTTTGAGAGACTTCTCCCTTTTCCCTCTGGTAAAAAACACACGTGGGCTCTTTCCGACTGCCCTGCTGCACCGCCTGCCACTCTCGCCTTCGTTAGAAGCGGTTCTCGTTAGCTCTTAGTGACATCACGGTTTCTTTCAATATCCCTTGAATCAATCGATTCCTTACAGCATGGGTGCGAGAGCCTGGCAAACCCACGTTTGATTCTTCCTCATTGCTCGGTACCTTCCAAATTCTCACGCTTCAGGGTTTTAGCCGCTCCCCGCAACACGATTTTCATTAAATCCGTGATTTCTGGGGCTCCCTGATGATTTTCCGCTCCGGAGCAGGAAGGGAATTGCCCTTGAATCCTGCAGGGCCGGGTTGCAAATTCCTACGCTCAGGAACAGTATCCTGCCGCGCGGCCTATGTCAGCGCCTGCCTTCGGAGCGGAGAAAACGAATCTGAAATCAAACTGTTCTCACAACCACTGCAAAAAAACCCCGGGGTTCTTTGGGCTGGTTTCCTCCCGTTTGGCATTTTTCTGGAAAATAATGGGAATAGCGGTAGGAGGAAATGAGAGACACCCGGGGCGATAAAGCAGTTGCCGCACCCCTCGAATTCGCCTCTTTTCGGGTCCTTTGAGAGGCCACAAGTTTCTTGCAGCGGCAGAGAGCGTGTTTGCCTCTGGATTACAGCGCAGCAGGTCTCTCTGGATTAATTAAGATTAATTAATAGGCGCGTTTCTCTCTTGCAGGCTGGTGGCAAGGCTGGAAAGGACAGTGGGAAAGCCAAGGCAAAGGCGGTGTCGCGCTCGCAGAGGGCCGGCCTGCAGGTAAGGCACGACCGTGCCCGCTGGTTCCCCGATCTCATCGTAAAATGTGAATTTCTGAGTAAAACTTCCAGTTCTGGGGGACAGGTTGCCCCAAACCTTTTTTTTTTTTGGGTGAAAACTTCATGTTTTGTGATTTGTGTTGTCATTATGGAGCGACAAGGACCCCGGAGCTGTTTGCTCCCGGCTGACTCCTGACTCAGGCAGGATCCCTCTCTCCTACAGAGAGGGTGTGAGGATTAATTGGGATAATTATCATGAAATCCCACGGGAAACGTGTGGGATCTGCCGTTGAGTGGGTTCTGTGTCTCCCTCGGCTGCGCCCTCGTTAAAGCCCACGTTAACGTTGTTACAGGAGCTCCTGGAAGCCATAGACATGCAGGGTGGGCTAAAATCAGGGGGTGTAATTATGCAAATGTATAGGGTGTTAATGAAGTGTTGATTGCTCCCACCCCAGTTCCCTGTGGGCCGGATCCACCGGCACTTAAAGACCCGGACCACCAGCCACGGGCGAGTGGGAGCCACCGCAGCCGTCTACAGCGCCGCCATTCTGGAGTACCTCACCGCTGAGGTGCGTCCCTGCGCTTGCCTTGGTCCGGTAAAAAAAAAAAACCACCCAAAAAATCGTTTCCCTCGGGATCCCGAGTCTCTTCCCGATTTCTCGGCAGGTGCTGGAGCTGGCGGGCAACGCCTCAAAAGATCTAAAAGTCAAGCGGATCACTCCCCGTCACCTGCAGCTGGCGATCCGTGGGGATGAGGAGTTGGATTCACTGATCAAAGCCACCATTGCTGGTGGAGGTGGGTGTCATCCCCCCCCCCTGCCCCCTTCCTATCCCTAACTGGGAATTTTAGCGAGAGGAGGGGGAAGAAAATATGGGAAAATATATGGGAATTTGGGAGCGGTGAGAAATACCGGAGGCTCGCTGCTTTCCCGGATCCAACCGGAGCGTGATCCATGGCGCGGGAGGAAATGTTCATGCCGGGTTATCGCAAAACTCCGCTGGGAATCGAAGATTTCTCAGAGCTTTTTTTTTTTTTCGGGGGGAGGGGGGAGCTTTTTTGGGAGCGTCTGACGGGAATCCTCCTCTTCTCTCGGCAGGCGTCATCCCACATATCCACAAGTCTCTAATTGGAAAGAAGGGACAACAAAAAACGGCATAGAGAGGGGGGAAAAAAAAAACCCAAACAAAGCGACCCGTTCCCTCCTGTCGTTGTACTGTGCCCGGGACAGAAGAAATCTTGGGGATATGTGGAATTTTTTTTTTTTTTTAAGGAATAGTTCAAAGGAAGACCATAGGTGATTGACTGTAGGAAACATTGGTATGGGCTTTAGATTTAAAGTTTGATGCGAAGTTGTACCTTGGTGGGGGGGGTGGCAGTCGGGGTGGTGGGTGAGGGGCTCGGCTGCTCCCCTGGGTTTTATACAAAAATGGAAGGGATAAACCATTTTTTACAAAAAAAAAAAAAAAAAAAAAATCCAAAAACCACACCTCTCCGGTGGTGTCGGGGGGTTGTTGGGGCTCCCTGGGGAGCGGGTGGGGGCTGGGGGGGGGATAACCGGGACCCCCGGCTGCGGGCGGTGGGTGCCAGCGCGGCGCTGTCCCGCGCCCAATGCAAATTTGTCCCCGCCCCGTATGTAAATAAGCTCCTGAGCTGTGCGGTCCGGCCCCTATGCAAATAGGCGGTGGCAGGGGCGGGGCGTGCCTCAGGGCTCCGCCCCCCTCCCCGGCCCCACATGGCCGGGGCTCTGCTGTGTCCCGGACCCCGCCCCGCTGGCGGCTTGGGGAGGGGCCCACGGGGTGGTGCGGGGGGGGGGGGGGAGGATCTGTCCGTCTGTCTGTCTGCCCTGGGGGTGTGGGGCCTGGGGGTGTGCGTCCCGGGTGTCCAACTGTCCTGAGTGTCCGTCTGCCCGGGGCGTGTGGGTCCCCAGGTTGTCCGTCTGTCCTGGGCATGTGGGTCCCGGGTGTCCATCTGTCCTGGGTATTGGGGTCCCAGTTGTCTGTCTGACCTGGGTGTCTGGGTCCCCATCTGTCTGTCTGTCCTGGGCATATGAGTGTTGGGTGTCCATCTGTCCGGGGTGTCTGGGTCCCCGTCTGTCTGTCTGTCCTGGGCATATGGGTGTTGGGTGTCCATCTGTCCGGGGTGTCTGGGTCCCCGTCTGTCTGTCTGTCCTGGGCATATGGGTGTTGGGTGTCTGTCTGCCCTGGGCGGGTGGGTCCCAGGTGTCTGTCTGTCCTGGGTGTCCGTCTGACCTGGGTGTCTGGGTGCCCAGTTGTCTGTTTGTCCGTCTGTCCTGGGCATGTGGGTGTCGGGTGTCCATCTGTCCTGGGTATTGGGGTCCCAGTTGTCTGTCTGACGTGGGTGTCTGGGTCCCCATCTGTCTGTCTGTCCTGGGCATGAGAGTGTTGGGTGTCCATCTGTCCTGGGTTTCTGGGTCCCCGTCTGTCTGTCTGTCCTGGGCATATGGGTATTGGGGTCCTGGGTGTCTGTCTGTCTGTCCTGGGTGTCTGGGTCCCCAGGTGTCTGTCTGTCCTGGGCATATGAGTGTTGGGTGTCCATCTGTCCTGGGTGTCTGGGTCCCTGTCTGTCTGTCTGTCCTGGGCATATGGGTATTGGGGTCCTGGGTGTCTGTCTGTCCTGGGCATATGGGTGTTGGGTGTCCATCTGACTTGGGTATTGGGGTCCCGGGTGTCTGTCTGTCCTGGGCATATGGATGTCAGGTGTCTGTCTGTCCTGGGCATATGGGTGTCAGGTGTCTGTCTGTCCTGGGTATTGGGGTAGGAGATTTTTGTCCTGGGTGTCTGGGTTCTGGGTGTCCATCTACCCTGGGCAGGTGGGTCCCAGGTGTCCGTCTGTCCTGGGTGCATGGGTCCCGGGTGTCTGTCTGTCTGTCCCACATATGCAGGGCCTGGGCGTCCATCTGTCCTGGCCACGCAGGTCCTTGCCCAGCCCATCCTGGCACACCAGGGAGACGCCGGCGCCAGGACCCGGCTCCTGGGGCTCCGCGTGCTGGCGCCTGACCCTGGGAGGGGCCGCGCCGGGCCGGCAGCCGGGCAGGTGCCGCAGGCCGCTGGCGGTGGAGGAGGAGGAGGGAGCTGGGAAGGCTCCAGCACTGGCAACACCAGCGGCCGGTTGCATCAGGCGCCAAGAGGTCACGGTGCCATCCACCGCCCGGTGCCATCCACCGCCCCGCCGCCGCCTCAGCCCCGTCCCACCGGGCCGCAGCCCCTCGGGTGGTCCCGGGGACCCGGTACCGGCTGGCAGGGCCTGGCTGGCCTGCGCGCCCTTGGCCATGGCGGTGCCTCCGCTGTTGTCACAAGATGGCGGCGGGAGGCGTTGGGGTGGGGCGGGCAGCGTTCGGGCGGGGGACGAGCGGGCGGCCCAGGCGGGGCGCGGGCAGCCGGTGCCGGGGGGCGGCGGGGGCCGAAGGCCGCACAATGGCGGGGCCGCTCAGCCCGCAAGATGGCGGCGGCGGGGAGGGGCCGTCCTCGCCGCCCGCGGACGAGGCACCGCGCATGCGCACTCCGCGCCGCCACAAGGCGCATGCGCCAGCCGCTCCGCGCCGCAGGGCCGCGCGGGAGGCTCCATGCGGCCGCACCGGGGGGGGAGCTGAGGGGGACGCCGGTTCCCGCCCGCCCCGCCGCGCCCTGGGAGAAGGCGAGACGGCCTGCTCGCCCTCTCGGCCCCGTTGGCCGCCCGGTTGGCCGCGGGGGGCGCGGGGCAGCCCCAGCGGGGGGAGGTCGCGCTCGGCGTTACGTAACCCGCCTCCCCCGCCCGACGGCGGTGGTTCCGCCGTCCCGCCCCCGCGGCGCGTTCGGCGCTCGCCATTGGTGGGAGGAGGCGGAGGGGCGAGGCCAGGAGGGTATAAATAGAGGCGGGGCGGCGGGTGTCGCGCTCAGTCCGCCGCGGCCGTTGCAGCTTTTCGTCGCTTCTCGCACTCCCGCCGCGCCCGCGCTCCCGCCCGCCGCCGCCGCTCCGCTACTGCCATGAACGGGCAACTCAACGGCTTCCACGAGGTGTTCATCGAGGAGGGCACCTTCCTCTTCACCTCCGAGTCCGTGGGCGAGGGGCACCCAGGTGCGGGCCGCGGCGGGGCGGCGAGCGCGCAGGCGCGGCCCGGCGGCGCGCGGCAGCCTCGGGGCGGGCGGGGGGAGGAGGAGGTGGAGGAGGAGGGGGGAGGGGGCGCGCCCGGCGGGGGTGGGGGTGGGGGGTCCTGGCGGACAGGTTGGTGGGGGGTGGGGGCCGGTGACGCCAGCGGGCGCGCGCGCAGTGCGGGGCGGCGCGCGCCGCATTGCGGGCCCCGGCGCGCACGTGCTTCCCGCGTGGGGGGGGGGGGAGGGGGGCACACACACAGGGGACACGCCACGCCACGCACCGGGGGTGGCGGGGGGGGGGCCGCCGTGACTCAGTCGTGACTAAGCAGCTCCCGCGGGGCGGCGGGACCCGGTGTGTCCCCTCCCCCGTAGCGTCCCCGGTTCGCCCCGTGGGCCCTCCCCCACGCAGCTGAGCGTCCTCAGAGCACCCTGCTCCCCCCCCCACTCCACCCCACCCCACGGGGTGTACCCGGCTCTCCCGCCCCCCCCCCCCCCCAGCGGTGGGCTGATGGAGCACCCTGCCCGCCCACCCAGGGCTCCTCAGATGTTGCCCCCTCCCCAAACAGCTGGAGGGTGGGGACCCCCGTGGGGGGCTGCTTTAGGGTCCCCCCGAGCTCCCAGGCCTCGCTTCGGCGCAGTGCCGTGGCGTGCCGGGCTCCCACCCTGCCTTTGTGCTCGCCGGTTGGGGGCACATGACTGGAAAACCTGCAGCACCCACCGCCTGGGTGCTCCCCGACTCCCAGCCAGCCATCCCGGCTTCCCTTCGCTCCAGCTCGCCCGCTGGCACCCACACTGCCCGATGGCGTAACCAAAACCCTGGGGGTACTTTTGGGGCTCCTTCTCCCCCACTTTGCTGGAAGGGCTCCCCGTACCCGAGATCGCGCGCTGCCGTGAGGGATAAGGAGTTTGGCAACCGTGCGTGGGTTCCGTCCGTTCCCTCCCCTCTTGCACCCCAAGAAGTGGCCGGGGGAGCCTCCTCCCCTCGCCCCAGCGAGGCGCTGCCTCATCCTCTCCCGAATCCGGCTCGAAAGGTCACTGCCAAGGACGTCCGCAGTCCAAGGGAAGTTGCTTATTCCCCGAGCGGCCCTTGGGAAGCTCCGGGAGCAGGAGGGGGCTCTCCCTCTCCCAGAATAAAACATCCCGGGTACTGGAGGGAACTGGGTATCCAGTGGGAGCTGGCTGGGCGCACGCCAGGGCAGCTGCCGGCACCGGGCACCCCCCCCGGGAGCTGGGGGCAGAGCTGCCGGGAGGCCGGAACGCTCCGGATTTGGAAAGCCGGGGCTGGAGAAGGGGGTGCCGGTCCCCTTCGGCGATGCCGTAGGTGGCTGAGCCCAAGCTCTGACCTGACTGTAACTGGAGCTTAACTGGTAAATGCCTGAAATTCCAGGCTAAAAACCCAGCGCGGGGACAAGGCGAGGGCTGTGTGCGCCACGGGAGGCTGCCGGCTTAAGGGGAGGCTTGGGCTTGGCCGCGGCTCCAGTTCCCGGCTTAGCGTGGGCTCGGCTGCGCCGAGGGACAGCGGCTCAGGAAGGAAGGGCTGTGCCGCGCCGCCGTGACGGCATCCCGCTCTCTGTGTCCCCCCCCAGATAAAATCTGCGACCAGATCAGCGACGCTGTCCTGGACGCCCACCTCAAGCAGGACCCCGATGCCAAAGTGGCCTGCGGTGAGTCGCTCCCTGGGGACGTGGGGTGACGCCGGCGCTGGGTGGGTGACGCCAGCGCTAGGTGGGTGACGCCGGCGCTGACGTCGTCCTCCTTTCCTTCAGAAACGGTGGCAAAGACGGGGATGATCCTGCTGGCGGGGGAGATCACCTCCCGGGCCGCCGTCGACTACCAGAAGGTGGTCCGGGACACCATCAAGCACATCGGTTACGACGATTCCTCCAAAGGTATGTGCCGGGGCGGGGGTCACCGGCTCGCGCCGGTGTAGGGTTCGGCGCGCCGGGTTCACCGCAGCCTCCGCTCTGCCCCAGGCTTCGACTACAAGACGTGCAACGTGCTGGTGGCCCTGGAGCAGCAGTCGCCCGACATCGCCCAGGGCGTCCACCTGGACCGCAGCGAGGAAGACATTGGTGCCGGGGACCAGGTGAGTCTCTGCGCCGCGTGAGCCGCCGCAGTTCAGCCGGGAGGAGTCGTGACTTCATCGCCCCCTCCCTCTGCCGCAGGGCCTGATGTTCGGTTACGCCACGGACGAGACGGAGGAGTGCATGCCCCTCACCATCGTCCTGGCCCACAAACTGAACGCCAAACTGGCCGAGCTGCGGCGTAACGGCACCCTGCCCTGGCTGCGCCCCGACTCCAAGACGCAGGTGAGGGCCCCGACGGACCTCACTGGGAGCCGCCGCCTCAGCGGGGGGGTGTCCCCAAAACCGCTTCCGAGTCCCCAAACCTCCCGCCTGACGCCCCGGCGTTCCCCCCCGGCAGGTGACGGTGCAGTACATGCAGGACCGTGGCGCCGTCATCCCCATCCGGGTGCACACCATCGTCATCTCGGTGCAGCACGACGAGGAGGTGTGCCTGGACGAGATGCGGGACGCGCTGAAGGAGAAGGTGATCAAGGCGGTGGTGCCGGCCAAGTACCTGGACGACGACACCATTTACCACCTCCAGCCCAGCGGCCGCTTCGTTATCGGCGGCCCCCAGGTACGGCGCCTTTTTCGGTGAAGCGGTGGCGACGCGACGGCGGCACGACGGTGACGGCGATGTCCTTCACAGGGTGACGCCGGTCTGACCGGTCGCAAGATCATCGTCGACACCTACGGGGGCTGGGGGGCCCACGGCGGCGGCGCTTTTTCGGGGAAGGATTACACCAAGGTGGATCGCTCGGCCGCCTACGCCGCGCGCTGGGTGGCCAAGTCCCTGATCAAGGCCGGGCTGTGCCGCCGGGTGCTGGTGCAGGTGGGTGCGGGCGGGTCTCCCCCTCCCTGTCCTTTCAGTGGGGGGGCTCCTCGGGCTTAATCTGTGCCCCCCCATAGGTCTCCTACGCCATCGGGGTGTCCCACCCCTTGTCCATCTCCATCTTCCACTACGGCACCTCCCAGAAGAGCGAGCGGGAGCTGCTGGAGATCGTCAAGAAGAATTTCGACCTCCGCCCCGGGGTGATCGTCAGGTAACGGGCGCCGGAAAGGGGGGGACACGCGCCGCTGGGAGAGGAAAGAGGGGGGGACACCGGGGCGGTGGCAGCGTGTGGGGGTCCCCTCCCCGGCCCCGGAGCAGCCGCGGTCACCGCCTGGTGCGACTGGAACCGGCAAGGAGAGCCGCTTATGCCGGAAGATAAAAGCGCTTTCGGGCGCGGACGGGGGTAAGTATCCGCTGAGAGCCGAGCGCTTGGAGCTTCTCCGGCTTCTCGGGAATTTGGGGGGCTGGAGGGGGGGGGCAACCGGGGAAGCTCCAACCGCCCCCCGGGGATGGGGAGGAGACGGAGGCGACGCCGCAGACCCCCCGGCCAGGCAGGGAAGGGGCGAGCGTGCGACCGGATCCTCTTTACTGAGTTGAGGACTTGTATATTCCAGGGATCTGGATCTGAAGAAGCCCCTCTATCAGAGGACCGCAGCCTATGGCCACTTTGGTAGGGACAGTTTCCCTTGGGAAGTTCCCAAAAAACTAAAATACTGAAAAAAAAAAACAAAAAACAAAACAAAACAAAAAAAAAGCCTTGTTAGGCTTTTTCCCCCCATTCCTGCGGGCGTAGGCTACAGAGAAGCTCGCGGGCTCTGGGGGAAAGAGCTCCTCGGCCCCCCAGGCTCTCCTGGCCCCGTGTCCCCCCTCCCCCTCCACTTCTCTCTCTCTCTCTCTCTCTCTCTCGCCATCGTTTCGGTTGCGTGGGGACCACGCGCGGCCTCGTGCCTCTCCCTGAGCCCCCCCCCACCTCCGTCTCCCCCCCCCCTCCCCGGCCGTGGCCGCCGATCCCTCCGGCTTCTTTTTAAACAAAAATCTGGTGTGACGTCTGAGCTCAGAGACGGCAAAAAGCCCCCGAGCGCTTCCCCCACCCCCCCCCCCACTCTCACCGTCCCGCTGCCGTGGCGGGGGAGGGGGGGGGGATGACATTTTGACTCCCTCCCCCCCACCTTTCCCGCCGGGACCTCGCTGGTGCTGGTTTTGTTCTTAACAAAATTAAGATTTTAAACCTCTCTTCTCTCGGAGGATGCACGTTTTGGGGTGTGGGGGGGTGGGGGATGGTGTTAAAACCGCCCCCCCCACCACCACCCCTCCCCCCAAATCCCCCGTGCGGGTTTGGTACCGGAGGAAAATGTTTTATGGTTCTTTTTTTTTTTTTTTTTTTTCTTTATAAGAAAGCTGAAAGTGACTCCACAACTGCACAACCCCCCCCCTTCCCGCCCCCAGCTCGGCGCTGGGGTTGGGGGGGGGTGGGGGGGGCTCAGCCGAGCTTTATAATATATATTTTTGGGGGAAAAAGGGGAGGGATTTGGCCCTTCATACTTGAACGTTTTTTTTTTTCTAGCGGTGTATTTATTGTGTGCTGAGGCGCGGGGCGTGAGTACAGAGAAGCCCCCGGGCTCAGACGGCAGCTCTTGATTTTCCTGAAAGCCCCCCCCCTAGCACCTTCACCCCCCTCCAGCCCCCTTTCCCCCACCCCAAGGAGACCCAGACGGTTTCCGAATCGGGGTGAAAAAAGGGGAAATCGGGTTTATTGATGGAGGGGGGGGAGAGGGGCAGGCAAGCGCTGGGGCTGCCCGGCCCCGGGACCGCGGCGCATTTGGCCGGTGTGGTACAGAGAAGCCGGCTTGTTTACCTGCCCGTCCCGGGGGGGGCCGGTGCCCCCAGAAGTGCCTTGGTGGGGTGGGGGTGACGGCGGGGGGCTTTCTCTTTTGGTTTTTTTTTTTTTTTTTTTTTTTCTTCTTTCTTTTAATATTTTTCTGGAGGTTTTATTACATTTGTTTCGAATTTCACCAATTCCAAAAAGAAACTAAAAAAGAAATCTCAATAAAATTTGCTGGGTTTGACCGTAACCGTCTCAATCTGCACCCGGGGTGGGGGGGGAAACTGAGGCACGGGGGGTGGGGCTTAAAAAAATTGAGTTTATTGGGGGTGCTCAGAGCTCGGGGCCCCCCTGTCCCTCCCTGCCGCCCTCGGGCCGAGCCTCCTCTTCCTCGCCGCGCCAGTTGGCGAAGGTCACCTCCTGCGCCAGCTGCTGCAGGGGCGGCCGGCCCAGCGCCAGGTTGCGGAGGGAGATGCAGGTCATCAGGGCGCTGCGAGAGTTGGGAGGGGGGGGGTCAATAAATGGGGGGGGGGGGTGTGGAAATGAGGGGGGGGAAAAAAAAGGTGATTTTGGGGCCTCACCTGCGGCGGAAGAGGTAGAATTTCTTGCGGAGGAAGCGGAGGAAGCGCTGGGCCAGGCCGGCCTCCCGCCGCCGGCTCTGCTCTTCCAGCCGCCGCTGCTGCCGCAGGAACGCCGTCACCACCGGGTCGGCCACGGCCCCCGCCGCCAGCGGCTCCCCCAGGATGGGCCGCAGCTCGGGGGGCAGCGGCTCCTTCTCTGCGGGGAGGAGAAGGGGGTGAGCTTAGCGGGGGGGGGGGATTGGAGGGGGTCCCCGAGACCCCCAAGCCCCGGGGCTCACCGGTGCCGTTGCGCACTCGCTCCCGCAGCTCCTGCAGCCGCGTCAGGTTGCGCTCCAGCGCCAGCGCCGTGGTGTTGACGTAGAGGTACATATAGCAGGAGGGCTCCGGCGACACCGTGTGCACCTTGTGGTACTGCCCCGCCGGCACCTGGGGGGCAGGGGGTGTCAGCAGCTCTGGGGGACCCCCCCCAAACCCCCTCGCCCCCCCCCAAACCCTCACCTGCATCCCCTCGCCCTCCCGCAGGGAGCGGTTGCGGCGCTGCTCCACCAGCTCCACCAGCACCTCTCCCCGCAGCACCCGCAGGCTGGTGTTACCCAGGTCCTCGCTGACGAAGTTCTCCAGGTGCAGGCCTGGAAAAGAGGGGGTGCAGCCCCGCGGCGCCCCCGCTAAGGTGGGTGCCCCCTCCCCACCAAACCCCAGGGGATCCCCCTCACCACCATCCGCCTACCGGGGAAGTCGGCGATGAAGACGGCGTCCGTGTGTCCGTCCAGCCGGCTCTCCAGCTCCTGCAGCCGCTCCCGCCAGGGCGACAGCTCCAGCAGCAGCGGCAGCAGCCAGGGCGTGGGGCTCCACGGGGACCACGGCGCCCGCACCACGTCCACCCGCGGGTCCACCAACCTACGGGGGGGACGGGCCGTCAGCAACACCCCCCCCTCTGCATCCCCCCCCCCAAACTGCGTGGGGGTGTCCTGTCTGCCCCCCCAAAACCTCTGCTGGAAGCGGTCGTTGATGGAAACCCAGATGTCGAAGTAGATCTGGGGCTGGGAGACGTTGTAGCGCGGCAGGAGGCGGCTCAGGCAGGTCGAGTATTGCTTCAACATGTCCGCGTGGTCCTTCCAGCGCCGGCTCTGCGTGAACACCTACCCCACGGCGGGGGTGTCACAGTGATGGGGACCCCCCCTCATATCCCCCCCCCCACCCTGCCCCGGGGTCCCCGCTCACCCCCGGTTTGAGGTAGCCCACCTCCCCGGTGAGCCCGTCCCGGTAGGTGATCTTGACGTGCTGGTGGAAGCGGGAGTGGACCATCATGTCCCAGGAGTAACCGTAGAGGCCGTTGGTCCAGTTGTTGTAGCCCTGGGGGGGGGACACGACACAGGTGGGGGTGACACCAGGGGACAGCGGTGTCCCCACCCCACAGTGACAAGGGATAGGGGACCCCCCCACCACCTTCTTCATCCCCTGGGTGAGCCCCCTCCCATGGCAATGCTTCCCCCCAGTCCTTACCCCCCCTGTTGTCCCCCCCCCCCATGCTTGTGTCCCCCCCCATGCTGTCCCCAAGTCCCCCCCCCCCCACCCCCAGCACTGCCTTCACCCCAAGCCGCGCCTCGGCACTGCCCCTGTGCCACCTCCCCCCCCCGCCCCGCAGCCCCCAGCATCCCCAAAAATGCCCCCGTGTCCTAAAAAAAATACCCCCCACGTCCCCCAAAATAACCCCCATCTCCCCCAAAATGCCCCCTCGCCCCCCCAAAATGCCCCCTCAATCCCCCCAAATAAACCACATCTCCCCAAAAAGGCCTCCCGCATCACCAAAAATGTCCCTTCACCCCCCAAAATCCCCCCTCGCCCCCCAAAAATGCCCCCCGGCCTCAAAAATGCCTCTTCCACCCCCAAAAATGCCCCCTCACCCCCAAAAACATCCCCTCACCCCCAAAAACGCCCTCCCATCTCCAAAAATGCCCCCCCCCATTACCAAAAATGCCCCTTCCCCCTCCCTAAATGCCCCCTCACCCCCAAAATGCCCCCTGCCCCCCCCTCAAATGCCCCCTGGCAGTGCCCTTCTGCCCCCCCCCCCCCACCTGGGTGATGAAGTGGGAGTAGGGCAGGAAGAGCTGCTCCAGCACATAGAGGAGGGTGAAGGCGGCGGCCAGATGCTGGCGAGGCCGAAGGCTCCCCCGCCCCCCCCGGCCCCCGTAGTGGCAGTCGGGGCTGGGCCGGGGGGGCTGGGTGCTGGGCAGCACCCGCCGCAGCCAGGGTGGGCAGCGGGCGCAGAGGCGGCGGGGCCAGCTGGGGTGGCAGAACAGCCCGCTGCTGGCCAGCATGGTGTAGGGGAACATGCCTGGGGGGGGGGACACCCCTTAGGGACCCCCCGACTGCACCCTGGGGACCCCCAGGGTGTTGGGGAGGGTGTTGGGGTGCCCCTGGCCAGGCAGGGGGTGTTTTGGGGGGGCTCTGAGGGTGCCCTGCCCTGGGCTGGGGGTGTTTTGGGGGGGGTGGGAGGGTGCCCGGGTGCCCCTGTCCTGGCTGGGGGTGCTTTGGGGGTGCCCAGGGGTCCCCTGCCAAGGCTCAGGGTGCTCTGGGGGGGGGTGGGAAGGTGCCCGGGTGCCCCTGCCCAGGATGGGGGTGCTTTAGGGGGTGCCCAGGGGTCCCCTGCCCAGGCTCAGGGTGCTTTGGGGGGGCTCTGAGGGTGCCCTGCCGTGGGCTGGGGGTGTTTTGGGGGGGGTGGGAGGGTGCCCGGGTGCCCCTGCCCTGGCTGGGGGTGCTTTGGGGGGTGGCCAGCGGTCCCCTGCCCAGGCTCAGGGTGCTTTTGGGGGGGCTCTGAGCGTGCCCTGCCCTGGGCTGGGGGTGTTTTGGGGGGGGTGGGAGGGTGCCCAGGTGCCCCTGCCCTGGCTGGGGGTGCTTTGGGGGTGCCCAGGGGTCCCCTGCCCAGGCTCAGGGTGCTTTGGGGGGGCTCTGAGGGTGCCCTGCCCTGGCTGGGGGTGCTTTGGGGGGGGTGGGAAGGTGCCCGGGTGCCCCTGTCCAGG
Organism: Calonectris borealis; assembly: GCF_964195595.1. Taxonomy (NCBI): domain Eukaryota; kingdom Metazoa; phylum Chordata; class Aves; order Procellariiformes; family Procellariidae; genus Calonectris; species Calonectris borealis. Next base: position 6,422,130 of record NC_134338.1, on the reverse strand, counting down.
ATGGGGGTGCTTTGGGGGGTGGCTGGGTGCCCCTGACCTGGCTGGGGGGGCTCTGGGGGTACCTGGGTGCCCCTGCCCAGGATGGGGGTGTTTTGGGGGGTGCCTGGGTGCCCCTGCCCAGGCTGGGGGGGCTCTGGGTGGGAAGGTGCCGTGTGTCCCCCCCGCCGGTGCCTCACCGATGCTGAAGAGCTGGGAGTTCATGCAGTGGAAGTACGTGACGAAGATGAGGGCGAGGGGCCGGGTGGCGTCGAAGAAGAGGAGGAAGCCGGCGGAGAGGTCGAGCACCAGCCCCCCCCCGTGCACCACCAGCAGGCTGGTCATCTCCTCCGACAGCACCAGCCTGCGGGCGGGGGGCCTTCACCCTCCTCATCCTCACCCCATCACCCTCCTCGTCCTCACCCTGTCACCCTCCTCGTCCTCACCCCATCACCCTCCTCGTCCTCACCCTGTCCCCATCACCCCATCACCCTCCTCATCCTCACCCCGTCACCCCCCTCGTCCTCACCCCATCACCCTCCTTGTCCTCACCCTGTCCCCATCACCCCATCACCCTCCTCATCCTCATCTCAACCCTGTCACTGCTCCCATCACCCTCCTCATCCTCACCCCATCACCCCCCTCACCCTCCTCATCCTCACCCCATCACTGCCCTGTCACCTCCTCATCCTCATCCTGCCCCATCGCCCCGTCACCCTCCTCATCCTCACCTCGACCGTCACTCCTTGTCACCCTCATCGTCACCCCGTCACCCCCCCTCACCCTCCTCATCCTCACCCTGTCCCATCACCCCGTCACCCTCCTCATCCTCACCTCAACCCTGTCACCCCCCCTCATCACCCTTTTCATCCTCACCCCATCACTGCCCCTCACCCTCCTCATCCTCACCCCATCACTGCCCCGTCACCTTCCTCATCCTCACCCCATCGCTGCCCCATCACCCTCCTCATCCTCACCCTGTCCCCATCACCGCCCCTCACCCTCCTCATCCTCATCCCATCACTGCCCCGTCACCCTCATCCTCATCCTGCCCCATCACTCTGTCACCCTCCTCATCCTCATCCCGACCCCATCCCCATCCCCCCACCCTCCTCATCCTCACCCCATCACCCCCCCTCACCCTCCTCATCCTCACCCCATCACTGCCCCGTCACCTCCTCATCCTCATCCTGCCCCATCGCCCCATCACCCTCCTCATCCTCACCTCGACCGTCACTCCTCGTCACCCTCCTCATCCTCACCTCGACCGTCACTCCTCGTCACCCTCCTCATCGTCACCCCGTCACCCCCCCTCACCCTCCTCATCCTCACCCTGTCCCATCACCCCGTCACCCTCCTCATCCTCACCTCAACCCTGTCACCCCCCCCCATCACCCTTTTCATCCTCACCCCATCACTGCCCCTCACCCTCCTCATCCTCACCCCATCACTGCCCCGTCACCTTCCTCATCCTCACCCCATCGCTGCCCCATCACCCTCCTCATCCTCACCCTGTCCCCATCACCGCCCCTCACCCTCCTCATCCTCATCCCATCACTGCCCCGTCACCCTCATCCTCATCCTGCCCCATCACTCTGTCACCCTCCTCATCCTCATCCCGACCCCATCCCCATCCCCCCACCCTCCTCGTCCTCACCCCGTCACCCTCCTCATCCTCACCCTGTCCCCATCACCCCATCACCCTCCTCGTCCTCACCCCATCACCCTCCTTGTCCTCACCCCATCACCCCCCTCGTCCTCACCCCATCACCCTCCTCGTCCTCACCCCATCACCCTCCTCGTCCTCACCCTATCCCCATCACCCCATCACCCTCCTCATCCTCATCTCAACCCTGTCACTGCTCTCATCACCCTCCTCATCCTCACCCCATCACTGCCCCGTCACCTCCTCATCCTCATCCTGCCCCATCGCCCCGTCACCCTCCTCATCCTCACCTCGACCGTCACTCCTCGTCACCCTCCGCATCGTCACCCCGTCACCCCCCCTCACCTTCCTCATCCTCACCCTGTCCCCATCACTGCCCCTCACCCTCCTCATCCTCATCCCATCACTGCCCCGTTACCCTCATCCTCATCCTGCCCCATCACCCTCCTCATCCTCATCCTGACCCCATCCCCACCCCCCCACCCTCCTCATCCTCACGCTAACCCTGTCACCCTCCCCCCGTCACCCTCTTCATCCTCACTTGAAGGGCGCGAAGAGCCAGTGGCGGGCAAGGGAGCCCATGGAGTAGCCGCCCACCCAGTCGGCGTCCAGCTTCTTCAGCCCCGCGATGAAGTAGACGATGAAGATCTGGGGGGGGGGGGGGGAGGGGGTAAGAGGAGGTCCCGGAGGGACCCGAGGCGTGCGGGGTGGGGGACAGGGGACCCCGGGCGCCCACCTGGGCGCGCAGCAGGGCGTAGTTCCACAGCGGCACGTGGGCGTTCCTCTTCTGGGGCCGGAGGAGCCCGTCCAGGGACCTGCGGGGACACGGGGGGGACCCCCGGAGAAAGGGGGTGAGCAGGCCACTGTCACCCTGTTGTCAGTGCCATGGAGGACACGTGTCACCACCTCATGGGGAACCCTGGGGTCACCCCGTGGGGACCCCCAGTGATGTGAGGGACACCGGGACCTGTGCCACCCCACGGGGACCCTGGTGCCACAGGGGACACCGGGCTCTGTGCCACCCCACAGGGACCCTGCTGCCACAGGGGACACCGGGACCTGTGCCACCCCCTGGGGACCCTGGTGCCACAGGGACCTTGGTGCCACAGGGGACACCGGGACCTGTGCCACCCCCTGGGGACCCTGGTGCCACAGGGGACACCGGGCTCTGTGCCACCCCCTGGGGACCCTGCTGCCACAGGGACCTTGGTGCCACAGGGGACACCGGGACCTGTGCCACCCCACGGGGACCCTGGTGCCACAGGGGACACCGGGCTCTGTGCCACCCCACAGGGACCCTGCTGCCACAGGGGACACCGGGACCTGTGCCACCCCACGGGGACCCTGCTGCCACAGGGGACACCGGGACCTGTGCCACCCCACAGGGACCCTGCTGCCACAGGGGACACCGGGACCTGTGCCACCCCACGGGGACCCTGCTGCCACAGGGGACACCGGGCTCTGTGCCACCCCACGGGGACCCTGCTGCCACAGGGGACACCGGGACCTGTGCCACCCCACAGGGACCCTGCTGCCACAGGGGACACCGGGCTCTGTGCCACCCCACAGGGACCCTGCTGCCACAGGGGACACCGGGACCTGTGCCACCCCCTGGGGACCCTGGTGCCACAGGGACCTTGGTGCCACAGGGGACACCGGGACCTGTGCCACCCCATGGGTGCCCTAGTGCCACAGGGGACACCGGGGCCTTTGTCACCCCATGGGGTCCCACAGCCAGGGGACCTTGGTGCTACAGGGGACCCCAGGGCCTGTGCCACCCCCTGGGGACCCACAGCCAGGGGACCTTGGTGCTACAGGGGACACTGGGATCTGTGCCACCCTCTGGGGACCCACAGCCAGGGGACCCTGGTGCCACAGGGGACACCGGGCTCTGTGCCACCCCATGGGTGCCCTGCTGCCACAGGGGACACCGGGCTCTGTGCCACCCCCTGGGGACCCACAGCCAGGGGATCCTGGTGCCACAGGGGACACCGGGCTCCGTGCCACCCCATGGGGACCCTGGTGCCACAGGGGACACCGGGCTCTGTGCCACCCCATGGATGCCCTGCTGCCACAGGGGACCCCAGGGCCTGTGCCACCCCCTGGGGACCCACAGCCAGGGGACCTTGGTGCTATGGGGGGACCCCAGGACCTGGGGACACAGAGCCACAGGGACCCCAGTACAGTGGGAGGGATCCCTGTGCCACCCCACAGTACCACGGGTGACACCGGAGTTTGCACCCCCCCCCCCAGAGAACACCAGCTCTGCCACCCCAGCGACCTCAGCACCTCGCAGGACCCCCGGAGCGCTGCAGTGACCCCCATCCCACCCCGTATCCCCTACGGGCACCCGGGGGGGGGACCCCGCGAAGCCCCCGGGGTGCCGGCGGTGCCCACCCGTAGCGGTCGGCGCCCAGCAGCGCCAGCTGGAAGGCCAGGAGCCCGTAGAGGTAGGAGTGGTTGTTCCAGGAGGTCTTGTCCAGCAGCAGCAGGTACCAGTAAGGCCCCAGGAAGGCGACGCAGCTCAGGCGGTAGCAGCACCCCGCCATGACACCCAGCGCCCCTGCGGCACCGCCGCTCCTGTCACCGCTCCCAGTCCTGGCCCCCGGTTCCGCTCCCGGTGACCGTCCCAGTCCCAGTCCCACTCCCCATGGCCATCCCAGTCCCTGTGCCCAACCCAGTCCCGCTCCCCATGGCCATCCCAGTCCCAGTCAAACTCCCCATGGCCGTCCCAGTCCCTGTGCCCAACCCAGTCCCGCTCCCCATGGCCATCCCAGTCCCTCTGCCCAACCCAGTCCCGCTCCCCATGGGCATCCCAGTCCCTCTGCCCAACCCAGTCCCGCTCCCCATGGCCATCCCAGTCCCTCTGCCCAACCCAGTCCCGCTCCCCATGGCCATCCCAGTCCCTCTGCCCAACCCAGTCCCACTCCCCATGGCCATCCCAGTCCCTGTGCCCAATCCAGTCCCACTCCCCATGGCCATCCCAGTCCCTCTGCCCAACCCAGTCCCACTCCCCATGGCCATCCCAGTCCGTGTGCCCAATCCAGTCCCACTCCCCATGGCCATCCCAGTCCCTCTGCCCAACCCAGTCCCGCTCCCCATGGCCATCCCAGTCCCTCTGCCCAACCCAGTCCCACTCCCCATGGCCATCCCAGTCCCTCTGCCCAACCCAGTCCCACTCCCCATGGCCATCCCAGTCCCTCTGCCCAACCCAGTCCCGCTCCCCATGGCCATCCCAGTCCCTCTGCCCAACCCAGTCCCATACCCAGTCTCTGTGCCTACCCCAGCACCAGTCCCAGTGCCAGTGCCCATCCCAGTCCCAGCACCCATCCCAGTCCCAGCACCCATCCCAGTCCCAGCACCCATCCCGGTCCCAGTCCCTGTGCCTACCCCAGTCCCAGTCCCAGTATCCACCCCAGTCCCAGTCCCTGTGCCCACCCCAGTCCCAGTCCCTGTGCCAGTGCCCATCCCAGTCCCAGCACCCACCCCAGTCCCAGACCCAGTCCCCATCCCAGTCCCAGTGCCCACCTCAGTCCCAGTCCCAGTCCCCCTCCCAGTCCCAGTCCCTGTGCCCACCCCAGTCCCAGTCTCAGCACCCACCCCAGTCCCAGTCCCCCTCCCAGTCCCAGTCCCTGTGCCCACCCCAGTCCCAGTCCCCATCCCAGTCCCAGTCCCCCTCCCAGTCCCAGTCCCTGTGCCCACCCCAGTCCCAGTCCCAGTCCCTGTGCCCACCCCAGACCCAGTCCCCATCCCAGTCCCAGTGCCCACCTCAGTCCCAGTCCCCCTCCCAGTCCCAGTCCCTGTGCCCACCCCAGTCCCAGTCCCAGCACCCATCCCAGTCCCTGTCCCCCTCCCAGTCCCAGTCCCCGTGCCCACCCCAGTCCCACTCCCCCTCCCAGTCCCAGTCCCCGTGCCCACCCCAGTCCCACTCCCCCTCCCAGTCCCAGTCCCAGTCCCTGTGCCCACCCCAGTCCCACTCCCCCTCCCAGTTCCAGTCCTCATGCCCACCCCAGTCCCAGTCCCACTCCCCCTCCCAGTCCCAGTCCCCGTGCCCACCCCAGTCCCCGTGCCCCTCCCAGTCCCAGTCGCAGTGCCCGCCGCTGCCCCCCGTACCCAGGAACATGGTGGCGTAGAGCAGGTACATCCAGTCGAGGGGCAGGGGCCGCAGGAAGGGCAGCAGGGGGAAGCGGCAGAGCTCCAGCCCCTCCAGGAACCGCGCCTCCAGCTGGCCCAGGCCCCGCTCCTGGGGCACGTCCAGCGCCATCAGCAGCCCTGGGGGGGCGGGGGGGGGTCAGCGACCCGGGCACCCCGCCCCCACCCGGGCACCCCGCCCCCACCCGGGCACCACCTCCCTCCCCCGCTGCCGGGCCCTGCGAAGGGGGGGCGGGGGGGGGGGGGGCCGGGGCGGCCGGGCGGGCACTGACCCCCCCCCCACCGGAACCTTTGCTCTGCTGGGGACGTGTCAGGGCCTGGGTGCCTGGGCCCCCCCCGGGACGTGGGCCCCCCCCCCCCCCGGGATCCCCAGCCCCCCTCCCGAAGCCCCAGTGCCCCCCGGAACCCCCCAGCCCCCGCTCTCCCTGTCCCCCTGGTGCCCCCCCCCCCCGGAGCCCCGCCCTCACTGAAGACCCCCCCCGTTCGCCCGAGCCCCCCCCTTACCGACATCCCCCCAGTCCCCCCAGTGTCCCGGAGCCCCCCCTCACCGAAGGCCCCCCAGCCCCCCCCTCACCGAAGACCCCCCGGTCCCCCCGAGCCCCCCCTCACCGATGTCTCCCCAGTCCCCCCAGTGCCCCGGAGCCCCCCCCTCACCGAAGGCCCCCCGGTTCCCCGGCCCCCCCTCACCGAAGCCCCCCACTCCCCCGGAGCCCCCCCCTCACCGAAGGCCCCCCGGAAGGCCCCCAGCGCGGCGGGGTCGGCGGGCCGGTGCAGCAGCCGGACGAAGCGGTGCCACCGCGCCAGGTCCCGCAGCTCGAAGCCCAGCAGGCGCCGGGCCAGGCTGGGACCGGTACCGGGGTCCTCGGGGGGGGGAAGGGGGGGACCCGGGGGTCGCCCCGCCGCTTCCCGCCGCCTCCGCCGCGCCGGGCCTGCAACGGGGTCGGGGGTCAGGGGTCGGGGGTCAGGGGTCGGGGGTCAGAGTGCACCGAACCGAACCCCCCCGCCCTGGCCCGTACCCTCCGCCGCCGCCGCCGCCGCCGCCGCCGCCGCCATCGCTACGGCCCCGCCCCTTCGCGCCACGTCACGGGGCGCGGCCGCCAATCGCCACCGCCCTGGCGCGAGGGGCGGGGGGCGCGTGCCTCACCCCCCCGCCCCCAGCCCCCATCACCCCCTGACCCCCCCCGTCACCCCTGACCCCGCCGCGACCTCTGACCCCGCCGTCACCCCCCACCCACCCCTCCGGTCCCGCCGCGACCCCTGACCCCGCCCCGCCGCTCCCGGAAGCCCCGAGCGGGGCGGGGCCGGGGCAGGGGCCGCGGCGGGAGCGGAGCGGAGCGGGCCCGGCCATGGTAGGACCATGGGGGGGGGTATAGGGGGGCTATAGGGTGCCCCGGGGTGCCTATGGGGCGCCTATGGGGCGCTTAGGGGGTGCCCGGGGTGCCCATGGGTGGTCTGGGGTCCATACGGGGCGCCTATGGGGCGCTTGGGGGGTGCCCGGGGTGCCTATGGGTGCTCTGGGGTCCATACGGGGCGCCTATGGGGCGCTTGGGGGGTGCCCGGGGTGCCTATGGGGGGTCTGGGGTGCCTATGGGGCGCCTATGGGGCGCTTGGGGGGTGCCTGGGGTGCCTATGGGTGCTCTGGGGTCCATACAGGGCGCCTATGGGGCGCTTGGGGGGTGCCCGGGGTGCCTATGGGGGGTCTGGGGTGCCTATGGGGCGCCTATGGGGCGCTTGGGGGGTGCCCGGGGTGCTTATGGGTGGTCCGGGGTCCATACAGGGCGCCTATGGGGCGCTTGGGGGGTGCCCAGGGTGCCTATGGGTGCTCTGGGGTCCATACAGGGCGCCTATGGGGCGCTTGGGGGGTGCCCGGGGTGCCTATGGGGGGTCTGGGGTGCCTATGGGGCGCCTATGGGGCGCTTGGGGGGTGCCCAGGGTGCCTTTGGGGGGTCTGGGGTCCATACGGGGCACCTATGGGGCGCTTGGGGGGTGCCCGAGGTGCCCATGGGGGGTCTGGGGTCCATATGGGGCGCCTATGGGGCGCTTGGGGGGTGCCCGGGGTGCCTATGGGGGGTCTGGGGTCCATACGGGGCGCCTGTGGGGTGCTTGGGGGGTGCCTGGGGTGCCTATGGGGGGTCTGGGGTCCATACGGGGCGCCTGTGGGGTGCTTGGGGGGTGCCTGGGGTGCCTATGGGTGGTCTGGGGTCCATACGGGGCGCCTGTGGGGCGCTTGGGGGGTGCCTGGGGTGCCTATGGGTGGTCTGGGGTCCATACGGGGCGCCTGTGGGGTGCTTGGGGGGTGCCCGGGGTGCCCATGGGGGGTCTGGGGTCCATACGGGGCGCCTATGGGGCGCTTGGGGGGTGCCCGGGGTGCCTATGGGGGGTCTGGGGTGCCTATGGGGCGCCTATGGGGCTTTTGGGGGGTTCCCGGGGTGCCTGTGGGGGGTCTGGGGTCCATACGGGGCGCCTATGGGGCGCTTGGGGGGTGCCCATGGGGTGTTTGGGAAAGTGCCTATAGGGTGCCTGGCAGGTGCTTGGGTGGATATGGGGCACCTATAGGGTGCTCAGGGTCACCTATAGGGTGACTATAGGGTGCTTGGGGAGGTCCCTTTGGGGTGACCAGGGTGCATATGGCGGGGGCTGGGGTACGTATGGGGTGCCATGGGGGTGCATATAGAGTGCTGAGGGGTGCCTGAGGTGCTTATAGGGTGCTTGTGGAAGTACCTATAGGGTGCCTGGCAGGTGCTTGGGGTGCATATGGGGTGCATAGGGGGTGTTCAGGGTGCCTGTGGGGTGCTTTGGGGGTGTATAGGGGGTACTTGAGGTGCGGGGGGGTGCCTGGGGTGCCTATAGGGTGCTTGAGGAAGTGCCCAGGGTGCCTATGAGGTGCCTGGCAGGTGCATGGGGTGCATATGGGGTGCTCGGGGGTACATATAGGGTGTTCGGGTTGTATGTAGGGTGCCCAGGGTGCCTATAGGGTGCTTGGGGAAGTGCCTGGGCTGCATATGGGGTGCTTGGCAGGTGCTTGGGGTGTATATGAGGCACTTATGGGGTGCTTGGGGGTACTTTTGGGGTGCTCAGGGTGCCTATGGGATGCTTGAGGTGTATATAGGGTGCCTAGGGGGAGCTTGGGGTGCGTATGGGGTGCTTGGGGAAGTGCCCATAGGGTTCTGGGGGGTGCCCAGGGTGCGTATGGGGTGCTGGGGTGCATATAGGATGCCTGGGGTGCCTATAGGGTGCTTGGGGAAGTGCCTGGGGGGGCACATGAGGTGCTTGGGGTGGATATGGGGTGCCTATGGGGTGCTTGGGGGTGTATAGGGGGTGCCCATGGGGTGCTTGAGATGCATATGGGGTGTTCGGGATGTGTCTGGGGTGTATGTAGGGTACCCAGGGTACATATACGGTGCTTAGGGAAGTGCCTGGGCTGCATATGGGGCGCTTGGGGTGGACATGGGGCACCTACGGGGTGCTCGGGGCACCTATAGGGTGCTTGGGGGTGTATATCTGATGCTTGAGGTGCTGTGGGGTGCCCACGGGTGCCTATTGGGTGCTTGGGGTATCTATAGGGTGCTTAAGGAAGTGCCCGGGCATCACATAGGGTGCGTGGCACATGCTTGGGGTGGATATGGGGTGCCTATGGGGTGCTTGGGGAGTGCCCAGGATATATAGGGGGTGCTCAGGGTGCATATGGGGTGCTACGGGGTGCCCAGGGTGCACATGGGGTGCTGGGGGATACCTTTGGGGTGCCCATGGGGTGCTCAGGGGGTGGATATGGGGTGCCTATGGAGTACATGGGGTGCTGGGGGGTACCTTTGGGGTGCCCATGGGTGCTCAGGGGGTGGATATGGGGTGCCTATGGAGTACATGGGGTGCTGGGGGGTACCTTTGGGCTGCCTATGGGGTGCCTATGGGGTGCTCAGGGGGTGGATATGGGGTGCCTATGGAGTACATGGGGTGCTGGGGGGTACCTTTGGGGTGCCCATGGGGTGTTCAGGGGGTGGATATGGGGTGCCTATGGAGTACATGGGGTGCTGGGGGGTACCTTTGGGGTGCCTATGGGGTGCCTATGGGGTGCTCAGGGGGTGGATATGGGGTGCCTATGGAGTACATGGGGTGCTGGGGGGTACTTTTGGGGTGCCCATGGGGTGCTCAGGTGGTGGATATGGGGTGCCTATGGAGTACATGGGGTGCTGAGGGGTACCTTTGGGGTGCCCATGGGGTGCCTGTGGGGTGCTCAGGTGGTGGATATGGGGTGCCTATGGAGTACATGGGGTGCTGGGGGGTACCTTTGGGGTGCTTATGGGGTGCTCAGGGGGTGGATATGGGGTGCCTATGGAGTACATGGGGTGCTGGGGGGTACCTTTGGGGTGCCTATGGGGTGCCTATGGGGTGCTCAGGGGGTGGATATGGGGTGCCTATGGAGTACATGGGGTGCTGGGGGGTACTTTTGGGGTGCCCATGGGGTGCTCAGGTGGTGGATGTGGGGTGCCTATGGAGTACATGGGGTGCTGGGGGGTACCTTTGGGGTGCTTATGGGGTGCTCAGGTGGTGGATATGGGGTGCCTATGGAGTACATGGGGTGCTGAGGGGTACCTTTGGGGTGCCCATGGGGTGCCTGTGGGGTGCTCAGGTGGTGGATATGGGGTGCCTATGGAGTACATGGGGTGCTGGGGGGTACCTTTGGGGTGCTTATGGGGTGCTCAGGGGGTGGATATGGGGTGCCTATGGAGTACATGGGGTGCTGGGGGGTACCTTTGGGGTGCTTATGGGGTGCTCAGGGGGTGGATATGGGGTGCCTATGGAGTACATGGGGTGCTGGGGGGTACCTTTGGGGTGCCTATGGGGTGCCTATGGGGTGCTCAGGGGGTGGATATGGGGTGCCTATGGAGTACATGGGGTGCTGGGGGGTACTTTTGGGGTGCCCATGGGATGCTCAGGTGGTGGATGTGGGGTGCCTATGGAGTACATGGGGTGCTGGGGGGTACCTTTGGGGTGCTTATGGGATGCTCAGGTGGTGGATATGGGGTGCCTATGGAGTACATGGGGTGCTGAGGGGTACCTTTGGGGTGCCCATGGGGTGCCTGTGGGGTGCTCAGGTGGTGGATATGGGGTGCCTATGGAGTACATGGGGTGCTGGGGGGTACCTTTGGGGTGCTTATGGGGTGCTCAGGGGGTGGATATGGGGTGCCTATGGAGTACATGGGGTGCTGGGGGGTACCTTTGGGGTGCCTATGGGGTGCCTGTGGGGTGCTCAGGTGGTGGATATGGGGTGCCTATGGAGTACATGGGGTGCTGGGGGGTACCTTTGGGGTGCTTATGGGGTGCTCAGGGGGTGGATATGGGGTGCCTATGGAGTACATGGGGTGCTGGGGGGTACCTTTGGGGTGCTTATGGGGTGCTCAGGGGGTGGATATGGGGTGCCTATGGAGTACATGGGGTGCTGGGGGGTACCTTTGGGGTGCCTATGGGGTGCCTATGGGGTGCTCAGGGGGTGGATATGGGGTGCCTATGGAGTACATGGGGTGCTGGGGGGTACTTTTGGGGTGCCCATGGGGTGCTCAGGTGGTGGATGTGGGGTGCCTATGGAGTACATGGGGTGCTGGGGGGTACCTTTGGGGTGCTTATGGGGTGCTCAGGTGGTGGATATGGGGTGCCTATGGAGTACATGGGGTGCTGAGGGGTACCTTTGGGGTGCCCATGGGGTGCCTGTGGGGTGCTCAGGTGGTGGATATGGGGTGCCTATGGAGTACATGGGGTGCTGGGGGGTACCTTTGGGGTGCTTATGGGGTGCTCAGGGGGTGGATATGGGGTGCCTATGGAGTACATGGGGTGCTGGGGGGTACCTTTGGGGTGCCTATGGGGTGCCTGTGGGGTGCTCAGGTGGTGGATATGGGGTGCCTATGGAGTACATGGGGTGCTGGGGGGTACCTTTGGGGTGCTTATGGGGTGCTCAGGGGGTGGATATGGGGTGCCTATGGAGTACATGGGGTGCTGGGGGGTACCTTTGGGGTGCTTATGGGGTGCTCAGGGGGTGGATATGGGGTGCCTATGGAGTACATGGGGTGCTGGGGGGTACCTTTGGGGTGCCTATGGGGTGCCTATGGGGTGCTCAGGGGGTGGATATGGGGTGCCTATGGAGTACATGGGGTGCTGGGGGGTACTTTTGGGGTGCCCATGGGGTGCTCAGGTGGTGGATGTGGGGTGCCTATGGAGTACATGGGGTGCTGGGGGGTACCTTTGGGGTGCTTATGGGGTGCTCAGGTGGTGGATATGGGGTGCCTATGGAGTACATGGGGTGCTGAGGGGTACCTTTGGGGTGCCCATGGGGTGCCTGTGGGGTGCTCAGGTGGTGGATATGGGGTGCCTATGGAGTACATGGGGTGCTGGGGGGTACCTTTGGGGTGCTTATGGGGTGCTCAGGGGGTGGATATGGGGTGCCTATGGAGTACATGGGGTGCTGGGGGGTACCTTTGGGGTGCCTATGGGGTGCTTATGGGGTGCTCAGGGGGTGGATATGGGGTGCCTATGGAGTACATGGGGTGCTGGGGGGTACTTTTGGGGTGCCCATGGGGTGCTCAGGGGGTGGATATGGGGTGCCTATGGAGTACATGGGGTGCTGGGGGGTACCTTTGGGGTGCCCATGGGGTGCCTATGGGGTGCTCAGGGGGTGGATATGGGGTGCCTATGGAGTACATGGGGTGCTGGGGGGTACCTTTGGGGTGCCCATGGGGTGCTCAGGGGGTGGATATGGGGTGCCTATGGAGTACATGGGGTGCTGGGGGGTACTTTTGGGGTGCCCATGGGGTGCTCAGGTGGTGGATATGGGGTGCCTATGGAGTACATGGGGTGCTGGGGGGTACCTTTGGGGTGCCCATGGGGTGCTCAGGTGGTGGATATGGGGTGCCTATGGAGTACATGGGGTGCTGGGGGGTACCTTTGGGGTGCTTATGGGGTGCTCAGGGGGTGGATATGGGGTGCCTATGGAGTACATGGGGTGCTGGGGGGTACCTTTGGGGTGCCTATGGGGTGCTTATGGGGTGCTCAGGGGGTGGATATGGGGTGCCTATGGAGTACATGGGGTGCTGGGGTGGTACGTGGGGCACTTGGGGGGTACGCCCAGGGTACATACGGGGTGCCGGGGCGTATATGGGGAATGGTGGAGAGTGTCAGGGTCCCTATGGGGTGCTGGGGTGCCACCGACTGCCCACCCTAACACCTACCCCATGCTACCAGGCGGGCAGCGTCGCAGGCAGCGTCGCAGGCAGCGTCGCAGGCGGCGAGGCGGGCGGCGTCGCAGGCGGCGTCGCAGGCGGCGAGGCGGGCGGCGGGCGCGTGCGGGCGCTGCAGCGGGAGGTGGAGGGCGTCAAAACCATCATGACCCAGAACGTGGAGCGGATCCTGGCGCGGGGCGAGAACCTGGAGCAGCTCCACAGCAAGAGCCAGGACCTGGAGGCCACCGTGAGGAGCAGGGGGGTCACCGGGGTGGCACTGGGTGCCCAGGCTGGGCACGGGGTCCCCAAGTTGGGCAGGGGGTCACCGGGGTGGACATGGGGTCTCCAAGGGCACTGGGTCCCCAAGTTGGGTGCAGGGCTTCAGAGGTGACACAAGGTCCCTGAGGTGGGCACGGGATCCCTAGGCTGGGCACGGGGTCCCCAGGGTGGGCACTGGATCCCCAAGTTGGGCATAAGGCTCCTGAGGTGTCACAAGGTCCCTGAGGTGGGCAGGGGGTCCCCAGGGTGGACATGGGGTCTCCAAGGGCACTGGGTCCCCAAGTTGGGTGCAGGGCTCCAGAGGTGACACAAGGTCCCTGAGGTGGGCACAGGGTCCCCAAGTTGGGCACAAGGCTCCTGAGGTGACACAAGGTCCCTGAGGTGGGCAGGGGGTCCCCAGGGTGGACATGGGGTCTCCAAGGGCACTGGGTCCCCAAGTTGGGCACAGGGCTCCTGAGGTGTCACAAGGTCCCTGAGGTGGGCACAGGGTCCCCAAGTTGGGCGCAGGGCTCCTGAGGTGACACAAGGTCCCTGAGGCGGGCACGGGGTCCCCAGGGCGGGCAGGGGTCCCCAAGTTGGGCACAGGGCTCCTAAGGTGACACAAGGTCCCTGAGGTGGGCGTGGGGTCCCCAGGGTGGGCAGGGATCCCCAAGGTAGGCACTGGGTCCCCAAGTTGGGCGCAGGGCTCCTGAGGTGTCACAAGGTCCCTGAGGTGGGCACGGGATCCCTAGGCTGGGCACGGGGTCCCCAGGGTGGGCACTGGGTCCCCAAGTTGGGCGCAGGGCTCCAGAGGTGACACAAGGTCCCTGAGGTGGGCACAGGGTCCCCAAGTTGGGCGCAGGGCTCCTGAGGTGACACAAGGTCCCTGAGGTGGGCACAGGGTCCCCAAGTTGGGCACAAGGCTCCTGAGGTGACACAAGGTCCCTGAGGTGGGCAGGGGGTCCCCAGGGTGGACATGGGGTCTCCAAGGGCACTGGGTCCCCCAAGTTGGGCACAGGGCTCCTGAGGTGTCACAAGGTCCCTGAGGTGGGCATAGGGTCCCCAGGGCGGGCAGGGGTCCCCAAGCTGGGCGCAGGGCTCCTGAGGTGACACAAGGTCCCTGAGGTGGGCATAGGGTCCCCAGGGTGGGCAGGGGTCCCCAAGTTGGGCGCAGGGCTCCTGAGGTGACACAAGGTCCCTGAGGTGGGTACAGGGTCCCCAGGGTGAGTATCGGGTCCCCAGGGTGGCACCAGGGCCCAGAGGGGGGTGCAAGGTCCCAGAGTGGGTGGCACCACGTCCCCAGGGGGGTGCAGGGTCCCTGGTTGGGTGCAACGTCACCCTAGGTGGCACGGGGTCCCCAAGGTGGCACAGGGTCCCCAAGTGGGATACAGGGTCCCCGAGGTGGTAGCAGGTCCCTGTTTGGGCACAAGGTTCTCAGGGTGGGACTGGGTGTCCCTGGGTGGCACCAGGTCCCCAAGGTGACACTGGGTCCTCAGGCTGGCACTGTGACCCCGGGGAGGGGACATAGGGTTGGGGGACACGGGGTCCCTGAGGGAGAACGGGGTCCCCAAGGAGGCTCCAGGGCACTTACGTGGCAGCGGTGTCCCCAAGGTGGCAGGGGGTGTCCCTGGGGTCACAGCGGGTGTCCCTGGGGTGGCAGTGGGGGGTCCCCGGGGTGGCAGGGCTGTCCCCAAGGGTGGCAGAGGGATGTCCCTGGGGTGGCAAAGGGCTGTCCCCAAGGTGGTAGCTGGGGGTCCCCAGGGTGGCAGCAGAGGGTCCCCGGGATGACAGTGGGGGTCCCTAGGGTGGCACTTAGTGTCCCTGGGGTGGCACTGGGGGGTCCCCAGGGTGACAGTGGGTGTCCCTAGGGTGGCAGTTAGTGTCCCTGGGGTGGCAGTGGGGGGTCCCCAGGGTGGCAGGGCTGTCCCCAAGGTGGCAGGGGGTGTCCCTGGGGTCACAGCGGGTGTCCCTGGGGTGGCAGTGGGGGGTCCCCGGGTGACAGGGCTGTCACCGGGGTGGCAGGGGGTGTCCCTGCGGTGGCAGTGGGGGGTCCCCGGGTGACAGGGCTGTCACCAGGGTGGCAGGGGGTGTCCCTGGGGTGGCAGTGGGTGTCCCTAGGGTGGCCGGGGTGGCAGGACTGTTCCCAAGGTGGCAGTGGGGGGTCCCCGGGTGACAGGGCTGTCACTGGGGTGGCAGGGGGTGTCCCTGGGGTGGCAGTGGGGGGTCCCCAGGGTGGCAGGGCTGTCCCCAAGGTGGCAGGGGGTGTCCCTGGGGTCACAGCGGGTGTCCCTGGGGTGGCACTGGGGGGTCCCCGGGTGGCAGGGCTGTCACCAGGGTGGCAGGGGGTGTCCCTGGGGTGGCAGTGGGGGGTCCCCCGGGTGACAGTGGGTGTCCCTAGGGTGGCCGGGGTGGCAGGACTGTTCCCAAGGTGGCAGTGGGGGGTCCCCGGGTGACAGGGCTGTCACCGGGGTGGCAGGGGGTGTCCCTGGGGTGGCAGTTAGTGTCCCCCGGGTGACAGTGGGTGTCCCTAGGGTGGCCGGGGTGGCAGGGCTGTTCCCAAGGTGGCAGTGGGGGGTCCCTGGTTGGCAGGGCTGTCACCGGGGTGGCAGGGGGTGTCCCTGGGGTGGCAGTGGGGGGTCCCCGGGTGACAGGGCTGTCACCAGGGTGGCAGGGGGTGTCCCTGGGGTGGCAGTTAGTGTCCCCCGGGTGGCAGTGGGTGTCCCTAGGGTGGCCGGGGTGGCAGGGCTGTTCCCAAGGTGGCAGTGGGGGGTCCCCGGGTGACAGGGCTGTCACCGGGGTGGCAGGGGGTGTCCCTGGGGTGGCAGTGGGGGGTCCCCGGGTGACAGGGCTGTCACCGGGGTGGCAGGGGGTGTCCCTGGGGTGGCAGTGGGGGGTCCCCGGGTGACAGGGCTGTCACCAGGGTGGCAGGGGGTGTCCCTGGGGTGGCAGTGGGGGGTCCCCGGGTGGCAGGGCTGTCACCAGGGTGGCAGGGGGTGTCCCTGGGGTGGCAGTGGGGGGTCCCCGGGTGACAGGGCTGTCACCAGGGTGGCAGGGGGTGTCCCTGGGGTGGCAGTTAGTGTCCCCCGGGTGGCAGTGGGTGTCCCTAGGGTGGCCGGGGTGGCAGGGCTGTTCCCAAGGTGGCAGTGGGGGGTCCCCGGGTGACAGGGCTGTCACCGGGGTGGCAGGGGGTGTCCCTGGGGTGGCAGTGGGGGGTCCCCGGGTGACAGGGCTGTCACCGGGGTGGCAGGGGGTGTCCCTGGGGTGGCAGTGGGGGGTCCCCGGGTGACAGGGCTGTCACCAGGGTGGCAGGGGGTGTCCCTGGGGTGGCAGTGGGGGGTCCCCGGGTGGCAGGGCTGTCACCAGGGTGGCAGGGGGTGTCCCTGGGGTGGCAGTGGGGGGTCCCCGGGTGACAGGGCTGTCACCAGGGTGGCAGGGGGTGTCCCTGGGGTGGCAGTTAGTGTCCCCCGGGTGGCAGTGGGTGTCCCTAGGGTGGCCGGGGTGGCAGGGCTGTTCCCAAGGTGGCAGTGGGGGGTCCCCGGGTGACAGGGCTGTCACCGGGGTGGCAGGGGGTGTCCCTGGGGTGGCAGTGGGGGGTCCCCGGGTGACAGGGCTGTCACCGGGGTGGCAGGGGGTGTCCCTGGGGTGGCAGTGGGGGGTCCCCGGGTGACAGGGCTGTCACCAGGGTGGCAGGGGGTGTCCCTGGGGTGGCAGTGGGGGGTCCCCGGGTGGCAGGGCTGTCACCAGGGTGGCAGGGGGTGTCCCTGGGGTGGCAGTGGGGGGTCCCCCGGGTGACAGTGGGTGTCCCTTGGGTGGCCGGGGTGGCAGGGCTGTTCCCAAGGTGGCAGTGGGGGGTCCCCGGGTGACAGGGCTGTCACCGGGGTGGCAGGGGGTGTCCCTGGGGTGGCAGTGGGGGGTCCCCCGGGTGACAGTGGGTGTCCCTAGGGTGGCCGGGGTGGCAGGGCTGTTCCCAAGGTGGCAGTTAGTGTCCCTGGGGTGGCAGCGGGGGGTCCCCAGGGTGGCAGGGGGTGTCCCCGTGTCCCCCCCTGAGCGATGTCCCCGCAGTCGGAGCACTTCAAGACGACGTCACAGAAGATGGCCCGCCGGTACTGGTGGAAGAACGTGAAGCTGCTCGTCATCCTCGGCCTCGTGGGCGCCATCGTCCTCATCCTCATCATCCTCCTGGCCACCGGCACGATCCCCACCTAGAGCCCCCCCCCTCCGTCCCCACCCGCGGGGACCCCCCCCCGGCCACCTGCGCGTCCCCAGGAATAGAGGGGTGACGAGCCGTGTGGGGCTGGGTGTGTGTGTCTGTACCGGGGGGGGCGGGGGGGGGACACACGTGGGGACAGGCGTGGGGACAGGCGTGGGGACAGGCGGCGCCGTGCCGGGGGGGCGGGGAGCGGTGCCAGACGGGTGGCTGGCACCGGGGGACAAAGGGCGCAGTGTGGTGGCACTGTCACCCTGGTGGGGCCTGTGGAGGGGGGGGGGGGGCTGTGGGGACATGGGGGTCCCTGGGGACCCAGGTATGGGGGGGGGCATGGGGGGACCTGCATCTGGGGGCGTTTGGGGACGTGGGGGTCCCTGTGGGGACCCACGTCTGGGGGGGGGTTTGGGGACATGGGGGTCCTGGGGGGACCCACATCTGGGGGGCTGTGGGGACATGGGGGTCCCTGGGGACCCAGGTATGGGGGGGGGGTATAGGGGGACCTGCATCTGGGGGGGTTTGGGGACATGGGGGTCCCTGCGGGGACCCATGTCGGGGGGGGGTTGGGGATATGGGTGTCCTGGGGGGACCCACATCTGCAGGGACCTGGGGGGACCCACATCTGGGGGGCTGTGGGGACACGGGGGTCCTGGGGGATCCGTTTGGGGGGGGGCACAGGGGGACATGGGGCGTTCTTGGGGGACCCACGTCTGGGGGGTTTGGGGACATGGGGGTCCTGGGGGGGGACACCCTCACATCTGGGGGGCTGTAGGGACGGGGGGACTTTGGGGGACCCACATCCGGGGGTGCTGCGGGGACCTGGGGGGCTTGAGGGGGGGGTCCTGGGGGACCCGGGGCCGGGGGGTCCCGGGGGGAGGTCCCACACCCGCGGGGTCCTGGGGACACCCCCCTCGGGGGGCTGCGGGGCCGGAGGTGCCCGGGGAGGGGACAGACGCTCCCGGTGTGGGGACGCGGGGACACCCGGGGGGCGGTCCCGGTCCCTCCCGCCGGGGGCGGCCGCTGGGGCCCGGGGTGGGACGGGGACGGACGCTCCGGTACCGGCACCCACCCGGGCACCGACCCCGGTACCGGCACCGACCCCGCGGGACCATGGTGAGCGCCGGGGGCTTCGCCGTCGCTTTCGCTTTCGCTTCCCGGGGGGGCGGACCGGGACCGGCACCGGCACCGGCACCGGGGCGGGGGGCGGGAGACACGGGACCGCCGGGGCTAGGGACCCCCCCGGGGCTCGGTGACTCCCCCCCCGGTCCCGGTGCCCCCGGGGCTCTTCCTGGTGGCGGGAGGGACGAGCCCCAGCCGGGGGGGGGGGAGTGCGGGGTGGCCCGCGTGGAATTTTCCGTGTCCCCGTGTGTCATTGTCCCCGGCCCCGGGATCCTCGCGTGTCCCAGCCCGGCCACCCCACCGTGCCCCGTCCCCACCGTGTCCCCACGTGTGACCCGGACCCCACGGTCCCCGTGTGCCCCACCCGTGGGTGCCCCTGTGCCCTGTCCCCGTGGTGCCCCTGCCCCCATGGTCCTGCTGTGCCCCATGGTTCCCGTGTCCCCGTGTCCCCGAGGTCTCCTGTCCCCCACGGTCCCCATGGTGCCACTTCCCTGGGGTGCCCAGGTCCCCATGTCCCTGTGTGCCCCCTCCTCACCGTGCCCGTGTCCCCCTGTGCCCCATTCCTGCAGTGCCCAGGTCCCCATGTCCCCACGGTCCCCTATGTCCCCATTGTCCCCATGGTGCCCCTTCCCTGGGGTGCCCGTGTCCCCGTGGTGCTTGTGTTCCCACGGTCCCCATTGTCCCCACAGTCCCCTATGTCCCCATTGTCCCCATGGTGTCACTTCCTTGTAGTGTCCTTGTCCCCATGATCCCCTATGTCCCCATTGTCCCCATTGTCCCCATGGTGCCCCTTCCCTGGGGTGCCCTTGTCCCCATGGTCCCTGTGTCCCCATGGTCTCCTTGTCCCCATGTTCCTTTTGTCCCATGGTCCCCTTGTCCCCGTTGTCCCCATCTCCCCCTGGTCCCCATTGTCCCCATGGTGCCCCTTCCTTGCGGTGCCCTTGTCCCCATGGTCCCCATTGTCCCATGTCCCCGTGGTCCCTGTGTCCCCATCGTGCCCCTTCCCTGCAGTGCCCTTGTCCCCATGGTGCCCCTTCCTTGCGGTGCCCTTGTCCCCATGGTCCCTGTGTCCCCATGTGGGTGCCCATGTCCCCATGGTCCCTGTGTGCCCCCCTCCTCACAGCGCCCTTGTCCCCATGGTCCCCTTCCCTGGGGTACCCTTGTCCCCATAGTCCCTGTGTCCCCATTGTCCCCATGGTGCCCCTTCCCTGGGGTGCCCTTGTCCCCATGGTCCCTGTGTCCCCATGGTCTCCTTGTCCCCATGTTCCGTTTGTCCCATGGTCCCCTTGTCCCCGTTGTCCCCATGTCCCCCTGGTCCCCATTGTCCCCATGGTGCCCCTTCCTTGCGGTGCCCTTGTCCCCATGGTCCTCATGGTCCCTGTGTCCCCATTGTCCCCATGGTGCCCCTTCCTTGCGGTGCCTTTGTCCCCATGGTCCTCATGGTCCCTGTGTCCCCATTGTCCCCATGGTGCCCCTTCCTTGTGGTGCCCTTGTCCCCATGGTCCTCATGGTCCCTGTGTCCCCATTGTCCCCATGGTGCCCCTTCCTTGCGGTGCCCTTGTCCCCATGGTCCCCCTTGTCCCATGTCCCCGTGGTCCCTGTGTCCCCATCATGCCCTTTCCCTGCAGTGCCCTTGTCCCCATGGTCCCCTATGTCCCCATTGTCCCCATGGTGCCCCTTCCCTGGGGTGCCCATGTCCCCACGGTCCCCTTGTCCCCATGGTCCCCATGTGCCCCTTTCTCACAGCGCCCATGTCCCCATGGTGCACCTTTCTTGCAGTGCCTTTGTCCCCATGGTCCCCTATGTCCCCATTGTCCCCATGTGCTCCTTCCCTGGGGTGCCCGTGTCCCCATGGTCCCTGTGTCCCCATGGTCTCCTTGTCCCCATGTGCCCCCTCCTCACTGTGCTCTTGTCCCCATGGTGCCCCTTCCTTGCGGTGCCCTTGTCCCCATGGTCCCCATGTCCCCCTGGTCCCCATTGTCCCCATGGTGCCCCTTCCTTGCGGTGCCCTTGTCCCCATGGTCCCCATGTCCCCACAGTCCCCTATGTCCCCATTGTCCCCATGGTGCCCCTTCCCTGCAGTGCCCTTGTCCCCATGGTCCCATATGTCCCCCCCCATGGTGCCCCTTCCCTGGGGTGCCCATGTCCCCATGGTCCTTGTGTCCCTATGGTCCCCTTGTCCCCGTGTGCCCCCTTCTCACAGCGCCCTTGTCCCCATGGTGCACCTTTCTTGCAGTGCCTTTGTCCCCATGGTCCCCTATGTCCCCATTGTCCCCATGTGCTCCTTCCCTGGGGTGCCCGTGTCCCCATGGTCCCTGTGTCCCCATGGTCTCCTTGTCCCCATGTGCCCCCTCCTCACCGTGCTCTTGTCCCCATGGTGCCCCTTCCCTGCAGTGCCCTTGTCCCCATGATCCCCTGTGTCCTCATTGTCCCTATGACCCCATTGTCCCTATGTCCCCATTGTCCCTCTATGTCCGCCTAGTCCCCATGGGGCTCCTTCCCTGCAGCGCCCTTGTCCCCATGGTCCCCTTGTCCCCATGTTCCTTTTGTCCCATGGTCCCCCTGGTCCCCATTGTCCCCATGGTGCCCCTTCCTTGCGATGCCCTTGACCCCATGGTCCCCATTGTCCCATGTTCCCATGGTCCCTGTGTCCCCATCGTGCCCCTTCCCTGCAGTGCCCTTGTCCCCATGGTCCCATATGTCCCCATGGTGCCCCTTCCCTGGGGTGCCCATGTCCCCATGGTCCCCTTGTCCCCATGGTCCCCAGGTGCCCCCTTCTCACAGCACCCTTGTCCCCATGGTGCACCTTCCTTGCGGTGCCCTTGTCCCCATGGTCCCCTATGTCCCCATGTGGGTGCCCATGTCCCCATGGTCCCTGTGTGCCCCCCTCCTCACAGCGCCCTTGTCCCCATGGTCCCCTTCCCTGGGGTACCCTTGTCCCCATAGTCCCTGTGTCCCCATTGTCCCCATGGTGCCCCTTCCCTGCAGTGCCCTTGTCCCCATGGTCCCTGTGTCCCCATGGTATCCTTGTTCCCATGTTCCTTTTGTCCCATGGTCCCCTTGTCCCCATTGTCCCCATGTCCCCCTGGTCCCCATTATCCCCATGGTGCCCCTTCCTTGCGGTGCCCGTGTCCCTATGGTCCCCATGGGCCCTGTGTCCCTATTGTCCCATGTCTCCATGGTCCCTGTGTCCCCATGTTCCTATTGTCCCCTATGTCCCCATTGTCCCCATGGTGCCCTTTCCTTGCGGTGCCCTTGTCCCCATGGTCCCTACGTCCCCATTGTGCCCCTATGTCCGCCTTGTCCCCATGGGGCTCCTTCCCTGCAGCGCCCTTGTCCCCATGGTCCCTGTGTCCCCATGGTCCCATTGTCCCCATGTCCCCATTGTCCCCATGTCCCCCTGGTCCCCATTGTCCCCATGGTGCCCCTTCCTTGTGGTGCCCTTGTCCCCATGGTCCCTGTGTCCCCCTGGTCCCCATTGTCCCCATGGTGCCCCTTCCTTGCGGTGCCCTTGTCCCCATGGTCCCCATGTCCCCATGGTCCCCTATGTCCCCATTGTCCCCATGGTGCCCCTTCCTTGCGGTGCCCTTGTCCCCATCGTCCCCATGTCCCCATGGTCCCCTATGCCCCCATTGCCCCCATGGTGCCCCTTCCTTGCGGTGCCCTTGTCCCCATGGTCCCCATGTCCCCATGGTCCCTGTGTCCCCATTGTCCCCATGGTGCCCCTTCCTTGCGGTGCCCTTGTCCCCATGGTCCCCATGTCCCCATGGTCCCCTATGCCCCCATTGCCCCCATGGTGCCCCTTCCTTGCGGTGCCCTTGTCCCCATCGTCCCCATGTCCCCATTGTCCTTATGTCCCCATTGTCCCCATGGTGCCCCTTCCTTGCGGTGCCCTTGTCCCCATGGTCCCCATGTCCCCATGGTCCCCTATGTCCCCATTGTCCCCATGGTGCCCCTTCCTTGCGGTGCCCTTGTCCCCATGGTCCCCATGTCCCCATTGTCCTTATGTCCCCATTGTCCCCATGGTGCCCCTTCCTTGCGGTGCCCTTGTCCCCATTGTCCCCATGTCCCCATTGTCCCCATGGTCCCTGTGTCCCCATTGTCCCCATGGTGCCCCTTCCTTGCGGTGCCCTTGTCCCCATGGTCCCCATGTCCCCATGGTCCCCATGTCCCCATGGTCCCCAATGTCCCCATTGTCCCCATGTGCCCCTTCCCTGTGATGCCCATGTCCCCGTGGTCCCCACGGTCCCCATAGTCCCCTTCCCCGCGGTGCCGCGTCCCCGGGGCGCGGGTGTCCCCCCCGACGTGTCCCCCGCTGTCCCCAGGCGGGGCTGGCGCAGTGCCAGCGCGAGGCAGAGGAGGTGACGGAGCTGATGAAGCAGAACTTCGCCCGGGCGCTGGAGCGGGACGGGCGCCTCAGCGACCTCGACAGCCGGGCCCAGGAGCTGCGCGCCATGGTGGGCACCTATAGGGACATATAGCCCTGGGGACAGACACACACAGAGCCCTTGGGGACACTATAGGGATAGACAGCCCCGGGGGGGGACACATTATAGGGACATATAGCCCTGGGGACACTATAGGGGTAGACAGCCCTGGGGGGGACACACTATAGGGACATAGAGCCCTGGGGGACATTATAGGGATATACAGCCCCGGGGGGGTGGGGATAGCCCTGGGGGACACTATAGGGACATATAGCCCTGGGAGACACTATAGAGCTATACAGCTCTAGGAGTTGGGCATAGCCCTAGGGGACACTATAGGGACATATAGCCCTAGGGGACACATACTGTAGGGACATGCAACCCTGGAGAACACTACAGGGACACACAGCTATAGGGACACACTATAGAGAGACACACTATAGGGACATATAGCCCTGGGGGACACTATAGGGATATACAGCTCTGGGGGGGTAGGCATAGCCTTGGGGGACAATATAGGCACATATAGTCTCAGGGGACGTATACTGTAGGGACATAGAGCCTGGGGGACACTATAGGGACACACAGCCCTGGGGTGACACACTATAGGGACATAGAGCCCTGGGGGACACTATAGGGATATACAGCTCGGGGGGGGTAAGCATAGCCCTGGGGGACAATATAGGCACATATAGTCTCAGGGGACACATACTGCAGGGACGTAGAGCCCTGGGGGACACTATAGGGATATACAGCCCTGGGGTGACACACTATAGGGACATAGAGCCCTGGGGGACACTATAGGGACATACAGCCCCAGGGGACACATACTATAGGGACATAGAGCCCTGGGGGACACTATAGGGATATACAGCCCCCCAGGGGGTGGGCATAGCCCTGAAGGACACTATAGGGACATATAGCCCCAGGGGGAACACACAGCCCTGGTTTGACACACTATAGGGACATACAAGCCCTAGGGGACATACACTACAGGGACATATAGCCCCAGGGGACACTATGGGGACACACAGCCCCAGGGGGGACACACTATAGGGACATACAGCCCCGGGGGGGGACACACAGCCCTGGGGGACAGTATAGGGACATACAGCCCTGGGGGGGGGTGGGACAGGATTCTAGGGGACACTATAGGGACATATAGCCCCAGGGGGACACACACTATAGGGACATACAGCCCTGGGGAGCAGGGTGGGACAGGACCCTGGGGGACACTATAGGTACATATAGCCCCAGGGGACACAAACTATAGGGACATATAGCCCTGGGGGACACACACTATAGGGACATACAGCCTTGGTGGGGGATGGGATGACACTGGGGGGTATGGCTCTTTGGGGGGGATGGGACACTATAGGGACACTATAGCGACCTGCAGCCCTGGGAGGACGGCCTGGGGGGCCACACTATAGGGCCATATAGCCCCAGGGGAAGGAGGGCACTATAGGGACGTACGGCCCGGAGGGGGGGTGCTATAGGGCCATACGGGCACTATAGGGACGTACGGGCACTATAGGGACGTACGGCCCGGAGGGCGGGTGCTATAAGGCCATACGGGCACTATAGGAATGTACGGCCCGGAGGGGGGGTGCTATAGGGCCATACGGGCACTATAGGGATGTACGGACCGGAGGGGGGGTGCTATAGGGCCGTACGGGCACTATAGGGACGTACGGACCAGAGGGAGGGTGCTGTAGGGCCATACGGGCACTATAGGGACGTACGGCCCGGAGGGGGGGGTGCTGTAGGGCCATACGGGCACTATAGGGCCATACGGCCCAGAGGGGGGATGCTATAGGGCCGTATGGGCACTATAGGGACGTACGGCCCGGAGGGGGGGTGCTATAGCACCTATAGCACCCCCCCTCTGGGCCGTACGTCCCTATAGTGCCCCCCCCCAGGCACTCTAGGCCCATATGGCCCGGGTGTGTGTAGGGGGGGACCCTATAGATCCCCCGTCCCCGCAGGGCGAAGCCTTCACCCGCAGCACCCGGGCGGTGGCGCGGCAGCAGCGCAGGGGGCAGCGGCGGTGGCGTCTGGCGGCCATCGGCCTCGTCGCCGCCTTCCTCCTCCTCCTCGCCCTCGGCCTGGCGCTATGGCTGTCACGGCCACCCCCCGTCATCGTCACCGTCACCGTCCCCCCCGGTACCCCCCCCGGCGGGGACTGAGCCCCCCCCCCCCGGCACTGCGGGGAGCCTGCCAGGTCTGGGGGAGACCCTACAATAACAAAGCGGTGGGATCTGTTTTGGGAAGACCCTACAATAAATAAGAAGCAGGACTTGGTTTGCGGAGACCCTACAATAACAAACCAGTGGAAGCTGCTTTGGGGAGACCCTACAATAACAGAGCAGCAGGATGATCTCCGGGGAGACCCTACGATAAATAAACACCAGGATCTGCTTTGGGGAGACCCTACAATAACAAACCATCGGGATCTGTTTTGGGGACACCCTACAATAACGAACCAGCAAGATGATCTCCAGGGAGACCCTACAATAACAAACCAGTGGAACCCGTTTCGGGGACACCCTACAATAACAAACCAGCGGGATGATCTCCAGGGAGACCCTACAATAACAAACGTGCCAGACCCTACGATAACTAAGCACCACAACCTGCTTTGGGGAGACCCTACAATAACAAATCAGGGGGATTGGCTTGGGGTAGACCCTACAATAACAAACCAGCAGGATGAACTCCGAGGACACCCTACAATAACAAACCATCGGGATCTGTTTCGAGGAGGCCCTACAATAACAAACCAGCAGGACCCACTCCAGGGAGACCCTATGCTAAATAAGCACCAGGATCTGCTTTGGCGAGACCCTACAATAACAAACCAGCGGGATGATCTCCAGGGAGACCCTACAATAACAAACATGCTGGACCCTACGATAACTAAACACCAGGACCTGCTTTGGGGAGACCCTACAATAACAAGCCAGGGGGATCGGCTTGGGGTAGACCCTACAATAACAAACCAGCAGGACACACTTCAGGGAGACCCTACAATAAATAAGCACCAGGACCTGCTTTGGGGAGACCCTACAGTAACAAACCATCGGGATCTGTTTTGGGGAGACCCTACAATAACGAACTGGCAGGATCCTCTCTGGGGAGACCCTATAACAAATAAGAACCAGAACTGGTTTTGGGGAGACCCTACAATAACAAACCAACAGAACCTTCTCCGAGGAGACCTGACGATAAATAAGCACCAGGACCTGCTTTGGGGAGACCCTACAATAACAAACCACTGTGCCTTACTCCAAGGTGACCCTACAATAACAGACCAGCAGGACCTGCTTTGGGGAGACCCTACAATAACAAACCACCCTGCCTTGCTTCCAGGAGACCCTACAATAACAAAGGGACCCAATTCAGGGAGACCCTACCACAATAAACCAGCACAACCCACTCTGAGGAGACCCTACAATAACAAACCAGTGGGACCAGCCCTGGGGACACCCGGTCTTGTCCCCAAGTGCCACCAACCCCGGGTGGGGGAGGACAGACGGGGGGGGGCACCCTGGGGACACGAAGGCACCCGGGGAGGGGACAGGGACCCCAGGGAGGGGATGGGGGGGTCCCTGGGGACATGGCACCCATCGTCACCCACGGGGGGTGGCACCATGGCACCGGGGACGTGACATGGTGACACACCGGGGGGGATGGGTCACCTCGTGCCTCAGTTTCCCCAAGCAAAGCCAGACACCGGAGCCTCGCAGCACCTTTATTGACACCGGGCGGCGGCTGGCACCCGTCCCCGGGGGTGGCAGTGTCCCCGGGGGGTGGCACCCGTCCCCCGGAGGGGGTCAGCAGCGTCACCCTGTCCCTCGGCGCTTGCTGAGCTCGTCCTGCACCCGCTGGCAGAGGGCCCGGCGCAGGGCGGGCTCCAGCGGGCTCCGGGCGCACACCCGTCGCGTCACCTCCTCCGCGCTGTCCCCCTGCGGCACCCTGTCACCCGCCGTGCCCCACGGCGGCACCCACACCCACCCGCTGCATCCCAGGGGACCCACCGGGCACCCGCTGCGCCCCACGGCACCCACCCGCACCCATGGGTGCCCCTCCCCTTGTCCCCGCCCCCCCCCATGGGTGCCCCTCCCCTTGTCCCCCCCCCCTCCACACCCACGGGTGCCCGGACTCCCCCCAAGACACACACAAAGCCTCCCAGCCACCCTGCACCCATGGGTGCCCCCCGGGGTCCCCACCTGGTGCACGATGACGGCGGTGACGCGCCCGTCGTCCCCCTCGTACTCCAGGCAGAAGAGCCGGGGCCCGCGGGTGTCGGCGGGGGGGGGCCCCGGGCTGGGGTCTCCCCCGGGACCCCCTGCGGCGCCTGCACCCTCAGGGGGCTGGCAGTGCACCCCGCCCTCCCCCACCCCCCTTTGGGTGCTCCCCCACCCACTCCAGCCCACCCAGGGGTGCCCCATCCCCATCCTCCCCTTGGGTGACCCCACCCAGGGGTGCTCCCCCCCCATCCCCAACCATCACTTGGGTGCCCCCCCATGTCCCAGCTCACCCTGGGGTCCCCCCCATGTCCCCCCACCCATGGGTGCCCCCTATCCCTGTGTCTCCCTTGGGTGCCCCCCCATGTCCCAGCTCACCCTGGGGTCCCCCCCATGTCCCCCCACCCATGGGTGCCCCCTATCCCCGTGTCTCCCTTGGGTGCCCCCCCATGTCCCAGCTCACCCTGGGGTCCCCCCCATGTCCCCCCACCCATGGGTGCCCCCCACCCCTGTGTCTCTCTTGGGTACCCCCCCATGTCTCAGCCCACCCTGGGGTATCCCCCCCACCCTTGGGTGCCCCCCCCATCCCCATCGCTCCCTTAGGTGCCCCCCCCTCCTCAGCCCACCCCTGGGTGCTCCCCATCCCTGTCGCCCCCTTGGGTGCCCCCCCATGTCCCAGCCCACCCAGGGGTGCCCCATCATGTCACAGCCCACCCAGGGGTCCCACCCATGTCCCCCCACCCATGGGTGCTCCCCATCCCTGTGTCTCCCTTGGGTACTTCCCCCCATGTCCCAGCCCACCCTGGGGTCCCCCACATTTCCCCCCCACCCATGGCTGCGCCCCCCCAATCCCACCCCACCCCGGGGTGCCCCATCACTCCCATGGGAACCTCCCCATGCCCCAGCCCACCCTGGGGTGCCCCATCACCCTCCCCGTACCCATGGGTGCCCCCATGTCCGAGCCTACCCTGGGGTCCCCCCCCCATGTCCCCCCACCCTTGGGTGCCCCACCTTCTTCAGCCCACCCTTGGGTGCCCTCCCCCCACGTCCCAGCCCACCCAGGGGTGCCCCATCACCCTCCCCCCACCCATGGGTGCCCCCCATGTCCCAGCCCACCCAAGGGTGCCCCATCACCCTCCCCCCACCCATGGGTGCCCCCCATGTCCCAGCCCACCCTGAGGCCCCCCCACCCCCGATTTGTCCCCACCCTTAGGTGCTCCCCCAGGGTGCTCCCGCCGCTCACCGGGCCGGCGGGGCCGGTACACCTGCTGGTCGGGGCGGCGGGGCCGGGGGGGGGTCGGGGTGAGCCGGCCCCGCGCCCGCCCCCGCGCCTGCCGCACCGCCCGCTCGTAGGCGTCCCTGCGCACCGGGGGGGGACCGGGGGGTTACCGGGAATGTCACAGGGGGCCCCGGAGCCGCGCTAGGGGGTCCCCGGGAGGCCGCGGGCCGGTTCAGGGCCCCGCCGGTGCCGGGACCGGTACCTGGCGATCTGGTTGCGGCGGATGTGCCGCACGAAGCCGTGGCTCATATCGAGCCGCCCACCCGGCCGGCAGCGCCAGCCCGCGGCCGCCTCCATCAGCCGCCGCCACCGGGGCCGGCCTGCAGGGGGGGGCCGCGGGCGGGGCCGCCCCGCCGGTAACGGGACGCGGTCCCTTTAAAAGCCCCGCCGGCCGCCGCGGGCCCTACGCGCATGCGCCAGCGGAGCGGCGCCGCAGTGCGCAGGCGCAGAAGAGGCGTTGCCCGCCCCGGCGGCTGCGCACATGCGCAGTAACGAGAACGCGGCAGCGCTGCCGGTTGGCCGATGGCGCATGCGCAAAGTGACGGCTGCGGCGGTTCTGCGCATGCGCAGTCGCCACTTAGCACGGTCTGACTCCGCCCCCTCGGTTGCGCCTGCGCGGTGCCACCGCCGCGCCTGCGCACTGCGCCCCCCGCGCCTGCGCAGTGGGCGGGATGTCGAGCCGCGGGAAGCGGGAGCGGGAGCGGGAGGCCCGGGCGGCCCCGCGGGGGGCGGGCGGCGGCGGCGGCTCCTCCTCGTCGCGGGGCTCGTCGCGGAGCCGCCGAGAGGGGGAGGCGGAGCGGTCCCGGGGGCGGCGGGAGGCGGAGCGGGACCGCGGGCGGCGGGAGGCGGCGGAGCCGGGCCTGGCCCTCCCGCTCCCGGTGGATCCCGCCCGTATCAAGCGGGAGCCGGGCACCGGTACCGGCTTCTGGGGGGGCTCCGGCACCGCCACCCCCACCGGCCCGGTGCGGGTCAAGCGTGAGCGTGAGCCTGATGGCGACTCCGATCCTGAGCCCGAGCCCACCGGTGGGGATCGGGACCGGGGGTGGGGGGACCGGGGGGTGGGACCGGGATGTGTAGGGGGACTGAGTGTACGGGGGGGGGCACCGGGGTGGTGGTGGTGGTGGGGAACCGGGGTGTGGGGAGGTGGACACCGGGGTGTACGGGTGGGCACCGGGACTGATCCTGGGGGTCCCGGGTTTAGGTCTGGGGAGGGGAGGAGGCACCGGGGGGGGACCGGGCTCAGCCCCGGGGGTGCTTAATGGCGGGGGGGGGGAGGCATTTGCTCCATCTCTGATGCAGGGTGTCATCCTGAGCCCCCCTGCACCCCTCTTCGCTAACGAGCCCCCCTTCGTTAATCACCCCCCTTCGCTAACGAGCCCCCCCTTCGTTAATGACCCCCCTTCGTTAATGACCTCCTTTCGTTAACGAGCCCTTCCCCCCGCAGTGCGCTATGGCCGTTTCGACCCCGAGGACCAGCGCAGCCGGCACTGCCCCTACCTGGACACCATCAACAAGTGAGCTGGGGGGGACGGGTCAGGGCGTTTTGGGGTCCCCCAGGGGTTCCCCCCCCTTCCTGGGGATCCCCCCCTATCCCTGGGGGTCCCCCCCCAGCTCACCCGCAGCTCTGTCCCCATCCCAGGAGCGTCCTGGACTTTGATTTCGAGAAGCTCTGCTCCATCTCGCTGTCCCACATCAACGTCTACGCCTGCCTCGTCTGCGGGAAGTACTTCCAGGGTGAGCCCCCCCCTCGCCCGGGGACCGGGGTGCTGCTGGGGGGGGACACCCAGGGGCCAGGGTGCTGCTGGGGTAGACATAGGGGACACTCAGGGGCTGGGGGGCTGCTTGGGGGGGGACACTGGGACACCCAGGAGCCGGGGTGCTGCTGGGGGGGGACATCCAGGGTCTGGGGTGCTGCTGGGGTGGACATGGGGGACACTCAGGGGCTGGGGGGCTGCTTGGGGGGGGACACTGGGACACCCAGGAGCCAGGGTGCTGCTGGGGGGCGACATCCAGGGGCTGGGGTGCTGCTGGGGGGACACACGCAGAGGCTGGGGTGCTGCTGGGGTGGACATGGGGGACACCCAGGGGCTTGGGGGCTGCTTGGGGGGGGACACTGGGACACCCAGGAGCCGGGGTGCTGCTGGGGGGGGACATCCAGGAGCCGGGGTGCTGCTTGGGGGGACATGGGGGACACCCAGGGGCTGGGGAGCTGCTGGGGGTGACATGGGGGACACCCAGGGGCTGGGGTGCTGCTGGGGGGGGACACTGGGACACCCAGGGGCCGGGGTGCTGCTGGGGGGGGACATCCAGGGGCTGGGGTGCTGCTGGGGTGGACATGGGGGACACCCAGGGTCTGGGGTGCTGCTGGGGGTGACACGGGGGACACCCAGGGGCTGGGGTGCTGCTGGGGGGGGACACCGGAACACCCAGGGGCCGGGGTGCTGCCGGCGGGGACATCCAGGGGCTGGGGTGCTGCTGGGGTGGACATGGGGGACACCCAGGGGCTCGGGGGCTGCTTGCGGGGGGACACTGGGACACCCAGGAGCCAGGGTGCTGCTGGGGGGGGACATCCAGGGACTGGGGTGCTGCTGGGGGGGGGGACACTGGGATATCCAGGAGCTGGGGTGCTGCTTGGGGGGACACAGGGGATACCCAGGAGCCGGGGTGCTGCCTGGGGGGACACGGGGGACACCCAGGGGCTGGGGTGCTGCTGGGGGTGACATGGGGGACACTCAGGGGCCGGGGTGCTGCTGGGGTGGACATGGGGGACACCCAGGGGCTCGGGGGCTGCTTGGGGGGGGACACTGGGACACCCAGGAGCCTGGGTGCTGCTGGGGGGGGACATCCAGGGACTGGGGTGCTGCTGGGGGGGACACACCGGGACACCCGGGAGCCAGGGTGCTGCTAGCGGGGACGCACCGGGACATCCAGGAGCCGGGGTGCTGCTGGGGGGACACATTGGGGACACCCAGGGGCTGGGGTGCTGCTGGGGGTGACATGGGGGACGCCCAGGGGCTGGGGTGCTGCTTGGGGGGACACACCGGGACACCAGGAGCCGGGGTGCTGCTGGGGGGGGATACTGGGGACACCCAGGGGCCGGGGTGCTACTGGAGGGGGGGACACCCAGGGGCCGGGGTGCTGCCTGGGTGGGGACATGGAGGACACCTAGAGACTGGGTGCTGTCAGGGGACACAAAGGGGACACCTGGGGGGACTCTGGGGACACCCAGCGGCTGAGGTGCTGCTGGGGGTGGGACACTGGGGACACCAAGGGTCCAGGGTGGGGAACAGGGGACACCCAGGGGCTGGGGTGCTGCCGGGGGGGACACTGGGGACATCCAGGGGCTGGGGTGCTGCCGGGGGGGACACTGGGGACACCCACGACACCCAGGGGCTGGGGTGCTGCCTTGGGGGCACACGGGGACCCTCAGGGTGGGCAAAAGCAGCCCCAGGTGCGGGTGGCGAATCGCTTCTGTCCCATCTCCACCTTCTCCTGGCTTCTCCACCCCCCCGTCTCTCCTCTCCGGGGACCCGAGGCTCCCCGTGATCCCCCCTCGACCCCCCCAAGCCCCCACCTTGACCCCCTCCTCTTCCTCCCAGGCCGCGGGCTGAAGTCTCACGCCTACATCCACAGCGTCCAGTTCAGCCACCACGTTTTCCTCAACCTCCACACCCTCAAATTTTATTGCCTCCCCGACAACTACGAGATCATCGACTCCTCGCTGGAGGACATCACGGTGCGGCGGGGGGGGGGACCGAGCCCCCCTCCCCGGGGCGGGTTCAGCTTCGTGTCCCCCCCCCTCCTCACCTTTTCCGACGCCGTTTCTCTCCCGCAGTACGTGCTGAAGCCCACCTTCACCGCGCAGCAGATCACCAACCTGGACAAGCAGGCCAAGCTCTCCCGTGCCTACGACGGCACCACGTATCTACCCGGCATCGTGGGGCTCAACAACATCAAAGCCAACGACTACGCCAACGCCGTCCTTCAGGTATCACCCGTGGAGGAGAGCTCCACGCTTCATTTTTGGGGTGGAAACCCTCCAAATTCCCTCCCCGGGATTCTTCCCAGCTTCTTTTCCCGCAGGCTTTATCCAACGTGCCGCCGTTGAGGAATTATTTTTTGGAAGAGGAGAATTACAAGAGCATCCAACGCCCGCCCGGGGACATCATGTTCCTGCTGGTGCAGCGTTTCGGGGAGCTGATGAGGAAGTTATGGAACCCCCGGAACTTCAAAGCGCACGTTTCGCCCCACGAGATGTTGCAGGCCGTGGTCCTCTGCAGCAAGAAGAACTTCCAGATCACCAAGCAAGGTGAGGAGCAGGATTGGGGGGGGAGGGGGTGCTGGGTCTGGCCCCCCACGTTCTGATTTACCCTCTGGTTTGTAGGGGACGGGGTGGATTTCCTCTCCTGGTTCCTGAACGCCCTGCACTCGGCCCTGGGCGGCACGAAAAAGAAGAAGAAGAGTGAGCGGAGGGTGATGAAGGCCCTTGGGGCACCCCCTCGGGTAACGTTTGTCACCCCCGGTGCCCCCCTCAACGTCTTTCTGTCCCCACAGCCATCGTCACCGACGTCTTCCAGGGCTCCATGCGTATCTTCACCAAAAAACTGCCTCACCCGGATCTGGTGAGTACGTGGAGGGGCGAAGCGGGGGGCATTTCTCACCCCCGTGGGGGTCTACGAACCCCCCCCTCTGAGCCCCGTCTCCCGCAGCCGGCCGAGGAGAAGGCGCAGCTCCTGCAGAACACCGAGTACCAGGAGATGATGGTAGAATCCACCTTCATGTACCTGACGTTGGACCTTCCCACCGCCCCGCTCTACAAGGACGAGAAGGAGCAGCTTATCATCCCCCAGGTCCCCCTCTTCAGCATCTTGGCCAAATTCAACGGCGCCACCGAGAAAGAGTACAAGACCTACAAGGAGAACTTTCTCAAGCGCTTCCAGCTCACTAAACTGCCTCCCTACCTCATCTTCTGCATCAAACGCTTCACCAAGAACAACTTCTTCGTGGAGAAGAATCCCACCATCGTCAACTTTCCCATCACGTGAGTGGTGAAGATGCCTCGGTGGGCGCTTGGCGTCTTCGTCTCCCTTTCTCTGTGCCACGTTGGGGGTTTGGAAGCATCCAGGAGAGGTTTGAAAGCATCTGGGGGAGGTTTGGAAGCATCTAGGAGGGGCTTGAAAGCATCTGGGGGGGCTTTGTAAGCATCTGGAGGAGTTTGTAAGCATTTAAGAGGGGGTTGTAAGCATCTAAGAGGGGGTTATAAGCATCTGAGGGGGACTTGAAATAATTTAGGAGAGGTTTGAAAGTATCTGGGCGGGTTGAAATAATCTAGGAGGGGTTTGGAAGCATCTAGGGGGGTTTGAAAGCATCTAGGAAGGGGTTGTAGGCATCTGGGGGGGTTGAAAGCATCTGGGATGCGTTTGTAAGCATCTAGGGGAGTTTGTAAGCATCTAGAAGGGGATATAAGCATCTAAGGGGGGCTTGAAATAATCTAGGAGGGGTTTTGAGGCATTTAAGGGGGGTTTTGAAGCATCTAAGGGGAGTTTTGAAGCATCTAAGAGGGGTTTGGAAGCATCTAGGAAGGGACTGTAGGCATCTGAGGGGGTTGAAAGCATCTGGGGTGCGTTTGTAAGCATCTAGGGGAGTTTGTAAGCATCTAGAGGGGGTTATAAGATCTGAGGGGGGCTTGAAATAATCTAAGAGGCATTTGGAAGCATCTAAGGGGGGGTTGGAAACATCCAAGGGGAGTTTGAAAGCATCTAAGGGGGGTTTGGAAGCATCTAAGAGGGGTTTGAAAGCATCTAAGGGGGGTTTGGAAGCATCTAAGAGAGGTTTGGAAGCATCCAAGAGGGCTTTGGAAGCATCTAAGGGGGGTTTGGAAGCATCTAAGAGGGGTTTGGAAGCATCTAAGAGGGGTTTGGAAGCATCTAAGAGGGGTTTGGAAGCATCTAAGGGGAGTTTGGAAGCATCTAAGAGGGGTTTGGAAGCATCTAAGAGGGGTTTGGAAGCATCTAAGAGAGGTTTGGAAGCATCCAAGAGGGCTTTGGAAGCATCTAAGGGGGGTTTGGAAGCATCTAAGAGGGGTTTGGAAGCATCTAAGGGGGGTTTGGAAGCATCTAAGGGGGGTTTGGAAGCATCTAAGGGGGGTTTGGAAGCATCTAAGAGGGGTTTGGAAGCATCTAAGAGGGGTTTGGAAGCATCTAAGAGGGGTTTGGAAGCATCTAAGAGGAGTTTGGAAGCATCTAAGGGGGGTTTGGAAGCATCTAAGGGGGGTTTGGAAGCATCTAGAGGGGTTTGGAAGCATCTAGGGTGGTTTTGTGGGTGGTGTAGGGGTTCCTCTGAGGTTTGGATGCTGGTGACACCCAGTTGAGGGGTGTCGCGTGCTCCGGGGGTGTCCCCCACAGGAACGTGGACCTGCGGGAGTACCTGTCGG
Organism: Calonectris borealis; assembly: GCF_964195595.1. Taxonomy (NCBI): domain Eukaryota; kingdom Metazoa; phylum Chordata; class Aves; order Procellariiformes; family Procellariidae; genus Calonectris; species Calonectris borealis. Next base: position 6,387,158 of record NC_134338.1, on the reverse strand, counting down.
AGGAGGTGCAAGCGGCGCACGCCAACACCACCTACGACCTCATCGCCAACATCGTGCACGACGGGAAGCCCTCCGAGGGCTCTTACCGTATCCACGTGCTGCACCACGTGAGTGTCCCTCTTCCCCTGGGTGGGGGGGGGGTGTGACAAGGAGGGGTGGCCCCCCCGGTGTCACCGCTGTCCCCTCGCAGGGCACGGGGAAGTGGTACGAGCTGCAGGACCTGCAGGTGACCGACATCTTGCCGCAGATGATCACCCTCTCGGAGGCGTACATCCAGGTGAGGGGCTTGGGTGACAGTAGCCGGGGGGGGGGTCCCAAGGGCCACTTGTCACCCCCAAAAATGTCCCCTGACCCCCACCCCCCCACCCCGCTCTGCTGCAGATCTGGAAGCGGCGCGAGGAGGACGAGACAAACCAACAAGGCGCCTGAGCCCCCCCCGGGGACACCCATTCCCCGCCCCCCCAGGGACACCCGCAGCCCCCCTGGGAGCACCCACAACCAGGGGCACCCACAACCCCCGCGGGGGCACCCACAGCCCCGGCGGGGGCACCCAAATCCCCCCCCCTGCTCCCAATTGAAGGCCACCCGCCGTATTTTTGTAACCGTGTCCCGCCTTCGCTCCTTTTTGGGGGCGGGGGGGTCGTGGTTTTCGCAGCTTCTGGGAGGTGCAAAAACCCGCCTGCTTTCCGAGAAAGCCGCACCCCGTCACCCCCCCCCGCAACACCCCGAAAAATTGGGGAAACTGAGGCAGCATCCAAGCTTTATTTGGGGGCTGGGGGGCGGGTGGAGGAGGGGGTGTCCTTGTGCCCCCCCCCCCCTACACCCAGACGTGCTCCTGGCAGTGCTGCAGGGCCTGGGGGAGAGCGGGGGGGGGTAAGTTGGGGGGTGAGGTGGGTGCCAGCCCCCCCCTTTGTCCCCCCCCCCCCCCGCCTTGTCCCCTTTGTCCCCCCCTCACCTGGCAGCGGCGGGCGGCCGCGGGGCTGGAGCACCAGTAGGTCGGGCCCAGGGCGCAGGGTCCCGGGTTTAGGGACAACGCGGGGAGGTCCTTGCGGGGTGGGGACACGGATGTCACCGGTGCCACTCCCCCCCCCGAGGTGGGGACACCCCCAGGAACCCCCTCCCCAGGGCTGTGACGTCCTTGGTGAGTCCTTTTGGGGTTGTGGCACTCTCGGTGTCCCCCCACCTTGGGGGGTCCTATAGCTGGTGGCACCCCTGAGGGTGTCCCCTGGGGGCTGTGACACCTTTGGGGGACCTGGCACGTTCTCTGGGGGTGTGACACCTTTTGGGGACCTCGCTGTGTCCCCAGGGGTCATGGCACCCGCTCGGGGATGTGGCACCCCTGGGTATCACCTCTGGGGCTGTGACACCTCAGGATGTGTCACTTGGGGCTGTCACACCCTGGGACATGTCCTCAGGGGCTGTGTCACCCTTTGGGCCCCCAGCATGTCCCTCGGGGCTGTGACACCCCTGGGATATGTGCCCAGGGCCTGTGACACCCCAGGACATGTCCCTGGGGGCTGTGACACCCTGTAGGTCCCTAGGATGTGCCCTTGGGGCTGTGACACCCCCAGGATGGGTCCCCAGGGCTGTGGCACCCTTTGGGTCCCCAGCATGTCCCCAGGGGCTGTGACACCCCAGGTCCTGTCCCCAGGGACTGTGACACCCTTCAGGTCCCCAGCATGTCCCCAGGGGCTGTGACACCCCAGGACCTGTCCCCAGAGGCTGTGACACCCTTTGGGTCCCCAGCATGTCCCCAGGGGCTGTGACACCCCAGGACGTGTCCCCAGGGGCTGTGACACCCTTTGGGTCCCCAGGACGTGTCCCCAGAGGCTGTGACACTCTTTGGGTCCCCAGCATGTCCCCAGGGGCTGTGACACCCCAGGACGTGTCCCCAGGGGCTGTGACACCCTTTGGGTCCCCAGGACGTGTCCCCAGAGGCTGTGACACCCTTTGGGTCCCCAGCATGTCCCCAGGGGCTGTGACACCCCAGGTCCTGTCCCCAGGGGCTGTGACACCCTTTGGGTCCCCAGGACGTGTCCCCAGAGGCTGTGACACCCTTTGGGTCCCCAGCATGTCCCCAGGGGCTGTGACACCCCAAGTCCTGTCCCCAGGGGCTGTGACACCCTTGGGTGCCCTGTCACATCCCTGGGGACCATCACCCCCCCCCCAGGCACGTCCCCAAGAGCTCACCCCGCAGTGCCACCCCCACCCTCGTCACCCGGTGCCACCACGGCCATCCCGTCACCCCGCTCACCTCAGCGCCGACAGAAGCAGCCGGTGAGACCGCGGTGGCCCCGAGGGGACGCCGGGGAGGTGACAACGGGGCGTAACCCTCCTCGGGGCGGCAGGAGAGGAGCAGGTGACAGAGCAGGCGGGGGGCCAGGCGCCCCAGCAGCCCCTCCAGCGCCAGCACCGCGTACCGTTGCGCCAGGCACTGGCACGCGCCCGCCACCGCCACCGGCAGCACCCGGCACAGCCCCGCCGCCGCCGTCGCCACCGTCTCCTTGGGGACGGTGGCCTCGGCGCGGGCCAGGAAGGTGCGGCACAGCCAGCACAGCGGCAGCGGCACGGGCAGGGCCTCGCCGGCGGTGACCTGGGGACAAGCGTTCACTCTGGAGGCTAATGGTGGGGCTCTGGATGTGCTTGTGTCTGTAGAGGGGCCTCTGGGTGCCCGGCTCTGTGGCTGTGTCTACACCCGTGTAGGTGCCCACAGAGGTGCCCCCGAGGGTGCCCCTGTTCGTGGCCGTGTAGGGGCACTTCAAGATGCCCGTGTAAACACCCGCGGGGTGCCCCTATAGAAGCCTGTGTAGATGCCCGCGTAGATTCCTGTATTTATGGCCATGGTTATGCCCACATAGACACCCGTGAAGATGCCCACAGGGATGCCCGCATAGATGCTCACAGAGACGCCCATGGAGATGCCCATGTCCATGCCCATGTAGATGCCCACAGAGATGCCCAGAGACACCCATGGAGATGCCCACAGAGATGCCCATGGAGATGCCCACAGACACCCATGGAGATGCCCATGTCCATGCCCACAGAGGTGCCCAGAGAGACATCCGTGCCCATGTCCATGCCCACGTAGATGCCCACAGAGACTCCCATGGAGATGCCCATGTCCATGCTCACATAGACGCCCACATAGACACCCACAGAGATGCCCACAGAGACGCCCACATAGATGCCCAAAGAGATGCCCATGTAGATGCCCACAGAGACATCCATGGAGATGCCCATGTCCATGCCCACGTAGATGCCCACAGACACCCATGGAGATGCCCAGAGAGACATCCACATAGATGCCCATGTCCATGCCCACAGTGGTGCCCAGAGAGACGTCCATGCCCACGTAGATGCCCACAGAGACACCCATGGAGATGCCCACAAAGACACCCACATCCATGCCCATGTAGATGCCCATGTCCATGCCCACAGAGGTGCCCACAGAGATGTCCATGCCAATGTCCATGCCCACGTAGAAGCCCACAGAGACACCCGAGTCCATGCCCACGTAGATGCCCATGCCCACACTGATGCCCAGCAGAGCCCATGCCGATGCCCCCGGGCACCCACCACCCCCAGCCCCCAGGACCCGTACCTGCAGGCGGGTGCTGAGTGTCCTGAGGGGGGGCACGGCCGGGGCCCCCCCGGGCTCGCCCGGGCACAGCTCCAGGTGGGCACAGACGGCTGAGGGCTTCTGGGAGAGCAGGGTGAGGGCACCCAGCATGGGACACTCCAAGGTGACCCGGATGGCACCATGTCCCCAAGCACCCCCAGGTGTCCCCAGGTGGGCAGTGTCCCCAATCCCCCCAGCACCCCAAGGTGCCCCCAAGCACCCCCAAGGTGTCCCCAATCCCCCCAGCACCCCAAGATGTCCCCAACTGGCACAGTGTCCCCAAGGTGGGGACAGATGGCATGGTGTCCCCAGCACCCTAAGGTGTCCCTGGATGGCATGGTGTCCCCCAGCACCCCTGAGGTGTCCCCAGATGGCACGGTGTCCCCAATCCCCCCAGCACCCCAAGGTGTCTCCACTCGATGCGGTGTCCCCAATCCCCCCAGCACCCCCTGCCGCCCCCACCCATCGGCCGCAGCACCCGTGGGTGCCCACTCACGAGGTACCCCTCGAGGTCAGTGAGGAGGAGGCTGAAGTACTCGTGGACCAGGTTCTGGCAGGGTGGCACCATGGTGGGCACCGGCAGCGCCGCGCACTCCCGCCGCAGGAAGCCCTCCACGGTCGCCTGCGCCCACAGCCACCATGGCACCTGTGCTGTCACCCGTGGTGGCACCCACGGTGGCCACCCCGTGCCCACCCCATCCCCATGGGGCCCACCTTGGTGGCCGACTCGTTGACCATGTGGGTGAGGAGGGTGACGATCTGCTGGCAGTCGGCGCATATGTCCTGCGAGAGGTGGCACCAGCCACGGGGACATGGGACACGGGGACACGGGACATGGGACATGGGGACACAGGGTCATGTGACGTAGGGACATATGGCATGGGGTGTAGGATGTGGGGAAATGAACTTGGGGACATAGGGAGATATGGCATGGGGACAGGGGGACATATGGCATGGGGACATGGGGATGGGGCATGGGGACATGGGGACATATGGGGACATGGGGATGGGGCATGGGGACATGGGGACATGGGGACATATGGCATGGGGACATACAATTGTGTGGCATGGGGACATGGGGGAATGGGGACATGGAGACATTGGGACATGGGGGACATGGGGGAATGGGGACATGGGGACATGGGGGAATGGGGACATGGGGGACATGGGGACATTGGGACATGGGGACATGGGGGAATGGGGACATGGGGGAATGGGGACATGGGGACATTGGGACATGGGGGCATGGGCGACATGGGGACATTGGGACATGGGGGACATGGGGACATTGGGACATGGGGACATGGGGGACATGGGGGAATGGGGACATGGGGGACATGGGGACATGGGGACATGGGGGACATGGGGGAATGGGGACATGGGGGACATTGGGACATGGGGACATGGGGGACATGGGGGAATGGGGACATGGGGGACATGGGGACATTGGGACATGGGGACATGGGGGACATGGGGACATGGGAGACATGGGGGAATGGGGACATGGGGGAATGGGGACATGGGGACATGGGGGACATGGGGGAATGGGGACATGGGGGACATGGGGACATTGGGACATGGGGACATGGGGGACATGGGGGAATGGGGACATGGGGGACATGGGGACATTGGGACATGGGGACATGGGGGACATGGGGGAATGGGGACATGGGGGACATGGGGACATGGGGGACATGGGGGAATGGGGACATGGGGGACATGGGGACATTGGGACATGGGGACATGGGGGACATGGGGGAATGGGGACATGGGGGACATGGGGGAATGGGGACATGGGGGACATGGGGACATTGGGACATGGGGACATGGGGGACATGGGGACATGGGAGACATGGGGGAATGGGGACATGGGGGAATGGGGACATGGGGACATGGGGACATGGGGGACATGGGGGAATGGGGACATGGGGGAATGGGGACATGGGGACATGGGGGACATGGGGGAATGGGGACATGGGGGAATGGGGACATGGGGACATGGGGGACATGGGGGACATGGGGGAATGGGGACATGGGGACATGGGGGACATGGGGGAATGGGGACATGGGGGAATGGGGACATGGGGACATGGGGGACATGGGGGAATGGGGACATTGGGACATGGGGGACATGGGGAAATGGGGACATGGCACACGGGGACATGGTGCATGGGACATGGGACGTAGGGTATGGGTCCCTACAGGGGGCATGGGGACAAAGGGAGGGGACATTCGGGGGGGCTCTGGGGACACACGGGGGCCCGGGGGCGGTGGGTGGGGGGCGAGGGGCTCTCACCGTGGCGGGGGGTGCCCAGGCGCGGCGGGCGCAGTGCCCCAGGGCCCCGCAGCGCAGCGCCGTCTCCCAGCTCTGGCACCAGGCGGGGGGGGGCACCCCGCAGCGTCCCCCCGGCACCCCCAGCCCTGCAGCCGCCGTCAGCACCCAGCACCCCCACCCCGGTCTCGTGGGGGACCCGGGCGTCCGGGACCCCCACCCCAATACCACCCCCCCTCCCAGGTGCCCCATCCCGCCCCCAGCCCTCATGGGGGTACCCAGGTGTCTGGGACCCCCCCACCCAAGGACCCACCCCTAGCCTCAAGAGGGCACCCAGGTGTCCGGGCCCTTCACCCCCAATGTGGGTCCTCCCCCACCCCCAGCCCAGCCCTGGGGAGGGGACCCAGGCGTCTGGGCACCCCCCACTCCACCCTAGGGTCCCCGGGGGGGGGTGCACCCAGCTTTGGGTGGGCACCCAACCCTGGGTGGGGTTGCACCCAGCTCTAGATGGGGGGCACGCAGATCTGGGGGGGGGTTGCACGCAGCTTTGGGTGGGCAACCAGGTCTGGGGGGGGGTTACCCAGCTCTGGGAGTGCACCCAACTTTGGGGGGCACCCAGATCTGGGCATGCACCCAGCCCTGGGCGGGGGGGCACCTAGCATTGGAGGGGCACCAAGCTTTGGGAGGGGTAGCACCCAGATCTGGGGTTGCACCCAGCTTTGGGGGGGGCACCCAGCTTTGGGGGGGGCACCCAGCTTTGGGGGTGCACCCAGCCTGGGGGTGGGGGGGGGCCCTACCTGGGGTGGCACAGAGGAGGGCGAGGAGGAGTGCCAGCGCGGGTGACGGTGACGGTGGCGGTGCCATGGCAGCGCTGGCAGGGCCAAACCCTGCGGCCTCTTATAGCCCCGGTGGGAGGTGGCCGCTGGGACGATGCCAGCGGCGCAGGGACACGTGCGCCCCGGCCACGGGGACATCTGGGGGCTGCCACCCCGTCCCCCACCCCCTGCCTCTCCCGCTGTCCCTACACCCCCGTGTTCCCCATGGCCATGTCCCCATCGGGGTCCCCGTGTCCCCGTCCCACCCCGGTGCCCATGGTGGCAGGGGACACAGTGCCACTCTTGCGGTGACAAAGACTTTATTGAGCTGGGAGGGTCGGGGTGGCCCATGGCGTGGGGGGACAGCACGGGGGGACAGCACAGGGGGACGTTGGTGACATCGGGTGCCCTCGGAGCTGGCTGGTGCCTGGCGGGGGAGAGGTGGCAGCGGGGACAGGGCACCCATGTGTCCCCATGTCATCACATCCCCACGTCCCATGTCCCATGCCCCCATGTCCTAGTCCCCATGTCCCCCCGTGTCCCCCGTCCTATACCCCCATGTCCCCACACCCCCACGTCCCCATGTCCCCCCCACCCCTCCACGCCCCCTTGCTCCCATGTCCCCAAGCCCCCATGTCCCCCCATGTCCCCATGTTCCTACACCCCCAAGTCCCCATGTCCCCATACACCGATGTCCCCATGTCCCCAAACCCCCATGTCCCCCCACACCGCAGTGCCCCCCATGTCCCCCGTGTCCCCATACCACCATGTCCCCACATCCCCATGTCCCCATGTCCCCCCTTGTCCCCTTACCACCATGGCTCATGTCTCCATGTCGCCGTGTCCCCCCCTACCCACATGTCCCCATGTCGCTCATGTCCTCCCATGTCCCCGTGTCCCCATACCCCCATGTCCCCCCATGTCCCCATGTCCTCATGTCCCCATGTCCCCCCATGTCCCCACATCCCCATGTCCCCATGTCCCCCCATGTCCCCACACCCCCATGTCCTCCCATGTCCCCGTGTCCCCACACCCCCATGTCCCCATGTCCCCCCGCCCCCCCACACCCCCATGTCCCCATGTCCCCACACCCCCACCCCCCCACACCCCCATGTCCCCCCATGTCGCCACACCCCCACACCCCCATGTCCCCCATGTCCCCACACCCCCATGTCCCCATGTCCCCACACCCCCATGTCCCCACACCCCCATGTCCCCATGTCCCCACACCCCCACACCCCCATGTCCCCACACCCCCATGTCCCCATGTCCCCACACCCCCACACCCCCATGTCCCCACACCCCCATGTCCCCATGTCCCCACACCCCCACACCCCCATGTCCCCACACCCCCATGTTCCCATGTCCCCATGTCCCCACACCCCCATGTCCCCACACCCCCACACCCCCATGTTCCCATGTCCCCACAACCCCACACCCCCATGTCCCCATGTCCCCACACCCCCACACCCCCATGTCCCCACACCCCCATGTCCCCATGTCCCCACACCCTCCCGTTCCCACGCTCCCCCTCCCGCCGTGGCAGCACCCATGGGTGCGCCCCCCCCCCCGCTCCCCTTCCCGTCAGGGCTCTGAAGCACCGCGCCCCACCCTCCTCCACTCGAGAGCCCTCGTGGGCCGGGCGGGGCCCCGCGTGGGGCGGGGGGGGGGGGTCCTCACCTGCCTCAGCGCTGCGGGTGGCACCAGCGCAGGTGGGCGCAGAGGTGGGCGGGGCTCTCGTGCCGCGCCAGGGCCTTCTCGATGCGTCCCAGGGCGTGGCCCAGCAGGCGACGGCAGAGCCCCGCCCCCGCCGGCAGCCGCCCGCACACGCGGTGGGTGACGCGCGCCACCCCCGCCTGCGGCACGCGTCAGCACCCGCCACCGGGGGGGGGGGCGGGGGGGGCTGCGCACGAGGGGCGGCGCGGGGGGGGGGGGGCATCGCCTTGCACCAGGGCCTTGCACGAGGGGCGGCGCGGGGGGGGGGCGGCACCTTGCACGGGGGGGGGGGGATCCCCTTGCACGGGGGGGGGGGATCCCCTTGCACGGGGGCTTTGCACGGGGGGGGGGATCCCCTTGCACGGGTGGGGGGGATCCCCTTGCACGGGGGGGGATCACCTTGCACGGGGGGGATCACCTTGCACGGGGGGGGGATCACCTTGCACGGGGGGGGGGATCACCTTGCACGGGGGCTTTGCACGGGGGGGGATCCCCTTGCACGGGGGGGGGGATCCCCTTGCACGGGGGCGTTGCACGGGGGGGGGGATCCCCTTGCACGGGGGCGTTGCACGGGGGGGGGAATCACCTTGCACGGGGGGGGGATCCCCTTGCACGGGGGGGGATCCCCTTGCACGGGGGCGTTGCACGGGGGGGATCACCTGGCACGGGGGGGGGATCACCTTGCACGGGGGACGGAATCCCCTTGCACGGGGGCGTTGCACGGGGGGAGATCGCCTCGCACGGGGGAGGGGGGGCTTGGCACGAGGGCACCGCGTGTCATTGTCCCCCCCCCCCCTCACCTTGTCCTTGGGGTTGACCACGACGTCCCCGAGCGCCGTCACCACCCGCTTGCAGAGGGCGCAGCGCACGGTGCCGGGGGGCAGCCCCCCCCCGCTCTGCGCACCCGCGCCTCAGCACCCGGCGCTGCCACCACGCCACCCCAGTGCCCCCCAGTGCCATCCCAGTGCCCGCCAGTGCCATCCCAGTGCCCCCACAACGCCACCCCAGTGCCCCCCAGTGCCTCCCAGTGCCCCTACAACGCCATTCGTGCCCCCCAGTCCCCCCCAGTGCCCCCCAGTGCCATCCCAGTGCCCCCACAATGCCACCCTAGTGCCCCCCAGTGCCCCCACAACGCCACCCCAGTGCTCCCCAGTGCCATCCCAGTGCCCCCACAACACCACCCCAGTGCCTACCAGTGCCCCCCAGTGCCATCTCAGTGCCCCCACAATGCCACCCCAGTGCCTCCACAACGCCATCCCGGTGCCCACCAGTTCCCACCCAGTGTCCCTTCTTGGTGCCCACCCCAGTCCCCCATGGATGCTCCCCCAGTGTCCTCCCAATGCCTGTCCAGTCCCCCATGGGTGCCCTTCCAGTGCCCACCAGTACCCCCACCAGTACCAGTACCCACCAGTGCCCACCAGCACCCCCCACTGGGATGCCACCCCCAGAGCCCTTACGGGTGCCCCCTTGGTGCCCACCCCAGTACCCCTGTAAGTGCCCCCCCACTGCCTGCCCAGTCCCTCATGGGTGCCCCCCCCAGCCCCTCACACCCCCGGACCCCGCCGTGTCCCCTCACCATGATGTCATCGTCACTCAGCTGGAGCCCGTCCTCGGTGTCGGGGGGACGCTGGCACCCCGGGGTGCCCAGCCGGGGCCCCCCAGCACCCACCGGCAGGGTGCCCGGGGGGGGGCCCTCAGCCCCCGCCAGCAGCAGGGCTGGGCAGTGCCACATCAGGGGACACGTCCCCACGTCCCCTCCCCTGCCCCCATGACCCTCCTGTCCCCCCCATGTCCCCATCGCCCCCATGTCCCCATCGCCCTGGTCCCCATGTCCCCCATGACCTCATGTCCCGTCCCCCCCATGTCCCCCTCCCTGTCCCCTATAGCCCCATGCCCCCATGTCCCCATGTCCCCCTCCCTGTCCCCCATGTCCCCATGTCCCCCTCCCTGTCCCCTATAGCCCCATGCCCCCATGTCCCCATGTCCCCCTCCCTGTCCCCCATGTCCCCATGTCCCCCTCCCTGTCCCCCATGTCCCCATGTCCCCCATGTCCCCATGTCCCTGATGTCTCCATGTCCCCTTCCCTGTCCACCATAGCCCCGTGTCCCCATGTCCCCCTCCCTGTCCCCTATAGCCCCATGCCCCCATGTCCCCATGTCCCCCTCCCTGTCCCCCATGTCCCCATGTTCCCCATGTCCCTGATGTCTCCATGTCCCCTTCCCTGTCCCCCATAGCCCCATGTCCCCATGTCCCCCTCCCTGTCCCCCATGTCCCCATGTCCCCCATGTCCCCAGATTCCCCTCCCTGTCCCCCCATGTCCCCACGTCCTCCTCCCTGTCCCCCATAGCCCCATGTCCCTGTCCCCCACGTCCCCATCCCCCCAACACCCTATGTCCCCAACCCTATCCCCCCTGCCACCCATGTCCCCATCCCCATGTCCCCATGCCACCCATGTCCCCCTCCCCGTCCCCATGGGGTCCGCACCGGTGACCCCGGCGAGCAGGGCCAGCAGCAGCGGGGCCATGGCTGCCTGTCCCCGAGCCCCGGGAGACCTTTATGTCCCCGCAGGGTGGGGTAGCACCCAGGGTGACAGCAGGAAGGGGCCCCCACAAAACCACGGTGGCCGCAGCGGGGGCGGGGGGCCCAGGCATCCGGGAAGGTGACCCCGGCCACATCTGCTGGGGGGGACAGGGGGGAGAGGGGGGGCTGGGGGGGACAGCGGGGGTTGGGGGATGGGGGAGTCCTGGGGGACATTGGGGGGACATTGGGGGGGACAAGAGGAGATCATGTGGACCTGGGGACATTGGGGGGACATTGGGGGGACAAGAGGAGACCATGGGGACCTGGGGGACATTGGGGGGACATTGGGGGGGACAAGAGGAGATCATGGAGACCTGGGGACATTGGGGGGACATTGGGGGGGACAAGAGGAGATCATGGGGACCTGGGGACATTGGGGGGACATTGGGGGGGACAAGAGGAGATCATGGGGACCTGCGGACATTGGGGGACACTGGGGGGACAAGAGGAGACCATGGGGACCTGGGGGACATTGGGGGGACATTGGGGGGACAAGAGGAGATCATGGAGACCTGGGGACATTGGGGGGACATTGGGGGGACAAGAGGAGACCATGGGGACGTGGGGGACATTGGGGGGACATTGGGGGGGACAAGAGGAGATCATGGAGACCTGGGGACATTGGGGGACACTGGGGGGGACAAGAGGAGATCATGGGGACCTGGGGGACATTGGGGGGACATTGGGGGGGACAAGAGGAGATCATGGGGACCTGCGGACATTGGGGGACACTGGGGGGGACAAGAGGAGACCATGGGGACGTGGGGGACATTGGGGGGACATTGGGGGGGACAAGAGGAGATCATGGGGACCTGGGGACATTGGGGGGACATTGGGGGGACAAGAGGAGACCATGGGGACCTGGGGACATTGGGGGGACATTGGGGGGGACAAGAGGAGATCATGGGGACCTGGGGGACATTGGGGGGACATTGGGGGGGACAAGAGGAGACCATGGGGACCTGGGGGACATTGGGGGGACATTGGGGGGGACAAGAGGAGATCATGGGGACCTGGGGGGACATTGGGGGGACATTGGGGGGGACAAGAGGAGATCATGGGGACCTGCGGACATTGGGGGACACTGGGGGGACAAGAGGAGACCATGGGGACGTGGGGGACATTGGGGGGACATTGGGGGGGACAAGAGGAGATCATGGGGACCTGGGGACATTGGGGGGACATTGGGGGGACAAGAGGAGACCATGGGGACCTGGGGGGACATTGGGGGGACATTGGGGGGGACAAGAGGAGATCATGGGGACCTGGGGGACATCGGGGGGACCTTGAGGGGGACGAGAGGAGATCATGGGGACCTGGGGGACATCGGGGGGACATTGGGGAGACATTGGGGGGGACAAGAGGAGACCATGGGGACGTGGGGGACATTGGGGGGACATTGGGGGGGACAAGAGGAGATCATGGGGACCTGGGGACATTGGGGGGACATTGGGGGGACAAGAGGAGACCATGGGGACCTGGGGGACATCGGGGGGACATTGGGGGACATTGGGGGGGACAAGAGGAGACCATGGGGACCTAGGGGGACATTGGGGGGGACGAGAGGAGACCATGGGGACCTGGGGGGACATTGGGGGGGACAAGAGGGGACCTGGGGTGCTGGGGAATGTAAGGGTGGCCGTGGGGGGGGAGCAGGGGAGCTCGCGGGGGGACAAGGGGGGGCAGTGCCACCTTCCTGTTCCCGGCAGGTCCCGGGGCCACCGCAAAGCCCAAAGCCACGGGGGGGGGGGACACGGGGGGGCCCTGTCCCTGCCCCCCCCTTCCTGTCCCCATCCCCCCCCGTGAAACCACAAACCTCCGTCACGCGGGGGGGGACGGGGGGACGGGGGGGCAGGGCAGAGCCGGCAGAGCCCCCAGTGCCCCCAGTACCCCCGCCCTCGTTGCTCCCCGGTGCCCCCAGTGTCCCCATTACCCCCCAGTACCTCCCAGTACCCCCCAGTACCCTCCATTACCCCCAGTATCCCCCAATACCCCAAGACGCCCACTCCCCCCCAATACACCCAGCACCCCAATTACCCGAACCACCAGTACTCCCAGTATCCCCCAGTGCCCCCCAATGCTCCCCGTTACCCCCAGTGCCCCCACTACCTCCAAGTACCCTCCATTACCTCCATTACCCCCAATATTCACCAGTGCTCCCAATATCCCCTCAGTACCCCCAGTATCCCCTAGTGCCCCCCATTACCCCCAGTGCCCCCTGGTATCCCCCAGTACCCCCAGTAACCCCCAGCACCCCTACTACTCTCAGTTTCCCCAGTACCCCCATTACCCCCAGTATCCCCCGGTGTTCCCAGTACCCCCAGTACCCCTGTTCCCCAGTTTCCCCAGTATGCCCCATTACCCCATTACCCCCATTACCCCCAGTTTCCCCAGTACCCCCCATTACTCCCAGTACCTCCAATGCTCCCAGTACCTCCATTAAACCCAGCATCCCCAGTTTCCCCATTATCCCCCATTACTCCCAGTACCCCCAAGTATCTGCCAATAGCCCCCGTTACCCCCATTATCCCCAGTGCTCCCAGTACCCCCCTTAACTCCAGTACCCCCAGTTTCCCCAGTATCCCCCAGCACCCCCTGTTACCGCCCAACACTCTCAGTATCCCCAGTGCTCCCAGTATCCCCCCAATACCCCCCTGTTACTCCCCATTGCCCCCAGTACTCCCCAGTACCCCCCAGTTCTCCCAGTATCCCCCCAGTACTCCTCAGTACCCCCCATTACTCCCAATATTCCCCCAGTACTCCCAGTAGGTACTGGGGGGATACTGGGAGCACTGGGGGTACTGGGGGTAATGGGGGGTACTGGGGGAGTTACTGGGGGTAATTGGGGGTACTGGGGGTAATTGGGGATACTGGGGGTAATGGGGGTATTGGGACCACCGGGGGTACTGGGGGTAATGGGGGGTACTGGGGGGATACTGGGGGTACTGGGAGTACTGGGGGAATATTGGGAGCGCTGGGGGATACTGGGGGTACTGGGGGGGATACTGGGAGTACTAGGGGGTAATGGGGGGTACTGGGAGGGATACTGGGAGCGCTGGGGGATACTGGGAGTAATGGGGGGTACTGGGGAGTACTGGGGGGATACTGGCAGAACTGGGGGATACTGGGGGTACTGGTGAGTACTGTTGAGAACCCCCCCATTACCCCCAGTATCCCCAATTACCCCAGTACCCCCAATTACCTCCAGTATCCCCCCAGTACCCCCAGTACCCCCAGTACCCCCAGTACCCCTCATTACCCCCAGTATCTCCCCAGTACCCCCAGTACCCCCCATTACCCCCAGTATCCCCTCAGTATCCCCCCAGTACCCAGCAGTGCCCCTCATTACCCCCAGTATCCCCCCAGTACCCCCCATTACCCCCAGTATCCCCCCAGTACCCCCAGTACCCCCCATTACCCCCAGTATCCCCCCAGTACCCCCCATTACCCCCAGTATCCCCCCTGTACCCCCAGCACCCTCATTACCCCCAATATCTCCCCAGTACTCCCAGTACCCCCCATTACCCCCAGTATCCCCCCAGTACCCCCAGTACCCCTCATTACCCCCAGTATCCCCCCAGTACCCCCCCATTACCCCCAGCATCCCCCCAGCACCCCCCATTACCCCCAGCATCCCCCCAGCACCCCCCGTACCCCTCATTACCCCCAGTATCCCCCCAGTACCCCCAGTATCCCCCATTACCCCCAGTATCCCCCCAGTACCCCCCATTACCCCCAGTATCCCCCCAGTATCCCCCCAGTATCCCCCTAGTACCCCCCATTCCTCCCCGGCGGCCTCCAGCCGCCAGGGGGCGCTCGCCCGCCCCGCCGTGCCAAGATGGCGGCGCCCGCGGCTGCCCGGGCGCTGCGGGTGAGGGACGGGACGGGGCGGGGGGGAGCGGGGCCACCGGGCCTGGGGGCCACCGGGCCTGGGGATACCGGGGCCACCGGGCCTGGGGGCCACCGGGCCTGGGGATACCGGGGCCACCGGGCATGGGGGACACCGGGCATGGGGGACACTGGGAATGGGGGACACTGGGAATGGGGGACACTGGGAATGGGGGCACTGGGGATTGGGGACACTGGTTATGGCGGGCATGGGGGACACTGGGTATGGAGGGCACCAGGGGCTCCAGGCCTGGGGGGGTCTGGGCTGGGGGGGGGATGTGGGCATGGGGGGGCTCTGGGGACTCCGGGTATGGGGACACCAGGGACACCGGGTATGGGGGACACTGGGAATGGGGGACACTGGGGATTGGGGACACCGGGCATGGGGGACACTGGGAACGGGGGACACTGGGGATTGGGGACACCGGGCATGGGGGACACTGGGAATGGGGGACACCGGGCATGGGGGGACACTGGGAACGGGGGACACTGGGCATGGGGGACACTGGGAATGGGGGACACTGGGCATGGGGGGACACTGGGAACGGGGGACACCGGGCATGGGGGACACTGGGAATGGGGGACACCGGGCATGGGGGGACACCGGGCATGGGGGACACTGGGCATGGGGGACACTGGGAATGGGGGACACTGGGAATGGGGGACACCGGGCATGGGGGGACACTGGGAACGGGGGACACCGGGTATGGGGGACACTGGGAATGGGGGCACTGGGGATTGGGGACACTGGTTATGGCGGGCATGGGGGACACTGGGTATGGAGGGCACCAGGGGCTCCAGGCCTGGGGGGGTCTGGGCTGGGGGGGGGATGTGGGCATGGGGGGGCTCTGGGGACACTGGGCAGGGGGACACCGGGTATAGGGGACCCCGGGTCTGGGGGACACAGGGGACAGCGGGTGTGGGGGACACCAGGGACACTGGGTACAGGGGACACTGATTATGGGGGCCATGGGGGACACTGGTGATGGGGGGCACCAGGCATGGGGGGTGTGGGCATGGGAGACACCAGGTGTGGGGGACACAGGGGACACTGGGTATAGGGGACACCGGGCATGGGGACAATGGGTATAGGGGACACCGGGCATGGGGGACACAGGATATAGGGGACACTGGTTATGGGGGCCATGGGGGACACTGGCGATGGGGGGCACCAGGGGCTCCAGGCCTGGGGGGTCGTGGGCTGTGGGGGGGTTCCAGGCATGGGGTACCCTGGGGACACTGGGTACAGGGGACACCGGGGACCGGGCAGGGCCAGCCCCACCCCGGCTGCTGTGGGGTGCCCACTGTCCCTCACCCCTGTCACCTCAGCAGGCAGTGCCCCGCATCCGCCCCCTCCCCATCCCCGATGCCACCCGGCACCTCCACACCACCCCCGCCTGCCTCAAGGTAAGCCCCGGGGGTGCCCCCTCCCCGCCTCTCCCGCGGGGTCCCCCCCACCTCTGACGCCACCGTCCCCGCAGACACGGGCGGCGCGGGTGCGCGTGGGCAAAGGGGACAAGCCGGTGTCCTACGAGAAGGCGCACGCCCCCCACTACATCGCCCACCGCAAGGGCTGGCTCTCCCTGCACACCGGTGGGTCACCCCACGCCCCCTCGGGGCCGGGGGGGCACCGTGCGGGGCACGGGGCGCTCGTGGGCATCGCGGGGATGGGGGGTGCAGGGATGGGGACATGTGGGGCACGAGGGCATCACGGGCGTGGGCTATAGGGTGTTGTGGGGACAGGGACGTGTGGGGCACCTGGGCATCGCAGGGATGGGGACACGTGGGGCACGAGGGCACCGTGGGGATGGGCCATGGGGCAGGGTGGGGACAGGGACATATGGGGCACATGGGCGTGGTGTGGGCAGGGACGTGGGGCACGTGGGCATCGCAGGGATGGGGCACACGGGGACAGGGCCATGTGGGGCACGAGGGCACCGTGGGGACGGGCCATGGGGCAGGGTGGGGACAGGGCCATATGGGGCACGAGGGCACCGTGGGGACGGGCCATGGGGCAGGGTGGGGACAGGGACGTGTGGGGCACAGGGGCATCGTGGGGATGGGGCACGTGGGAAGGATGGGGACAGGGACGCGTGGGGCGGGGGCAGGAATACGTGGGGCATCGCAGGACGGGGCACGCAGGGACAGGGCTGCCACGTGGGCGCTGTGGGGACGGGTCATAGGGCGTCGTGGGGACGGGGACACGCGGGGCGCACGGACGCCGTGGGGACAGGGCCGCGCGGGGCGGGCACACGGGCACGGCCGTGCTGGCGTCACCCAGGACGGCGGTGCCGGCGCCGACGACCCTCTCTGTGCCCGCAGGGAACCTGGCCGGGGAGGCGGGCGCGGCGGAGCGGGCGGTGGAGGACGCCTTCCTGCGCCGCTTCCTCTACGGCACCTTCCCCGGCGCGCTGGCGGACGAGGCGGTGCTGAAGCGTCGCGGCAACCTGCTGGTGATCTGTGCCGTGCTGGCGCGGGGCCTGGCGCCCGCCAAGCTCTACTTCTTGGTGGGCTACGCCGAGACCCTCCTCGCCCACTTCTACAAGTGCCCCGTGCGCCTGGAGCTGCAGACGGTGCCCGCCAAGGTGGTCTACAAGTACCTCTAGTGCCCGCCGGGGCCGCTCAGGGGGGGAATAAAGAGGGGGTTTGTGCCCACCCTGCCCCGCCTGTGGGTCTTGAGGGTTTTGGGGGGGGGGTGGGGACAGTGTGGGGTCGGGGGTGGAGATGGGGACAGCGCAGGGGACATGGGGACGGTGTGGGGGACATGGGGTCGGGGGTGGAGATGGGGACAGCGCAGGGGACATGGGGACGGTGTGGGGGATGTGGGGGACGTGGGGATGGGGATGGAGATGGGGACGGTGTGGGGGACATGGGGATGGGGATGGACATGGGGACAGCACAGGGGACATGGGGACGGTGTGGGGGACATGGGGACAGCGCAGGGGACATGGGGACGGTGTAGGGGACATGGGGATGGGGATGGACATGGGGACAGCGCAGGGGACATGGGGACGGTGTGGGGGACATGGGGATGGGGATGGACATGGGGACAGCGCAGGGGACATGGGGACGGTGTGGGGGACATGGGTCTGGGATGGACATGGGGACAGCGCAGGGGACATGGGGACGGTGTGGGGGACATGGGGACGGGGATGGAGATGGGGACAGCGCAGGGGACATGGGGACAGTGTGGGGGACATGGGGACAGCGCAGGGGACATGGGGACGGTGTGGGGGACATGGGGACGGGGATGGACGTGGGGACAGCGCAGGGGACATGGGGACGGTGTGGGGGACGTGGGGACGGGGATGGACATGGGGACAGCGCAGGGGACATGGGGACGGTGTGGGGGACATGGGGATGGGGATGGAGATGGGGACAGCGCAGGGGACATGGGGACGGTGTGGGGGACGTGGGGACGGGGATGGACATGGGGACAGCGCAGGGGACATGGGGACGGTGTGGGGGACATGGGGATGGGATGGACATGGGGACAGCACAGGGGACATGGGGACGGTGTGGGGGACATGGGGACGGGGATGGACGTGGGGACAGCGCAGGGGACATGGGGACGGTGTGGGGGACATGGGGACGGGGATGGAGATGGGGAGAGCACAGGGGACATGGGGACGGTGTGGGGGACATGGGGATGGCAATGGACGTGGGGACAGCGCAGGGGACATGGGGACGGTGTGGGGGACGTGGGGATGGGGATGGAGATGGGGACAGCACAGGGGACATGGGGACGGTGTGGGGGACATGGGGATGAGGATGGACATGGGGACAGCGCAGGGGACATGGGGACGGTGTGGGGGACGTGGGGATGGGGATGGACATGGGGACAGCGCAGGGGACATGAGGACGGTGTGGGGGACGTGGGGACGGGGATGGACATGGGGAGAGCACAGGGGACATGGGGACGGTGTGGGGGACATGGGTCTGGGATGGACATGGGGACAGCACAGGGGACATGGGGACAGCGCAGGGGACATGGGGACGGTGTGGGGGCCATGGGGGCAGCACAAGGGGCATGGGGACAGAGATGGGGACACTGTGAGGACATGGGGACGGGGATGGGTGTGGGGACAGCACAGAGGGGACACAACAGCGTGAGGGACATGGGGACAGCGCAGGGGACATGGGGATGGCATGGGGGACACGGGGATGGGGATGGACATGGGGACAGCGCAGGGGACATGGGGACGGTGTGGGGGACATGGGGATGGGGATGGACATGGGGACAGCACAGGGGACATGGGGACGGTGTGGGGGACATGGGGGTGGGGGTGGACATGGGGAGAGCACAGGGGACATGGGGACGGTGTGGGGGACGTGGGGGTGGGGATGGAGATGGGGACAGCACAGGGGACATGGGGACAGGGATGGTGATGCCCCTGTGCCCCGAATGGCCCCATCCCTGTGGTGCCCAAGTGCCCCACAGGGCTCTGTCCCCACCGTCCCCTTGTGCCCCACATGTCCCCATCCCCGAGGTGCCCACGTGCTCCCCCCCTCCTGTCCCCGTGTCCCCTGTCCCCGCACAGACCCCCATGACACTTCAAAGCCAAGCTGCAGTTTCTATATAACCTGCCCCTGCTCTCCTGCCCGTCCCAGTTAAACCCAGTCCTAAATCTGAGAAAACCAGTTTAAATACCACGGTGCTAGAAAAAAAAGTGGTGTCGGGGAGGGGGTGCACCTACGGCGATGGCTTGTGGCGGCGGGGGGGGGGGTGGCCACCGTCACCTGCAGCACCCCGCTGCCGCAGCGGGGGGGCTCGTGCGGGGCCCGTCCTCCCGCCAGCGGGGGTGGTTTTTAGTAGGTCTGGAAAAAAATCCTCTTGGGTGCTGGGGGTGCAGAGCAGTTGGGCTCGACCCCCCCCCCCCAAAGACGGACGCTGGTGCAGCACAGGGTGACAAAGGGCTGAGAGCCGGGGCTGTCACCGGCAGCACGGGGGTGGGGGGGTGGGGGGTCACTGCGTGTTGGTGTTTGGCTCTGTCCGGGGGCGGGGGGGGGTAAAACAGCCTCGGGAAGAGGCGAAGGACACGGAGCGAAGCGAACCGGATGCAAGAAGCTGTTTTGCGGTGACGGTGACGACGCGGCGGCTGCGGGAACGGAGATGTTCGGAACTTGAGCGGGGTGGGGGGCGGGGAGGGGGGGGGGCTGGAACCACACAACCCCCCCTCCGCCCTCACATTTCTACCCACGCAGGCAAACCGGAGCTGCTGGGGTTGGAGGGGTCTCCCCCCCCCGGGAGCTGCCCAGCCCCCACGGTGGGCGAGGGGACGCCGCCAGCCCCTTGGCTCGTGGTTAAGGCAGGCTGCTTTTTGGGGGGGGGGGCGGCGGGGGGGGGGGGAAATACAGCAGCAGCCAAAAGATTCCCAACTCCCCTCGGGTTTCCAGCAGCTTTTCCCCTCGGGAGTGGGAAACACGGGAGCAGGGGACACGAGGTGAGGGGGACGCAAGGCCTCTGCGATGGCCAACGGCTCCGGGGCGAAGCCCAGCCTGGCCGCGGGCTCGGTGCCCGGCCGGTGGCACCAGCAGCACAAGTCCAGGAATAAAGCCAGGCCCAGCAAAGCTCAAAGCTAAGCTAAGCTCAAAGCTAAGACTTTGTTCCCTGCCTTTGAGCCCAAGGGACTGCACAGCCCTGGTTTTAACGCTCCCTCCTACGCTAGCGTGGAGCCTAAAGCCAGGCTTAAGCAGCCGCTCAGGGCTTTCTGCAAAGTTAAATGCGTCGTGTCGGTGCCTCGGGAGCACCGGCTCCGTCGGTGCCCGCACCCGCCCGTAGCCGGACCTCGGCACCGGCAGAGCCGCCGCCGCTCTCCGAAGCCCGGTACCAGTTAAGCTTCGCTTTATTGGCAGCTCTGGCTTAAGAGAGCCCTGGAGAAGAGCCCGCGAAGCCAAATGCCCGGGGGCTGCCGCCCAGAGCAGGCGGAGAAGCCGCAAACTGGAGCGAGAGCGAGAGAAAAGGGGGAGAAGAAAAGGTTGAAAAAGCACCCCGAGGCACCCCAAGTTTCACAGTGAACCACAGCCCCCCCCCCCCCCAAAAGACTCTCCCCCCAGCATGGAAGCAGCAGTCCCCCCCCCCCCCCCCAAAAGACTCTCCCCCCAGCAGCAGCCCCCACCAGAAGCCTGGAGCGACACCTGCGTGAGCTGCAGAGCTTTGGGGGGGCCCAGGGCCACCCCCTGCCCCCCCCCCCCCACTTCCCAGCAGTTCTTCTACGTGCTGCCTTGGTCCTCCCTGCCTGGGCCTGGGGGGGGGGGTCCCCAGCAAGAGCAGCCCCCCCACACACTGGGAGGCCAGTTCCCAGGAGCAAGGGGGCTGCCGGGGGTCCCCAGGGCTAAGGGGGTCCCCAGGGCTAAGGGGGTCCCACTAACAAGGCCCCCCCTTGTTTCTACCACACACAGGGCCCCCAGTCATAAGGGCCCCCCCCCCAGACCCCCAGCCAGGGGAGCCCCTGAAACCCAAAGGGCCCCCCCCCCCCGACCCCCACCCAAGGGGGCCCCCTCCTCAGAAGGGGGCCTTCCTCTGAGGGGTGGGTCCCAGCTCCCCGCCCCCCCACCCCACAGCTCAGGTAAAAATTGCACCCCACCCCTCCCCCCCATACAAAAGCCCAGCCCTGGGGGGGGAGGGGGGGGGGCATGAGGACAGGGGCCCCTGTACTGCAGCCCCCCCACTTTGGGGAGAACTGGGAGGCTCCAGCTCAGACCCCCCCCCAAAGGGCCCAGGGGACCCCAACCCACACAGCTGAGCCTGGCACCCAGCATGGGGGGGGGGGGCTACACCCTGGGAACCCCCCCAGATAAGAGGGGGCTCACACCCAGGGCAGCCCCTGCCCAGGCAGCCACAGCCCAGGGTTCAAGGGGGGGCTTCAGCCAGGAGCCAGGGCTGGGGGGGCACCCAGGGGGCTTCAGGGGGGGCCCTGAGGTCCAACCACGCCTGGGGGGGAAGCCCCCCAGCCCCAAAAGAGAAACACGGGCCTGCTGTGGGCTGGGGGGGCCATCCAGGACCCCCCACCCCTGGGAGGGAGCCAGGAACCCCCTGGGGAGCAGTGGAGCTGAGGGGGGGCCCATCCAGGACTCCCCCACCCCTGGGAGGGAGCCAGGCCCAGCCCCATCCCCAGGGCATCGCCCCCACCCCAGGGCTCGGGGACACCCCCTGCTCACAGCAGGGTGGGGACACAGCACCCCCAAACCCGCCTGGGGGGGGGGGTGAGGGCACCCAGTGATGCTCTGTGCCCCCCCCCCAGCAGCCCTCCCAGGCACCACCCACAGAGCCCCTGCAAGCAGCAGCAGGCTCCCAGTCGGCACCCAGTCACTCCCAGTAGGCACCAAGCCACTCCCAGTAAGCAGCTAGGAGCTCCCAGTAGCCCCCACAGGGGGTTAAGAAGCCCCGGGAGCCGGCCCTGCCCAGGCCCCCGATGGGGCACAGCTGTGCTGGGGAGGGGGGGGCAGCCCCCCAGCACCTGGGGGTCGTTGCTTCGTTAGCACAGCCGGTCCCGTTAGCACCAGCACCCAGGCACCCTTCCCGGGGAGGGGGGGGGTTCGCTCTATGTCCCCCGCCATCCGTCCCCACATTTGGCCCATCGCCAAGCCGGGAACGCCGTGTCCCAGTGCTGGGGACCCCCAGCAGGACCGGGACCCCCCCATCTCCCCCGGGGCACGGCGGGGCTGGAGGGGGGGGGGCCCTTCCCCAGGAGCAGCCCCCCAGCACCGTGCGGGATGGGGTGGCAGGGGCTCGGCTGCCAGCGGGCGGGATGGGGGGGACGCGGGATGGGGGGGACGCGGGATGGGGGGACCAGCACCCAAAACCAGAGCATGACCTGCCCAGGGACCCTCAGCCGTGGGGCAAACCCCCCCCCCCTGCAGGGAGGCCAAGGGGGGCCCCGGACCCTTCCCAGCGGCGAAGCTCTGCCCCATCGGGTGCAGAAAAGGGGGCTCGGGCAGGGGGGACGGGGAAGGGTGGGATGGAGGCGGCCGCCCCCTCAAATAAAAGCGATGCCAACGAGGTGCCCGCGCCGCCGGCTCTGCCTGCCCGGGGCAGGGGGGGGGGTCCGGATCCCCCCTCCGCCACCATCTCCCCAGCGGGCGACGTCCCTGGGTGCCTCCCGAGTCAGCGGCCGGCACGCGCTTCTCTTTCGTAATGAAATAATTTATTTTCTAACAGTCGAACAATACAGAAGTATCCATGTACACAGCAAAGGTCTTCTAAAACACGGAGTTTCTAAAAACGCCTGTGCTCACTGTAATAAAAAGCACCATCGGTTGGGCTTGACACAGGATTCAAAATGACGACGTGGTATTTACAGCAGGAACCCAACGGCTGGAAACAGAATTCGCGTTCTGCCGCTCCCCGGCTCTCGACTGCTCAAAATAAAGCCGGCGCCGGAGCGGGTTCGCTTCTCGGGAAGTAAAAAGAAAGGGAAAAAAAAAAATAAAAAAAAAAGGAAAAGCGCAAATAAAACGTCTCGGAAAAAAAAAAAACAAACCCAACGCCCGGACGGTTCTGGCTGGGACGTTTCGGACGGCTCGCGTGCCGCTACAACGGATAAATGGAAAAGGATGAAACGAACCTCGCGGTTTTCGGCTGGCGCCGCGGCAAGAGCGAGGATGCGACGCTTCCCGGGGAAGCGAGCGCGGAGCTCGGCTCCAGCACCTTTCCCCCCCGGCGCGGTGCCGCGTCCAGACCCGAAACCTGCTACAAAGAAAGGCGGGCGATGCCCGGACCTGTTGCTACGCAATGAGGGGGGACGACAATTTGGGGAGCAAAGCTCCGGGGCGGCGATCGGCTCCAGAGGGTTTTGGATAGAGCCCCGTTCCCGGCAGCTTTCCCCTTCTCCGCCTGGATGCGGGTCCTGTCTCTCCCCAGCCGGGACGGTGGCTCCGGATCTGCCTTCTGCAAGGAAAAAGAAAAAAAAACAAAACCACCCAACGCCCCCCCCCCCCCCCAAAAAAAAAAAGCGCGTTTTGGACTCACGCCCGTCTGTGCAACGATCCCTCGTAAACGCGGGGTGCGCGAGCGGCTCCTCGCACCCCCCCTTTTTTTTTTTTTTTCTTTTTTTTTTTTTTTTAAATTTTAAATCACAATCTACAAAAATGTCCTTCCTGCAGCTTATTTCTTAGGAATGCTGGTGGATCAGTGAATTCCAGGAAAAGGCTGGCACAGCCGCCGGGCGCCTCGGCCGACGAAAAGCAGGGGGGGACCCGGAGAGACCGAAAGTCACTGGAAACGGTCCCGGCCGTTCGCTGGGAATCAACCGCCGGATTTCCAGCCTCGTTCCAGGTTAGTGCATCGTTTCGGAAGGTTCCCGTTTCTCTTCGCCCTCAGGCTGGAGAGGAGCTCATCCCAACAGTGCAAAGGTCCGAGAATTCTTAGTTTGGAACAGAAAGAAAAAGAGGTGGGGGGGGGGGGAGGAGGAGAAGCAACCCCCACGCGGCGTTTCGCCAACAGAAGTAACTCAAAAAGGCAGAACACCGAAAAAAACCCCAAGAATTTACGTCGAGTCGAAACCGTAAGACTCGGTCTATCTAAACGACAACCAAAAATCAACCGTTTTCTGCCTCCCCTTGAACCCCGACGGTGCTTTCCCCCCCGACGCCTGACGTCACCCCGCCTTGCTCAAAGGTGGCAAAATCCGCGGCTCCGTTGGGATTCCCGAGGCGGTTTCCGGAAGAGGGCGAGGGAGGGCTCTCGGCAAACGTCCACCGGAGCCACTGGGCCTCGAAGTGCTGATATTCCACTTTTTTCTCTGTGCTTTTCATCTTTTTTTGCCTTTTTTTTTTCTCTTTTTGAAAGCGCAGGGGTTTTGAGCTCGCGCGCCGAAGGCCGGCTGCCGGGACTCGGGCTAAGGGCACCCGAGCCGCGGGTCCGTGCAAATCTACCGGACGTTGGAAAATTCCGGCTGCTTTAAAAAAAAAATAAAAATCCCTCACGGTTTTGATTTTCTCTCTTTTAAGACGTAGCTCGCGCAAAAAGAGCTGAGACTTCGGAGATTTTTGCAATCCGCTAGCCCCGTCTTCCCATCCTCTTGCTTCTCGAAGACTTGAAATCATCCAAAAATAGCTTAAGGATATTAAAAAAAAACCCAAAAAGAAAAAAACCAAATCGAGTTAAATATTCTTCATACGCTCGCACTTTGTGGAGCGTCTCGGTGGCTTTTGGAAACTGCGTTTGAAGGGATTCGTACAGAGCGCGGGCGCGGGGGGACGCCGAGTTTTGTCACCCACCGCTAAGAAAAGCCCTCGGAGAGCGAAGCGGCTCCTCGCCGACGGGGACGGGGCTTTGCCGAGGGGGGTGGAAAAGACCTTCGACCGGCTCAAGGGGAAAAGAAACGTCTCCGTTAGCAGACCTCTACGTATCAAAGTTTCCAGAACATCTATAAAAGCAGAAAGTCGTACGAATGTTATCTCCAGTACATAGAAAAAGGAATAAATACTATTTATAGCTCGCGGGTTTTCTGTACATTTCCGTGTGCTCTCAGGTCGGGACCCCCCCCGCCGTCGGGGCGGTGGGAAGGGCTCTGGCCCTTTCTTGGCGTCTTCGGGTTTGTCTCCCTAAGGCGGCGACCGAAATCCTTCGCGAGCCCATTTTGAGTGCCCGAAAAGATCCCCGCCGGCTGGAGAAGGGCTTCGGACGCGCCGGCGGAGATCCGTGGGGTCCCCTCGGGCGCCAGCGGCCGGAGGCTGCCCCCGTTCCCCCTCACCGTCGGGTTATTGCTAAACTGTCGCGCGATGGATTCGAAAGGGGCCGGGCATCGCTTCCGTAAAACAAATGAGGCATCATCTTTGTTGTTTTTGTGCTAAAGGGATGGAGATAATCTTTGTTCATCTCTCCGAGGTAGAAAAAAATTTGTCCCAGAGACCAAGAAGCGTGGAAAAAAAACTCCAGGAGCCCTCGCCTAGAACAGCGATGTGCAGCCGCGACGCAGGAGGCGGGACGTCGCGCGGGACGGGGACCGTTTGGTTTTAGGTAGGACAGAAAACTTCCCAGACCGAAGGCGTCCGACCCGAGGCTCTGCGAGAGGGGGGGGGGGGACGACGACCGCCGAGCCCCGCAGTCCCCCCTCCCCCGGAGCAGCGTTCCCCACGCGAGTACGGCTGCGGCTCCGGGAAGAGGGCAGGGCTGGGGTGTACACGGCTGCTCCCCTGAATATTTAGAGTCGGCGGAGACGAGCCCTCCGACTAACGCGCCGGCGGCGGACGGTGCAAGCCCTGTGCCCCCGTCCAAGAGGGGACGTAGCCGAAACGCTCCGCGTGCCGACTGCTGCCTTGCCTCCGCTCTCTCCCGGATCTAAACTACCCAAAAGTCCAGCTCGGCCTTCGGATCGTTGCCCAAAAACTCTAATTCTGGGCCCTGCCGCCGATTATGTGATGTTGCCGGGCAAATGCGGAGTAGATCCGGAATAGCGGGCAGTGACAGCAAGCCAAAAAACTCAGCGGAGGGCTTTTGAGGTTGCTGTTACTGCTGCGATATTCTCGGGCACGTCAAAACGCGGCTGGAACGTTCGGTTTGGCGGAGAGGAGTTTCGGATGGGAAGAGAAACCAGCGAACGCGAGCGGAGGGGCGCTCCGGGGAGCAGCCGGCCCCGCCGGCCCCGCGCGGTGTTTTGGGACTTGGGCGAAGCTCGATTTCCTTTCGGTCGGCGGTACGTTAAGGATTTTGACGTGCAAGAGAACGGCGGGACGGTCCAGTGTGCTACCTAACGAGATCCAAAAGGGAAAGAGGGACGGGTGAAACGGCTACGGGAGTTGCTTCTTATAGACCGAGAGAAGGCTTGCGATTGCTCTGCGACTTCAGCCTCTTCACGCCGGAGCTGGAATAGCCCTCGTCGCTACAGACGCTCTGCAGGCTCCCTCTTTCGTCCGAGTCGCTCGGGCTGCTGCTGCTCCAGTCGAGGTCCGCAGGAAGGTCGTCCGTGCTCTCCACGTCCACGTCTATCTCTTCTGCAAGAGAAACCGTCAGCGTTACAACGCGGCCGGCCAGATCTCTCGTCAACGAGAGAGCGGGGGTCTCACCTCTATCCGAGTCCGAGCGCTCCGAAGAAACGGTGGATCCGATACTGTCCATCCTTATCCTCTCTATCCCCAGCTTCTCCAGCTGCCTTTTCAGGTGCCGCTGCTCCCGCTGCAGCTGGTCTATTTGGTGTACGGCTTTCCTGTCGTAGTCTTCAAGCTTCTGCGGAGGATGAAAAAGGCGGCACCCTGAGCTCCCCCAGCCTCCGGCCGCGCGTGAAACATCGCTGTCGCTACCTGAGCCACCTCAACGTGGCCGCCGTCAACTGCCGAGGGGTTCCCCGGCTCCGGCTCAGGACGTCGAGCACGTGCGGATGCGATTTGCATCCTGCCGCAAGCCGACAGACTTGGGCGCAGCGATGGAGAGGTCCGGACCTGCCCCGAGGCCGCCGGAGAAAATACGTAAAGGACGCTTTCCCCTCCAGACAGTTTATACGCGCAGCTACGCTGGAGCCGGCCCCATCCTATTTATATCTTTTCAGAGTTTTTGATAACCAGGGAGTCGAGCGCAGGCCGATGCCAGCGCTCCCCCGCTTATCTCTCAGCTCGTGGAGCTCTAAATACGCCCAGCGAGGAGAGCCCTGGCGAGTCAAAGCCTAAAGGACAGAGAGCGAAGTACGAAATACTCTAGAAAAGAAAGGAAAAAAGCAGCTGTCCTCTAATCCTGCGGCCAATCTCATCCCGAAGGCTCCCGGGCGTCGCTGCGGCGTAGGCGGCGTGTAAAGCCGCGTGGCCGCCCTCTACGAGCCCGTCGATAAGGAGAATCGCAGGGATTCGCCGTGCCAACTGCGAGAAGGGCGATGCTGAGCCGCAACAGCATCAACCCCCGGCATTATTTCCAAAGCAACGTCCTGATCTGGCCGTTACCTTCGTCCCGCTGGAGGATCCGGATATCCCGAAACCCCCCGCGGCCCCGTCCGGCAGTGCTGCTCTCAAAACCGAGCTCAGCACCCACCCGACGGGGACGGAGCCCGATTTATTACGTCTCCCAGCGAACGGACGCGCGCTCACCTTGATGTGCAATTTAGCTTTCGTTAGTAAACTGAGGGTGGTGTGTCTGCTGGCTTCGGGTCCGAGCGGTACCAGCCCTTTCAGCTTCTCCAAACACAACCGCAGATGGGCACGCCTGTAAGAAAGATCACACGACGCGCTTGAGCGTTCAGGTACCCGCTTCCCCAACGGCGTTTCACCCCTCCGAGTGTGAATCGGGGTGGTTGGGAGCTAAACCGAACCAGACGCCTTCCCACCCTCCGGCGGTTTCCATACGCTGGGCAAAAACTCTCCGAAAAACCCGATTCCGGCTTTGGCCGACCCCACCGGCAAAACCCTGGCGGGACGCTGGCTGGCGAGGAGCTGCCAAAGCCCTCGACTTTTTGGCCGAGGGTATCCGCTTTTGGCCTTTCTCCTCCCAAAAAGCTCCACTACAGGGACGCTGTTTGGTCACCACCTCGCACCACCGACAGCTAAAGCCATCCGGGTCGACGCCACGCAGCTGTAAACCCGGCGCGTCCCTCGGGAGCGCTTCCTTTCCCTATTTTTTAGTAGGAACGGGCCGGGTTTTTTCAGATCCATCACCTCGGCACACGCAGCTCCGGTTAAAACAAAACCTGGTGAAAGCCAAACCCGAGCAGCACCACGCTCCTCGGCCGCCCCGGCGCAGGAGCCTGCCGGGAATCCCTCCCTCCCCGCGTAACACCCGGATTTCGTCGGCGTTAATACGTAGGTTAACGCTTTACCGCTGGCATAGCACCGCCGAGGGAGACTCTGGCTCCTCGAGGGAGTCCCCTTATCCGTCGATAACCGAGATGCTGCCAGCATGGGCCGGTTTCCCTCGCGTTCGGCACTCCAACCCCAAGATTTAGGTGACATTTTTGGGCAGCGGTTGCAACACCCGCCTTTGAAATACCCGATCGACACGGGCAGCTGCAAATTGGGATTTTGCAAGTACCTGCCTATCTTGTTTTGGGCACGCTGGGAGTAAACAGGTATTTGCCTACGTTCTGAATTACAATGCAAACAAAACACGTGGTCTTTACCGTTCGGGTAAATCCCAAACACCGACAGGCTCAAAGATGAACCTTTGTAAAGATGATTTTCCTGAGCAGGGGGAGGAAGAGCTGCCCGGAGCGGTGCAGACCTGTCCGACCGTGCCGTGCCGGCTTACAAGTGATTTACCTACGAGATTTACGGATAAGGAGTTAGCCCAGCCGCGCTCCACGAGGGCTGCGGCAGCAAAATCGAAAATCCTCGGCTACCTCTAATTAAAAAAAAAAAAAAAAAAAAAAAAGCCTTGTCACGCTGGCCGATCGCACCAGAAAAAACAACGAATGGAAAAAACCCGCCCGGCCTGCCGAGCAGAAGTTACGCAGCGGGGGGAAGGCAGCAGCAACCCGCCCCGCTCGGCCAGCGCCGAGCAAGTTTCTGGATTACACAACGCCAACGCCGGCGTCAAAACTGGGGTTTCCGCTTCGAAGTGAGAGGCGCAGCGTATATAAAAACACGTTTCTGCCACCCTTCACTCAGCTGAAACCGCTGCCACGCTTAAAAAAAAAAAAAAACCCCAGAAATGCCACTGGCTCATAATACTAAAAGAAAAAAATAAAACCCTGAAAGGATTTATTTCCCCAGCAAAGGACCTTCCAAGCCCATCGGCTCGTTTCACGGCGCTTGTCCTTACGCTCCGTGAGATCTCCATCGCCCTCCCGCCCCGTAGCAAACCAAGCTGCTTCCTCGTGCCGGCGGGGGGAAGCCGGAAAACTTTGGTCTCCCCTAGATTCGGCGGCTCAGGACGGGATTAAGGTGTCTCTAACGAGGAGCGAAGGGAAGAAGGGGTGCGTAACCCCTGTCCAGAGAGAAACTCATTTCTCCAGCCTGTTCGAAGGGGCGGAAAAGACGGAGCATTTACTGCACTCGCTTGTGCAACGTTACCAACAGGATTTCGACACGGCTCTGGTCTGAACAAGGCGAGAGGGACGCAAGGTGAGCCTGAAGTAATCAAATGCTCATTTTCTCGGTCTTTTCAAATGAGGAATAAACAAATGCTGGCCTTTTCTAGCCCACGTCACTTGGGATAAGGGCAGTTCTGCCTCTTAAGATACAAATCGATCGAGTTGACGCCAGTCCGGCGCCGGCAGCGGGACACGGTGAGATGCGAGCCGCGTCCCAGCCGAGAAAAAGAGCAGCCTGTCGAGGAGGCGAAGCCGTCTTTCAGCTGGGCGACAAAGACCGCGCCGGTCTGTCGCAAATAATCGGAGTTACTTGTGCGCACAGCTCCGGCCGTGCACCTACACCCCGACCGCGGGCGAGCAGAGGATAACGACCGTCCCGCCGGCACGGGATTGCCCCCGGGAATCGGGAGAGGGCTGGAAACCCTTCTCCCCAGCAAGCTCAGAAGGGTGAACTGGGAGCTGGCAGAGGAGATAATTATCGTTCCCACCTTATTGCACAGTGGCCAAGGACAGGGAATGGCTTCAAGTCCGAGCGCTCACCTCGGGCAACATCAGGAACCTCCTCGGCAGCCGCTTTATCCAGTCGCCCCGTCCCTTCTCTCCCGCTCCCCACCTCAACGCCGCCTCGGCTCCCCGACCCCCTGGAAAAGCCGCGATTCACCCAAACCCGGCTCCTAACAAGGCTCCGACACTCACCGGTTCTTTTCCATCTCGTTGTGCGTTGACCTGAAAAAGAAAGAACAAGTTATTAACTCCTGCGTCTGACTAGGTTAGGGTTAACAATTAGGGTTAACACGAGGGCCTTAGTAAACGCTCGCCGGAAAAGTTGCAAAGCTCGGGGGCTCTCGGAGCCGCTCGGTACCCTGAGGACGGCGAAAACGGTGGAAGGGACACAGACAGCCCGGCGCAACGGAGAAATTGCCAGGTAAATGGCAATAAAAGGGCCAGTAAAACCGTAAGATGGGATTTTAACGCGGAGAGGCTCAGTTTTAGAGCTAGGACTAGGATTAAGCAGCCGTATCAGCGCCGTGACGCAAGAGAGGGTACGCCATCCAAAAGCGAACGCTCTCTGGGCTCGCGGTGGAGAAGGGGAAGCGCCAACCCCGAGATCCACCGCACGCTCGGGGCAGAAGGGCTGATCTCTGGGCAGGGAAATTGCTCCATCGCAAGACAAACCCGCAACCGAGCCTCTATCGGGAAGAAAGCGGGTTTTCGGAGGTGCCCTGCAGCGCTTTTTTTTTTTCGAAGCAGCTTTTTAAAGGCTTCTTGCACAAGAAGGGCAGAGAAAGCAAGAGGAGTATCTGCAATTCTTGGCACGTAAAGCGAAGGGCCGGGGGCTGACGGCTCCGGGGCAGCTCCGGTGCTCGGTGCCGGCTTCGGGGAAAGCACGCCGTCTTAAGGCTCGTCCGAGCGGTCGTGTCTCGCGCCAGGAGCCCCAAACCGGCTCAGAACATGAGAGCCATACAAGATGGTGGCCGGGAGCCCCCAAAGACTTGATGGCCTCCGACTTCCGTGCCCATCTCCGCTGCCCAGCCAGCCGTCTCTCTGCAAAACTGGGGCGAGGCGCCAGGAAGACGACGTGTAAAGAAAAAGATTCCCCGCGGCCAACAAGGGGTTAACACCTCCTAAAGGGAGACGCCAAACGCGATGTTGAAACCCAGGCGGGCGTTAACGTCCATTTACACGTTCCCCTGAAGCTCCTAATTTCGACGAAGCTAAGAAAAGGCAGAAAACGCAAGCTGCTGCTTATTTTCTCTCCGTCGAAACCCGGGACAGCTACACGAGGCCACGTTGCGCGTGACACCAGGACCGACGCTTAGGGAAGAGCCGCTTCCCTGCCCGGGCTCTCCTTTCTCCTTCACAAAAAGCATTGTTATGCGCCTGAAAACTTAAAAGATGTAAAAAACCCACAGGCTGTTCGGTTAAGGACGCCTACGTGGAAGCCCCCGTCGGCTCTGGGAGCGCTGGCTTCCCCCAGGCCCTGACGCCGAAGGAAAAACAAGGGATGCCACCGACGCAGCAGCCGAAAACGCTCGCCGGGGTCTTCTTCGCTTCGCCAGCGACATTTCGCGATGGATCAGCAGCGCTCGGGAAGCTACCGCAGCCCTTCTTTCGTCTTTCTAATGAGATTCATCTTAGCCCGGCTCCTTTCGTTTGCTTTCCGGTGGCGTTGGTTGAAGCAACCCGCTCCCAAAGGCCAGCGTCCCGCTCGCAGGCGATCGGAGAGAGTCCAAAAACGTTCGATTCTCACTTAAATGGACGGGCGTTATCCTGAAGCGCAAGGGAATGGCGAATTCTCCCGAGCAGAGCGTCTGCGAAGAGCCGGGAAGGACTCGGGTCTTTGGCTGCCGTGGGATCTCTCCATTAAATTTTTTTCTGGATAAAAGTCCCGTGTTTTACAGCGCCACAGACGCTCGCAAACCTCACGCAAGGCGATGAACTGCAGCTCCACCCTTGGTGGTAAATAAGCCAAATGCTTTTCGAGCATCGACAGAGATGAAGGCTCCCATCACCACTACGCTTTTATTAATAACAAATTCATTCCCTCTTCCGCGGCTTTGTTCTTCATCCTTCTCAGCACCAGGGTTTTTTTGGTTTTTTTTTGGTTTGCATCCACAGTCGCTAATATTTAGGAAAAGGTTCCTTAGTTGACGGATTTTAATTTTGAATAAAATAAAAGGGGAGAGGACATCAGAGGGGACCGTAGCTTCACCCCGGGGCTGGCGGACCCCTTCGCTGCGTGCCCCCAGACCCCTTTCAGAGCGTCTTCGTGCCCGCGGAGCCGCTGGTCGCGCCTCCCGCTAACCGAAACCTCGCCTGCCAGCCCCAACACTTGAGCCGATCGCCAGCGTCGCCTTCGAAACGCGGCCTTTTCTCCCGCAGACCATAACAACAGAAGGTAACGGCACGCGCTGCAGCTACCTGTTCTCTTTTTAATACCACGCAGACCTTTGTTCTGAACAACTTAAGGGCTGTTCTGATTCGCTTTAAGCGAAGAACAAGCTCCAAATCTTCCGAAAAGGAAATTCGGAGCACGTGCAGGCGCGACAAACACCTACGAATTCACTCGGAGCCTGCTTGAGAGGAGACCGAGAGACCTCACCTGCCTTCACCTCCCTCGACGGGAACCCGGCCGCCCCGAAATCCCCGTGCGGGAGGGAGACGGGAACGCCCCGGCTCGGGGAGACACCAGGATTCAGGCTATAAACAAAATTCACGGGGCGTTCCGGGCGGTATTTGTTGTTACGGCAGCTATCAAAGGTCAGCCGTCGCTGCGTCACGCAGACAAGTTTGCTCCCAACCAGGAAAATGTGACATATCTGGTGACATCGCCGCGTTGCTCCTCCCTGGGCAAACAGCCTAAAATAGGCCAGGGAGAAAGGAAGCGATCGGTCGCCGGTGACGTGTCGAGATGAACCTGCTCGGGCTGCGCTCCGCCTGACGAAGTTTCCCTCGTAGCCGTTGCGAGGGGGTTGGATGTGCGCGTCCTGGCACAGAGGCGGGCATTTCGGAGCCAGCCCTCCCGAAAGTCAACCGATAATTTCACCTCGACGACGCCCCGAGTGATTTTAACGTTATTAAAAGCGAATTATTAAACCCAATAAAACCACGACGGGCGCTGGAAAGAAAGAAGTCCGCACGGTGACTCCGGTCCGCGCCGTTGCCGCAAGCGTCGGCTACGAGGTGGCAGCGTCTGTCGTACAAAAGAGGAGAGCGAGCGAATAAAAGAAGACACGGGAGCGTTAAGTGATTAATCCGCGGGCCTGGGAGGCATAATTAAATATTCCCTGAAAAAAAAACCAAACCCCAAGCCCAGCTGGGACTTGAAAAATTTCGCTTTCTTTTACGGAGAATCCTCACGGACTGAGAGCGGTTTCGCTTCCCGAGCTTCGGCGCAAGCGAGCCTGAAATCAAAAGCCCAACTTCCACCTTCCCTTCAGCAAACCCAACCGCCACGTCAGACGATCGCAGGTTTCGTCCCCAAGTTTGCCCAAAACGGGAGGTTTTTCCCTCACATCTCAGGGGGACGCTGCGGAGAGACCCCGGCCCGGCAGGGTGGGCGCGCGTTGATCCGAATTGGGGAGCGGGGAGGCTGCCGGTGGAGGCGTTAGGGGGGAGGCCGGGTGGTGGGGGAGGACCGCGGGGCTGGCTGTGACGGCAGGACCCTGGCAGGGCCCGAGCAACCGCCCGTGACGGCCGGGTCCCCCCCCCCCCGCCAGCCCCGCCGGGTGGGACCCTGACCGCGGGGCCTTACCGGGCCCGGTGAGAGGAGCCCGGCCCTGCCAGGCGGGACCCCGACAGATCCCAGGCCGCGATCCCTCCCCCGCTCCCGGTGCGGGGCCGGGTTCCCCCCCCCCCGCCCGCCCGGTACCGGCCGTTACCTGCTGCCGCCGCCGCTCCTCCTGGCCTTGGCGCGGCGCCGCAGGGCCTCCCCGTCCTTACCGCCGGGCAGCAGCGAGGCGTAACCGTGCTCGGCTTCTGCGGAGACACAACCGCGGGCCGCCCGTCACCGCCGGGCCCGGCTGAGGCGGCGGGGGGGGGAACCGGGCCGGGCCTGAGGGGGCCCGCGGAGGGGGGGAAGCGGTACCTCGCTCCCGCCGCTCCAGGTACTCGGCCGCCTCCAGCAGCATCTGGATGCTGAGGCCGCCGCAGGCCGCCATCTCGCCGCGCTGTGAGGGCCGGGCCGGCCGGGCCGGGAGCGGCGGCGGGGAGCGGGGGGAGCGGCGGGGGGGGCGGCGGCGCCGTCTGTCCGCCTCGCCCGGCCGCTCCGCCAGGCCTCGCGTGCCGCCCCGCCCCGCGCCGCCGCTCATTGGGCGACGCCCCCCCCCGCCGCCGTTGCCCATTGGAGGAAGGGTGAGGGAGACCCCGCCCAGCGCTCGGACGGGAGGGAGGGCGGTAGGGGGCTGTGCCCGAGGCCACGCCCCGCGCTCGCTGTCATTGGGCGAGAGCGCCCCGCCCACCCGCCGTTGGCCCGGCCCCCGCGGCGCCCCGCCCACCCAGCCACCTCTCTGGCCCTTCCCAACCGCCTCGCCCCATTGGGCGGCACGCCCTGCCACACCTCTCGCCCTGACTCACTTCCTGCCCGGACAGCCAATGGCGGGGCGGGAAGCGGAAAGGGGGCGGGGCACCAGCTTCAGGTGGCAACGTGGGACCGCGGGGCTGGGACCCCCCCGACAGGGCAGGGAGCACCGAGGGACCCCCTCCCCCCCAGGCAGGAGGCACCCAGGGGCCCCCCAACAGGGCAGGGAGCACCCAGGGACCCCCCCCACCCCCCCCCCAGGCAGGAGGCACCCAGGGGCCCCCCAACAGGGCAGGGAGCACCCAGGGACCCCCCCCCCCAGCCAGGAGGCACCAGGGACCCCCCAACAGGGGAGGAAGCACCCAGGGACCCCCCCCAGGCAGGAGGCACCCAGGGACCCCCGCCCAGTGAGGCAGCACCCAGGGACGCCCCCCCAAAGCAGGGCAGGGAGCACCCAGGGACACACAGACACACACCCCCCCCCAGGCAGGAGGCACCCAGGGACCCCCCCGACAGGGCAGGGGACGCACCCAGGACCCCCCAGGAAGCACCCAGGGACCCCCCCAACAGGGCAGGGAGCACCCAGGGACACCCCCCCCAGCCAGGAGGCACCAGGGACCCCCCAACAGGGCAGGGAGCACCCAGGGACACCACCCCCCGCCCCCCAGGCAGGAGGCACCCAGGGACCCCCCCCAGGCAGGAGGCACCAGGGACCCCCCAACAGGGGAGGAAGCACCCAGGGACCCCCCCCAGGCAGGAGGCACCCAGGGACCCCCCCAACAGGGCAGGGAGCACCCAGGGACACCCCCCCCAGCCAGGAGGCACCAGGGACCCCCCAACAGGGCAGGGAGCACCCAGGGACACCACCCCCTGCCCCCCAGGCAGGAGGCACCCAGGCCCCCCCCCCCCCCAGCCAGGAGGCACCAGGGACCCCCCAACAGGGCAGGGAGCACCCAGGGACCCTCCCCAGGCAGGGAGCACCCAGGGACCCCCCCCCAGCCAGGAGGCACCAGGGACCCCCCAACAGGGGAGGGAGCACCCAGGGACTCCTCCCCAGGCAGGAGGCACCCAGGGACCCCCGCCCAGTGAGGCAGCACCCAGGGACCCCCCCCCCCAAAGCAGGGCAGGGAGCACCCAGGGACACACAGACACACCCCCCCCCCCCAGGCAGGAGGCACCCAGGGACCCCCCCAACAGGGCAGGGAGCACCCAGGGACACCCCCCCCAGCCAGGAGGCACCAGGGACCCCCCAACAGGGCAGGGAGCACCCAGGGACACCACCCCCCGCCCCCCAGGCAGGAGGCACCCAGGGACCCCCCCCAGGCAGGAGGCACCAGGGACCCCCCAACAGGGGAGGGAGCACCCAGGGACCCCCCCCAGGCAGGAGGCACCCAGGGACCCCCCAACAGGGCAGGGAGCACCCAGGGACCCCCGCCCAGTGAGGCAGCACCCAGGGACCCCCCCCCAAAGCAGGGCAGGGAGCACCCAGGGACCCCACCCCAGCCAGGAGGTACCCAGGGACCCCCCAACAGGGCAGGGAGCACGCAGGGAGCACCCCAAGAGGGCAAGGAGCACCCAAGGACACCCCCCCCCAGGAGGCACCCAGGGACCCTCTCCACTCAGGAGGCACCCAGGGACCCCCTCAAACTGGGCAGGGAGCACCCAGGGACCCCCCCAAGCAGGGCACCCCCACCCTGGGCAGGGCTCGGTGCCCCCTTCCAGGGCAGAGAGCACCCAAAGCCCTCCCCACCAAAACTGGGAGCACCCCAGCGCAGCACCCCGTATCCCTCAGCCTCCCCCTCCGGCCACCCACGGGGCGAGCCAGCCGTTAATTAGCAAAAGAGGTTAATTAGCAAAAGAGGTTAATTAGCAAAAAACGGAAGCAAAGCAGCGAGCGGAACACCCCGCTGTTGGAAAACACCCAGCCGGGCCGTCCAAAAATAAGCAAAAAAAGGGGTTTTCCACAAAAAAAGGCCCCAAACGGGCGCTGCCGCCGTCACACGCTTTTTAATTTATTTGTATAAAATTTATATGTATTTGAGTGACACGGGAACGAAAACCGCAACCGCAGCGGCGCACGCAAACACCGGCCGGAGGTTTCCGGCAGCCGCTTGAGTTATTCCTAAATTATAAAAATAAAAAGAAAAATCTCTACGGGGTTTTATCGGAACAGCGTCAAAAAACAACAACGGGAAAACCACTACGGGAATCCCGGTGAGGAACCAACCCCGAGGGATATCGTAAAAAAAAAAAACCACATACAAAAAAAATCAAAGATTCCCGGGAAACGGTGACTCGTACCCGCTCCGGCTGCGGGGCAGGGCGAGCGCGGCGGGATTTGTTGGGAATAACCCAAATTCCTCTGAAATCCGGTCTCCGAGCCGCGTGCGGCGGGAAGCGAAGTCCGTCTGGGCGGTTCTCCCCCGAGCCAGCCCGGCGTCAGGCGATGAAATCCAGGGGTCGGTTGAATCCTCCTTTCCTGTTCATGTACTGCCTGCCGCCGCGGGGAGGGAACGGCGTCAGCCCCAAAAATACCCGAGGGCGGCCCGGAACCGCGCTCGGTGGCCGCGGGGAATGGAATTCCCCAGGGATTTGCACCAAGGAGGGCGGGAAAGCTCCCGGCGAGGAGGCGCGGGCTGTTCGAGGAGCCCGGCGCTTGTCTGGCTAAAAGAAGCGCCCGAGCCGCCGCTGTTTTGCTCCTCATCTCTCCGCTTTCACCGTTTTTAGGAGAAAAAGAGCCCTCTCGCCTCTGTTTGAGAGTAAAAACTGCAAATTTCACCTTCGCCGGTGGCGTGGGAAGCCGGATCAACCCCCCCCAGCGCGCGCCCAGAGACGGCGGCTGTCACGTCCGGCTGCGGAGTTTCCTCCGCGCTGCGTTATCTGGTCAAAAAACCTCTCTTTCTATCAAAAAAAAAAAAAAAACCAAAAAGGCTGGGCACAAACCTGTACTTCCTCTTCTGGGACACGTTGATGGCGTACGCGTTGGCGGCGCCGTCCACCTTCTTCCCCTGAAAGACATTAAAAAAAAAAAAGGTGCCAAAACTCAGCATATTATCCCCAAAAAGGGCACGGCGCCACCGTGGGAGGCAGCTGCGGGCTCCAGCGCGCCGATCCGCACTCACTTTCGTCGTGTCGAAAGAGGCGAAGCCCATCGTCTTCATCATCTCAATTTCCTCTTCCGTCTTGCCCTGCAAATCTTCCTCTGCCGAGGCAACAAAATAAAAGAGTTCGACGTAACGCGGCCATCGGGATTCACCAAAAACATTTTAAATCAAGCACCCGGGGCGTCCCCTGGGCTGGTCCCAGCGGGGAATTCAACGCCCAGGATGTATTTAAGGAGGAGAATCCACCCCCTCACCCGTGATCTGACGCTCTTTGCCTTTGGAGTCTTTTATCTCTTTCTTTTCTTCATCCCGCCTTTCCTTCAGCCGCGGCGGGGAGGAGGAGCTGGATCGATGCCGTCTCGGTGACCTGACGTTGCAAACGCAGCCGGGTTTGCGGTTCCCCGGCTGTGCCGTTACCGCAGACGGTTTTCCAGCGTTAACGACTTCCCGCCGTTCCCGTGCCACCCCAACCGTGCCTCAGCCGGGCTCTCCAGCTTGCCCCCAACCCCGGCATTGGCGTTTCTGCCCCTCACCTGGATCGTCTCCTGTGCGGGGAGCGGGAACGGCTCCTCCTCCTGTCCCTGTCCCGGGACCGGGATCGCTCCCTTCGTCTCCTCTCCCTCTCCCGTGAGGTGGACCGCGAACGCCTGCGCTCTGCTCGGAGAAAGGCAGCGCGCTTTCACGTCTCTCCCCCTTCGCTGCCCGCTTTTCAAAGAAAATCCCGTCGACGCTGCGACAGCTTCCAAGGAGAGACCCCATAACAACCCCCGCTCACCTCCTCCCCCCGATCCCTCCGTGCCTGGGCTCAGAGATCCCCACCGGCACCCTCGGAAGTGGGAAGAGCGGCAGGAAAAGCCCTTCGCCCAGGAGTGGGGTGACCAACCTGTCGGCAAACCGGTCCCCGAAAAGCTGAGGGGCGTGGAGGGGGACGGGAGCCGGTGTGCGGGGGGAGGAGGAGGAGGAGGAAGGCAGCCTCTGCTCTCCTCAGAGCGAAGACCCGAGGCCTCATCACCGCCCCCCCCGCGCCGTGGAAGAGGTTCACCCCCTCGCCCAAGGGTTGGCGGGGGTCCCAGGGCCCTCTCCTACCCCTGGGCCGGGGCCTGGGCTCCCCGCCCCGGGCCTGGCTCCTCCATCTTCCCCCCCTCAGCGCAGCCCCGTCCCCTCGGGGCCGGATCCGCCCCTCGGCGCAGCCCCAGCCCCCCCGGACTCTTTCCTCCCCCCCGGCCTCTCCCGGTGGCCCCCCCCCGGCCCCGGCCCCCCCCTCACCGCGCCGCGGCGGCGACCGGGAGCGGCTGCGGCCCATGGCCGCCCCTCAGCGCCCGCACTTCCGGCCTGACGGCCCCTTGCACCCCCACTTCCGGCTCTCCCGCTCCGCGCTCCTCCCTGCTCTCCCAGGAACCGACGCCACTGCACTTTGGTTCCGCAGCGAATACGGTCCGGGGGGGTGCCCAAGGCGGTGAGGCGGCTGAACCCTCCCTCCCCGGCGGCCTCCCCTCCGCATCCAGAGCCGGGGCGTGCGGGCCCAGAGCCTCGGCGAGGCCGTGATCCCCCCCACCCCGGTACAGGCCTGCAGCGAGGCCGTGATCCCCCACTCCAGCTCCAGCCCCAGCCCCAAACCCAGGCCCAAACCTAGCCCCAGGCTCAGGCCCAGGCCCAGGCCCAAACCCAGCCCCAAGCCCAGGCCCAAACCCAGCCCCAGGCCCAGCCCCAGCCCCAACCCCTGCCCCTGCTGCAGCCCCAGGCCCAGGCCCAGGCCCAGCCCCAACCCCTGCCCCTGCCGCAGCCCCAGGCCCAGGCCCAGGCCCAGCCCCAACCCCTGCCCCTGCCGCAGCCCCAGGCCCAGGTCCAGGCCCAGGCCCTGCCCCAGCCCCTGCCCC
Source organism: Calonectris borealis (assembly GCF_964195595.1). Taxonomy (NCBI): domain Eukaryota; kingdom Metazoa; phylum Chordata; class Aves; order Procellariiformes; family Procellariidae; genus Calonectris; species Calonectris borealis. The sequence goes on along the minus strand of NC_134338.1, from coordinate 6,347,313 downwards.
AGCCCCACAGGAAGGCCATGACACCCCCTCAGCCCGCCCCGAGCTCCACAGCGCTGGCGGGTGCCAAACACGGGGTTTATTTACAGACAGGCGTTACACAGCGCTTTCCAGCGACGATTGTCAGACACCGGCGGTTGCCCTCGCCAGCCCGCAGGCAGGGGGACGCCCCGCTCCCGCCCGGCCATGCTCCCCTCCGGCCGTGGAGGCAGAGCCGGGGGCGGGCAGCCTCCTCTCAGGCTCATTTGGGTGGGTGTTCAGCAACCGCACCCTCACCGGGGCTCGCTGAGCCGGTCCCGGGGTGTCTGCCAGCCCCAGGTAGCAACATGGGCTCTAAATCCAGCTGAAACCCCGGCATCGCCCTCCTTTCCTGCGGTGTGTCGACATATCTGTGGCCGAAGATGGAAATCCGGCCTCTCTTCTTTTCAATTGAGGGTGCAAATATGGAGGGCGATGGCCCCGTGGGCAGCGATCGGCACCTCTCGGAGCACCGGATCAACGATTTGCCTCACAGCCGGCAGCCAGGGATACATCCCTGCCTCTCCGCCGCAGTAAAACCCACACCCAGAGCCCGGCCCGGGGTGCTTGGGTCCGGGCAGCCTTGCCAAAAAGAGGTGAGGAGAAAGCAGCGAGCCAGGGGCTGCCCGCAAGCGGCAGGCGACACGCTGGCAGGGGAGAGGGGGGAAAATGATCCGGAGGGATGGTCCCGGGGATACCCTGACAGACGGGGGAGCCGCGGCATCGATGTGATCCTGTGTCTGTTTTCTTCTAGCGGAGCGTCGAGGCCCCACATCGCGGCGGTGGCCATTTGAGCCTTCCTCCCTGCTGAAGGCACCGGTGTCTCTGGCTTCCCTACCCTGCATGAGACGCCGAACGCACCCCGGACTTCCACAGCGGGATGGTGGGGGGGGAAAATAAATCCCTGTCTCCTCTGCAAAGCCCCTGGCCCTGAGAGAAAAGGGGTTGCAAAGCCCCTGGGAACAGACGGGAAGGATTCGGGTCTTCGGCAGCACTGGCCGGTCCGGCGGTGGGGTGTGCGGCAGTGTTGTAATTCAGGTAATCACCCTGGGAGCGACCGTGCCGTCTTGGGGGGGGGCACCGCAGCCACCCCTGCGGGGGTTTTGCTGGCCTGGGTCATGCAGAGGGACAGGTTCGATGACAAAAATGGCCTGAAAGAGCCTTAAAATTAGCGGCAGTAAACACCACCCCGTGGGAAACGGTTACAGAGCTGTGGTTTGCCTCTCGAGGGCTGTCTGCTGAATAGAACTGGATATAGGCAAGAGCGGGGGGCTGGTGTTTGCGCCATCCCTCGCAGACAGTGAATTTAGGAGCTGAGGGTCCCCCCCTCCTCTGCAGGAACACGATGGGGAGCTGTGGCTCTAACCCCGGCGCGGACATTCGGCAGGGCAAACGCTCTCCCCAAAAACCGGGCTCAGGTTGGCCCTGGGGCTCTGGCAAGGTACCTGCCAGGTGTGTATTTTTTTTTTTGCAATTTTTAAAAGCTTTTGGATGTTTTACTTTTCAATTCAGGCCCAACCTGCCTTTACAAACCTCCTCCCCTCGACCCACGGCTGCCTGCACCGGCCCCGCTCCCTGCCTGCGCCCCGTGTCCTCGCTGCCCCCAAAATCGCCACCTCGCTCTTCCGGAGGGGAAAATTAAAAGCCGAGAGCTGCAAAAAGATTTTGAAAACACGGTGCTGGCGCGTGCGAAAACCATATTGGGGTGAGGAAACCCAGTGCCCTCAGAGGAGGGGGGGGGGTTCTGGGGCTCCCCGCCACAGCCCAAGCCCCCACTGGGCAGGGGTGCCCGGTCCCCACGGGCAGCGCTGCCCACGCAGGCAGGCTTGGGGCGAGCACCCCAAGATGCCAAACCCCTGTGGCTTGCGGGAGGATGATCCTGTTGGTTTTGTCTCCTAAATATCAGCGTGGGAGCGGCTGCGGGGCATTCGCTGGTTTTCTTCTTCCCTTGGGGAGGTTGTAACGGGGGTCGTGTCGCCGTACGGAGCGCTGGAGGCAGGGAGGCGAGGCTGGGTGGGAAGGAAACACCAAAAGAGGATTTTTAACTTGTGCTCGGGAGTCCGGAGCTGGGGAAAAGCAACGATCCGGCCTCAGCCGCGTGGACGGGCGCTCGCCGAGCCCGGGATCGGCGCGAGCAGAGACCTGGCACAGCCTCGGCCGCGCGTGCCGGCGTCGCCGTGAAGTGGTGGCGGGGATGGGGGGTGGCGGTGTCGGCAGTGCCTCTGACTGAAGTGAATCGGCAGCGTGTGTTCATCCCGAAGTAGCACTTAGTGAGTGAAGTTTTGCTCAGTTTTAAATAACGCAGACGCTTTGCGGAGGCTTTTTTCTTCTCCTTTCTCAGGTGCGGTTGCGGCGGGGGCTGTCCCGGCGGTGTGAAATCCTGCCGCTCTTCCTCGTACGGCAAATACGTGAGACGGTGGCACCAGGAGAAGGGGACTGAACATGGCTTCTCCGGCCCGGGGAGAGGAAGATTACGATCCGGGAAGGAAAGGCTCCCAGGCCCACCGCCTCGGCCTCTTCTTCGGGGAGAGCAATCCCCCCGCGTTCGGCTTGATCCGATTCCCCCAGCGAAGCGGCGAACAATTTTGCCCCGGGGGTGAAGCCAACGCCATTCCAGCGGAACTTGAAACAGAAGGTAAAAAAAAAAAACAACCAAAAAACAACAAAACACCCCTTTTCTTCCTCAAACCAAGCGGATCCGGGCTGCGCCCCATGTTTCATGAGGGCTCTGCAAGCGGCGGGTGGGGGAAAAAAAAAACCCGACCCTTAGCCCGCGCGTGGGAAGGGGCTGATGCCCGGGAGGGAGAAGGGAGAGCTCGTGGGAGGAGGGAGATGGCAGCGGGTATTTCCCCAAGCGGCAAACGGGGGCCACAATCTTTCGTAAGCTCGGTGACCGCCTCCAAAAGCGGGTGACGGGGGACGAGGTGCCTCGGTGCCAGGAGTACCCGGAAAACAACTCGCCTCCGGGGTTTTCGGCTGCGCCTCGGCCAGACGCACGACGCAGGAACTGTCCCCTCCGCCTCGGCGCCTCCATCCAGAGAGGTGCCCGGCCGCCGTTGCGGCGGGAGGCCTCGGAGGAGACTCAAGATTCAATTTTTTCCTTCTTTTTGCCTTTTTTCAGGAAAGATGGGGTCCGGAATTTCTTCTTCTTCTTAGAGGGTGATTTGGAGGGTGAACCTTCGGGGGAGACGGGGCTGCTGGTCACCGTCTCCTTCTCCTTGGGGGCATCCGGGTCAGCGTTGGCGGGGGAGGTCGTCCGGTCCCCCCCTTTGCCCAGGCTTTCCTCGGTGCTTTGCTCCTCGTCCTTCCCGTTCACCACCGCCGGCGGCTCCTTCTCGGCGGCGGAATCGGCTGGCGCTTGGCCGCCGTCCGCCTTCTTGTCACCTTGGCAAGGGGAAAGGGGAGACGTGAGGGTTGGGGCAGCAGTGCCCGGTGCTGTGGGGGTTTAAATCCCCCCCAGCTCGCCGGTTTGACCTGGGCAGGAGCAGGATTTGGCCCCCGTGGATGGAGAGCGCCGGGACCCGATCCCCTCCTGCCGCAGGCGCCGCTTTCCTGAACCTTCCCCCCCCTCCTCCCCGCGGGACAAGCGACAGCGGGATGGAGAGCCGGGAAAAGGCAGGCGGGGAGGGCGGCTGGCTCCGTCCCGGCCTCGCCGCTGGAAATAAAGCGGGCGGCAAAGAAAACGAGGCAACCCAAGGCATTTCCTTCTGCGAAACCCTGAGCAGGGCGTCGCTCCCCGTGGGAGCGCGTCCGAAACGGACCAGGGAGAGCAAAGTCACCCCGAGCTAGCGGGGAGCGCGGTCGCCCGCGTCCCTCCTCCCGCAGCGAGGCTCGAGGCCGGCCTCTCCGTACTTACTACAGTGACAAGTATTCAGAGTCAGAGGTAACTCCTTGGGGGAAAGCCACGCGTGGAGGAAAGAGAAAGGAAGACGTTGTGGAGACAGACAGACAGACAGACACCATGAGACACGATGAGAAAGCGAGAAGCCGCGCGCTCCCGCTGCCCTCTCCCGTGCCCCCGAGACCCGTCCGCGATTTGTAGATGACAAATTTGCGCTCGGGGGAATATAATAATGGGAATATTGCGTCCGTCGGCGTGTTAGGAGGGGGGACGGAGGTGTCCCCTGCCGCCCCGCAAAGCCACCGGCGGACGCTCGCGTCCTCCCGCCGTGACGTTCAAGGCAAACGGCGGCTTTGGTGCCTTTGCGGTGTGAATCCCCATCGGCTCCACCGGAGCGGGGACCCCCCTCGGGGAAAGGCGAAGGGACCCGGGGGTGACATTTATCTGTCTTTCAGTGGACTTTGGCTACAGCCACCCCTCGCTGGAGACCCGCTCCTCCATTCCGCTCGGCTGGCGAGCCGGGGCGCTCGCTAGCCCACTCACCCTCCGAGGGCTCCGCAGGCGTCGGGGCCGGGCTCTCTGCCGGCGCCGCGGCTGGGCTCTGCGGCGGGGAGGTGGGGGGCGATTTGGCGGGGGGAGCCTGGCTCTCCTCTGCCGCGGCGTCCTTCTCGCCTACCAGCAGAGAGATGTGCTGGCCCCGAGGTCCGTCGGGTGCCGGCCCCGAGGGGGATTTGGGATCAGGGTTCCCCCGTACCCCTCCTACCCTGCAGCCCCAGCTTTTTCCTCTCCACCTCCTGCTTGTACTCCTCCAGCTCCTGGTCGGTGAGCTGGCTGAAGGGGTTCGGGGGCTCCGGCTCGGGGGGTGCCTCCTCTCGGGACGCCTCTTTGGCCTCCGCATCCCCCAAATGGCTCTCTGTGGACTGAAACACACCCCCACCCCCCCAGAGCAGCGTCACCCCCCTCCCCCCCGACCACCGGTGGGGTGCCGGGGAGCCAGGGAAGGGCTGGGTGCTGCGGGGAGGGGAGATGGGGACGGGGGGCTGGGGACACGGGGTGACGCACGGGGCTGCGGCTGGTCTCGGCGATCACGCTGGCCAGCAGCTGCGACTGGGGCCCGGCCGACTTCACGTCCTGGCGGTTTTGTTCTCGGATCTGCGGGCGAGATGCAGAGCGAGGGTGGGGAAAAAACCCTCCCCTGTTAACCTGGGGTCTGCCGAGAACCCCTGCACCCGCGTCCGAAAACCTCTGGGGGTTTTTGGAAGGGGACCGTACCTTGTTCCTCATCTCCAGCACCTCCTGCGGGTCCGTGTAGAGGGGCACGAACTGGTTGGGGTTCTCGATTCGGATGGGGGTCCCGCTGCTGCCTTTTTCCACCTCGTCCGCTTTCAGCCACTGCGCATCGCAGAGATGAAACCCCAATAAATATGCGCCGTGGAGAGAGGAGACCCCGATAAATGCATCTTGCATAGAGGGGAGACCCCGATAAATGCGTCTTGCATAGAGGGGAGACTCCGATAAATGCGTCTTGCTTAGAGGGGAGACCCCGATAAATGCATGTTGCTTAGAGGGGAGACCCCGATAAATGCGTCTTGCTTAGAGGAGAGACCCCGATAAATGCGTCTTGCTTAGAGGAGAGACCCCGATAAACGCGTCTTGCATAGAGGGGAGACCCCGATAAACGCGTCTTGCATAGAGGGGAGACCCCGATAAACGTGTCTTGCTTAGAGGGGAGACCCCGATAAACGCGTCTTGCTTAGAGGGGAGACCCCGATAAACGTGTCTTGCATAGAGGGGAGACCCCGATAAATGCGTCTTGCTTAGAGGGGAGACCCCGATAAAGCCCGTGGTGCTCGGCCCCCTGGGCTGGGGAGGTGGGATTTTAAAATAAATATTAAGGTGGGGGGAATAGAGGAGGGAAGGAAAACTTGCGTTAAATAAGGGCACCAGATGAAGCATTTCTCACTTCTGGGTGTTTCTGCACACCAAATTTTGGTGGGATCAATAAAATCCCAGGCATCCCCCCCATCTGCCTTTTTTTTTGGTACCCAAAAATTCCGCCCCCCCCCATCCAGCTGATGCCATTCCCCGTGCCAGACCCCTTCCCAAATTAACCCCCCCCCCCAGGGTGGCCGCAGCAGCCCCGCACCGTCGTCTTCGTCTTCTGGCTGCCGGCGCTGCCCTGCTGCTCCTCGGCCACGTTGACCCTCATGTAGGTGTTGGGGGTGTTGAGCCACCGCGTTTTCTCCTTCTGTTGCTTCTGGGCGTGCTGCCGCAGCGCGGGGACGGGGGCGGCCTCCTCCTCGAAGACGAAGGCCGTCACCGTGGCGGGGATCAGCACGTCGCTTTTGGGCTTGCTCTTTTCCTGCACGAAGGGGTAGCGGTAGGTGTAGCCCGTGCGGTAACCCTGGAAAGAGAGCGCTTGGTCGTGAATAATACAGGGATTAAAAAAAAAAAAAGATTTTTGTGCGTTTTGGGGGAATTCGCCGCATTTCGGCACCGGTTGGTGCTCACCAGGTTGTCCAGCATCCTCATCAGGGCTTCGAATTCGTGCTCGCCCAAGCGGCTCTTCTGCATGGGCCCGAAGGTGCTGCCGGCCCAGCGCACGGAGCCCACCTCGTGGGGCCGGTGCTTGGCGCGCTCCAGCACGATCAGGTTCTCCACGCCGCCCGCGCTCGCCAGCGCCGACACCTACGGCCGAGCCCGGGGAGAGGCAGCTGATGCAGCCGGACGGGGAGCAGCGGGAGGACCCAGACCTGCCCACGGCCCCCCGTGGCTGCAGGGCTGCGCGGCTCTGTCCCATCCGGGGCACTGCGCTGGCTGCAGAGACCTGGCACAGCTCAGTGCGTGGTCTTGGAGCACCACGCTGGCTGCAGAGACCTGGCACAGCTCAGTGCATGGTCCCAGGGCACCACGCTGGCTGCAGAGACCTGACGCAGCTCAGTGCATGGTCTTGGAGCACCACACTGTCTGCAGAGACCTGACGCAGCTCAGTGCATGGTCCCAGGGCACCGCACTGGCTGCAGAGACCTGGCACAGCTCAGTGCATGGTCCCAGGGCACCACGCTGGCAGCAGAGACCTGGCACAGCTCAGTGCATGGTCTTGGAGCACCACGCTGGCTGCAGAGACCTGGCACAGCTCAGTGCATGGTCCCAGGGCACCACCCTGGCAGCAGAGACCTGGCACAGCTCAGTGCATGGTCCCAGGGCACCACCCTGGCAGCAGAGACCTGGCACAGCTCAGCGCATGGTCTTGGAGCACCACACTGTCTGCAGAGACCTGGCACAGCTCAGCGCATGGTCCCAGGGCACCACACTGGCTGCAGAGACCTGGCACAGCTCAGTGCGTGGTCCCAGGGCACCACGCTGGCTGCAGAGACCTGGCACAGCTCAGCGCATGGTCTTGGAGCACCATGCTGGCTGCAGAGACCTGGCACAGCTCAGTGCATGGTCTTGGAGCACCACGCTGGCTGCAGAGACCTGGCACAGCTCAGCGCATGGTCCCAGGGCACCACGCTGGCTGCAGAGACCTGGCACAGCTCAGTGCATGGAGCACCACATTGGCCTCAGAGACCTGGCACAACTCAGCGCAAGCTCCCGGGGGCACAGTGCTGGCAGCAGAGACCGTACACAGCTCGGCGCTTATTCCCGGGGGCATCCCGCTGGCAGCTGAGACCGTACACAGCTCGGCGCATGCCCCGGGCGCTCACCTGGATCTCGCAGGCCGCCTGCAGGTGGAAGATGCTGTAGAAGGCCTCCTCGGCCGTGTCGCCCAGCGCCAGCACCCCGTGGTTGCGCAGCACCAGGATCTGCAGCACCGAGCACGGGGGGGAGGACATCAGCGGGACAAGGAGGAGGGGACGGGGTCGGCACGGTGGCCTTCGTCCCCCCCCCTTCTGCCCCGTCTCCCCTCACCTTGCAGGTGGGGCCGAGGGATTTTTGGAGTTCGATCCGATCGGCTTCGTCCTCCACCTCCCCGCGGAAATCGAAGTAGGCGACGTCCCCCAGCAGCAGGGCGGCGCGGGAGATGGGCAGCACGCCGCAACGCATGGCCGACACCTGCGGCGGAGCGGGCAGGGCAGGTAGGGTGACATCCCCCCCCCCAAACCCCCCCCCCCAAAAAAAAATCCCACCACCCCCCCAATATCTTACTGCGGCGGTGGCCGGCGTGTGCAGGCGGACGATGCAGCGGGTGTCGGGGCGGGCGGCGTAGATGGCGGCGTGGAGGCTGAAGCTGCGGGCGTCGGGGGCGAAGCCGGTGCTGCCCTGCTCCACCACGGCCCCCAGCACGTTCACCTTGATCTTATGGGGGGGGATTTGGGGGGCTCAGAGGTGGTTGGTTCCCCCCTGGCCTGGGGTGCGGGGATGGGGACACTCACCAGGCTGGCGGCTGTCACCTCGCTGCACGCCAGCCCCTGCGGGGCCACCAAGAAATGCTCCTGCTCCTTGCTGACCCGCAGCTGCGCCGGGGAAAAAAATCCATACAGGTATAAAAAAAACCCCCCAAAACCCCCAACATCCCTCCCCAAAACCTAACCCCCCCCAACAACCCCAATGCCCCCCCAAAAAAAAACAACTGCCCCAAAAATCCCCAAAACCTCCCCCAGAAAAACCCCAAACTCCCCCCCAAAACCCCACCTCCCCCCAAAATAACAACTCCCCCCAAAGAACCTCCCAAGCCCCCCAAAAATCCCCAAACCCCCAACCCCTCCAAAATCCCCAAACCTCCCAGACTTGCCCCCACCCCCCCAAAATCCCAAAACCTCCCAAACTTGCCCCAACCCCCCCAAAATCCCCAAACCTCCCAAACTTGCCCCCACCCCCCCAAAATCCCAAAACCTCCCAAACTTGCCCCAACTCCCCCAAAATCTCCCAAACTTGCCCCAACCCCCCCAAAAAAACAGCTCCCCCCAAAGAACCCCAATCCCCCAAAACCCCCAACCTCCTCAAAACACCTCAAAACCCCCAAATCCCCCCCAAACCCCACCAAAACCCCCAAATCCCCCCAACGCCCCCCAAATCCTGCCTCCAAAAAACCCTCAAACCCCCCAAAACCCCCTCAAAACCCCCCCACCCGAAAACCCTACCCCCAAAAAAACGCCCAACCCCCCCCAAAAAAAACACCAAACCCCCAACCCCCCCAAAATCCCCAAACCTCCCAAACTTGCCCCCCCCAAAATCCCAAAACCTCCCAAACTTGCCCCAACCCCCCCAAAAAAACAACTCCCCCCAAAGAACCCCCAACCCCCCAAAACACCTCAAAACCCCCCAAACCCCCCCAAAACTCCCCACCCCCCAAAAAAAACGCCCAACCCCCCCAAAATCCCCAAACCTCCCAAACTTGCCCCAACCCCCCCAAAGAACCCCCAACCCCCCAAAAACCCCCAAATCCCCCAAAACACCTCAAAACCCCCAAATCCCCCCCAAAACCCCCCAAATCCTGCCTACAAAAAACCCCCAAACCCCCCAAAACTCCCCACCCCCAAAAAACCTACCCCCCCAAAAAACCACCCACCCCCCAAAACCCCCAAAACCCCCAAACCCCCTCCCAAAATCCCCCAACCCCCACCATCCCCCCCAAAAACCCCCTCAACCCCCTCCCAAACCCCTCAAAACAACCCCAAGCCCCCCCCGCAACCCCTCCCTCTCCCCCAACCCCCCCCTCAAAAGACCCCCCCCCGGGTTTTGGGGTGCTCACGGTGACGGCGGCGTGTCCCAGCTGCGCCCAGCCGTAGAGGTCGAGCAGGCGGTGGATGCTGCCCACCTTGCAGCGCATCAACCGCTCCCCCTTGGCCAACGCCGGCGCCTCGGGGCCGTGCAGGTCATTGATGGGGGTGACAGCCGCCAGCCCTGGGGACGGGGCACCCCCCCACCCCTGTAAGTGGGGTTTGAAACCCACCCCCCAAACCTGGGGGCTTCCCTGGGGACAGGGGAGTGGAGGGTTATGGAGTTGGGTTTGGTGGGTCCCAAGGTTTGGTGGCCTCCATGGTTTGGTGGTCCCCGAGGCTTGGTGGTCCCCAAGGCTTGGTGGCCTCCAAGGCTTGGTGGTCCCCAAGGTTTGGTGGCCTCCAAGGCTTGGTGGTCCCCAAGGCTTGGTGGCCTCCAAGGCTTGGTGGTCCCCAAGGCTTGGTGGTCCCCAAGGCTTGGTCGCCCCCAAGGCTTGGTCGCCCCCAAGGCTCGGTGGTCCCCAAGGCTCGGTGGCCTCCAAGGCTCGGTGGCCTCCAAGGCTTGGTGGGCCCCAAGGCTTGGTGGCCTCCAAGGCTTGGTGGCCTCCAAGGCTTGGTGGTCCCCAAGGCTTGGTGGCCCCCAAGGCTTGGTGGCCTCCAAGGCTTGGTGGGCCCCAAGGCTTGGTGGGCCCCAAGGCTTGGTGTCTGCATTGTGACCCCCCCCTTCTGTCCCCACGGTCCCCAATCCCCTCCCTCCCCCCTTGCCCTTTTCTACTAAAAATAAAAAAAACGGAGCCCCGCGGGATGTTTTCTCGCCTACAACATCAAAAATTAAGGAAAACCCTCAAGAATTTCACCAAACCGTTCCATTTTCCCCCCCAAAAAAAAGCCTTTGGTGGGCGCGGCCGTACCCATGGGGGAGGTGGGGAGGACGGCGGGGGACGTGGTGGCCATGAAGTCGGCGATCTGCCGCAGGGCCCAGACGTGGGACGAGTTGTTCCCCTTCTTCATCTGCTCCTGGATGAGGCTCTCCAGCTCCTCCCTGAAAGACTGCGGCATCCCGGCCCCGCCGGCGTCACCTCCCCCGGGGAAGGGACGCGGTGACCAAACAGGGACCGTCCGGTGGCACCGGGATGGGGGGCAGCACCGGATCGGTGGTGGCAGCATCACCAGCTTGGTGGAAGTGACACCACTGGCTTGGTGGCACGGTGATGGTGGCACCACCGGCTTGGTGTCAGCGACACCACTGGCTTGGTGGCACGGTGATGGTGGCACCACCGGCTTGGTGTCAGTGACACCACTGGCTTGGTGGCACGGTGATGGTGGCACCACCGGCTTGGTGTCAGTGACACCACTGGCTTGGTGGCATGGTGATGGTGGCACCACCGGCTTGGTGTCAGCGACACCACTGGCTTGGTGGCATGGTGATGGTGGCACCACCGGCTTGGTGTCAGTGACACCACTGGCTTGGTGGCGCGATGATGGTGGCACCACCGGCTTGGTGTCAGCGACACCACTGGCTTGGTGGCACGGTGATGGTGGCACCACCGGCTTGGTGTCAGTGACACCACTGGCTTGGTGGCACGGTGATGATGGCACCACCGGCTTGGTGTCAGTGACACCACTGGCTTGGTGGCACGGTGATGGTGGCACCACTGGCTTGGTGCCATGATGACGGCACCACCAGCTTGGTGTTGGTGACACCACTGGCTTGGTGGCACAGTGATGGTGGCACCACCGGCTTGGTGTCAGTGACACCACTGGCTTGGTGGCATGGTGATGGTGGCACCACTGGCTTGGTGGCACAATGATGGTGGCACCACTGGCTTGGTGGCACAGTGACACCACTGGTTTGGTGGCACGATGATGGTGGCACCACCGGCTTGGTGTCAGTGACACCACCGGCTTGGTGGCATGGTGATGGTGGCACCACCGGCTTGGTGCCATGATGACGGCACCACCAGCTTGGTGTCGGTGACACCACTAGCATGGTGGCACAGTGATGGTGGCACCAGCAGCTTGGTGGCACAATGACACCACTGGCACGGTGATGGTGGCACCACCAGCCAGGTGGGGACATGCCCCGAGCCAACACGTGGTGGCATTTGCTTTGGGGCAGGAGGGATGAGGTTGGGGATGAGAGGGACGGGGTTGGGGACAGGAGGGGACGGGGCGGGGTCCCTCACCGGGCTCTGGAGGATCATGGTGACCCTCTTCTTCTGCTCCATCATGTTGAAGTCCTGCCGCAGGTCGGCCGCCACGTTCCGCGCCCGCAGGTACTCGGGGTCCTCCTCGGCCGAGCGCTCCAAGTACCGGGGCCCGGGGGCGGGGGGCGAGGGCAGGGGCTCCGGGCTGGCGGCCGAGCTCATCCTGCCGGCGGGGACGGACGGACGGACGGCGTCAGTCCCCGTCACCCTCATCCCCCCCCCCACCCCCCCAAAAATACGGATTGCGAAGAAACCACCAAACCCCCCCCCCGCCTGCGCCCCGCAGATAAGCCCCGGCCAGCCCCCGCCCTGCCCAAGGCGCCACCCATCCGTGTGACGAGTTGGCAGGCGGGGGACACTCGGGGGGGGGCTGGGGGGGTCCCCGCTGCCCGCACCCCCCGGGCTCGGTTCCCCCCCACCCCGCCCCCGAGGAAGCAGCAGCTGAGAACGGGCAGCTCGGTGCACCGATGGGCGCAGCGTCCCTGACCCCCGCCTTTGGGGCGGCTGCGAATCGGGGCCACCCGCCACCGAGGGGGTGACGCCGCACATTTCGGGGGGCCAATCCCCACCGCCCCGGACCCCAAAACGCCGACGCTACCCCCCTACGCCCCCCCCCCCCCCCCCGCACCAGCTGAGAGCATCTTCAGTGAGGAGTTTCGGGGGTGCTGCTGCAAAGGGGACCCCCAAAATACAGGGCACCTCTCACCCCCCAAAATACGGGGGGGGGTGCACGTGAGCAGGTTGCCCAAACCCAAGCTACTCCCCCAAATCCCGGGGGGGTACCCCCCAACAGAGCCCCCCCCCCATATCACTCACCAATGCAAAAGCAGAGCCCCCCCCCCAGCCCCCCCAGTTTTGCTGCTCCGGGACCGACCTGGCTCAGAGGGAAGCGGGGGGGCCTTTTCCAGGCTAAAATTCCCGGGTGGGGGGTCCCACGGCAGCCCCCGGCCCACGCCGGAGGGTGAGCGTCAGGCGGCGGCGGGGTCCTGAGCATCCCAGCGGGATTTCCCCCCCCCCCCCCCAAGAAGAAGGAGGGAGAGCAGAGGGGTCTCTAAGGGGCCCCCCCAAATCACTCGGTGCCTGGGGGTGGGGGGGGACGACACCCCCAGGCTGCACCCACACCCCCCCCCCCCCCCCCCCCAGCATCCCCGGCCGCCTCCGCCCTCGCCGCACCCAACGCCGCTGCGGCAGCCGCAGGGATGGCGGAGGAGGATAAAAATAATAGGGGATTTTTTTTTTTTGGGGGGGGGGGGCTGCAGCATTGCACCCCCCCATGGGTGGGGATCGATGGGGGGGGGGGTCGGGTACCCACCACCCTCAGAGGATAAAGGCCTTGGGGGGGGGGGGGGGATGCACTGCAGCCCCCCCATATCTGCATGCAGACAAAAGAAGGAAAAGGGGGGGGGGTGTCACCCAGCTGGTGTGTCCCCCCCTCCCCCCCCAGCCCCCCCAAATCCCCCCCCCCGGGGGAGGGGGATGCTGCGCTGCCATCACCCACCTCCTCCTCCTCCTCAGAGCATCCTGACAAAGAGCCGCCCCCCCCCCCCCCCCCCCCCCGCGCAGGTCCAGCTCCCTCTGCCGACACGCCACGCGTGGCCCCGCCGCCGCCCCGCCCCACCCCACGGGGGGGGGGGGGGGAGCCCACGGACACCCCCCCCCGGGAAAGTCAGTGAGTGTGAATAACCAGGGAAGCACAGACGAGCACCGCAGACACCCCAAAAATCCCATTTTATGAGGAGATCGTTAATTGGGAGCCGTTACCTGGCAGGGGGAGGAGCAGCAGGGCTAATTGCTAATTACAGTTTCACAGAGCAATTAATTACCGCTCTGGCCTCCCACCGTGTTTTAGGGGTGACAGACACCCCCCCCCCCCATTTTGGGGCCAGGGCTGGTGTAATGGGGTGCAGGGCTGGATCCCCCCAAGATTAAACTGGGACCCTCCTAGGATTAAATTGGGGTCCCCCAGGATTAAACTGGACTCTCCTAGGATTAAACTGGGTCCCCCCCAAGAATAAACTGGACCCTCCTAGGATTAAACCAGGGTCCCCCAGGATTAAACTCGGACCCTCCTAGGGTTAAACCGGGGCTCCCCAAGATTAAACTGGACCCTCCTAGGATTAAACCGGGGTACCCAGGATTAAACTGGACCCTCCTAGGATTAAACCAGGGTCCCCCAGGATTAAACTCGGACCCTCCTAGGGTTAAACCGGGGCTCCCCAAGATTAAACTGGACCCTCCTAGGATTAAACCAGGGTCCCCCAGGATTAAACTCAGACCCTCCTAGGGTTAAACCGGGGCTCCCCAAGATTAAACTGGACCCTCCTAGGATTAAACCAGGGTCCCCCAGGATTAAACTCAGACCCTCCTAGGGTTAAACCGGGGCTCCCCAGGATTAAACTGGACCCTCCTAGGATTAAACCGGGGTACCCAGGATTAAACTGGACCCTCCTAGGATTAAACCGGGGTCCCCCAGGATTAAACTGGACCCTCCTAGGATTAAACCGGGGTCCCCCAGGATTTTTGGGGCCACGGCCCCAAAACTTAGGTGCTCAAGCATCGAACTTGGCCTCGCGCCGGGTCCCCCGCGGGGCACCCCGGTTTCTCAGGGATCAGCAGGAAAAACCTTAAAAAAAAAAAAAAAAAGATTTTTTGCTCTTTTAGAATATTTTTGGGGAGAAAAAGCTGATTTGAAGCAACCTCCGGTTTCTGTCGATATAAACCAGAGGCTCCCCAAAACCCCAAGGCCCACGGGTGCCCCCACCCACCCCCAGGGTGTCCGTGTCCCCCCCCCCCCCCGGCTGGGGTGACCCCCAACTCACCAGCCCCCCACTCTCCTGCAGCGGCCCCGGGCAGGGGGGCAGGCCGGGGGGACCCCACGGGCAGGGGGGGGCACTGCCAGGCCAGGTCCCGGGGATCCCCCGGGGGGGCACCCGCCCGCTGTCACCCAGCTCCTGCTCCGCATGGGTGTCCTGCCGCTGGGAAAAGCGGGAGAAAAGGTAAAGGGGAATTAAAAACCCACCAAAATTGAGATTCCGCCCCCCCGCAACCCTCAGCTGAGAAACACCAGAATAATTTCTTCTTTTTCATTTTTCAATTCATTACCACCTGAAAAATGGCATCAGCCCCCCCAAACCCTCCCAGGTGTTCTGTTTTGGGGTGATCCCCCCCCCACCCCAGTACCTCGAAGCCCCCCGTCTCTTCCAAAACCAGGCGCAGCAGGCGGATGTACTCGGCGGCGGCTTTCAGGGTGTCGACTTTGCTGGGCTTGCGGTCGCGGGGGATGAGGGGGACGATGGTCTTCAGCCTCGAGAAGCCGCTGTTCAGGTTCTTAATCTGCCGGGAGGAAAGAAACGGGGTCACACCCCACGGGGATCCACGGCGAGGGGACCCCAGGATTAAACCGGGCCTCCCTAGCGTTAAACTGGGTCTTTCCAAGATTAAACTGGGTCTTCAGGATTAAACCGGGGCCCCCCCCCAAGGATTAAACTCAATCCCTCCCAAGATTAAGCTGGGACCCTCCTAGGATCAAACCGGACTCTCCTAGGATTAAACCAGACCCTCCTAGGATTAAACCAGGTCCCCCCCCAAGATTAAACTAGATGCTCCTAGGATTAAACTGGGTCCCCAGGCTTAAACCAGGATTTCCCCAGGCTTAAACTGGATACCCCCAAGATTACACTGGGGACCCCTTGGATTAAACCAGACACTCCTAGGATTAAACTGGATCCCCTCAAGATTAAACCAGCCACTCCTAGGATTAAACTGGGTCCCTAGGATTAAACTGGACCCCCCCAGGCTTAAACCAGACCCCCCCCAGGCTTAAACTGGATACCCCCAAGATAAAACTGGGGCCCTCCTAGGATTAAACTGGATCCCCTCAAGATTAAACCAGGGCTCCCCAAGATTAAACCAGACCCTCCTAGGATTAAACCAGGGCCCCCCCAAGATTAAATTGGACCCTCCTAGGATAAAACTGGATCCCCAGGATTCAACTGGACCTTCCTAGAATTAAACTGGGGCCCCCCAGGATTAAACCAGACCCTCCTAGGATCACACTGGGACACTCCAAGGATTAAACCAGGGCTCCCCAAGATTAAATTGGACCTTCCTAGGATTAAACTGGGTCTCCAGGATTAAACTGGACCCTCCTAGGATTAAACTGGGCCTCCCCAGGATTAAACTGGACCCTCCTAGGATTAAACTGGGCCTTCCCAGGATTAAACTGGGGCCCTCCTAGGATTAAACCGGGGCTCCCCAAGATTAAACCGGACCTTCCTAGGATTAAACTGTATCCCCTCAAGATTAAACCGGACCCTCTTAGGATTAAACCGGGGCCCCCCAAATGCAGATGCAAAGACACCCCCCCCCCCCAAGCACCCTCGGGGTGATGCTGCTGGACGTCCCCCACCTAGAGCCACCCTGGGGTGGCCCTGGGTGCCACCACCACGGGACATCGCTTCCAGCCCCCTGGGATTTGCAGCCAGCTCCATGGTTTTTGGGGGGGAGGGGGCATGCAGAGGGGTTTTGGGGGGGTCCCCTCACCCTCTCGCGCTCCTTGGCGTTGGCCGCCTGCCGTCGCTCCAGCATCTCCGCCAGGTCCCCGGCCGGCTGGTAGCCCCCGGCCGGCTGCTTGCGCAGACGGGCGATGGCGGCGGCGCGGGGCAGGGGGCCGTACCGCTGGCTCAGCACCCTCTCCAGCACCTCGGGGGCTGGGGTGGGCAGCAGGACCCCCGCCGGCCGCCCCCCAGCTCCGCTGGCCTCCCCCATACCTGGGGAAGGGACAAATCCTGCACCCCAACCTCACCCCACTGCGCTGCCTCCCAAAAAGAAGGAAAACACTTAAAAAAGGTCCTTAAATACCCCGGGAACCCAACGAGCTGCAGGTGGGGCCCAGCCCGGGTTAACGAGCGGGGCGGGTGCAGGGTTTGGCCGCTGAGTAGGGAAACTGAGGCATGGCCCGAGCCCCCAAAGCCGGTAGCCACAAAGCCTTGACCCGAAAAAGGACCCGAAAACACCCCCAGGAGCACGAGGCGGACCCTCAGTGGGGGATGAGGCCTGACGCCCCGGGGATGGGCAACCAGCATTGCCCCGCAGGGAGAAAGAAGGGTTTGGGAGGCTTCGTGCGTCCCTAAAAACGTGGGAAGCTCTTTTGGGGTGGGGAAAATAAAAATATGAGGAGTTTAATAACGGCGAGGGCCGTTTCGGTAGATGGCAGTGTTAGTCCCTGCGACGCTGGAAACCTCAGGGCTGCCGGAAAAAGGGGAAAATTTCCCTTTTGCCCACCAAAAATTGAGGCTGGCGGCCGCCTCGTCACCCCGGGGGGGAACCTCATCCCAGTCCCATCCCTGGGATGACTTTCCCCCTCCCGAAACGCCGCTCGGCCTCCCTGCGTGCTCCCCTCCGGTGTTTTTGGGGAGAAAAGCCCCCCCTAGGCGGCTCGCCCCGCTTTTCCCAGGGTGGTTTGGGGAGCAGGTGCCAGGGGTCAGTGCGGGGAAGATGGATGTGCTCCCCCGTGCAGGGCTGTGGCCGCCGTGCCTCAGTTTCCCCAAACCTGAAAGCACTTGGGGGGGGGCTGAAAACCACCCCCGGGCTGCACCGGGGTCCTGCCATTTTTCACCCGGAGGGAGAGCGAGGCTGGAGGAGCAAATTGCAAAGAAATCCCCAAATGAGCCCCAAAACGAGCCTCGGAGACGCCTGGAAGGCAAACGAGCTTTTAATAGAACCTCAGAAAACCCAATTTTCTCCTCTTTAATGCTCCGTAATGAGCTTCCCTATCCCGCAGCCGGATCTGGATAATCCCATTATTACTGTCCCGATCGGGGGGGGGCAGCAGATCTTCCAAATTAATCCGAGGGCGGGTGGGTTTAAAGCCACCCCCAAAAAAAGATCTGTGCACGCCTGCTCACTTTTAGTCGGAGGTGGAAGCATCCGAGGGGGAACGAGGGCTGCCGAAATCCCCCGCCCCCCGGCAGCCGCCGTTTGCTCCTTTCCCCTTGTTTCATAGCTGGGAAAATTGCCCCGGTTTGGATTAAAAATCGAGGGAAAAATGGGAATCGGGGGGGAGCGGCGTGGGGGGGTGGGCGACGGAGGGATTTGGGGGTTGCTTGTGCAAAGGGGATTTGTAGGAGTCTCGCCCCGAAGGGAAGCGAGCAGAGCTGGGGGGGGGGGCAAAATTATTAGGCGTCAGGGTTATTAGGGGACGTGGTTATTAGGGGTCAGGGTTATTAGGGGACGTGGTTATTAGGGGTCAGGGTTATTAGGGACCATGTTTTCTAAGGGTCACAGTTATTTGGGGTCACTGTTATTAGGGACCATGGTTTTTAGGGGTCGTGGTTATTAGAGGTCACAGTTATTAGGGGTCAGAGTTATTGGGGACCATGGTTATTAGGGGTCAGGGTTATTAAGCGTCGCAGTTATTAGGGCTCAGAGTTATCAGCCCCTGCTTGCAGCAAGCGCAGGGGAGCATCTCCGGTGGGTGAGGATGCTGCAAAGCCAGTCAGGAATTTTTCTTCCCCCCCTCTATTTTCTGCTTCTGCCGGCCCGGGACATGGCCCCCTAAAAATAGCAGCGGCCTCGTGGAGCCGGCGCGAGCCAGCCGAGAGCAGAAGTGAAAAGCCGGGGGGGAAAGGGCCGAGCTCCTCCAGCAGCGAAGCCTCTCCGGCGGGTTCGGATAACGGCTCGAGTCGCCCGAACCTGGCCTGAGGGCATCCCCAGGATTTCTGAGTTTTGGGGGATTCACCCCAATTTCCCTCCCGCCGGGGTCGCAGCCCGCTTTGCTCCAGGCCAAGCACCCTCTGCACAGCTCCCGGCAGGGATGGGAGCTTGGGAAGCATCCGGGGCTGAATTCCTGGAAAACAGCAGCCCGGGGGCGGTTTGTCCGTTGGGAACGCTTCGGGCCGAGGCTGTTTTCCAACCGTTCAGGCTCAGACGTGCCCAGTTATCCCTTGCATTTTTCCCAACTCTGAGCATGGCCGGAGCAAGAGCCGGGCTTTGATCCCAAAGCCCCGGCACCGACTGCCATCCCTAGGGATGCTCCTTTGAAGCTGGGTGACCACATCCCATCGGCTTCGCCCCATCCCGCCCGGCCGGCAATGCCGACGCTCCGGTTGGGATCTGACATTTGCCGTTATCATGAGACTGGAAAAATTACCAGGCGGTTTCTAATTACCACAGCCGGGTCGGTGCCGGGAAGGTCAGGGAAAAGGGCTGGTGCCAGGGCTGCGGCGCAGCCGGATCCCGGCGCGGGGCAGCTGCTGACATGCGATTAAACCCAATCTTTCTTGGCGCGGTCCCAAACGTCTCGGAGGTGGCCGGTCCCTGCCGGAGCCACCGGCCTCGTGCCGACTCCCAGCTGCCCGTGAGCGCCCGTGATGGGCTGGATCCTGGCCACGGGTGGGGAGCGCTTTAATTTAACGCTTTAATAAAACGCTTTGAGGTGCTTTATTGAGCGGTGGCATCGCCGCCAGCCGCGGCAGAGGATGCGGGAGCTGCGGTCGGCGTTTCCACCTCTCCCTCCTCCTCCTCTTGCTGTCAAACGTGTCCCGAGATGCCCGCTCTGCCGGGCAGCTGCACCCAGGAATTCGTGGCATCGTTTGCAGCTGGGGTTCCTCATGGAGCTGCTGCCGAATTGGCAAATCCTCGTCCCCGAGCTCGCCAGGGGCCGAGCCTGGCTTGGCATCAGGACCACCCGTCCCGCTTCCAGCGGGTACTGGGTGCCCGGGGACGGGGCTCGCGGCCGCTGGTGTGGGCAACGGGGGAGCGCAGGTGGCCGTACGGCCGGTGAGGCCTCCTTAAAAGCTTTTATCCTGCTATGAAAGTCATAAAATCATCTCTTTGGCTGCCACCAACGCTGCCGGCGATATCCATAGCTGCGTCTCCTTGAACGCCTCGTCTGAGCAAAACATCACCGTGCTCCGGCAAGAGGCAGAGAGCTCCGTCTCGGCCGAGGTTTTCCGTCTCGGCCGAGGTTTTCCGTCTCGGCCGAGGTTTCCCGGCTCACCCGGCTGTTTGAGCAGGAAATTTGAAGGCGTATTTGTGAGGGAAAGTCCGGAGGCTGCTTTCGCACCCAGCCGTGGTGGTGATGTTGCGGGAGTTGCAGCCGGGTGGGTTCCCGGCACGATGCCCGGGGGGCTGAGGGGGGGCATCCCGGGGGGTCGGAGGGGGGCATCGCCGTCCTGCCCGCGTCCCGACCGGCCGCTCCTCCATCGCCTCTTTCCAAAAAGAGGTTTAATGAAAAGCAGGAGGGGCGGCGCTGGGGAGGTGGGGACGGTCCCCAGCCCCCCCGCCCCCCGAGGACCCTAGGGGGTCCCACGGTGGGAAAGGGCAGGTCTCGCCCCCGCCACGTGCCGAATTATCCGCGGGTCAGGAGGGACGCTAACGGGGTTTATCGGCTGGCACCCGCCGCGACGAGGATTTCGGCAGGGCGATGGGTCCAGCATCGCTTGGCATCGACCCGACCTTTATTACGGTGGGAGATGAAACAATCCCGGCTTGGTTAAATAAAAAGAATAATTCAAGTCCTGCTGGGACTGGGGACGGGGCCGGGCCACCCCAGCCCCACTCCCGTCCTGGCACATCCGTGAAATGTTCACAGTTGATTTTCTTTTCCCATTCCTGGAGATTCCCAGCGCGGACGTGCCAGGAGGTGGATTGTAAAGCCGCCGGTGCCGAGGGCTCGGTGACGTTTCCTCCACGCCGGCAGCAATAGGAGCGGGTACGGAACAAAGGTGGCTCTGTCCTTCCCGGCTTGAAGAAGCCTTTTTGTAAAAGCCGGCGGCCGGAGGATCCCAGCCTGGAGCCGCCGGAGTTCTCCCTGTCCAAGCGCAGAGGAATTTTTAGAGATAAAAGAAGTTTCCATCAGTCGAAGGTGTTGCCGTGGCCGGTGGCTGCCGGGGGGAGTGGCTCGTGGCACGGCTGCCATCGCAGCCGGTGTGGCTGTGAGCGCCGGGGGGTCGGGGTTCTGGCTGCCGCCAGCCCCCCGCCCCCGTCCCGGGGTCTGGATTAGTGCTGGGCTGTCACCGTCCTGGGGCTGGATTAGTGCTGGGCTGTCACCGTCCCGGGGTCTGGATTAGTGCTGGGCTGTCACCGTCCTGGGGCTGGATGAGTGCTGGGCTGTCACCGTCCTGGGGCTGGATGAGTGCTGGGCTGTCACCGACCCGGGGCTGGATGAGTGCTGGGCTGTCACCGACCCGGGGCTGGATTAGTGCTGGGCTGTCACCGTCCCGGGGTCTGGATTAGTGCTGGGCTGTCACCGTCCCAGGGTCTGGATTAGTGCTGGGCTGTCACCGACCCGGGGCTGGATTAGTGCTGGACTGTCACCGTCCTGGGGCTGGATTAGTGCTGGGCTGTCACCGTCCCGGGGTCTGGATTAGTGCTGGGCTGTCACCGTCCTGGGGCTGGATTAGTGCTGGGCTGTCACCGTCCTGGGGCTGGATTAGTGCTGGGCTGTCACCGTCCTGGGGCTGGATTAGTGCTGGGCTGTCACCGACCCGGGGTCTGGATTAGTGCTGGGCTGTCACCGTCCCGGGTCTGGATGAGTGCTGGGCTGTCACCGTCCTGGGGCTGGATTAGTGCTGGGCTGTCACCGACCCGGGGCTGGATTAGTGCTGGGCTGTCACCGACCCGGGGTCTGGATTAGTGCTGGGCTGTCACCGACCCGGGGCTGGATTAGTGCTGGGCTGTCACCGTCCTGGGGCTGGATTAGTGCTGGGCTGTCACCGTCCCAGGGTCTGGATTAGTGCTGGGCTGTCACCGACCCGGGGTCTGGATTAGTGCTGGGCTGTCACTGTCCTGGGGCTGGATTAGTGCTGGGCTGTCACCGTCCCGGGGTCTCGATGAGTGCTGGGCTGTCACCGACCCGGGGCTGGATTAGTGCTGGGCTGTCACCGTCCCGGGGTCTGGATGAGTGCTGGGCTGTCACCGTCCTGGGGCTGGATTAGTGCTGGGCTGTCACCGTCCCAGGGTCTGGATGAGTGCTGGGCTGTCACCGTCCTGGGGCTGGATTAGTGCTGGGCTGTCACCGTCCCGGGGTCTGGATTAGTGCTGGGCTGTCACCGTCCTGGGGCTGGATTAGTGCTGGGCTGTCACCGTCCCGGGGTCTGGATTAGTGCTGGGCTGTCACCGACCCGGGGCTGGATTAGTGCTGGGCTGTCACCGTCCCGGGGTCTGGATTAGTGCTGGGCTGTCACCGTCCTGGGGCTGGATTAGTGCTGGGCTGTCACCGTCCCGGGGTCTGGATTAGTGCTGGGCTGTCACCGTCCTGGGGCTGGATTAGTGCTGGGCTGTCACCGACCCGGGGTCTGGATTAGTGCTGGGCTGTCACCGACCCGGGGCTGGATTAGTGCTGGGCTGTCACCGTCCCGGGGTCTGGATGAGTGCTGGGCTGTCACCGTCCCAGGGTCCGGATTAGTGCTGGGCTGTCACCGTCCCAGGGTCTGGATTAGTGCTGGGCTGTCACCGTCCCGGGGTCTGGATTAGTGCTGGGCTGTCACCGTCCTGGGGCTGGATTAGTGCTGGGCTGTCACCGACCCGGGGTCTGGATTAGTGCTGGGCTGTCACCGTCCTGGGGTCTGGATTAGTGCTGGGCTGTCACCGACCCGGGGTCTGGATTAGTGCTGGGCTGTCACCGTCCCGGGGCTGGATGAGTGCTGGGCTGTCACCGTCCTGGGGTCTGGATTAGTGCTGGGCTGTCACCGTCCCGGGGTCTGGATTAGTGCTGGGCTGTCACCGTCCCGGGGTCTGGATTAGTGCTGGGCTGTCACTGTCCCAGGGTCTGGATTAGTGCTGGGCTGTCACCGTCCCAGGGTCTGGATGAGTGCTGGGCTGTCACCGACCCGGGGTCTGGATTAGTGCTGGGCTGTCACCGTCCCGGGGTCTGGATTAGTGCTGGGCTGTCACCGTCCTGGGGTCTGGATTAGTGCTGGGCTGTCACCGACCCGGGGCTGGATTAGTGCTGGGCTGTCACCGTCCTGGGGTCTGGATTAGTGCTGGGCTGTCACCGACCCGGGTCTGGATTAGTGCTGGGCTGTCACCGACCCGGGTCTGGATTAGTGCTGGGCTGTCACCATCGGCCACGTGCCCTGGGGATGGGGACAGGAACCAGGATGGGGCCAGGTATGGGATGGGGACAGGGACCAGGAAAAGGATGGGGATGGGACAGGGATGGGGACAGGGATGGGATAGAGACAGGGACCGGGATGGGGACAGGGATGGGGATGGGGACGGGGACGGGGATGGGATGGGGATGAAATGGGGACAGGGACCAAGACAGGGATGGGGACAGGGATGGGGACAGGGACCATGACAGAGATGAGGATGGGAATGGGGGGACAGGGATGGGATGGGGACAGGATCGGGACAGGGACCACGACAGAGATGAGGATGGGGACAGGGATGGGGATGGAGACAGGGCCAGGGCCAGGGATGGGGATGGGGATGAGGACAGGGCTGGGGACAGGAACAGGGACAGGGATGGGGATGGGGATGAGGACAGGGCTGGGGACAGGAACAGGGACAGGGCTGGGGATGAGGATGGGGATGAGGACAGGGCTGGGGACAGGGACAGGGACAGGGATGGGGATGAGGACAGGGGCCTGGGGCTCAGTTCTGCCTCGCTCTCCCCAGCCAGCGCAGCACCTTGCAAAGGGAAGGTGCCAAGCTTAGAGGCTGGACTAAGATTTAAGGCTGGGTTTAACATTCAGCACATCCAGGTGGTGCCTGAGCCCTGGCGGGGAGCCTGCTTCCCCCCAAAATGAGCCTTGCTCCTTCTCTCCAGCCCCCGTCACGGCCCCTGGGAAACCTGGGGCTGCAGCTCCATCCCCCTCCTCCTCGACGGCACTTTCTGCCTTGCCCGTCCCAGATAACCACGCCGGCACCGATTGCCGGTGCTGCCCGGCCCTCCCAGACAGATAATCTCCGTTTGGTAGAATTAATAAGCGCAGCAACCTTAAAACTCTTTGCTCGGCAGCTCCTCTCCGGCAGCGGGGAGGGGGGACTCGCGTACCCACGGTCGTGGAGGGACGGAGCCACGAAGCCACGGGGCCGGGGAAGCTGCCAGGCCACCCCCCCTCTTTTTACCCCCCCGTCCGGGTTGCTGGGGGTGCTCCGGGACCCCCAAAGCTCTGCCTAAGCGGAGGAGCCGCCGCCGCCGCCGCGCCAGATGCCCGCAGATCCCGATTAAGCGCTTGGCCGGGTAAGAGCCATGTGGGTGGCCCTGCCCCACGTGCACACACACGTGCGACACGCACACGTGCACGCGCACGATACCTCGTCTCCACGGCTGTTACCGGGACCCGACCCAGCTTGGAGCTTCCAGCCCCCTTGCAAACGCATCCATCCCACCCCAGCATTCATTTCTCCCTTTTATTTTCCCTCCCCAGGAAAAAGGAGAGAGGATTCCTCGGTAAAACTGTCCGCACAGAAATTGGGGCTGCGACAAATAAGCCAAGTCACCCCCCCCCCCCAAACGGGGTTGGGGCATCGCGGGGGTCGCCCGTGGGCTGGTCCGTGATCCGGCCGCTATTTATTGCCATGCAAAGGGGTTCGGCACGGCGGGATGCTCCGCGGGGGATGGTGCACGGTGCGGGACAGGAGGAGCCCAAAGCCACCAGCACCGCGCACAAAGCATCACATCCCCGACGGCTCCGTCGTGCTCATCCCACGGCTCCGGGATTACACCGGTGCCGCTAAAATCCCATATTTATCTCCGCAGTGCCCAGCCAATGACCTCGGGGCTGACGCGCAGGACCTTCCTCCGCAGGGATCAGAGATGATAAAGCTCTGCCGCTCCCGGCTCGCCGCGGGGCACAAGGTTCCAGTCCCAGCAAACCGTCTCGGATGCTCCAAGGATGACGTCCGAGCACGCGGCAGACGGGATGGACAGCAAGGGCTTCACCCAGGTAAGGGGATTTTCTCCCTGGATTTGGGATTTGGGGGTTTTTTTTTTTTGTTCTTGTACCTGGCTAAGGAGCTGCGATGGCCCCGGTGCGAGGGGATGAGTGGCCAATTCATCCCAGTGCCGCTCGTCGGAAAAGGGAGGAACTGTGGGTAGCAGGGGATCGCAGGACGGATGCCGGTGAAATAATTCATGGAAGGGTGTAGGAGAGCTGTTTCCCAAACCTCTGGCCCCGAGCCGGGCGGGCTGATGTCGAAGCAAGGCGCGATGTAATATTTGGGATGTTTTTCTGCCCGGCAGAGTGAATTGAATTAAAAATAAATGAGCGGGGGCGTTGAGACGTGGTCCTCCCTGCAGGGAGAGGTGCGAGATGCTGCTTTGGGCGAGCGATGGTCCAGGGGAGAGCCCGGCTCTGCTCCTGCATCCCGGGGAGAACTGGCCAGGCTCCGGGCTGGGGTTAGGGATTGCTCCGGATTTGGGGGGGGGGTCAGTGGGGTTTTAATCCTTCCCTGCTCACCAGTAGTGCCATCCGCTTTCGGCTGGGCTTTTTGGAGGGGCGGGAGGTGGATGCCCAAACCAACCTGGGTTTTAAGAGGCTGCCCAGCTCCCTCCACGGCTCTTGCCAGCATCTCACCCCGAGGGGGGGTTGGGGGGGAGCACCCATCCGCACGCGGCTTCGCTGCGCGGACGCGGGTGCTGGTCCCCGCCTGCACGATGGCTTTCCCTGCAAGCCCAGCGAGGGTTACAGGGTGGGATCCTGCCGTAGCCGTGCACCCGGGTCCTCCTCGACGCCGAGTTTTGGGTTATTTCCTCCAATCCAAAAGGATTTTGCAGGGATTGGAGCTGACGGAGGCCCTTGGGGGGGGGGGGTTGCATTTGGGATTTGACCCCAGCTCGGTCCCTGGGCTTTCCCCGAGCCTTCACCTCGCTGCTTCACCTCCGGCTGCTGCCGCCTCCACGGCCCTTCCCTCCAGCATCCCGGCAGAGCCGGAGACTTCCCACGTGCTCCCGGCTGCTGCCAGCCAGGGCTCGAGGACCGACCCTGCACCAAGCCTGGGCTGGATGCGGCCGTGGCACAGGGGTGTTTCGGGGCTCCTGGGTGATGGCAGGGTTATCCCTGCCGGCACGCTCCGGGGTGGGACCCCTGAGACCCAGAGCTCTGGGAGCCTGGTGTAGCTGGGGGAAAAAACCAGGGGATCTTCCGAGCATCCCAACTCTTTGGCTCAGCAATAGAAGTGGCACCCGCACACTTAGCACCGGCTACAAATCCCCCGGGGCTTGCTCGTACCCAAAACTCCGGGAGGAAGCACAGGGGGTCCCACGGAGGAGGCGAGGGAAAAACCCCCGGCACCGAGCGTTCCCCTGCCTGCTGCTGCCTGCTCTCCCAGCACCCTGCCCGCTGCCGCTCGCCCCGCTCGTGCCCCAGCTCCGCTTCGGTGGCACCGGGGACGTGCGCTCGCCCCACGCCGCGGGACGTGGCGGTGACCCAGCTCTGCCGCTGCCGACGGCCGGGAAAGCGCCTGGGGGACGCAGGAGAAACCGCCTTTTCCGCTGCGATTGAGAAAGTGCCGCACGCGGGAGTTATTCATCCCAGGGCGCCGTGACTCAAGGTCCTGTGTCCTCGCCGGGACTTTTGACCTCAGAGGTGTGCCAGGCTTGCGCGGTGCCCGGCACAGCCCTTGCCAGCCTCGGGGACCCCCCCCCCAGCTCTCCCTAAATTTGGCCATGGCAGGTTTTGGGGACACCAGCCATTCTGCCAGGGTTTCTGCCAGCTCCGCCATCCCCTCTGGGGTTTGGGGACCTTGTTGGGGGTTTGGGGACCTTGTTGGGACTTTGGGGACGGTGCAGCTGATGGAAGTGCAAAGGGCTCAGACGTCTCCTCTCCCCATTGCATCGCGGGGCTGATCCTGGGGCTGGTCCCACTGGGGATCCGATGTCCCCTCAGATCAGGAGATGTTTGATGGAGCTGGCAGACTCCTTGGCAGCCGGATAACCCGAGAGCTTACGGCCGGCGCCGCCACGAGGGAGGTCAGGGCAGGCAGCGGAAAGCAAACGTCAACCTCACGCCACAGTAGTTCGGCAGGAGGCAGAGGGACAGCGGCAGAAGCTTGGCGTGGATGGGGCAAACTGGAGTTGCCAACGCTGAGGCTCCCACTATAAAAATCCTCCTGGGCAGGGGAGGCTGCTCAGGGATGGGCATGCTTCCAAGGTTGGGGATGGCCACCAGCAGTGGAGGATGGCCACCAGCAGTGGAGGACGGCCATCACCAGTGGAGGATGGCCACCACCAGTGGAGGATGGCCATCACCAGTGGAGGATGGCCACCAGCAGTGGAGGACGGCCATCACCAGTGGAGGATGGCCATCACCAGTGGAAGGTGACAATCACCAGTGAAGGATGGCCACCACCAGTGGAGGATGGCCATCACCAGTGGAAGGTGACAATCACCAGTGAAGGATGGCCACCACCATTGGAGGATGGCCATCACCAGTGGAGGATGGCCATCACCAGTGGAAGGTGACAATCACCAGTGAAGGATGGCCACCACCATTGGAGGATGGCCATCACCAGTGGAGGATGGCCATCACCAGTGGAAGGTGACAATCACCAGTGAAGGATGGCCACCACCAGTGGAGGATGGCCATACACCAGTGGAAGGTGACAATCACCAGTGGAGGATGGCCATCACCAATGGAGGGTAGCCACCACCAGCGGAGGGTGACAATCACCAGTGGAGGGTGGCCACCACCAGCAGAGTGTGACCATCACCAGCAGAGGGTGACCATCACCACCGGTCCCCTCTCAGCAGAGGTCCAGCGACCACCAGTGCCCCCCGCACATCACTCGCACCCGCCACCAGGTACCACTTCCCAGCCAAACCCCGTTTGGTTTCCTCCTGGCCTGGCTGGTGGCCCCGTGGCTTCGGGGCGAGTGAAGGGTTTGAGGAGAGCAAGGGAAGAACCAGGGCGCCTGTAACACGTGAGGAAGCTAAAATTAGGCGGCTGCATCTAATCTAATTTAATCTCCCCTTTTCCGCCCGCCTCATGGAGATTAGCCTGGTTGTGCGGGGTGGGAAGGCTGGGCCGCAGGAGCTCGGGGTGGCCCAGCCTGCGGGCACCCGGTGTCCTGGGTCCCGCCTGACCCGCGGGGAATCCCTCCGGCCGTTTTGGGGGGGGGGCTGGCTGTCGGGGGAGGATGGCCTCGGGATGCGGCTGGACGTTTTAGGATGGGTGGGTTGGACGTCAGCTCCGGGGTTATGAGCACCCGCAGAGGAGCAGCGGTAGGACGGACGGACGGACGGACGGACGGCTTCCCACCAGCCCCCCCCCCCAGCACAGCCAGGGCCCCTCTCCTTCCACCTTACGGAGCGGTTTGGGATGGACGAACCTCATCCCTCGCCGCAGAGCTGGGGAAAGGCTCTTTCGCCGAGCTCAGCCCCAAGGTCACGCGTTCCCTCCCACGGCTGCCGAAGAAAGAAAAGTTCTCGGACCGGTTTTCTATTCCCAACCCCGTGCGAGGGCTGGGTCCGGCCAAGTTCAAGGTTTCCGGTGCGTTGGGTGACCAGGCAAAGTAAATAAATGGTCACCGGTGTCATTCTTCTGCCGAGGGGTTCGGTTGGGATGTGTGTGTGTGTGTCAAATGAAACGTTGTTGGAAACTATGTAGAGCACCGATGGAGCGATGAATCACGGGGCAGGTGATCTAAGAGGAATTAACGCCTCTCCTGGAGCGGATCCAGCTCCAAGATCATCCTGGCTGCTCCGTGCCGCACAGCGGCCTCGAAAAATCGGATGCGCCGGGTCCGGTTCCCAATTCCTTTATCCCCATCCTGATCCGTGCCTCAGTTTCCCCAGTACAAAAGGGGGATATTACCCTCGCCAGGTTTGCAACGCTCTCTCTTGGGGGGTCCCCAAGCCCCTGGGGCAGCAGCGGTCCAGGGCTGCCATGGGTCAGGTTGACCCCGCTTGCATCCAGAGCTGGTCCCATGACTCCGGAATGCTCCATCCCTGCTCCGGCTGCTGGGCACGGCCCTTCCTTTCAAGCTCCGACGTTGTCATTACCGCAGTCATTCGTCTTTAAAGAATCGCATTAGAGAAATTAGAGCCGGTTGTAACTTCAATCCCTGCAATCAGCCCATTTCCTTTTGCTAAGGAACGCGGCATTAAATGCCGATAGATTATTACAAGCCCATACGAAGCCGGGAAGCAGCTGGGAGGGACGGCTTGAAAAGATTTTGATTTTGAGGTTTATTACGTGAAAGGAATTATGAAACACCTTAGAAAAACTCATTTTAAATAAAAAAAATCACTTTAAAAGCAAGCGCTATTTAGAGAAATGCATTGACCGGAGACCCGCTCCTCCTGCCTTTTCTTGGCTAGGCTGTTATCCGGCAAATAAATTGAGTTTTGGGGAACGTGCCTCCCTGAATAAACTGATTTTGCAGAGGTGAACTGAGCTCCCGAGCGGGACAGAGGGACGAGACAGACCCCTCATTTTGCACATACAGTCGCTTCCTTCATCCAGCCGGGCAAGCGACAGATGGAGAAGGTGGCCAGATGTGCCCGGCTATTTTTAGGCTAAACTCTGCTTTTAATTTCATCTTAACCACTGAGAATTTGGGTATTTAGCAAAAAAAAAAAAAAAAAAAAAAAAGCTGGATGAAAGGGTGAATTGAAGTGCAGGCGCAGGGATAAAGATTAAAAACCATCAGCTGCCGATACGGGGCTTTAACCGAAACCCTGGCCAAA
Source organism: Calonectris borealis (assembly GCF_964195595.1). Classification (NCBI taxonomy): domain Eukaryota; kingdom Metazoa; phylum Chordata; class Aves; order Procellariiformes; family Procellariidae; genus Calonectris; species Calonectris borealis. Next base: position 6,317,949 of record NC_134338.1, on the reverse strand, counting down.
CGTGGGCTGGATGGGCAGGGTCCGGCAGGACTGGATCACCCAGGAGAAGGCGTCTGGCAGCGGGGTTGTCTCGGCTCCGTTTCTTTGGCTCGATTTCGGTTGCTTCCCCCCCCCCCCCCCCTTTTTTTTCTCTCTTTTCTTTGAAATGGAGTTTCAATTCCTTGGAAAAATGATGTAAATGACCACTTAGAAAGAAATATTACAAAGTAAAAGCCGGGAAGGGTTTGAGCTGCTCAAAACTGGTTGGGAAAGCGCGGCGGGGAGCGGGCAGACGGGTTGGGTAACTCCTGCCCCAGGGCTGCCGGGACCGGCTCTTCTGGGAGCCGGGAGCCGGGCAGCAGGAGCCGCTCCGGAGGGCCGGGCGGGCGGAGGACGTGCCCCGGCCCTCGTAGGGCTCCGGCCGCGGGTCTTCGCACGGCTCCGGCCCTTCCATTCCCAGACGGAGCCGGGAGCAGGGAGCCGGGATGGAGGAAGGAGGGATGGTGGGGGCAGATCCCGGCTTTTCCCTGGGATAACGCGGGGAGAGGCTTCCCAAAGCTTCGGGGTGCACCGAGCACCCCCCCCCCCGCGCCGTCAGCCCTGGGGGAGCGGGGCACACGCGTGCGGGTGGAGGAACCGCCACGGGCTGTGGGCTGATGGATGCACCCTGACGGGTGCGCACGGATGCGCACGTTGATGCGCAGGTGATGGCGCGCGCGCGCACACGCCCACGCGGTGCGCGGACACCCGTGCACCTGCAGGAACACAGCGAGGCACACGCAGACGTGATGGGCACGACGGGTGCGTGCACGGACACACGCCGATGCGCGTGCACACGCATGCAGACACTCACGCACACGCGTGCACACACGCACACGCATGCACACGCACACACAAGCTGCTGTGTGCCCCCCCCCCCCCGGCGTGCACACACAGACAGCAGTGCACTCCCCCCCCCTCAGCGCACCCCCCAGACCGTGCAACCCCCCCACTCCCTGCGCACTCCCCCACGCACACATACCCCCCCCAGTTCACGTGCACCCCCCCAGTCCACCCTCAATGCGTGCACAACCCCTGGTACACCCCCAATGTACCACCTCCCCAGTGCGCTCACAGCCCCCCCAGTTCACCCACACTCATCTCCCCTGGACTGCCCCAGTGCCCACCCGAGATCCTGTTCACCCCCCCCACCACCCAGCACCCCACACCAGCTCACCCCAGTACCCCCCACTACACCCCCAATGCACCCACACCTCCCCAGTGCACCCACAGCCCTCCCCAGTTCACCCACACTCATCTCCCCTGCAACCCCCCAGTGCCCACCCGAGATCCTGTTCACCCCCCCGCCACCCAGCACCCCACACCAGTTCACCCCAGTATCCTCCATTCACCCCAGTAACCCCCCAATCACCCCAGCACCCCCCCATTCACCCCACCACCCCACACCAGTTCACCCCACTACCCCCCCATTCACCCCACCACCCCACATCAGTTCACCCCAGCACCCCCGCATTCACCCCACCATCCCACACCAGTTCACCCCAGTACCCCCCCATTCACCCCACCACCCCACACCAGTTCACCCCACTACCCCCCATTCACCCCACCACCCCACACCAGTTCACCCCAGCACCCCCGCATTCACCCCACCATCCCACACCAGTTCACCCCAGTACCCCCCATTCACCCCAGTACCCCCCCATTCACCCCAGTACCCCCATTCACCCTAGCACCTCACACCAGTTCACCCCAGTACCCCCCCAGTTCACCTCACCACTCCCCATTCACCCCACCACCCCACACCAGTTCACCCCAGTACCCCCCCATTCACCCCAGCACCCCCCATTCACCCCCCATCGCCCCCTCCCTCGGGCGCCCCCTAGCGGCGCGCGTCAGCCCGGCGCCGGGCACACACCCTCGCGGCTCAACCAATCAGAAGCCGCCGCGGCGCCGCGTCACTCGTGGGCCGGGGAACCTCCTCAATGAGCCACATTGTCGCGGGCGAGTACCGCGGCGCGCGCTGCTCCGGGGCCGCCTCCGCTCCGCTCCGCACCGCTCCGCACCCCGCCGCGCAAGATGATCGCCTCCCACCTGCTCGCGTACTTCTTCACCGAGCTCAACCATGACCAGGCGCAGAAGGTGAGGGGGGGGCGCGGGGCGGGATGCGCGGGACAAAGGGGTCGGCGAGGGGAAATGGGGGGGGGGGGGGGGAAGGAAGAAAAAAGGGGGGGGTAAAAAAAAAAAAGAGAAGGGAAGAAAGGAAAAAGGAAAAAGGAAAAGAAAAGGAAAAAGAAAAAAAAAAGGAAAAAGGAAGAAGGGAAAAAAGGAAAAAAGGAAAAAAGAAAAAAAGGAAAAAAAAGGAAAAAGAAAAAAAGGAGAGGGGAAAAAAGTCAAAAAAAAAAGGAAACAGGAAAAAAAAGAAAAAGAGGGAAAAAGGAAAAAAGAAAAAGAAGAAAAAAGGAAAAAAAAAGGAAAAAGGAGAAAAAAGAAAAAAAAAACCCACAAGAAAAAAGGGGAAACGGGGGGAAAGCAGCGGGCAGGGGAGGGGGCGGGCGGGAGGCGCCGTTGTCGCCCCGCGGGCCCGTGCGCTGCCCGGCCGGGGCCGCCGTGCGGTACGTGCCGCGGCGGGCGGCTGCGGGACCCCGCGTGGCCGGGCGCCCCCCGCGGGCCGGCGGCGCGGAGCAGCAGGAGGAGGAGGAGGAGAAGGAAGAGGAGGAAGGGGGGGTGTCTCCGCTCCCCTCCCCGTCCGCCCCCGCGGGACTCGGGACCCCCGGGCCGCCCCGCGCAGCACGTGTCGCCGCTTCCTGCCGCCTGCGCGGAGCATCCGCGGGCGCGGAGCATCCCCCGGAGCCGGGACCTTCAGCCCCTCGGCGGGATTCCGCCTCCCCCCGCCCCCGCCCCAGCTCCCCGGGGCGCCGAGCCGAGGTCCCTGCGGGGAGCGGGGCCCTGCCTTGGCCCGGGGCGCGGCGGGGATGCCGGAGGGGGTTGCTCCGAGCTCGGAGGCAAACGCAGCACCTCGGGCTGCCCTTCCCCAGGCTGCGCCCCCCCCACCTCCTGCACTGACTGGGATGGAAAAACATCTTCCTGCCTTCCCCCTCCCTTAATTTACGGGTCCTGAACGACCAGAGCCTGTTCCTGGACCGCAAACGCAAGTCGAAGCGTCCCGTTGGGATGCACGGAGCGTTTGTCACCAGTAATTCATGAGTTCAGGCACTTGAAAAATGCAAGTGTTTCTGCTCTCCTACGGCTGGGGGAACGCAGCCGGCCTTTGTTTGGCCAGGACAGCGCTTAGGCTCTAAACAAGAATGATTCCTAGAAAAAAAATGCTGGCTGGGAGACTTTGTGAAGGCTCAGGCTCTTCCCCCAGCGTTTGGGGCATCTAAGGATATGTCAGAGAGGGTTTTGGCTCCGAGTCCTGAGGTCGTGCAGCGGTTCCCATTACCAGGGTGACAGTGCCCGGGTGTGGGGTGGTCGGGATTTGCAAATGCCCACTTAAAAAACCCAAGCAAAATGCAAAATGCACGGCCGCAGAGAGCCCCGTCTCGCTCCATCGGATAACGCTGGGGACGCCGACGGAGAAACAAAACTCGCCACGTTGGCCCTTCGCCTGCATTAAATAGGAAGTAAAAACGAGAGGGAACATTAAAAAAAAAAAAAAACCGAAACAAAACCAAAGTGCGTAGAAATAACTTCTCGACACGAAGCGATCTGTAAGGAAACACGAGCTCGGCTTCTCCCTCCACTCGCGAGTGTCCTGGGGTTGTGCAACAGCCAAATCCACGGGAAGGGGTTGTGTAACTCGACGGCAGAAATAGGCCAGCGGCGCAGCCCGACTTCTGCCTCTCGGGCTCCGGGCAGCTTCTGAGTTCCTTATCGGGAGCTGGAAATAATGGAGAGGGAAGGGTTTGGTTTAAGGTATTCAGCTTCATTACCCACTGGGAAAAGGGTGTGCGAAGCCGCGGGAACCGGCTTCGTTTTCTTCCCAGTTCCGAAGCCCAAACAAAATGGGTTGCTGAGATGCAGGGGGGTGGAAAAAATATCCAGGAGCCGTCGGCTGGGGCTCTGGCTGCTGTGGGAGATGGCTCTGCCCTCCCGGCCCCACACAGCCGCCTCCGCAACTGGATTTCTCTGGGTTATTTTTAAACAAATGCCTGTGAATCCTGCCGGTAAGGCAAAGCTGGGGTCGGCGCAGCCTCCAGCGAGCGCACGGAGCTCGGCTTTGCTGCAGGGGAGGGGGGAGAAGTGGGGGAAGCAGCTGGGTTTCCGAGCTGGATGCTTTCACCATGAATGCAAAAATTATTCCCGGCTTATAAATCTTCCCAGGTGGGGGGGAGTCCCCAGCACAGGGAGACGGAGAGGCTGAAATTCTTGGAAAGCTGGGAATTTTTTTTTTTTTTTTCACCAAACCCAAAGGCTTTACCCAGAATTTGAGACTATTTTTGGGAAAAGATTTGAGGGCGATAGGCCGGCGTGTGTTCGAGTCGTGCGTCTTTTTGCTTTGGATCGGGCAGAAAAGGGGCTCGGCCGTGGGAAGAGAGTGCCCTTTCCAACAGCTGTGCTTTGCGTCCACATCAGGGCCTTGAAAACAGCCCCCCAAAAATAGGATTTTTCTTCCCATTCTTGACACGGAGCAGCTTTACCTGCTCCGCTGCCCACCCGGGGGGATGTCACATACGTCCCCGAACTCCTGCCCTTCGCTTTGCCCGGCCGGGAAGTGGGTTGCAGCGCTAACTTATCTAACCCCCAAGCGATTGTGCAAACTTTAATTAACCTCAGCAGCGTCCTTTGAGATCCTGGCTTGAAAGTTTGCCACGGATGAACCACGTTCCCTTCGGATGTGCCGGCTCGCGCTGGGTTTCCTGGTCCCTGAACCTCAGCCTCGTCATGCGACGGGAGGAGCGGGAAGCAAACGAGCTCCATAACCGGGCTGGCGGCTCTTCTTCCCCATCGCTCCTTCGAAAGAAGGAAAAACTGGCGATGGAGTTAATTTTCCCGTAGTTGTGGCCGTTCCCAGGCAGGGGCAGGTTTTCCTTTGGGTTTTTTTTTTTTTTTTAATTTTTCCTTTGCTAGGGGGATTCGTTTAATCCAGCCGGTTCCTCCCTGGCCGCCTCTCGCAGGTTCCTCCGCGGCTGTGGGAGGGGTGCCTGATTGCAAATTCCTGGAAACCAACTGAATAACTTCTCTTAAGCCCGTCAAGGTCAGCGGCAGGACGGCCTTTCCCGTCCTTGGCACCTTCCGGGAGCCATCGCGTATCCCCTCGCTCCTCGGCTTCTCGTTTGAGTTACCGTGGGGAGCCTCAGTTTCCCCAACTGTGGTGGGATGCACCCAGCACCCACGGCGGGGGGGGGGGTCTGGGTGCCACAGCGCGGCTTTCCGATCCGAGGGGGATGCTGCCTCTTCTATCTGCCCGGAGACCTTCTGGGTTTAAACTGGGAGAGGAAGAGGACGCGTGGGCAGGGAGGCGTCTCAAAGGCCGGCTGGGGCTGCTGGGAGCTGGGAGCACTTTGACGTCTCCGACTCCTGAGCTGGAAACCAGAACGTTTTCCCAGTTAAACTGGGCTTTTTTGGGGGGCAGTGGGGTCACCCAAGGACTGGTCCCCGGTGCTTTGCAGTGCGACTTCTCCGCCGTGGGTGCCCGGCTCCACCTCCGGCGCGGGGTTCAGCTGCCGTCCCGGGGGGGGGCGAGGATGGGGAGGAACCGGCCGAGCAGGAAACCATCTGACTCACTCGGGTTCAAGATGACTCCGGGCGTGTGTCATCAGAGGCTTGGCTGCGGCGGGGAGGGCACGTGGGGTTTAATTCGGCGCGGAGCCCTCAATAGCAGCCAAGGACGTGGGTGCTGCCGGGGTCAGGGCTGGAGGAGGGTGGGTGCAGCCCGGCATCAGTCCTGCGTCGCCGAAGGCTGGGGAGGTCGGGGAAGGGGACGAGCCGGTTTCCCGGCGCTGAGTCAGCCCAGGCTGGGTAACGGCGCGGTGACACGAGGATGGGGAGCGCTGGTTTTCGATATGCAGGGGCCAAGGACGTGGCACAGGGTCCGTCCCGTGCTGCGGTGCCCATCCCCGATCCGACAATAAAAGCTGTAAAATGCACGCTGGGTTACGGTCCCGTGCCAGGCAGTAAAACGCTCTCCGTGCTGATTGCTTTCCCGGATTCACCCTGTAACCTCGGTGAACTGCTGCCGCTCCCTCTGCCTCAGTTTCCCCGAATCTGTCACATCCTGCTGTGGATCCGGGCAGGATGGGGGCACGGCTCTGGCTCGCCCTGGTAACTGCTGGGTGCTCGCACAGCGTCCCCCTCTGAAAGAAGCAGGGAGAGAGTCGGTATTCCGAAAAACTTCAGTGATTTTTAAAAAAGCAGCATGTTTGAAGTTAAAAACTGGGATAGGGAGGGAAGGAATTTAAAGAAAAAATAATTTCAGGCAGAAATTACCCTGGGGAGAGGATTGACTCTGCTCACTTGTGGGTTAGGAGTGCTCAAGCCTTCCCCAAACTTGAACATCTCCCTGTTGTTCTTGTCCACAACAAAGATTTGACTTTCTGTTGCCAAAAAGGAAAAGAATCCAGCCCAGAAACCAGCTGCTAACCTCTCCCAGCGTTACGCTTTTTTCCCCAAACGCTGCTGAAATTATGCACACCCAGCTGAAAACTACGGCGAGCAGATACTGGGAGACTGGAAACCTTCGCTCCCAGTCTGGTTCTCCCCAGACACGTGGTTTTGGAAAGAGACCCAGAGCAAAACTGAAACTAAAGAGGAGCGGTTTCCCCTTCCCAGAGCCCGGGATCGTTAACAGGGCAGATGTGGCCAAGACCTTATTGCATGAGAATAAAGCACCCTGAGTCCTTCCCCTTCCCCGCCGCTCTTTACCGGGCAGGAAACGGTTGCGCTGTGCCGGAAGCCGCTGTCACGCTGTAATTTCCATCACCGAGAGCAATCCTGCCCCACATCCCCACCGAGCAATGGGGAAAAAGGGTCCCCGCTACCGCTGCGAGGGGAAGGGCACCCTTCACCCTCCCTGCCGTACCGCCGGCCGTGCGTCCCCCCGCCGAGGGGGGGGACGGCGATACGGGGTAGATCTGGGTAGATCTATCGGGGAGGGGTTTTCCACTCTGCGGTGATGGGACCGTCTTGCAAACATATAAGCCGAGGAATTGATTTTTTTTTTTTTTTTTTTCTCCGTGGATAATGGCATTGAATTGGGGCGAAGTTATTCGCAGGCGAATATATTTGTAGCGCTGACCCCTTAGGGTCTAGCCCCGACGGGAGGATGAAGAGAAGTCTTCAGGCAAAAGAACATCATCCAGCTGTGGTGCTGGTACTGGAACCGTGAGTTATTACCGTCATTGCAAAGGCGAACCTGGCTTTTGGGGTACTTTAAGCCCGGCTCAGGCACGGCGCAGCTCACTCGGCTTCCAGCTGGCGGCAAAAATTGGGCAACTTGAGGTTTTCTTCAGCCTTGGGGCGGATGGACCTTGCCCAACGGTGGCCTTGCAGCTGGGAAGGGCGACGCTGGGCACTTCCCCAGCACCCGGCGGCAGATGCTCGGTGTAGAAATTAGCTGAGCCTTTGGAGACAGCCCTGAGCTAGGAGGTGGGGATTTGCTCGGGTTTAGTTCCAAAAAATGACATCCAACTCGTTACACCCGCAGCGGCTCTAACGATCCGGTTCTTTTAACAAAACGTCCTGCCCCTGTGTGCAACTCTCGGGGGCTGTGAGCACGCCCCGCACTTCCCAGCTTAAATCTGTTCCTCCTCCATTCAGTTTAGATTTCCTCAGGGAAAGATTATTATTTATGATGGAAACTTTCCAGAAATTAAATTGCTCCGTTCCGGATCCTAACCTAGTGACTTGATTTATTTGGAATTGGCAATGATCTTAAGAAAGGTTGAAGAACCAAGGAGGTTGGTTGTCTTGAAAGATGCTCGTGCTTCGGCGCTGCCGACTAAATTCCCCTGTTTCACCCCATCTTTGCTACAGTTTGAGGTGCGCTTGGGTGCAGGGGGGGGTTAATTGAAGTAACGAACCGGGCCATGGAGCTGGGAAGCCTTCGGCGTGAAGGTGGCCGTGGCTTTTCCTCGGCGGGGCTCGGGTGCACCCCAAGGTGGTCTCGCTTGGGAAGGAGCTGAGCTGCAGGACGCCCTGACCCGCCTTAGCTGCCAAGTGGGACGACGTCTACGTTCGTAGGAGAAGATGATCCAGGTTTTAAAGGGCTTTGGAGATTAGAAGGAGGTCACCTTGTTTCTCACCCTACCGATTATTCCTGGGACGGTGGAGCCTGGAGGACATGGGGAACGTGCTGAGCGGTGCCTGTCCTGGAGAAAGGAGGTGAAACCTCCGCGTCGTTTCCCCGTGCTGTGGTTTCGGGGGCTGGCGGGTCGTGCACGCAGCATCTTCGCTGCCCCGTGCCTTGGGCAGGAATCGAGGAGCAAACAGCGATGGCTTCTTGTGCATCCCAGCTTCCAAAGCACCCAGCTTCTCTGGGGTGAGACCTTCCCCTAGCAGCACCTTGCCAGTCTAGGAGGAAAAGCAAGCACAGTCGGGGTGACAGACGGGAGAGGAACACCGGCAGCTTGCGGTTCGGGCAAGGGTGAAGCTCTGCCCCGAGCCCTGCTGGTGCGGTGCCCCACCGCTGGGATGGGGACACCTCGCTGGGACCCCATCCCCACTCACGCTGGTGTCACCAGGACCCCCTGAGCACCCTAGGGTGCCAAAGAAGTCCAGTGAAGGAAGGTCTGGCGGGGGGTGAGAGGCTGCTGGGGGGCAGAGCACCCAGCGTCGGCCGGGTTTGTCTCTCGTTATCACCGACGCCCCGGGTCAGATGCTGCTGGAGAGAGGAGACGGGGGCTGGTTGAGGTCCTCCCCGTGCCGAGGGCAGGTCGGTGGCTCCCGAGGAGGTTGTGAAAGGCCAGGATAACGCTCTCTCTCTGTCTCACAGCTAAGAAATGGGGTTGGGCCGTCTGTCCTGGGTCGACGGCATCGACCGATAACCATCGGGGCGGCTAAACGGGAGATCTCCTACCCCGGGGCCGGGGTGGAGGTGGGCTCCGCACCCCGGACCCCTCTTGAAGCTGGAAGAGGAAGGAGAGGGTGGAGGTGAACTGGGGCAGCGGCCGCCTTCCCTGCGCCCGTAACCGGAGCCTGGGTACACGGGTGGCAATTTTCAGCAAGCGAAAGCAAATAGGAGGGGAAGGAGGGGGGTGTTTGACTTCCTGCCGCTGGGGTGGGGAAGGAGGAGCCGGTAAACAGCCGGCACCGGGAAACCTCCTGGTTTCCTTATCCTCGTTCTTTCCCTCGCGCCTGCCTGGTCTCCCAGCTGGTGGGTGCTTGTTCTCCGCTCCCGCTTAATGGGAAGGAGCGAAAAGCAGCAAGAGAAATCAGGAGGAGGTTTTACCCATCGCACCGGCGAGGATGCCGTTCCCCAGGGAATAAAGCATCTCCTGGAGCGTGCTCGGCTGGGCTTCCCTCCATCCTCGCCGCAGCGAGCGGAGCAACTGGGGACTCGGCTTCCAAATTTCCAGCAGAACTGGGAGGGGGAAAGGATACGCCGGAGCATCCCAAGCCTGAAACGCAGGCAACCAAAACCACAGCAGAGCTGTTTTGGTTCAGCCCGGGGTCCGAGCGGCTGCATCCGTGAGCGAGGTCACGCTGGGGCGGATGGCTATTACTCGCCCACAAAATGCCCATTTCCTATAGCGTAGCCCTATAAAAAAAAAAAAAAAAAAAAAATTGGTGCTTGATTTCGGCTGACCTTATGTTACGTGCCTACAGACAGGTGAGCTAAGCGGGTGGAGTTTTCCTCTGACTTCGCAGGGCTTGCAGCTGCCCTTTAATTAATTTTAAGTGAAGTTAATTGAAACAGGGCATAGTTTGGGAGCTGGCAGTCTGTCCGCCTCTCCGTTTACCTTCCCTGCTCCGGTCAGGCTGCGGAGACGTGCACGGGGCTACGGGATGGGTCGGGGAGGAATTTTTCCATGCCTTTCCTGGGAAAGACGAGACGCTTTGATGGCATTTAGGGAAGGAGCTGGGCATCTTCGTAGCCTCAGCGTAAGGGTATAAACTATTGCCAGGAGCACGGGGGGGGTGGATTTCTTCCCTTTCCGGCCACGGCACCCACTTGTGTCACACAGCGCTGTTTGCTCAAGGGCACCGTAACCCTTTGTAGGGGTGATCTCAGCAGCCAAGAAATGAATGGGCAGTGGATTCCTGCCGAGCATCCTTCACGTAGGAAGAGGCCCTGGGGGGGGATCAAGGTCGAGGCACGTTGCCGCCGCGACGTAGGAAAGGTTCCGCAGCTGGAAAACCTCCGGCACCGACCTCCTGACTCACAACCGGGATGGGGAAGGTTGTTGAGTTTGGGTCCTACTTCTGTCGCAACCTGTTTGGGTGCCCGTAGGTGAATGAGCGGAGGAGATGCTGCGGAGCATCGGGAGCTCCTCGGCGTTTGAGCGTTCCCAAATTGGCACCCGTCCGGGCAGCCGAGGAGGGCACGGGGTGGCTCTTTGGAGAAGGGCCCCGGATGCTCAGGGAGAGGTGCAAGAACGGCGGCGGGCGTTATCGGCGTGCCTGGAGATAAGATGTTGCGGCGGTGCCGTGTTGGCAACGTGCCGGCACAGCCGTGTCCTGCCCTTCAGGGTGGGTCACGACCTGCTCCTGCTTCTTGCATCAGCCCCAGCAGACGTGAGGGGGGGCTGACCGCTGTCCTGAACGTGTCACAGGGGTTGTGCCCGTGTCCCCAACCCTCCGGCTGATTTTTTGGCTTTATGTCCACCTTTCAGATCGACAAATACCTCTACCACATGCGGCTCTCCGAGGAGACCCTCCAGGAGGTGTCCCAACGTTTTGGGAAGGAGATGGAGAAGGGGCTGGGAGCAGACACCAACCCCACCGCCTCAGTGAAGATGCTGCCCACCTTCGTGAGATCCACCCCGGATGGGACAGGTACCGTGAGACGGGGAGCAGAGGGGGAGCGCGGTGGGGAGGTCTCGGTAGGTGCCAGGAGGGAGGGCTGGGGCCACCCATCCTCATGCACTGCCGAAATGAATGGCACCCATGGCCACCTTCACTCCCGGTCCCTGGGGCTTCATCCTGCTTCTGCCGGGCGAGGCTTAGCGTGGGGACAGGTCTCGTTCCCCACTCTGTGCTGGGACTGGGGGGGATCCCAGTTCCCGCTGGTGGGAGGGAAGGTGGAAACCAGCCCTCGCGTGCCCTTCCTGGCAGGACGGAGACAGTCACGGGTCCGGCTCATCAGATTTCATTAGCGCTGAAGCGGGCAGCGGTGCCAGCCGCTGTCTGAATGCCGTGAGGGCCACGGGAGGAGAAGGGGCCTCTCCGGACTCGGCTTCTCACAATGCGGCCTTTCTGCCCGCTTCCCGTGCCGGCAGGAGCCGGGCTGCCTGCAGCACGCTCCCAGCCCGGCGCATCCCCGTTTCGGGCTCCGGTTTGCTCCTCTCGACCCAAAAAAATGCTTCCTCAAGCATCCATATGGGAAATTTCCTTGTGCCTCCCCCTCCTAGCTCGGTGTTTTAGGAAAGAGCTTTGTCGGGGTCCCTGCAGCGTCGCCCCTTGCCCGCCGGCACGCAGCGGGATGCAGATACCCCCAGGACCTGCCGAGTCTCCCGGTGCTCGAAGCCGGTGGGGTGGTCCTGGCTGCTGAAGGGCAGGGAGGGTCAGAGAGCCCCGAGCAGCCGGAGCTGCCCCCAGTTCTGCATCTGGGCTGGCAGCAGCCCTGGAGAAAGTCCCCGGGCCAGTCGGTCCCGTTGGCTGAAGTTGCTCAGAGTTGGGGTGGCTCCAGCGTCGGCACCTTCACGGGGATCCTTGCAAAACCTCGGCGGCAGAGGTGGCCGACAGCCAGCAGGAAAGGTGGAAAAAGAGGAAGGGAGCTGATGGAAAGACCCATCTGCCCTTCCCTCCCCATCCCCAGCTCTTTCGCCACCGCTGTAGTTTCATACCGGGCTTTCTGGAGGCGAGCGGGTCCCAGCAGATGCTGGGGCTGGGGTCTGAAGCCACCTGGCCTCGGTGGGCAACGACTGGGCAGACTGGAGTTTCCTCCCCCGAGAAGCACGCCGGTTGAGTGATGGCGTTAAATAGGGCGTACCCGAGAGGTACGAACGGGCAAGGAAACCCCATGGCTGCTGGCTGCCCGCTCCCTTGAGGCAAGGACGGAGGTGATGAGCTGAAGGTCTGCGTCACGGCCACCTCTGGCTGCTTGCTGGAAACATCTCAGCGAGGTCTGGGGTGGCATCTCCCAAGTCCCTGGAGAGTCGCAGGCGTCATAGAAGGGTTTGGGTGGGAAGGGACCTGTAAAGGCCACCTAGTCCAACCCCCTGCCGCGGGCAGGGACATCTTCAACCAGATCAGGTCAGATCCTGACCTTGGATGTTCCCAGGGATGGGGGATCCACCACCTCTCTGGGCAAGCTGTGCCAGGGTTTCACCACCCTCATTGTAAACAATTCCTTCCTTAGATCTAGTCTAAATCTCTTTTAGTTTAAAACCATTCCCCCTTGTCCTGTCGCTACAGGCTCTTCTAAAAAGCCCCCATCTTTCTTCGAAGCCCCCTTTAAGCGCTGAAGCATCCCTGCACCCAGAGCCATCCTGCCTGCTGCATCCCACGCGCTCGGCCCCCCCCGCTGCACGTACACCCAAAAGCTGGACCTGGCTGCCTGCCCCGGGATCGAGATTTCAATCTATTTAAATATTTGAGAATATTTTTTAATTACAGGGATAGTCGGAATGCCGCCCCTGGGCATAGGAACTATTGCAGCCAAAGGTGCTGGGTGCTGGCGGAGCGTGTGTCAGAGCTCCCGAGAGGCAGGAGCAGGGCCCTCAGCACCCTGACCCGTGTTGGGGAGAAGGTGCAAGCCCTCTCTTTGCCCTTCCTTCACCGTATCCTCCCCATTAGCAGCTTCTCCAGTGGCCCAGCTGGCATTTCTTGCCCAAAGCAAGCTCAGCACGTGGGGAAAAGCGGCGCGGCAGCATGGAAAACGTTACGCAAAAGGGACGCTGGGGCAGTCACGGGGCTGCAGCTGCCCAGGGACTGGAAAACCGGAGGTTTTCGAGCAAGTCCCAGGGAGCCAAGAGCTGGGATTCCCTGTATGGCTCCAGCTGGATCCGGGCCGTGGGCGGCATCAGCATCTCTGCTGTTGGGTTGCGGAGAGGGGGACGGGAAGCCCCCAGCCCGAGGTGGGGCTCCCCGACACATCGCTTCGCGAATGCGGCAATGGCTCGGGGAGAGCTCAGGGGCGCGAACTTCCTTCTTCCACCTTTTTTTTTTTTTTTTTTTAAGCTTCTGAGCCAAAATCTGACTTCGGCTGGGCACGACGCCCTGCTCCCACCTTGCTGGGGTGTCACCTGAAAGATGGGGTGCCACGTCGGCTTCGGGGCTCCGTATCTTCCTCCTCCAGAGCATCCCTGCCCTTCCCACCCCTCCTTGCTGTAGCACAAGTTGTCTCTGCTTTCGGATTATGCCCCGTCTAATGCGCAGCCGGCAGCTCCCCGGGATCCGGGCGGATGAGAGGCGCTTATGGAAACACAAGGTCACATCTGCGGGTTGAAGTCAAAACACAGACCCGGCTCCCGACCCCTCCACCCTCCTCTGCCACTCTTGGTGGCTTCGCTGGTCCTGATGCGCTGTGATAAGGGGGGGGGGGGATTTCGGCTTCTGAAGCGGAATCTCGCCTAAAAGCGACTTTTCTTGCTTTGCTCGGCTCCAGCCCCCACCGAAACGCCTGGTGGGCATCCTACCGCAGGCTGGTGGGGGAAAACAGACCCCAAATAAGTTTTTCCTCGGAGCCCCGGTGACTCTGAGCAAAGGTTCTCCTTGCTTAGTGCAAACACCACCTTCCTCCCTGCTCCTTTCCTGGTTTTTCCAGGCGTTGCCGCCGTCACCGTGTTTCCTCCTCTGCGCTAACATTGACACAAGGATCTTCTGGTGCGTCCGCCGTTAATCCCCACCAGCTGATATCGGTGGCTTGGGGTTTTCGGGAGGATGCTGCAGGACTTCGGTGGTCAAATCCCTGGAAAGTCAAAGGATGGTTCTTTGCAACACCCTTCCCTTGGCCGGTGGGCTCAGTTCCTGCCGATAACCGGCTGCTTCCGCAAGGAAACCAGCTCGCACGGCCCATGGTCTTAAAAGGTTTTAAAGAAAACGCCGTTTTCATGCCCAGAGCCCCTCGCCCGGCGATTTGCAGCAAGGAATCGCGTTGGGGAATTGCTGCCGGGCGACTCTCACCGCGGGCAGCGTGAGCTGCTCTTTGCTGGACCCGACTCTGTCCAGAACAAGCCACCAGGTTCATCCCGGATCTTTTGTTGCTGCAAACCCGGTGTTTTACACCCAATACATCCTAAGCCCCTTCGCTGCTCTCCAGCAGTGGAGATGCTGATGCGAGCACCGGGGTTTTTATATTCCCTCTTCTGCTCGAAGCCTCTCAACTTGCTGAGAGGAGGCAGGGGAGGGCTGGCAAGGGGATGGAGTGGGAACCGCGGGGTGGGCTGCGCCTCCACCTCCTCCCGCACCAGAGCCTGGACCCGCTCCAGCTTTTCTCTTCCTCTTATTTTTTTTTTTTTTTATGAAGCTGATTCAACCGAGGATTCCTACAAAATGGGATTGCAGTCAGTCGGGAGCCTTGAAGTTTGAGGTGAAGGTCTGGGGTGAGCAACCTCCTGCTGGGGCATGATCCTGCCCACGATGCTCCGGTCCCCTGGCCCCAGCCTGGCCAAGGACGGGAAAACTCCCTGCCCGCTCTGCCCCGTGCTTTCTTCCCGGGAGCGCAGGCGTTTTTAAAGGCAATAAACACTCACCCTGAGGTGGTTTGCTGAGAGCGAACCAGAACTTGAATCACAGCTAAGTGTTTGCCCTCGTTGTTTGGTTTCTGAGCTCAGCCTCAACGTTATCGCGTAACGAGCTCTAATCGAAGGGAGGACCCAGACGTGGTATTGGCCAGCGGAGCCCATCACGCAGCTCTATTGCTTCAGCCTGGGGATTTTCCAAGGGAGATTTTGCTGCCTTTTTCCTCCTGCAAAGCCGTTCCGCCCGGGAATCCGCCCCTCGAACCACTTAGAACCTCTCCTGTGGCTGTTGAGCAGCTCGTGAGGGGGTTTTGGGTTGGGTCCTGCTGCTGCTTCGCGGTGAGGGTCGGTGGGCGAGGGAAAGCCTCGCGGGGGTGGTTCGGCCAAAATACCGGGTGTGCGGAGGGCTGGGCAGGACGGGACAGCCTTGTCCCCGGCTCCTTCGCCTTTTTTTTTTTTTTTTCCTGGGATGTCTGTTCCTTCTGGGTTCCCCGCATTATCTCCAAGGAGCTGAGCAACCGGCGACCCTCTTGGCTCCAGCGTCCTTCGCCCTGGCATATTTATCGGCCCCCTGAGGTATTTTTCATGCTCTGCTAGCAAGCAGAACAGCATCTGTGCTGACGGCAAGGGAAGCAGGAGCACGCCTTGACCCGTGTTTTTGGGGCAGAACACGATGCCAGCGGTGCCCAGCCAAGCATCGCATCCAGCTCTGCCCGTCCGTGGCTGAGGCTAAATCCTCACGGCGGCATCAGGACAGCTGAGGAGCTTTGCTCAGGGTTTTCCCGGTTGCGTTTTCAGCATCCGCGTAAAGAGACGTGGCCAAGGCATGTCCTGTGGCTGGCAGACAGGCTGCAAAATGAGCTGCCAAACTGGTTTAAACCTCAAGCCTGCAAAGGGTCAACGCAGGCGTGAGGCGAGGAGGAGAAATGAATATCCAGGGTTCCGCTGCCCCAACGCATGAGCTCGGGCACCCCGGTGCTCCGCTGGCTCCCGTGCCGTTCTCCAGCCCTGTAAGCGCTGACCGGGACGGCTCTTGGCTACGCTGCCTCGCTCAGAGCTTTGCCGAGGGTTTTATTCGAGGAGGAATGAGTTGCAAAACTTCGATGGGGTCCAGATTTGGGGTGCTCTCTGGTCCGGGGTTACCGGCTCTCGCAGGGAGGGTGCGCGTGTTGCTCCAGAGATGAAGCGAGGGGTGGCCAGAGCCCGCGCAAGGACTCGGCTGAACTTCAGCGTTGGTTAAAATAACGGTGTAGCTGCCTCGGCATCTCCTCGTCCCGCCGGTCGGTCGATCTCGGGGTGTAACCTTAACCGACGGGGCTGCAGCCAGAGCATCGCAGCGGGGCTGGTACCGCCGCAAACCAGGACCCGACCTGCCCTGCATCACCCCTGGGGTGACGCGCTGACCCCCCGCGCGCCCCCTCTTCTCCGTCCCGAGCCGCAAGGCCGTTGGACGGACCTCTGAGCCCCTCTTATTCCTCATCTTCTCATGGAGCACAAGGACTGCTTTTAATAGACCTTTTTCAGCTGCAGAGGGACTTTATAAAGCCGCTCTCAGCCCAGAGTCCGTCACCGTCCGCAGTTCCCTCGCCCCGAGCCCTCGCAGGGTCAGCCCCAGGAAAGACGCCAGGACAGATGGACGTCCCGCAGGCTTGGACGGCGAGCTGCCTTTTCAACTGGAGTCACTGGAGATGCTGGCTGGCCTGGTGTCATTTGAATACTAATAAACCACATTTTTTGTTTCAACTGGAGCCCCTTTGTAAAAGCATCGGCGGGCACAATGCGGCCCCCGGGAGCCGTAATCTGCCCGGGGGAGCCAGCGCAGCACATTTAGGGCATTCAGAAATCAAACTGTGCTGATAGAGGGCTTTCCCCCGTCCCTCTCCCCGCACTGGTAGGTATTTAAAACAGCCAGCTTGGCATTTTTCCCGCATCCCAGGTCTCAGCTGGGTCCAAAATTCAGCGAACTGCCTTGGCGCCCGGTACAATAAAAACAAACAGGAGGTGAAACCTGCTGGGCTCAGCCCTTGGGTCTTGGAGGCAGCAGGACCCCAGGCTCCTCTCCCCCAACACCGACGGAGAAACTCGGCTTCCCGGGGAAAGCAGCAATGAGTCCCCGAAGGTCTTTGGGATTTTTTTTTTTGGTTTTTTTTTGTTTTCCTCCCTGGTTTCCTGCTTTCAATCTTGCCTTCGGCAAGAAGCCGCATGCCGGGAGTGCACGGGATTCCTGGGGCAGGGGAGGTTGTCCTGGACCGCGGCAGCCAAGCCTGAACATGAGGGGTTTTTTTCCCCACATATCAAATGTTTCGCCAAACTCTAGCGTTTCGACAGCTGCCTCGCAGGGTTTTAACCGCTTGGGCTGGAGATTTAGGAGCTTTCGCCAGCATCCTGCATCCGTAGGGTGAGGACCGGATCTGCCGCCTTCTTCCTTATGGAGCCCGAGGCTGGAGCTCTTCTTCCCTGGCGGCGCCGTGGGTTTGGGCAGGGGCTGGTCTGGATGGGGCCGGTGGGATCCGTCCTCCTGCCGGCCGGCGCTCCCGGCTCGGCCGCCGCCTCTGCACTCCCTACCCAGGGCACGGGGGTACGTCTCAAAGATATTGCTTTGAGCCCCATCAGCTCTGGGGGTGCCCGGGGTGCAGAGGAGGGGCAGGAATACAGCCACGGCTCTGATAAAATATAATAATAAATAAAATAATGAAAAAATATTAAAAAAAAAATCTACCTTACCCTCATATTTATGAGGTGGCTGGTTACCTCCTCGCCTGCTCCAGGGCTGTCCGGCGCGGGCACCGATGCTGCCGAAAGGGAGCCGCCGAGTTAAACGGTTGTTCTTGTCTGGGCTCCCGCAGAGGACGGGGACTTCTTGGCGCTGGACCTCGGTGGCACCAATTTCCGCGTGCTGCGAGTGAAGGTGTCCGACAACGGCCTGCAGAAGGTCGAAATGGAGAACCAGATCTACGCCATCCCCGAGGAACTCATGCGCGGCAGCGGGGTGCAGGTGGGTTCAACCCTTCTCTCCCCCATCCCCGCTCTCCTGGGCAGCCCCCCAACCGCAGGGCTTCCCCCGTGGGGGGGGGACCACCCACCTTGGGGCAGTTCTCCTGCCTGAAGGGAGGGCTGGTGTCACCCCAAGACCCCGAGCTGTGTAATGGGGTTGGAGAGCACCCTATGGCTGCCTTGCCCAGCAGGATCCAGGTAGATCCTTGCCGTCCTTTGCCTGGAGCTATTAATTCCTGACACCAAGTAACCATGATGGGTGAGGACCACGGAGGGGTGATGGGGGTGGCAGACCACCCGTCCCTCAAGCGGGCAGGGATGCAGGCGCTGCTCTGGTGCATCCTCTCGGTCGGGGCAGCCGGGCGAGGGCTCACCCTTTGCCTTTTTTTTTTTTTTCCCCAGCTCTTTGACCACATCGCCGAGTGCTTGGCCAACTTCATGGAGAAACTGAAGATCAAAGACAAGAAACTCCCCCTTGGGTTCACCTTCTCCTTCCCGTGTCACCAGACCAAGCTGGATGAGGTGAGTGAAGGTCTCGCCTCCTCGCGAGGGTTGTGGCTGAGCCCGGGGCGCGGCGGGATGAGGGCGAGCCGGGGGCAATCGCCGTCCCACACCAATTTAACTTGTGCTTTTAATTAGGCTCGTTGGGTTTGGGTAGCGGGTAAGGTCTTGGTGCTGATGGGAGCGAAGGGGGTTCCTGGGGCTTGCAGGAGGTGATGAGATGCTGGTTGCTCCGTGCTTCTGCTCTGGCCGGGTGCCTCGACAGAAGGCAGCGTTTCCCCCTCGGCAGTCGGAGCTCAAGGCGAGCGGCCGCGGTGCGGAGAGCGGCTCCAGCCGCCCGCAGCCAAAGCAGCCCAGACGTGCCGAGCATCACATCCCCCGCCAGCGCGGGGAGGGGGGCGGGGGGGGGGAGATGTCACCCGCCCCGGCTGCTCGCCGTGCTGCAGGCAGCCGGGAATCGATGGCTGTCAGCTCCGCTCAGCTGCGCCGGCTCTCCGCCGGGAGCCGGTGACCTCGCTGGGAGACAAAACGTCTGGGCAAGCAGAGCCCGGCGGAGGCACGTGGCCCCGCTCCTGCCGCCCACGGCCTCTGCCGGGCTCTTGCTCTTGGAGCGGGGGGAGAGCTGGTGCCTTCCTTGCCCTTATCTCACCCGGCTTCCCGGGCAGGATGGGAAAGGAGGGCGGCTCCATGGCGTGCTGGCGATCCAGCACGTCCTCGCCGGGCGGGAACGCGGCGGCGTTTTGTACCAGGGATGGGGCAAGTCGTGCTCTCGTGCCTGAGCGATTCAGCAAAAGTAATGAGGAAGAAGATTAACGCTTTCCTCGTGGGGGTAGCGAGGGCTGTAAAAAAGCAAAAAAAAATAAAGAAGTTGGGAGGGGAAGCACCTGTCCCCGGTGACCTCGTCCAGTTTGCTTCCCTCTGTGCCTCGGTTTCCCCATCTGTGAGGCGGGGCGGGTGTTTGCCTCGCTAAGGCATCTGGGGCTCCAGGGTTGGAGATTTTGAATGCAATCGAGTCCTTTCCCTTCCCCCAAGGCTCAGCGCAGCCTCCGGCCGGGTGACTGCGACACAGCCGGTGCCTCCGGCTGCGGGGGACGGTGAGACCCCCACCCCGCAGGCTCTGGGTGAAGGAGCTCTCCCTACGCTCGGGAACAGGTTTTGCTCCAGGGCTCCATAAAATCCAGTCACGGGAATCACGTTCCCTCCTGCCGGAAGCAACAACGAGCGACTCGCGTGCTATTTCGTGGCTATAAACTTTATCTGCGCGGAGATGCGGAATTCATTGCCGATACCGCAGCTCGCAAACTGAGAACAGGGAGGGACCCACCTGGCCTTGCCCCGGGGAGCCCTGGAGACACCGTGGCTTGGTGGGTCTGTCCTCCAAGCCCTCCTTCTTGCTCTTTCTCCGTAGAGCATCCTCGTTACGTGGACGAAGGGCTTCAAATGCAGCAGCGTGGAGGGGAAAGATGTGGTGTCGATGCTGCGCAAGTCCATCAAGAAAAGAGGGGTAAGAGGTCGGGCAGGTCTGTCAGCTCCTGGGGTGGTGGGACGGGGGCACACGGTTCCCTGGGACAGGCTCCACATCTTGGCTCCCCGGTGACAGCAGAGAGGTTTCGGTCTCTTTTGGCCGCGCTGACTCGATCTCTCCCCTCTCAGGACTTTGACATTGACATCGTGGCCGTGGTGAACGACACCGTTGGGACCATGATGACCTGCGGCTACGACGATCATAACTGTGAAGTTGGCCTCATCGTTGGTGAGCTGCAGCGAGGGGGGAGAATTGGGGTCCATCTCCTCACAAACTCCGGGAGGGGATCACGGTTTTTTTGCAGGTTTCAGGGTCTTTTGGGGGAAAAAGAAAGGGGATAATGATGTTAGAAAACCAGCGTTGCCCGGTGTTTGTTTTCTTCCACCTTCGCTTTCTGTGGTGCATTTGGCTGTTGCTAATTATGGGGAAAAGCAGCAGCCTCGCTCACCGCGTCCCTGTGCTTGGTTCAGGTACCGGCACCAACGCCTGTTACATGGAGGAGATGAGGCACATCGACCTGGTGGAAGGGGACGAAGGTCGGATGTGCATCAACATGGAGTGGGGGGCCTTCGGTGATGACGGCGTGCTCAACGACATCCGGACGGAGTTCGACCGCGAGATAGACATGGGCTCGCTCAACCCTGGCAAACAATTGTAAGCAGATTCTTGGCTTGGGCTCAGGCTCGGGGTTTGCTCTGCATTGTCCGTACTCCCATCGCGCCGGCGTTAGTGGGGCCGAAGGGGTCGGTCCTGGTTAAGTAGGTCACCGCGTCCTCCGCCGCGCCAGCTACACCAATGCAAACAGGGGCTGTATCACAAATTTGGGTTGGGTACGCCCAACCGAACCACTCAACACCCGCTTCCCTCATCAGCCTCTCACGTGAATGTGTCGATTGCTGTTTCTTTCCCCGGCCAATGAAGTTATCTGCTAGCCAAGGCAAACACCACCACCTAATGTCCACATCCAAGTCCTACAGATCTCCCATTCCCCAAATGGCTTCTGGCAGCACGGGTGGGATTTGGGGGGGGGGGGTCTCTGCAAACTGACAGACCCCCTTCAGGTGGCCATAAGTTCTCCTTGCAGAATGATGGTTATGTCAACATGGCTTTATTTTCTCAGTGATGGGATAAACTACTCTGGAAAGAGATTGCCTAGATTGCATTTGGGCCTGGAAGGCTACCAAGTGTTTTTAAGGTCAACCTGTGGCCACCTCACGGCACACGTAGCCAAAACAAACACGTCTTGCGCTTCCCCCGTCGGCAGGTTCGAGAAGATGATCAGCGGGATGTACATGGGAGAGCTGGTCAGGCTCATCCTGGTGAAGATGGCCAAGGAAGGGCTCTTGTTCGGAGGAAAGCTCACACCAGATCTGCTCACTACCGGCCACTTTGAGACTAGATACGTCTCCGCTATTGAGAAGTAAGTAGGATCCGGATGGTTTCCGGGGGTCCCAGCCCATCTCCTGACATCCGTGCTGGTGGAAAACAGGACCCATCACAGGGCTATCCGCTGAGCAAACCGGGACGCTTCAGATGGCGAAAGTTGGATTTCCAGGCATGAATCCTGTTTTGTTCTTTGATGTGCAGGGAGAAAGAAGGGCTGCAGAAAGCCCACGAGATCCTCACCAAGCTGGGCCTGGAGCCGTCTCATGAAGACTGTGTGGCCATCCACCGCATCTGCCAGATCGTCTCCACCCGCTCGGCCAACCTGTGCGGGGCCACCCTGGCAGCCGTGCTGCGACGCATCAAGGAGAACAAGGGGGTGGACCGGCTGCGGTCCACCGTCGGCGTGGATGGCTCCGTCTACAAGAAGCATCCTCAGTGAGTCCTTGAGGATAGGCAAGGCTGGTGGGGAGAGAGAGGGAGAGAGCACGGATCTGCTCCTGCCAGCAGGGGATAAAGCTTGGCACAAGCAGAGCATCTCCAAATGTTCCCCTGGGCACCTCCGTTTGGATCCCAAAGGATCATTTACAATCCCAGAGGGTCACATCACACTCAGGTCCTCTTCCCTCCTCCGTAGCTTTGCCCGGCGCCTCCATAAGACAGTGCGGAAGCTGCTGCCGGACTGCGAGATCCGTTTCGTGAGGTCAGAAGATGGAAGCGGCAAAGGAGCAGCCATGGTGACGGCGGTGGCCTACAGGCTGGCCGCCCAGCACAAGGCACGGCAGAAGATTTTGGAGGCGCTCAAGCTGAGCCACGAGCAGCTCCTGGAGGTGAAACAAAGGATGAGGATAGAGATGGAGAAAGGGCTGGGCAAGGAGACGCACGCAGAGGCAACGGTGAAAATGTTGCCCACCTACGTGTGCTCAACTCCAGATGGGACAGGTGAGGTACCACGCGTATAAGCCCACGTACGTCCTGCGTGGGGCAGAGAGCCAGCATCGCTGCTCCCAACATCTGCACCACTTAGGGAAGGGCTGGGACCGTTGCCATGGCCAGTTCCCTCTTCGTGGTGGGAGCAGCACAAAGCTTTTTAACCTCCAGTACGATACTGGGAAAAGCGGTTGAGCCTCCAGGACGTTCTGCACTTGACTTAACACAAAGCCTGGCTTTCACTGCGGTTGTTGCCACCGCAGGTTCCTCACCACCATTGTCCTGGCTTGCGCTCCCAGTTCTGTCGGTGGCTTGGGTGTGCGCCTGCCCCTTGGCTTGAAAACCCGTGATCTCCCCGAGTCTGGAGCAAACCTCTCCATCCGTTGCCTTCCGACCTGCGCCTGCTGATCTCCATTCCCAGCCCCGTCTTGGTTTCTGGTCCTCTCCCAGGAAGAAGGCAGATTCGGATCCGCTTTGCGCCACGTTCACGATGCCCCTCGTCGGGATCCCTCTCCTAATGATTCTCTCTTGGGTTTCAGAAAAAGGAGATTTCCTCGCCCTGGACCTGGGAGGTACCAATTTCCGCGTGCTGCTGGTGCGCGTCAGGAACGGGATGAGGCGCGGCGTCGAGATGCACAACAAGATCTACTCCATCCCGGTGGAGATCATGCAGGGGACGGGAGAGGAGGTGAGGATGGGCAGCTGGAGGTGGAAAACTGGTGGAAATCTTCTCTGGGGTGGCAGCAGAAGTGGCAGGCAGTAGTGCCGGCTGACCACAGGAGCTGGTTTTTGCCTTGCTCTGCTTTCCGGGGTGCAAATCCGGGAGGGTGGAGAAGGCTGGTGCTCTCCTGCCTTCAGAGCAGAGAGTTCTGCCCAAGGCTCTCGAGTTTGAAGCGTGCTTCAGGAAGCTCGAAACTGGTTTTTAGGTTAGAAATCGTGTTATACCCAGACATCACTGAACCTCCCTGAATCCCACACGCTCCGCAAGGGCAGATAAGCATCATCCCGGTTTCCCAGATAGAGAAACCACAACACAAGTTAGAGACGTCTCCAGAGTCTTATTTGCAGATGGGAAGAGTTTTGCAAACCACCCCAGGCAGTGCTCGGGTGTATTTCTAGCAGGAGCCGAGGCAGATGGGCTCTGGGAACGCCTTGCAGAGGGACCGGATTCCCGTGTCACCCCTGGGAAGCTGGTGACCTCCCCGCTGGCCCCTCCATCCCTTCTGGGTGCAGTAGGGGACCTGCAAGGTGGAGGTATCACAGTGAGGTGACCGCATTCTCGGTGGGGAAGAGGAGGAAAAAGGAGCCCTTTGGGGCTTGCTCCCCTCCCGCAGCGCAGCCGAGCGGCACGCCGGTCCACTCAAAGCCCTGTTGGCTTGGGAATGGATCAACATCTCCAGGAGGTCAGGCGGGCTGGCATCCAGCTGAGTTTCTTGCTGTGACGGTAACTTCTCCTTTTGGCTTTGTGCACCCAGCTCTTTGACCACATCGTCCACTGCATCTCCGATTTCCTGGAATACATGGGGATGAAGGGTGTATCGCTCCCGCTGGGATTCACGTTCTCCTTTCCTTGCCAGCAGACCAACCTGGATGAGGTAACCCCAACCCACCTCGTAGCATTCAGGGCTGGCTGAAAAGCCACAACCCACTGGCAACTCCGCGTACCAGCATCAACAGCCACGTGGCAGCTCAGGGGAGACCCAAGGGGGGGGGAAGGCAGCAGCTGGGAGCTGCCGGAGCTTCTGAAAAGCTGCGTCAAAGCAAATGCAGATCCCTTGAGCTCTAGGGACAACCCAGTTGAGGCATCCTCCACGCCTGAGGATCTGACCTCCACCGAGAGCTGGTGGACGTGGGGTTGCTGTCCCTCCCGCCCAGCGGCCCGGGTGATTTACCGCAGGGTATTTCCACACCAGGGGATTCTCCTGAAGTGGACGAAAGGTTTCAAGGCGACCGGCTGCGAAGGAGAAGACGTGGTGAACCTGCTGAAGGAGGCAATTCACAGGAGAGAGGTGAGCGTCCGTGTAGCTGTGAGAAGCCGGTTGCTTGCTCCCACACCCCGGCTGTCTTTGGCATCTTTAATTGGCCTGTAAAGCAAATTAATGGGCTGAGCACAGGGCTAATGAGTGTCTGAATTTTAACAACCACCCTTAGTCATCACTAGAGGTTGGATTTTCAGACCCCGGAGCTAAGAGCTGGCTTCTGGCCAGGGCTGGAGCAGACTTGTCTCGCCGTGAGTTAGGGAGACACCGTGCTCGTTTCCTGGGTGCAGACCACCCAAAGCTCCTGCCCCGGGGGGTGCTGCTGGCAGGGCTGTCCCAGCGTGCCAGCTCCTCCGCAGTTGCGTCTTGCTGGAGGTGTCTTGAGGTTTGAGCGTCCACCCGCAGAAACGTGGGGCTGCAGGAGGTCCGTGGGTGCCTGGAGGACTCCCGTGCTCAGCAGACAGGTCCTTTCCCAGTCGTGGGAGCAGACGTAGCAAGCTGTGTCCTCCAGGAATAACCCACGCGATCCCATCCCTCTGCAGGAATTCGACCTGGACGTGGTCGCGGTGGTAAACGACACAGTTGGCACCATGATGACCTGCGGGTATGAAGATCCATATTGCGAAGTTGGGCTGATAGTCGGTGAGGACTGAAACTTTCTCACGGAGTTCCTGTGCCCGCGGTCCCAAACCTGCCCCCGTGGGGTGCCCCTGGCTGCAGGAGGTGTCCGAGGGCTTCTCCAACGGCCCCGTTGAAAGATGCTTCTCTCTTCTGCAGGCACAGGCAGCAACGCCTGTTACATGGAGGAGATGAGGAACGTGGAGCTGGTGGAAGGGGAGGAGGGCAGGATGTGCGTCAATATGGAGTGGGGGGCGTTCGGTGACAACGGGTGCTTGGATGACATCCGGACGGAGTTTGACTTGGCGGTGGATGAGCTGTCGCTCAACCCTGGGAAGCAAAGGTGCGTGGTGGCTTTGGGGGGCTGGGGAGGGACCCCCGATGAGGCTGGGTGTCCGGGAACGGTTCAGAGCTGCCCCACCAGCCTCTTGGTGGAGCATCAGGGGACGATGAGCAGGGCCACACACTGGTGTGTCCCTTGTCCCCTGCCCGCAGGGTGGGGACCGTGCTGCTAGACTTGCTCCAGGGTGTCAGGGGTTGTGACAAAGGCAGAGCTGGGATCCCGATCCAGACCCAGTGTCCCTTCTTGTCCTGATGTCCAGCCTTGCCCTCTCCTTCCCAGGTTTGAGAAGATGATCAGCGGGATGTACCTGGGGGAGATCGTCCGAAACATCCTGATGGATTTCACCAAGCGAGGGCTGCTCTTCCGGGGACGGATCTCAGAGAGGCTGAAGACCAGAGGGATCTTTGAGACCAAGTTCCTGTCCCAGATAGAAAGGTGAGGTCCAACGGGCAGGGTGAGCACCAACTCCGGCCTTACAGCTGCAGGTCAGAGCAGAGAGGTGGTTGGGGGCGAGCGTTCCCAGGGCTTGCGGGAGAATTCCCACCCAGGAGCCAGGGTGACGTAGGGTGGTAGAATTCCCACCCAGGAGCCAGGGTGACGTAGGGTGGTAGAATTCCCACCCAGGAGCCAGGGTGACGTAGGGTGGTAGAATTCCCACCCAGGAGCCAGGGTGACGTAGGGTGGTGCAACGCAGATAAATTGGCAAAATCCAGGTGGTTCTGACAGCGCCGGTGTTGAGAGACAAGGAAACCCTCTGGGGTTGGCAACACAGACGCCTCTTTACCCTCTGCCCCGGACAGAGAGGGGCCACATGCTCTAAGTCAATGGCTTTGTCCTGAAATAGCCTCACTGTGACATCAAAGCCACATCCAGGTCTGAAAGCTGAGGTTAGAGGGGAGCTGTAGGGTCCCTCCAGTCAGTGTCACCCAAGCCACGAGTCCCTGGGATGTAGAGAGGAAAGGAAAAGCCACACATCCAAGTTGCTCCATCTCCTAATGCTGCCTGGTCCTCCTGTCCTCCCCAGCGACTGCCTGGCCCTGCTCCAAGTCCGCTCCATCCTCCAACATCTCGGCCTGGAGACCACGTGCGACGACAGCATCATCGTGAAGGAGGTGTGCACGGTGGTGGCCCGGCGGGCAGCTCAGCTCTGCGGAGCCGGCATGGCGGCCGTGGTGGACAAGATCCGGGAGAACCGTGGGCTGGACTTCCTCAAGGTCACGGTCGGCGTGGACGGGACGCTCTACAAGCTGCACCCTCAGTGAGTTGCTCGGTGGTGTGCGGTTGTCCTCCAAGGAGGCTCACGCTGGTGCATCTGCCCATCTTGGGGTGCCAAGTAAGAGCCAGCGTGGGAAGCTTCACGGGGTAGTTGGAGAGGAGAGGACGTATTTTAGGGTCTGAAGGGTTGCCGGTAGCTCAAGGCACAGCAAGAACCAGCTGCTCCCTAAAGGATGGGGCACCAAGACAGATAACGCAGCAGGGACCTCGCACCAGCCAGGACCCAGTCCCACAGTACCTGAGGCCAGGCTGACCCAGGGATGGTGACCAGGTTCAACCAGGAGCCCGGATCACCAGGCAAAGCCATGGGTACGAGGCAGGTCTAAAGCAAGAGATCCATGATCCGGATCAAGACGGCCCACGGCCAAGCAGAAGCATGACTACGCCTGAGCTGAAAGCCGGTGCTCCCAGGACAACGTTGCTTAGACAGGGACTAAAGGCACAGGGCTGAGCTTAAATAGGGCTCAGGGGCCCATGGGTAGAGGGAGGGCTCTGGAGATCCCCCCAGGTGGGGCTGGTTGGGGCTGTTAAGGTTTATTAGTGCTCTCAGGGCCGGATTTAGTCCTGGGTGGAGGGAGAGCGTGATTCCGTTGTGCTGGACTTGCGCTGGAGCGCGGAGGCTTAAGCTTTCCGGTGCCTCGTGCCTGGCAGCTCCCTCTCCATCCTCCTCCTCGGAGTCTGCAGCGCTGTCTGGGACTGTTGGAGGCAGCTGTGACCATCGGTGTGGTTTGGTCCTCGTGGGGCTGGCACCCTCAGCCCGCGGCACGTTAAATCAGCATCTCTTCCTTCCCCCCCCCCCACCCCGTGCCCTGCAGCTTCTCCACCGTCATGCGCGAAACAGTGAAGCAGTTGTCTCCGAAGTGCGAAGTGACCTTCCTCCAGTCGGAAGACGGCAGCGGCAAGGGCGCAGCGCTCATCACGGCGGTGGCCTGCCGGATCCGGGAGGCCGGCCAGCGATAGAAGGAAGGAGGTTTGCCGAAGAGCTTGGTTTCAGCAAAACAGGACGTTTCCCCCCCCCACCCCCCCCACCCCGGTCCCTCCCCCCCGCGGCCGCCCCTTGCAAGCAGACTCTTAGCTTTACTTGTTCTCTGGAGATCCCACCAGTGGGACCGGAGATGCTGTGTGCTTTGTATAAAGAGTTGTCTTAGGAGTTTTATTGCATGCCATAAAACCGTGTATCAAGTAAAGCTAAAAGCGTCTTTTGGCTGTCTACCTACATTTGCAGTTAGAGCCGGACCTGTTCCGCTCGCAGCCTCCTTCAAGCACCAGCTCTCCCCCCCGCACCTCCTAACCACTCTCGCACCTTCCCTAACAGCAGAAAGGATAACGCTCGAATAATTAAGACACTGCATTGTCACTTTATAGTAACTGGTACCTATTTATGTATGTCGGAGTTGTAGCGCGTCCATGCTGTAGAAAGCAAACCTCGTTAAGATTGGGCTAAAGACCTCCATTAGTCTTTTACCCTGATCAAGGCTGTATTATTTCCATGAAAGTCATGGTAACTCTTAAAGCACAGGGTGCAGAATTTCAGCCGGCGTGTTCTGAGTCTGCACTGAGAGATACCAAGTATCTCTGTTGGTGAGAAATATTAAAGAACCTGCTGGACCCGAGTTAGAGGTGCCCCTTTAACTGCTCCAGCAGAGCAGGTGCCTGGAAATAATTGGGGACTCAGGGTCTAATCCCATTTCCCGACCTCTCACCCGCACCCTGAACAGAGCGTAGTGACGTGGCCTGTTTGTACGGTTGTGTTACACCCCCCGGAAACCACTAGCACCCTGCCCTGGCGCGGACACAAGGAGCCGCCGGCGAGACGGGTCGGTCTCTTCCCTGCCAACACCCCCCCCCCAAATGTCGTGGCCGTGTGTCTCCGCTTGGCGCGGTGAGTTTGGTTTGCTTTTTGTCTGTGAAATAGTTCTGCGTCTTCAGCCTTTTAGGTGACACCTGGATTTATACACTGTATATTTATGTTTCAAGAGATCTTACGTCTTTTTATGTACATAGTCTCGGGGGGTTGTATTGCTTAGTTTTGACTTCACCTTTTAATGTCATTTAAGAACGGTACAGAGTACTTATTTTCTTCTTTTTCTTGTGTGATTTTTTTTAATTTAAAATTTCCTGGGGGTAGACTGGAGAGAGAGACCCAAATTCCTGAGCACAGTTGTACAAGAGGCTTGGGCATTCTGAATTTATCTTCAGAGCAAAAGGGAAACCAGAAAGCCGGGGATGCGACGCAGCGGGGCCCTGCAGCGAAGCTTTCAGGATTAGGCTGGTTTTAACCTAAGGAGAGGTTTTATTTTGTCCCCCTGCCCTCCCCAGCCTGCTTTGCTCGGGAAGGTCACATCGCTTCCTATTGCAGTGGTGAAATAACCCAGGGCTCTGCAGGGACCCGCGCCTGAGCCCGCATCCCTCACGCCACCGTCCCGGTCCAACGAACGCTGGGCACGGGGGACGTGCGCTGGAGTGCTGACGGCTCGCAGCGAGGCACCGGCCAGGGCAACCTCAAGGTGTTCGGTGAAGTTAGCGGCAATAATCGGTGTCGCCTCATTTCCCTTTGGCATCCTCAGGGCTGTCTGCAAGCGTTCCCAGGGACGCGCGGGCCCGGAGCATCACTTTGCGTGCCACGGTGAAAAGCAGCGATTAATTTTTGCCGACAGAAAAGCCGACGGATGAACTAAGCGCTGCAAGTTCTCTGCCTGAGCGAGCAGAGGCCTACGGATGGGGGTGGGTACGTTTCTGTAAATATTTAGCAGAAGATAATGAAATTCCAGTGATGTACAAAAAAAAAAAAAAAATTAATAATTCCCACGAACAGACCTTCAGTTTGGAGGATAGAGTTTTTGTCTATTTTTATGTATATTTTTATACTGCTTGGGGTAACCTCATTACCAAAAGTATCTCTTCTATGTTGGGGGTCAAGTTCAGTAGCACAATTTTAAAGCAAAATTACTCTTTGGGCATTTTAAATGCTTATTTTTTTATAAGCCTCAAGACAATTATAACAAGTAAAATCTGACTGTGTATAGAAATGATGTAAGAAACCAAGTTTAGTGGAAGTTTTAGAAGCTGTTAAATAAATCTTTGAAAGATGATACAGAAATCCTCTAATACGGTACCAAGCAGTCGTGTGTGATTCTTTCCTCAGAAAATCAGCATTTTGCCTACTGAAAAATTGAAACGGAAATGGTTTTGCCTGCTGCACGGCGCAGAAGGTTGCATTAGCGGCTGTGTTTTTAAACTCTTATCCAGCTGTACCCCTTTTGGAATACGTAGTGTTTTCATCAGGTAGCGAGCTAAATTTTATACAACTGTAGTTTTGGGGGGAGAGTGGGAAAGATTGGGACTATGGGGCAGCCCTGCTTTTGTAGCCGATTCAGGCTCCGGTTCAGCAAATGGTCGGAGCGGGTGACTAAAAGGGTGAGAAGAAACCGTGGGTCGTTAAGTACCTGGTTGGCAAGGACGGGTGGAGCAGGGTAACCTCGCTCCCCTCGCCTTTCTTTGCGGCAAAGGACGGGCCGTGACTTGACGGCGGCAGGAAGGATTAGCCCTGGGCTCGCGGGGTGGTGGTGAATTGCTGAGAGTTTTCTCTTCTCCTGGAGCAGAGGACGTCAGCAAGGCTCCTGTAAAGCTTGAGCGCTTTTGCTTCCCCTTTGCTTTGACTCAGGATAAAGCAGGGTCTGAAACATTCCCAATTAAAAAGCAATACTTGAAGCGTTACAAGACACCTGTGTTAACCCGCGACCGCAGGTACGGCCTTGGCTGTGGCTGTAAGAAAGGTTTTTATTGAACACTTTGAGCAGTTTGCGCTCCTTTTTGTCTCAAAGGGGATGAGCACCAGAGATGTTTGCTGCGCAGTCTGATTGTAACCTCGGTGGGACTGTAACCTCACACCAAAATGTTGCCATGGGATGTTATGTGAATGTGTTTAAAATGAAGAAGGGAAGATTAAATCGTAACTGTCGATATGAAGGGAAGATCGAATCTGTTCTCTGTAGGGAGAGATGGACAGACTGATCAACTCGACTTGCTCAGTCTTCTCTTTCCCCCAGTAAGAAGTGCTGCTCTATGGATTTGGGATGGCTTTTGTTTTGCTTGGTTGTTCCCATTAGGATGCATTTTCTTTGCGCTCCTGGGGTTGTGCTGGCAAGTTCTCTAGCCACGCAGGCAGCAGAACAGGGTCTTCCGCTGCATCAACTGCTACGCTGGAGACGCTGACCTTTCCTCCCTGGCAATTCTCTCCTTGTTGGTACTTTGGGACAGGATTTTATCGTTACTGCTTTTTTTTTTTTAAAAAAAAAAATATATATATATACAAGCAGCAAATTATTGAGCCTTGCAAGAGGAATTTGCCTCTTCCCTTCTTGGAGTCAAAGGCTGTGTAGGGAGCAGCATCGTATTCAGTCACCCAAGACGTACGAGGAGTGTCTGAGAGCACCCGAGACGCGCAGATCTCTGGCCTGGAAGCCCTCGAGGTAGTCTGACCGGAGGGGGTTGGTGCCTCTGCGCCGCGCTCTCCTATCAGGCAATCCAAACCAATCCGAACGTGTCCAGGCTATCTGAGAGATAAGGGGGTGAAAAGGTCCAGCGCGTGGGAGGGGAACGGGGAGAGGTGTAAAACAGTGACGAAAACCACAAGTCCCCATGCAAGGGGTGACAAGGTACAAGACAGCAACAAAATAAACGGGAACGGGGGAAGCCTTCGTCCCCCACCTCACCACAATCTCCTCCCCTCCAGCAGATAAAGAGAGGAAAACCCCTTCTTTTGACAGATCATTTTGCTTGCTCTGGTAGAAAAGTGGTCACTGAAGGCAAAAGAGGCGATTCCTGGTCACAAGGTAATCTGGAGTAAGAAAGAGTCAAATCATTTACCTTGTGACATCCCTGGCAAGTCTGGAGTCTTTTTGGCCCGAAGCAAAGAAAATGCATCTTAATGTGGGTGTTGGCTCCGCGCGGGGCAGGGGGAGTTAAATAAAGCCAAAGACTGTTCAGCTGCTAGCAGAAATGAGTGACTGTAGATTCACCCGATGTTGTTATTTTGTGTTTACAATATTTATTTTTAGTAATTGACTGCAATTATATTATATAGAAGCTTCCTTATTTTTGTACTTTTCATACCGTTTTCCTGAGTGTGGTGTTGTGCTTCTCAGCTCCCCTTTGCCACGATTGCTGCTCCTAGTCAGTGACAAATAAAAGAGAGAAAAAAAAAACAAAACCACTCACCCATTTTCTGGGGTAAGTTGTGATGTGTTTGGGTTTCGGTGCTCCTCTCACTCCTGCCCCCTGCACTGAGGCACTCCTGAGCAATCCCTTAGCAACGGCACCTGCACCACTGCCCCATCCCAAATCCCCGATCCTGTCCACTGGGAAGAAGGACCAAAGCTGGGAAGGGATTTGTTTCTTTGCACTGACAGTCCCTCCACAACTGGGAGGGCGAGGGGGGGCACAGGTAGGACCAGGACACCCGTAGATCAAGGGAAGGAGTCGTTAGTGTCTGGAAAAAAAAATCCAGATGAGTTTCATGCAAGCTCTTGCTCCATATCCCACATCC
The DNA here is from genome assembly GCF_964195595.1 of Calonectris borealis. NCBI lineage: Eukaryota > Metazoa > Chordata > Aves > Procellariiformes > Procellariidae > Calonectris > Calonectris borealis. The sequence continues at coordinate 6,286,091 of NC_134338.1, read as the reverse complement.
TCATTGCGCTGCAGCGTGGCGGTTCCCCGGCAGCAAGGGCAGATGTGCAGGGGGGTGTCCCTGGCTTGTCCAGGGTGAGCAGGGGCTGTGGGTGGACTGGGAGCCAGCGGGGTGCAAGGGCAGCGCAGGATCTGGACCTGAACGGGAGGTGCTAAGCCCTCAGCACAAAGCAGGAGCCCTGCGGCAGCTCAACCCACCACCAAAGCTTAGATTTCAACTCTGGCATTACATAAAAAACAGGTATTTTAACGTACCTGTTCTCTTTGGCCGTTAACAAGCAGCCCCTATTTCTTTCCACTTAATCAATCCACAGTTTTAAAGTCTCAGTACTTCTAGTTTAAAAAAAAAAAACAAACCTGCTTCCTTAAGTATCTAAATACCAAGTTCGATTCTGTAGCAGATGAACGCCTTAAACTGCTTCTGCTTTCTGCTTCCGAAGGAGTACGACACAACGCAAGATCATACAGAGGTGCATGGGGCTGAATCCAACAGAACAAGCTAGTCATGGCAGAAAAGGATAGACACTGGTGAGTATTCCACTTGAAATCATTTATTGACAAGTTGCCGTGTTTTTCCATCTTGCCTAACACATTTTTATCCTTGTTATAAACTACAAATGGTTTTATACTTTTCTGACAACATTAAAAAAATAGGCTACTAAAGAGGCAAAATTCCCACTTTGAATCCAAAAATCCTGCTGTAAGAATTCAAAATTGCAATAGACAAACATAAAACCCAACACATACAAAGAACAAATACAGTGTACCTCTTACACTTGACTCGTTCGTCAAACCAACTGAAAAGGAATCCCTTGTTCCCAGCTCTCACTTTGGACCCTGTGACCTTGCTTAACTGATGTGAAGTTTGTGTTAACACATACAACTCAAAAGGCACTCAAAGGTCACAAGTTCCTGAGCTAAAAGGGGATATGTTCCCAATGTAACAGTTAAAACAAGTCACAAAAAAACAATGTTTAAAAACTGGTATTTGGTTCATGTGAGTATAGTAAGCATTCAGTAGAACCCTAGCTGAAAGCTGCTGTAAAATCGACTCAAATGACGGTTAGTACAGTAGAGTATTTTCAGTACATGGAAAAAAATAATTCACTTAGGAGCATCCTTATTAGCAAATTCACGTGCTAAAAAGAAGAGATAAATATTTGCTGCAACGTTAAGAAAAGCCCAAGAACAAGAAAGAAATGTACGTGTATGAGATGCAATAAAGGCTTAAAAACAAGCAGGCTTGAAAGTCTGTACAGTTAAATAACTAACAAAAGTTGAGAGGCAACATTTACACAGATGTATTTGGCCCTAATGGAAAAGGACCACAAAAATAAGCAGAATATGGATCTGGTATTTACAGATCAGTTATTAAAAAAAAGCCCAAAAACCACACTAACAAAAAACACACAACGTGTGCTCAGAATCTGACAGGTAAGTTCGTAAGATGTCATTCACACAAATTCCCTATTTCCAATTTGGCTCAGTTTTCGCCCAGAAAAATAAACGTGTAACACCTCTCAAACACGGAATGGCTACTGTCTGAAGATGCAGGACAGAAATAAAAAAAAAATATGGGATAACTAGTTTTGGCCTATATAATTTCTGATCGTCTCTTCAGATATGCATAGGAGTATACTAAGGCCATATATATTTGCTACAGTGTAAGGCCTTTTTTGTTGTCAAAGCTCTGTGCGTCAGCAGGGCATTTAACGTAAAGCAGGCATACAGAGTTATAGAAGTGCTACTATATTCCACTGAAGAGGTCTCAGGCTTCCGAATTATCTAGCAGTGCCTCACTGTCGGCCTTCTTCTCTGGCGATGTGTACAAAAAGTTACAGCAGATATAGAGCGGGAAGATCAGGAGCGTACTGTCCAGATTCATTACTATCTCCTCCTGTAAAGCAAACACAGAGGACATTTGCATAGTAAGTGATGCCGTTAGAGGGAAGGGCATCAAAAAGCACACAAGACTGATACTAACAGGCATTCTATAAATTTTAATTCCTGTGTATTAAAAAGCAGAAGATAAAAAACCCCCCAAGATAGTAATTCCCCTTCACCTTAAGTAGATGTTTTATAATATTAACACTGGTAGGATATTCTCAAAATGCTTATAACCCTTTGACCCAGCGCTGCAAAACCTTCTGCATCAAAGATAACAGAACCGTAAGAAATGGCTGAGCAAACTTTACCTTCAAGCATGCTGGAGAGAAAGGGAGACTTTTCTGCCACTATCAGTTTCAGGAGATTTAATCAACCAGGCAACCCACAGCAGTCCGTACTTTAAAGCAAATTACAGTTTGTTGGTAGGAATTTTTTGGTTTTACTCTAGGAACTGGTTTTGGGGCAGCAAAAGTGAAACTTCATCCTACAGTCAGGATGGCATTTACAAGGAAAAGTTTTCTGTGTACGCACCATCTACACATCACCGCTGATTAGGATTTAAGAAACGTGATGATCAAGGCTTTCACATTCCTTACTAAATTCTGCTGTCACAGATGGGTGGAAATGGGCGCATTCTCTTAAGAAAACTCCCTCCTCTCTGAGGCTTTTTTTTTTTTTAACAGAGTAATAAATACCACCCTTGAACAATTTGCAGACATTCTTTTAACTCTTCAGCTTACAATACAAGAGAGTCTTCAAACAAACTCCAAATTTGCCTCTAAATAAGCAGGAGCCTGATGGACGTATTATTCAGACGGGCGATCGCACCAGTGTTGGAAGTCTGGGAAAGCGAGCAGTCGTCCAGCAGAAAACCACGCCAACAGCTGATAGCTTCAGCAGCTCCATGGGAACTAATTTCACTATTATCAACTCTAATGAAATCCACGCTATCCTACTGTAGTTACACTTCACAAATTAGCTTAATCTTCCACTACCGATAAAAGGAACACTTGAAATCCCACATAAGCAATGACAACAAGAACAACAACTCTTCAAAAGCAATGTTGACAGCATTTTTTCACGTCCTGGACTCCACAACTCAAGTTCAACAGCTGAAAAATCCACAGACATACCTGGTCCTTCTCAAGGGCGAGGATCTGATATCCTGTTGTTCTACTGTAGACAATTTTCCCACTGCTATCAAAAGAGGCTAGACGTAACCTAGGGATATAACAACAGTTACATTACTTAGTCTCCCATAACTTAGTTTTTCCAGCACAAAGCGCTTCTCCCAAGGAGACAGAATAACATTTTCAAACATAACTAACTTGGTGGCAACAAAATTTAATGCAAGCGCAGATGGAAAGACTTAGTTAAGGTAAGACATTTTAGCATACACCCCAGGGTCCGCCTTCTTGGTTATTGTTTACCTGAAGGCTATGTTTCTCCGAGGCTGCAGACTGACTGATCCACTGCATGGCTGATTCAGCGTATTCCGTTTGAAAATGATGTAACGATTTGTATAAGTAACAAGAAGGTCAAAGCCAAAGTTGAACCCAGTCCACCGCCAGCAGTACTGAAGGATGTAAGTTAAAAAACAAAAACTAGTCTGAGTATTGGCTACAACGTGAATGATAAGTACCGCTTCTCCAACAAATCAAACTTGGGAATGGGATTCTCAGCTACAGAGATGTACGGTGGATTCAGGGATCCTTGCCAACACCTATTTTAAACATAAGGCATCTTGGTAGGCAACCACTCACTTTAGCAGCCAACCTTTGCAGACAGATGACTACACGAGACGAGCTTAGTATCAGCTGCCTTCCCAACATACAAAAATACATTTAACACAAGTAGATCTAAAATACTTCTGCAGTCTAGTAACTGGTGCTGTATTTCTGAGTAGCACTGAACTACACGTCCCATTCACGCTTAAAGCGCTCCCTGGAGTACAACATCCTTATGTTAAGAGACTTCAGTGGGAAAAAAATTCACGTTTCCTGTTTTTTCACAGGACCTGTTACCTAAAGACACATATACGTATATGGAACACACAGGGGTTCTGGCTGTGGCTATTACGCATTTTATCTAGACAGCTTCCTTTTCCAGTTAAAACAAAAAAGACATCAGTGATCAGAGCTGTATTTTAACTGTATGTATTTTACAAGTCTCAAATGAGAAGTCACGGCTACGTTCCCTCCTTTCACACACTAAAAGTTTTTCCAAACATGGGCTTGCTTGCAGCGCTAGAACACAATTAAAACACTAATTCCTTATTCATCGCAAAGACAGCAAGCGTTTTCATCCTTCTAGGGAGAACAAAATAACTCCTTTAACGTACCATCTCCATTACATCTTTTTGATGCAGTTTGACAATTAAGACCTACGTGTTTTGAAAATACCTAACATGTCTAAGACATGTCAGCTATGCACAGGCTTAGCCACATGCCATACTTACATCACCATCCTTTGCAAGTTTTCGACCACACCTCATGCTGTTTCCTTCCAGTTCCTCTTTATTTATTTCTCGAGGCCTACAAAAAAAAGGGCATCTTTAAGGACACTTAAACAGCTTTGTACGGTACTTGAACGTGGGAAAGATGAACAGACCTGAGTAAACTGGTCTGAACGCACAACTGACCCTTCTCTGAGCAGAGCTTAGACTAGATGACCTCCCAGGATCCCTTCCAGCCCAAATTATCCCGTGAACATCCAACTACTCTACAAAACTGCAATATAAACCTCAGTTAGGTAGGACTTTTACAAAAGAACCTTTCCAGATAAGAAAATAATAGCTGTTGCAGCGACATACATTCTCCAACCCTCCTAAAAAAGCTAAGTCCTTTTTAAACACAGGAGTCCCGACTTAGCAGGCACAAACGTCCATGAGTGCTACTGCTAAGGAAGAGCTGCAGGACTCCGCAGAATAGCAGCGCCATGAAGAAGCACCCGCAGAGACATTGTGAAAGATTGCTCAAGTGGCTGGTTATGCAACTTGTCTAAAAAAAGTTTACCCACAGTGATCACGAAGTGCCACAAGCCTCTTGATTCTGTCATCCTATACCAACATGAACTTGTTTCACCCAACAGTTTCCACTGGCGCTTCCAAGACGTAGAAAATCTTGCAGAGCCAGCATCAGTAAAATCAGTCCCAGTTTTCCAGAGGTATGCCACTCACTTAACTTTAGACACGATTACATCATTAATCAAATAAGCAACCATTGCCAGAAAGTCTTCAAGTTACACTGAGGACAAACGTTTAAAGTGAGTATTATAAATCACAATGAAAGGCAACCCCCCCCCACGCAAGTTAAATTATAAACCCACAATATCAAACAATATACTTCAAGCTATATAAGCAAGAAGAAATGCAGCATCTGTTCTCTTCCTACTGTACACACACCACAAGAACTTGCGGCTATAGCTTTTAGGAACAAACTCAGTCTGTGGTCTTTTCGCCCCGTTTCTGTAAAAAACAATCCTGGAAGATTAAGTATTTTATGAATAAGTTAAGCAAATAAGCTAATCATGCTAACCAAATTCATCCAAAAACCTCCTATGTGCTTTTTCCACATCTTCTAGCTGAACTGGTTATGTAGCTGACCTAAATTCAGCAATGGTGATAAAAGATTTATTTCTGTTTAATTAGTGACAAATTTCACAAACATTAGTACATAATGTTCAGACAGACATTAGTATTCCCCCTCTCAGTTCCTCGAGCAGCCTCAGAAGATGCAAAACTTCCAGCTTTAACCACTTACACTGGCCTACCATATGCTTAGTGAACAGTCAAGTTATTCTGTTTCATTCTTAAAGACTGCCAAAGAGACTATTAGAGTAGAAACGATTCCAGTCATGGACTTGAAAGATCTGTCTTGCATCTGCCACAGAACAAATGTTTAATTAAAAAAAAAAGTGATCCACTTTAGCACAACAAGTAAACCTTGAGCAGCTACAGTTCAAAGTCACAAACTCCAGTATTACACTACAAAATTCTCGAATTCTGAAGAGTGAATAAACAGTTTAGTCCTTTTAAATGCAAACTACGTAAAGTAGAAGAGAAGCATTTTCTTCTCCTCTCTAAAGTTACCAAAAGAGCAAACCACATCACACATTTCAAAGCAATACCATTTCCATATTGGCAGTCCTAGAATAAGCAGGTGCAATTATGCTATGCACCAGGTGGGATATGAAAATAGAGCCTTACTTCAGCTCACTGGGAGTCAGACTTCACATTTCATTCAGCTTACTAAGTTTGCATCCTTATCTCCAAGGAAAAAAAATGCGTTAAGATACCGATACAGGCAGTAAGTGTGAGAGGAAGGGCAGCAGATCTGGATAAAAGTCTTATAAAACCTTAATTCTTTTCTTTCAGCTACAGGTTGGTCGAATGTCCACAATATTTGCTTTAATACAAAGGAACAGTTGCATGTCTTCCCTTCTAAGACACGAGTTACGAACCACAGGCATCTCACTGCAGGGTGGCACGACAGCTTGCCAGTAGAATACAGAGAAGTGATCTCGGGACTTCAAATAACATTTATCTTCTCAGAGATTGCATGCTGCGGCTTAGCGACATTACAACTGAACTGCACATAACTACAGGGAAGCACTCCAAGCATGCATGCACACGCACCCCCCTACCATCTCCCTCCCACACAACTCCAGAGAACACCCTGTTCAAAGACAATTAGTCCATTATTGACTATTAAACAAACAGGAACCTGGATGCCACCTTGAACCATTACGTTTGTGTACTACTAAAGTCAAAAGCTAAGACATACTGAGAAGAAACACTACATCTCACCCACTTCTTACCATTGCCATTAATGAAAGACCTTGGCAATGAATGGCAGAATAAGAGACTCGGACAAAGAGATGTCTACTGTTAAGTACAACTTTCTTTGCCTGAGATTTTCAGTTTTAGCTGTCTTAAAAAAAAAAAAAATCCCATACTGCAAAAGAGAAAACTAGACAAGCAAGAAAAACATGGAAAAATAATCTGCTCATTCCAAGAGTCACTGAAATAATCAGCACTGTAGTTGAACATAAAAGTTACTCATTTTAAAAGCTGGTATGATCCCCATCATCTTCACTTCAGTTTTGTATGAGAGCTTACTTTTTCAGAAGCATGTGTATCTGATGACTGACAATTAAAATACTCTCACTGCATTACAGTGAGCTACGAAAAGACATCAAAAATAAGCAAATACACGGTCTTATCTTGTGTCAGAATTTTGATGACTATGTTAATACTCACTTTCATATTAACCGTGGTTCCCATACGAGCTAGAAGGTAATGCACAATGTACGTTCGTCTACTGTTAGATACATCAATGACAGCGTTATAAGAAAAGTCTTCCCAAGAAAGCAATAGTATCAGAAACAAGCTATGACCACCTGACATTAATCTTCAGGAGCTGAAATGATGAGATTCACAGTTACATACTTTACGATTTTCTAAAGCACTGCTATTGATAAAGAGAACCACTTCTTCAAGATCTTCTTAAGACCAAAGTCTGAGTTCTGGGGATTTTTTACACTATTGCATGATAACACGAAATGGAAGTAATTAAGGAAGTATTTCCTACATAATACGCAATTAAGCCACAGAAGCCACTGCCACAGGGTGTTGGAGCTAAAGCATAAGCTGTTTCAAAACAGAACTGCACGTATTTAAGAACAGGTCTATTGGTGGTTGGTCGTTCAATAACGATCCAGCCAAAACCTCCAGGTGGAAAATCCTTAACTACTCGCTGCCAGAGAAGCACATCAAGAGAACACTCACTCTTCACTTTAAAGGAAGATGGGAGATTTGTAACTCTACCGCTGAAGGCTGCCACAGTCTGCGTGGCCTTTGGTTCAAATCAGGACAGTGGTTCTTACGCTTTTCAGACTGCAATTAATAAGTTAAGCCTACCATTGCAATTGAACATGCTCATCTTCAGAACGGCAAATGCTGGGCTAACAGAACTGATGGAAGAAAATAAAGAAGTTGGTTTATTGGTTTTTGAAAAGTAACAAACATTTTGCAGCTTCCTGACCTGATATTTATTCTCCAAAAGCACACCAAGATCTAGGAGAGAAGACAAAGGCAGGAACAACTTCCCCAGCTGCATTTTGCCATAGTTTCAGTATTTAGAAAGAGATCAAGGGACCTGGCTCGATGCAACGTGGCAAAAAGCAAGCAGAAGGAAGGGAAACAGTTTGCGATTACACGCATACATGTAACGTACACTAAATCAACATGCCTCGCTGCCCAAGCCACCAGCGACAACCCTTGTTAGGCACAGGCTCAAGAAACGCAACTACGCGTTACCCACACAGACACCAGTCAGGGTGTTACAGAAAGTACAGCTACATGCAAATCTTTGAGAGGGCACAGAAACATGGTAGTCGTCATGGAATTTCCTCAATGGCAATGCAATGCCAACACAGCGCAGCACATGGTCTAGGAAGGAGAAAAGGTAGGATATAAAATAGGAGGATTACGGAGAGAACAGGGTTTTAGCAGTGGGGAAGGATGCACTGGCTGGGAAAAGCTGGAGGTGCTGGCAGCGAAGAGAGCTATCAAACAGAAATGCTGGGTGGGGGAAAGGCTGTGAAATTAGAAGGGAATGAGGCGAACAGGTCACAGGATGCCAAGCCCTGCTGGGTGCTGGGCCCTCGCTCGCTGCCTGGGAGGCTAGGATGGGAGAGGCAGGAACAAAGGTTAGCGCGCAGTAATCCCCACATAAACAAAAAATGACAAATTGCCTGCTACGCCAATACAGTTAGTTACACCGCACCACAACCTCTTGCCCACCTAGCCCAGGGAGGAAGGAAGCAGGGCGGAAAAGGCTTCTTCTCCATCTGCAGTACTTTTCCTAAAACAGTCCTTAAAATGGAAGGCTAATAAGTTATTCTTTCACAGCCTCAACACGTGTTTCAAGGCAAACTACTGGTGAGAAGCATTAACCAACATAAAAGAAAATACAGAACATCCCTCCCCAGCGTTTACCTCTGGTCGCATTATACAAGTTTTCTAGAGTTCTGCTGTTTAAAGGACGGGAGATCAGCCAGCCCAAGGGAACAGACGGCTCCACAGAGAACAACAGAGTTTAAAACCACTGAAGTATGCTTTCCCCCCCGCTCTCCTTAATGTAAACTCCAAAAGTTAATCATGTCAGAATTTATGACAGGAAGGTTTCTAATTTAAGAAAGAAAAAAAGGAAAGCCTGTAATATACCTACCCAATATCATTGTCTTGTTCTGCTCTGAGCATGGCAAACCACTGCTGTTTGTAAACAGAGGACAGCCATTCTAAAATTAAAAAAAAATAAATAAGCTTGGTGTTGTCTTTGGAGCTGGGAATGGGGATGTTCATAAACATTTGAAATATAGAAATAAAATTACATTGAAATAATAAGGTTACACTTATTAACTGGATGGCCTATGCAAACCCACCACCTGATAACGCGCTTGTGTTATTCATCTCCAGGCCTCAACTACAGAAGAAGCGGTACAGATAAAAATCAACAACTAACACTAAGTAACTCAGGACTACGTTCACCTTATCAAGCATTCATGATTGCCAGAAGTGATGCAACTCAACACATTTTCTCGGCGCACAAAGTTCTGTTAAGCCAAGGAGCTTGTTAACAAGCTCTTGGGAGAAGATGCTGTTTTCTGAATCCCCAGCAGAATTCTACACAAGTTAAACAAGAAGAAAACAGAATCAAAGGATAAAGGAAACAGTGACTTATCACGGATATGGTAAAAACAAACAGAAATTGTCCCCTACTAGGAATAAACATAAATCATGTCTTCCTCTGAGAACACCATAAAGATTTTATCGGCTGTATTAATTTAACAGTTGCAACCAAGAGATAAAACAGAACAAAAACTAATAGCTTGTAAATCAGTTACACGAAAGGGATCAGAGACACCCAAAAGCACAGTATGTAAGTTCTTCTTAGTCAAGATAACGAACAGGGGCAAGTATGCAAGGTCACGTACGAGAACAAACTCGATGGAGGACTGGACTGGGATGATAGAAACAGTAAGAACCACTGTTACCACGAAAACAAAACAGGTAGTTGATGAAGATGATAGAAGGGAGAAAAAGTGAGATCATAGTGCTGAGATCGCCTTAGAAGTCTCAGACACAAAAAATAAAACCAGCCCTTGCTCTACTAACTCTAGAGTTAAGATTCAGACTGCGATAGGACCAAAATAGGAATTAACCAAAGTACAACAGAAAGTATAAAAATGGTTTAAGGAAAACTACACAGGTTAGGAACAGAGAATGGATGTGCTGGAAGGAAAAAAAATGAAAATCAGGAGATAGAGCATCTTCTCTATTTTTGTATATGTACATATCTATTTCATACCTCATATTTCAACTGTAGTTCATCTGTTAATTTGTAAACATTAAGAGGGAAAATACTGTTTAGGAAATGTTCAGAAGTTACGAGGTAAAACAGAACAATGAACGCTTCGCTGCTTACAGACAGACACATCATGTATTTCTGTCTCTTACACCTTTTCTGTGCAAACAAGAACAGACTCCCTGTTGTGAATGCCTAATGCAGTATTTCAATTTTCTCCTGAAAACACATACAGGTTATTAAAAGGAAAAAAAAAACCAAACCACCGTTTCTTTCAACTATTCAACATGATTGCCTTCTTTACCTCCCTGAGAACAATTTAATCTAGAATAATCTAAACGGCTTAGACTACAATACAAACTACCCAGCAACTTCCACATTTGTAGACTCTCTCAGGTACGATGCAATCACCTCAAATATAAGATGCTGCCAGCCAATAATCTGTTTGAAAGTGCAGCACCAACATTTATCTAAGCCTCCTTTTAAATGATGAGCAAAAGTTCCTGATCTTAACACAGCTTTTGGCTACAAACTGGTATCAACAGATTACAAGGGCTATCAAGTATTAAACTCTAACAGCACTTCATTACACACATAGAGGTCTCCACATTCTATTCTTCTTCCCCTCCCGCTCTCCCAGTTCTCTTGGAATTCAAACTTTTTTCTTTTTAATTAATAATCAGTGGTAGAGCGTAAACAGCAGATACTCTTCCTGCACTAACCACACACTCATTGTCACCACACTGCCTTTCCCCCTGTACGACTGCAGAGCGACCAAGCCTGTTTCAGCATTTATCACAGCTTATGAACGGTTTAACTATGAAAGAGTAAACATTTTGCTCTCTAATACCTTGTGAACTAAGCAAAACTTGCACATTCTTTTTCAGTAAGCACAAGCAAATCAGCCTCAAAGCTGCAATTAATCTTGTAACAATTTAAGAAACACTCTTCCTCTGACGTACGTAGATAGAAGGGTTTGAGTATGGACACAAAATTTATCCACTGAAGAACGCCAAGAAAAGGCTGCCCATCACAGTTCTGGTAAGTGATAACAAGAGCAACACTGAGAGAAGGAAATCAAGCCTAGTACTGGCAAATTTCTGGTTTGCAACATCTTATTCAGATGCTGACAAAGCCACTTCACAAGGAAATAATCCACTGTTCTCCTGCATCATCATTAAATTAAGGATCTAAAGGGTCCAAAGTTGTCTTATTTTGTATTACAGGATGAAGATGCCTTGCACTTAGATTATAATCTGTACCAATATCAGCCTTAAGTAATATGGATGATATTTACTTTATACATCACTTAAGCGTATAAAATATCAGATATCAAAGATCAGATCTGTTCTTTTTATGCGTAATAGAAAATTTTATCACTTGCTCGAGGTCAAGAACTGCCCCACCTACTGGACATAACCGACCAAACCATTCCTCCAAAGCGCACCCCCGCTCCACGCAGCAGTCCGTAAGGCACTGCCTCCACCTGCTGTTCGAAGAACACTTTTAAACAGACGTTTTGAGCACAGGATAACCGAGTTCCTTCATATTTTGCTTTGTCAGAACTAGTGCAGAAGACAGTCTCTTCTCCACCTATTACGGCATTCATTTCAACCAGAACTGGGAGTAGGGAAAGCCAGGACATTTAAGCAGCAGTAGTTGTCCACTTCCACTCACGAGACTGAAAGATTTCTAGCACGGTACCCTCCCCACAGGTACCCCCTATCACAGAGGGTCGTAATTCAGCTTCCGACAGCTGCATTCTTCAAACATTTCAAAGTGTGAGAAAGAGGTGCTCAAAGTTATTCGGACACGCCGCTACAAAGAGCAACTAAGGCACTATTTCTGGCAGAGACAGGATACGGCAGTACGAGACAAACCGAGTCAAGCGAAGCTCGCTACATCATCTTAATGGCAAGGAAAGTGTTTTAAAAGCATCTAACAATTTGATCAGGCTTCAGAAGAAATATCCCGACAAGTCTGTTCTGGAATTATATCATCATTGTGTTGACATCTATGGCAGCATGAAGGAAAAAGCCAGTATGAGATGAAAAAAATAATTTTAATTTTAGAGGAAGATAGCAGTGTAACTCAAAGACAGGTTAAATATTTACGTATGGCAAGAGTCCAAAGCGACCCCCTACAAGTATGGACAGATGACAAGAACACAGTTGTCAAGAAGTTACAAAGAAGAGTGATAAACAGCTCAATAAAAGCAGTCTTAATTAACATTTGGCAATTACACCTATAAATAGACATCACAGAGACACAGATGAATGGATAGTTATACTGTGGACAGATATTAAAAATTCAAAGGCAGAGCATGAGAAGTCCAAACACCATTACAAGGAGCACAACTAAATAAATATTAAAAAAAAAAAGGAAAAAGAAGGAGGGGCAGGCGTTTCACATGATAAAAGATATGAATATAGTAGAAAAACTTTTTCAAGTGAGAGCCCAACTTGATAACTCAATTCCAGTCTTATTTGTCTATCAGCAGCCAGGTTTACACAGCTTCCAAGCTAAGAACAAAGCCTATCTGAACTCGGACTTCAGCAGCAAGATGAGAATGGGGCTTTTTATTTTCCAGTGATAACGTAATGTTAATAGCAGTAATCTATAACAACATTAAATGGCATTTCACTCTATGGGCTTCAAAAAGCACCAGGACCTAGAATGAGGATGTATTTTATACAAGTCAAAATGCAAAAAATAGGACAAGAGTGGGATACGTAAATACCCTAAATATCTGTTAGTAAACAACACTTTGAAGATAGGAAAAGAGTTCACAGCATCTTATGCTTTTGGTTTTCATTTTCAGGTATTATTCCAAATGCTATCAAAAACTACCCAGCTCTTTTTAAAAAGATAACGGCTAGAAAACAGTTGAGTCACAGCAAGTTTTGCTCTCTTAGAAGGAAAAGGGTTTTTGCATGTCTGGGGCTCTGGGGTCTCTTAAACGCTGATAATGTACTATGTATTGATTATAGAGTATTTTGATAAACCGACTGATCAACGAAATGCTTAACACACCTACGTGTGTGCCTATTAAAACTTTTACGCATGTAAATTTAATATTCAGCTCCTGCTGGATCTTCAGCCACAATTCAGACGTTGGAGATAAACACGTGAGTGATAAGACCAGTAAACGCACCTAGATCTTCCCAATTACTCTCGTGCAGGACAGGCTAGGAAAGGCACACAAAACGTGATGAGCTGAGTACTCACTCACCTGAGGGTATTAGGGAATCTCTCTCAATAATTCTGGCTGATGCCAAGTCACTGATGATATACTGTAATCTCAGGTGTGTGAACACCGGCAGGAAAGCATTCCCCTGTTCTGATTCCAGGAATGCAGTGTCATCCTCAAAGTCTGCAAGACAGAGCACCTGTATTACAATTTGTTCTCCTAAATATTTTCCAGACCCTGTTTGTATTTGAGATTGAGTTTTAACTTATTGATCAGAGGAAGTTATTATGCACAGGCAAATCATCTTTTGCAGCTAAAATTAAGAAATTACTTACATTCAAATCCTTTCAGCAGAAATGTTAGACGAAACTTTTCCTCTTTTGAAACACACTAGTGCCTTCTAGTGAGAAGGCAACAAAAGCTTGCCCTAACTGAACAACAGCAAAAGCAACAAAGCAAAAATAGTGACCATGTCTGCTCACTCGAAAACATGGGGACAAAACAGTGAAAAAGCTATCCATGTTGAGAATCTGATGCCAGGGACCGCTAGCAGAGGCAAGCCTTCCCAGAGAAAACGGGAGGAAGTCTGGAAGCGGAGGAAGACTCCTGTATTTTACTTCTAACCAGCACCTTCCACAACCCAAGGCCATGCCAATTAATCCTACCTTTCCTACGCTTGGCAAACCAGGCATCAGCTTCGGTTAAGAGTTGTTTCAAAGACCCATTCCAAGAAGGCACTAGCTGAAGGAACATCCACTAGGTAAAATAAACAAACTCTAGTGAGTTAATTGAAGAAGTTTTCAAATAAGTAATACATGCATTATCAAAGGGACATTTTCATAATGCATTCATTCCTACAAGGATTCTGATATTATATTAAATACGTCCAGTAAATACCCAAAAGGTTAAAATTCTCATTGCGTTACAAATCAACTACTTCTCAGGAATTCAGCTTCATAAAGCCCCAGCCAGCCCCTTTGCTAAGTACCTTTTTGAGAGCAGTATACACATCCATTTCCACTTGCATTACAAATAGGTTAGAAGAGCTAATCAGCTGTTTCATGAGGTTTATGCTGAAAAAAAAAAAAAAAAAAGTCGGTAAGAGTTCTCTGAGACAATATAGACAAAAACAAGAAAGGAAGCTAGGTAACCAGCCGTCATCAATAGCCTAGAAAGTCATTTGCAGTGAGCTATATACTTCGGAAGAAATTGTACTTCATCACTCAAAGTTAACTGAAGCCTGAATACCTGAGTTCTTTGAAGAGTTCAACACTCTGGTGAGTCATCAGGTTATTCAAGAGCCATTCAAGGCACCTAGATTAAAAGCAAGGAGTTAGGACCTTCTTTTTTTTCTTATATACGTCAACATTCCCGCAACAGTTGCTCGGGCTCACAAAGCCTAATTATGTACCGCATGATTTTGAAATACTGCTTTAACCCAAGACATGAATGCATAAAAATATGAAAAACAGTTATTTCAAAAACATGAAGGTTACCATAAAATCTTCCAGACTTTTCTGTAACTCTTAAAGTTGCATTTAGTTCCTCTCAGGGTACAGTGGAAGCTAAATTCAAAGTACTATTACTGCCACAAAAAGCTCTGAGAACACACTAATTCACAGCAGAAGGAAGCAGTTAGCACTAACCTCAGCATTCTGCTCCCAAATGTAATTATCCCTCCTAATTAAGATAAAGTTAAGCTTAAGTTCTGAATATTAAAGCAGCTTTGCGATAAAACAGTCAGTGATCACCAGTATTATTTCATTGTCAAACTGAAGCCCAAACGTATCGTCTTTACTAATATACTTCAGTAATTAATTCATTCACAGCACAGGCCAATCAATCTACCATAATCTACACCAATTTTAAGGTAACTGATTATAGCAGAAACTCAAAAACTAAATAGGACAAGCACAGCCCAAGTCAGATAGCTTTAAAAAAAAAAATTAACTCGGGCATTATTTTACTGTTTGTAAATTCACACTTTTAATTAGCAATGTACAAAGCAGCTTGGAGAAAGTAATTCTTACTTTTTCTTCACAGAGTCTAACCCGTATGTCCCCGCTGAATTATAATAACCACACACGGTTTTTGCATTAATGGTTTCCTTCATTGTTTCACCACATTGCTGGATTAAGCCATCCTGTGGGGAGGAAAAAACCCACAAATATTCAAAGTTTTAATTTCCCAACAGGAAGTGTCAAAGATCGTGCAGTTCATACAAATTTTCATGTCTGAACAATTACCAAAGTCACACATGCTACAGTGACCTATGCTGTGCTACCCAGAAAATTTAAACCAACATTCCTCAGAAAAATAGATTTTTCTTAAGAATATATCACGTGAAAGAAAACCTTAATGAATACCTTCAGGGTAGAACAAATGAGCTGTTGTTAAAACATATTTTAATCTACTTCTAGATATGATTCTCAAGGCAGCACTTAATATTACAACTGAATCTTAGTCATAGCATTTTTAAATAAAACCACTGCATTATGTTTGGGTTTCTTCCCACTTAGTCTGAAAAGATGATTCATTTCTCTGGGTGAAACAGTACACGCGTGTGAGTATATTACGAACTGTTATCTTTATCTGAAAAGAAAGCGTAAAAATATTGCATATTTATTACTTACAAGCTGCAGCATGCAGGCTGCTGCTAAAAGTGCAACTACTCGACTGGGTTTTATTAACACATCATCTCTATACAGTGAGCCAAAAGCCACCTGTAGAGCTGAAAAGAGTACAAGTGTCAAACAAAGATAGGACATTAACATGGATAACAAAAAGAATCCTTAAATAGAACCAACCAGTGCAGCACACGTTCTCTACAATCTTATTTGCTCTGGATAAAAAGCTAGTGTTTAGCAGCCTAAGCACACACATAAACAGAAAACACAAAACATGGCATTAATCAATAAAATACAGTCCTTTTCACCATTTAAACAAAATATTCATCTTAAAACAGCCACCAAGTCACGCCACGGAGCAACGCGGAGAGCAGTAAAACTAGATAAAAAGAAGCTAAACCTCATGATCCTTCTCTGCAACTGATCACTAGCGTAATGTTGAAATATTATGATGTTGCAAGTTTCTATGTAATTCTTCTGAAAAACACTACTTCTTCACTCCGTGGGGCTTGGAACCCTAGCAAAACATTCTGCCAACTCCCATCGGTCCCCTGCGAGCACTCCACTCGGTCGCTTTTCAAGACCAGACAGATGAAGATGTGATTCCCACTAAGACTTGGGTCTCCACAAGAGTTGCATACATTGATCTCAAGAGCCCCGATGCCAAAACAACAGGACAAGTGGTTGTTTTTCAGCTGCACTTCCCGACTCAGAGATACAAAAATGAATTCAACTCTACTGGTGACCCAAATTAAGCTCAAAACTGAATGAGCACAGAACTCATTCTCTCAAGTTTCTTATTTACTACTTTGAAAATTATTCTTTTAAAAAAAAAAATTTCAGTTATTTTTTGTCAGGTTCAACTTAACCTTTACCTTCAGAGTTTACGTTAAAATAAAAAGTTCCCCGTTACCTTCTATATCAATATTTTGGTCAGGAATCTCCAACTCTATGATGTTCATGCTAGATTCTTTCCAAGATCCACTGAACATACTGGAAAAGTAGCCTGACTATATGAGGGAAGACGAGAGAAAAAGAACTCAAGTAAGAGACTTCATTCAAATTAAAACTGTCAAAAGCAGAACACGGAACAAAAAATCGTTAATATTTACCTTTATGCAGAACAAAATGTATTAAGGGACCTTTTCACAAGCTAAAACATTCTGACATACTTGAGAAAGGGCTAATTATAGTTGCTCTATTTCTGAAAGTGAAAATGCGTATAGAAAATTTGGACTACATGTCTGTAATCAGAGTAAGTAAAGAGCTTTCAAGGGCCAGAAAAGCCACATAAGCTCTTTTCCTACAAACCACACCACCAATGGGGATATAATTAGTCCAAGAATTAAGTCCTTAATGTTACCGGCGGACAACAAATCCTGCAGGCATTAGGGAATGCCAGTTGGGGTATTGGGGGCGGGGGGGAAAGCATGCAAGACATACAAATTAATGTACAGGGTTGTGGTCTCATACCAAGGACACATACACATACACCATTTATGTAAATATACCTTTTATTATAAAGTGTAAGGCATATAAAACTAGAATTTGATAGGTTTCCATCCAAATGAAGTGAAATACACTGCTCTACTAGGATTCATGATTTTCCTTCTCAGCAGCAGATGTGCCCATTATGAGATGCTATCACTCACTGAAGTTTACCTGAGAGATCAAAAAAATAAAGTCTATTTGTACAGCACCATATTCCCTGACCTCTTAACTCAGCATTTCAACTCAGGGCAGCAAATAACATACAATCCAATTTTGGTTTTATTTGATTATGTAACTATTTCTATACCTTCGGCATATCCCCTAACTATGATGACATACAACACACTACTCTCAAAACCAGGACCTTATTCATCTTACCAGTCCTCACGAGGCTACCTTAGCTTTGCCACGTAGATCAACTCCTCAATTTCATGAGAATTCATTTTAGTAAACAGTATCAGAAAAAGGAAATCCTCCGTTTCTCAGATCTGCCATTCACGGGTAGAGCAGCACCTTACTGACATTTATCAAACTAAATGCAGTAACTTGAGAGACTAGGGGAACAGAAACATTCGGACCGACATAGTCTGCTCAACGAGGCAGAGGAGTCACAATTTCACTAAGAGAGAGTTATTTTTAACATCCAAAAATATTTTACCTAGAGTAACATAATTCAAATGACAGAGCGTGAATTGAAATAGAAACCTGACTTAGGAGAACGGTTAACTTAACCCCAAAATTTCATCTCACAAGAACACCACTTGTACAACAAGGCCTCTACAGAACAAAACTGCAATTTCCAAAGTCTGTTAAAAAGCATCCACGGAAGCGATTTAATATTCAGTTTTAGTCATCAATCCAGACTAAGTTTTTAGGACTAGCTTCGTGAACTTGAGACGTAGCAACAACAGAATCACAAAGACATTAAAAACATCATCGCCAACAACAGTCTAAGGACGCACCAGCAATGTGCCCACCCTGTTCACGCCGCACAACACCCGTCTGACTGTCCAACCCACTCATATCCTCCCTCTGTTATAGAGTCAAAAGCGAGCCGACGCTTACAGCCGTGTCTGCCAGCTGCCCTCCCTGGTCAAACACACCCACGGTTCTATCCAGAGACAGCTGTCGCTGGTCAACCTTGGGCTATACATAAGTGACTTTCCTGCCCTCATTTTATGCTCTTTAAAAGGTTCTAACGCATGGGAAAGGCTTCTTCCTACAAGAAAGCAATGAAGTTTCCCTCACTGTGGCCGATGTAAGTAATTGCTGTACCCGCACTGGAATCATGGCTTTAACACAACAACAAAAAAATCAAGAATTCGCTTCTACCATCACTTGTTACACCAGAGAAACCGCACTCAGCCTGCTGAGCATCCCACAGCGACACCTCCACCTTCTAACACAAAAAAACTGCTCTGTGTTTGACTACAGCTAACAAAGAAGCGCACACACATCTTCAGGTATAGTACCTGACGTTACTTTCTCTTCTCGCTTCAAATAAATTGCTTCCAAGGTTAGACTCCCGCTTTAAAGTTAACGGCACAACTGAATTAGACATTTCAAGACAAAGCCATGGTTTCTCCCCACTTCTGTCACAGGAAAAGTAATAAAGAGAACAGACAGTAAAGATAACAGCACCTCTTCACTCCCAAAACACAAAAAGTAACACAAAGAACTTCACCTTAATACAAGCCCAAAATAAAATGCTTGTAGAAACAGCATCTTTTTTGTAGGTACGCACTAAGATTTATTCCTTTTTACAGCTTCTGTGCATACCTTTCTCATGCAGTAGCAAGAAAGCCTTCATCCAAGGATGAAGGCTGTGTAACAGAGACCCAGCTCCAGCAATTTCACTTCAGGTTCCTACACCTGAGCCCCAATGAACAGTAACATTGAACTGGGTCAGCACGTGCTTTACAAATCCATTCTGGAAGCGCTTTCTTTGCTCTGCAATGATATTAACATCGCAGGAGACTCTCAGCCATTTGTTTAGCAAACAAGAACATGTTCTCAGGACATCAAAAGACAATTTGCAGGACTGTTTTCACAAAGGATGCGCCAAGGTTAAGACGAGTAGATTAAAAAAATGAAATAGCAAGAGACAGAAGCAAAGAAAGTTTTCAAACACGAAGCTACAGCTACGCTTCCTAACATTACCACCAAAAGCACAACACAAGTTGTTTAACTGTTTGCATCCACAGAAAGAGTGATAAGTCAGAAATATAAGGGGGGGAAAAAGAAAATAAAAAAGTGCAAGTCACACTTAACATTTACCAGATGTTCTTGTATTAAAAATACAGTTTCTATTGCGAGTAAGAAAGAAGCCGCTTACCTGACACAAATATATCTTATGCAAATTCCACTCCTCTCCCAGAGCACAGATCTTGATATCACTGTTCTCCCCATTCAAAAACAGAGTCTGATAAATATACTTAGAAGTGCTTTTCAATTTTTTCCTATACAAAAAGGCAAACAGAGACACACTCCTTCAAATTTTTCTGTTACAGAAGAAACACTAAGTATAAAGTACTCGACAGCAGTTTTTTTTCTCCCCATAATGGATTGACCTCCCCCCCGCCGTTGCCCCCATGACTTCCCTGCTCTTGTTTACTACAGCTGCTGCTGGGACCTTTCCAAAGCAAACAAAAAACTATCCCCTGGCCCAGGCCCACCACCAGCCTCGCACCTCCCCCTCCCCCCCGCCTCCTTCCTGCACGACAAGCCCCTGAAGACCGGGCTCGGTCCTCAAGTGTCCTAACCCCTGCCCCCATAACCCATCACCCACTCCCGACCCTCCCAGGCCCCTCAGCCCCACGCAGCCCCTTCTTCTCGCCTCACCACCTCAGGGACAACGCGACAGCCGCCGGGCCTGCGGCCCCTTCCCGCCACCCACCCCCTGACAGACCCACGGCCACGACCGAGGCCCACAGCCCGCTCAGAGCCGGCGACCACCAGCCCCCCCTCAGCCGCGGTGCAGCCCGGACCTGCGGGGCGTGTTGAGGAGCCGCTCCTCCCGCTCGGCCTCGCCGTCGCTGTCGCTGTCACCGGGCCCCTCGGCCCCACCGCGCTTCCTCTTGCCGCCCCGGCCGCCGCCGGCCCCGGCCGGCCCATCGCCGCGCGGCAGGCGCACCCGCCGCCTCAGCACCCGGCTGCTCAGCGAGCCCATCGCCGCTCCGCCGTCTCCGCCGTCTCCTCATGGGGCCGCCCGGAGCGGAGCGGGGACGGAGCGGGGACGGCGCCGCGGGTGACAGCGGCGCCTCAGCAGCGGCCGGCGGCGGCCATTGCCACCGCGCCTCTGCGCCTGCGCGGGGAGGGGGGCGAGGGCGCATGCGCGGCAGCGGCTGCAGTCTGCGCATGCGCCGGCGCGAAGGGCCACGCGCAGCCGCCGGGGGTCCCGGCCCGCTGCAGGGACGAGCAGTAGTGCAAAAGCAATAATGCAACCCAATGCAGCGCCCCAGCGTCGTCACAGCTCGGTGGATGACCGAGAGGAACCGCCCGGGTTACTGAGCTGCAAGCGGGAGCAGCATCAGCAATGCAACTGCAGCAGCGGGGGGGCGCGGGGCTGCACCCCCAAATCTGCCCCACAGACACTGGTGGTTCCCCCCAGACACAGCATGGGATTTTATAAACCATTTCTCAAAGTGCTGCTGGAGGGGGATGGACAGCATTTGCCTCTTCCTCATGAGCAGGAGACGTGCCCCCCAGCAGCGTGCCACCGGCGGGACGGGGCCCCGGGCACCCCGGGCACCCCGCTCCGAGGCGGAGGAGCTGAAGGACATCTCCCTGCAGCCTCTTCCCACTTAGCGGGCGCAAGGAGGTCCAGGCATAGGAGAAAAAGCACCTGTGGAGCACAGAAGTTGTTCAAAAGACAAGGGCACGGTTATTTCACATTACCTCTCCCAGAATACACAATCATGGCAGAAGGTACGGAAACGAGTTGTTTATTCATTTTTAAAAAGTCAGCAACATAACACGGGGCATTTAAACACAAAACCAAGCCTGAGTGCATCTGTTAGCCTGTTGTACTGGGTAAGACAATTTTTCCTTCACTGAGCAGAAGGCTACAGTAGAACTGGGAAAAGCTCTGCCTCCTCTCCCAGCAAAACTAAGGAATGTATCTCCAATTACAGCACAGAGAGCAAGAAAGAAAATTATTTTATTTGAGGCCACAGAAGTATCTCCTATTCAAGCCAACAGTAGCCTAATTTAGAACAAAATGAGTGACAGAATTGGGTGTAGGCCATATCGGTATTTGTGCCTTCAAATTCTAACCTCAGTGTGGTGCCTTCAAAACAGGATTATATACCAACAGCTAAAAAAATAAATTGCTAAGCCAAACAAGAACCACATTTTTGTAGTGAAAACAACGCTTAGCTTAACAGGCAGTTGTGTAGGGTCTGGGGGAAAAGTCTCTTCCAGAGGTTGGTGTGGAAGTCCACGTCAGGCAGAGGCACAAAAACCGGCCCCTCTAACGGTAGTGTCACACGGGGCTCCAGCCAGCCAGCGCTGGTGAGATTTGGGGAGCTACCCCAGCACAAGGCATCCCAGTCTAAGGCATCGGGTAGAGCCGATGAGATGCATTTTTGGGGACAGGTCATTCCTTAAAAGGCACCGTTCTAATGACATCACTGTATCCAGAGGAAGGGTTTGTAATATAACCCTGATGATTTATACTCCCACGAGTCAAGGAGGACAGACGAAGAACACAGGGCTGACCTCTAACCAGGGCAGTGAGAGTTTTTTCTGATGTCACCAGTGACATCTTCCCTACCTACAGATCTACAGGCAATATATACATAAAGTGCAGCAAGGCTGTTAATGCTCCACACGAACACAGGGCAAGTTAAGATCTAAACGTGCTTGTATTTTAGATGATTGATTTCTTTGTGTTTTAATTATCTTGCAAAAACTGAAGCAAGCCTGCATTCTGCAGTCTCCATCTATTGATGAGGTTCATTTTTCCCTGTGCAGCCTCTCACATTCTGCATCCAAGTTTGCTTCAGTTGATAAGTTTTGCTGGTGATTGCAACAGCAAAGGGACAGCTTGTCAGGAAACAAATTATTTTTATATGTATCTGGTTACAGCATTATGTTTAAGATGGGCTTTACTAGCCCAATTAGTAGACAAATGGGTGTTCCAAGCATAAAAGCGTATCAAAAGGGTCAATCGGAATGGCCATTATCTAACCAGAGCATTAACTAACCTAAGTCAATACCCATAGCAATTAACAGGATATTTGGCAAAAATTAACAGGATATTTGGCAAAAATTAAAAAGAAGGAAATCCTTATGATCAACTGCTTCCCATCACCCAGGCAGTACACCAGGCATCCTTTAATCCTCCCCACCACAGAGCCTGAGCAGAACTTTCCTATAGTCTCCTGAGCAGTCTCCCTAGAGAGAAAAGAAAAAAGGAACACCATTAATTTTACAGCTCCATACAAGGCTGGATTCTTCCCAGCGCATACAATTTGTTGTAGGGTTTGTATCCTCTTTGACAATTGAAGAACTAAGAACATTCAGGAACATTTTCAGTACATAAATGTAAAGTCTCCTTAATTCCAGCTCCTCTAAAATACCCAATAGGTGTCGAGTGGGGACCTGTCTCCTTTAAGCTGCTTAGCAAAACCAGCTCTTTGTTTTTAACACTGAAAAGCTTACCTTAATGAAGGAGTAGAGCGATTTCCCATACATGGTCAGGAATTCCCTTCTGATATCCAGCATATCTATTTCAGAGCGGGACACCATCACCCGGATCAGCGTGTTGTCATCTGTTCCCAAGCCCTGAAGAAATAAACCAACCATGTACAACTACAAAGCCTTTTGGATGAATCAGTGACAGACACAAAGGTTTTATCACTTGGTCTTCTGTGGGATCTATTCCTAATCAGAGCATTTTGCATTAGCAGCTCGCTGCTGGGTAAGAATATTGCTCGGAGCTTCCTGAGGGAAAAGAGGTCTATATAAAAACTCAGACTGTTTTTTTTCCCCCCAGTTAATAGCAGAGTTTCCTTTTATCTAATGATTGCTGTCATGCTACTGACTCAAGCATGGAAAGGCAAGGGAAAAAAAAATAGCAATCTCACACCAAAAGCTCTTTACCTTCATGGATTTATACAATCTCTCAGCAAAATAGGCAGGTTTGTTTCGCACGCACTTTACTGTAAGGGAGACAAGAACAAGAGAATTAAGGTCAATAAAAACTGAAGGAGAAGGTCTTCCAAACCTTTACAGCGCTTTCTCAGTGAAGGTGTTTATTCTGTAAAGATGCAATTCAGGGCCAACAAACAGCAAGTGCAATGCAGACATCCATAGTCCGTGACCTGCTGTAAATTGATGTCTCCCTGCCCAGGGCAGAGCAGTATTTTCTTTAAGGCTTTAACGCTTCCTGATAGCAAATGTCAGCTACCAAAGCATCACTTCGGAAAGCAAACAATATCATCAAGCACAGAGCTTTCTCACCCAATTGTATCTGCAAAGAGTAAAACACTGTTTGCAGACAGGTTTGCAAACAGAATCTGCCTCCTGAAGCTATGTAAAGAGCCAGCCAGGGCAAGACACAATATCTCTAATTATTAATTACTTCGTAGACAAAGTTTAAAAGCAGGGCACTCACCCACAGCCAACAAAGCATCTTCGAGGTCTCCTGACATCTCGGATTTAATGCTGTCTGTTATGTCCTTGTTAGCAATCCCTCTGTATGCATCAAAAACTAGGAGGAAGAGCCAGTGATAAAAAGAGCAAGTGAGGTGCTGCAGGGCACACGGTGTGTAAACCACCAAGGATCGCTTTGCAAGATCAAGCTCCTCCTGCTCTGTATGAACATTGTACCATTACTGTGACATTGTACGCTAGATCAGAGCTGTCCAACAGAAATAATTAATTTTAATTATCAACGGTCTTGCTAATTGGCCTACCACTGCTGCGAGCATTTTCAAGAACTGCTAGTTAATGATGGCAGTTTAAACGCTTAGCTCTGCCCCAACGGGAGTCACACTGCATTATCTCCAATTTACAGGCTGGAGCGAGTTGCACTGATGTTTTTCTCAAGTCCCTTTTTGTCTCAGGAGGGAATAAAACGGTCTGAAAGAATTGAGTGTGACTGGGGTCTAGGATACCTCTGTCTCAGGAAGAGTTCACAATCAGCTAATGAACAAGAACAAAACTCCTACAAAAGTATCATCCTCAAACAAGGAAAAAAAATCGAGGACGCCGCGGAGGGTCCTACCTCTTAGTAGGTGGCATCTGTTCCGTGTACAGAGGATGGCCATAAATTGTACCTCATCCGTTCCCCATTTCTTCTCCCCAGCTTCATACAGGCACTTGAAGGCATTATGAATAGACAAAGTAAGGCTGGTTGAGAAGACCAGGTGTACATAACATGAGATTTTTACTTCCTTGGTGCTTGAGCACTGCTGGCCTGTGGCTTGTCTAGATCACAGATATATTCCAACAAACACAACCAAGCACAGCAACTCTCCAATGAAATGTCGTCTCCCCTCCCAAACACCCAGCCTGTCTAGAGACCTCTCGCCACGGAGTTGCAAAGGAGGCTAGAACCATTATCCCCATTTCCTTGCGAGGAAGCAAATTGCTACACACCTGAGCATCTTGTTGAGCAAGGGCATCATCCACATACGTTCCCTCATCTCTGTTTCCCTGCAAGGGGAAGGTACAGATACAAGATACAGATACAAGGATGAAAAACTCATTTCACCAGAGCAACTAATGGAAGCAAGTCCTGCAAATTCCTCATTCAAAACAAGTTACTGGAGATGCATAATGGGATCCTTAAAATTGAATAGTAGCTTATAAAGACAGTGAAATGTGGCTCAGATGTGTTTTGCACTTTTGAAATGAGCAGCAATCCACGTTAACTGGGCCATTTTAAAAAGAGCACATGGCATTAAGGCATACCCAGAGTCGGACTCCTCTCCCTGCAGAAGCTGGGTGTGAAATGCAGGCGAAGTGAAATGCAAGATAAGTGAAATAAAAGCCAGCCTGAAACACCTCATCACTGAAGCGAGAGGCACGTCCATCAGCAACAGGAAGATTCACCCCCATTTCCCTTAGCCTGGACTTACCGTCGTGAGGGAGACGAGGACTCTTCGAAACATGGAAGATGTGTCAGAGACAATGTCCTCCTCGAGGGTACAGCCGTATTCTAGCAAGAGCACACACACATGTGACGTGTGTTAATAACAGGTCCACCACCTGGACACTGTTTGACCACAACATTTGCCAACCGTAAGCTAGGTAAGTATATAACTGTGCTCAGGGCTCTGAACATCATCATAGCAGCCCAGCTATGATGGGCTGCTAGACCACCAGTGCTACGGGTCAAAATGAAGAAGCACAGCCAGTATAAAACTGGCAATAGATCCACACACGGACAGACATCCAACTGACAGACATAACCACCCCATCCCGTTTTATTTACACCAATTCAATTTCTGGGTGAAATTCTAATCTTTGAGGCTGTTAGCAGTCCTGCTGTTGACACCTATTGAACTCAGAGGTTCTCTCTGGACAAATGGCAATAGTTGCATTGGCTGATTTGTCACATCTAAAGGCTAACAGACCCCTCGCCTTCCTCTTCACGTGTCCATGCGTACACACAAGTGACTTTTCAGACAGTATGCTTGCAGTTTGCGCTACATACGAAGTTGGTAGTTCTCATTAATGCGCCGAATCTCTTCGTTTGTGCGAGAAGCCAGAATTTCAATCAGGCAACCTTCATCTGTTCCTGCACCCTAGGGAATTGCAAAGACGAGATCCAAGATTATAATGACAACTGTTTTAAAAAAAAAAATCCTAGCTGCACATTAACTTACATAAAATTAATAATACTAAATAAATAATAAATGTATAATTATGCCATATCATACTAAATTGACCAGAACTTAAGCAACATAAAAGGAAGATTTCCGAACCTTCATAGCCCTCCTCAGTTCATGCACGTCGTACATGGTGGTAGGAGTCATCATACCAACAATCACCCTTTCAAAATTCCCACTCAGCTCAGACTTCAAGTCGTCAATCAAATCCTAGAAGACAGAGAGAAGAAAGGAGTTGGGAGAAGATACAGCCTTTGAGAACTGAAAGAACTCATTCACCACTTTTCTTCATGCTCCAACCCTCCTTGGATGAACAGTTGCTCTGAAGTGAACAAGACTAAAAACTTGGCCAGGGAAAGCTTGTGCTAACCTTACTGTCATGGAGACGAGGACGTTGTTCACATTTCACCCAAGTGATATAACCCAAAAATTGTCTGCGTCTCCCAGTTAAAGCCACAGTCGCTAATCTCTGAAGATCACCTACCCTGCCAATACTGCTTTTATAGGTGATCAGAACTTGCTGACGTTGGGAAACGTTTAGTTTGGTCAAGATCTCGATGATGGCATCTTCATCTGTGCCTGGAAGAAACCAATGGAAACTAGTCAGGCTGCTTGCACAAGAACCAGAAGCATGTTCTGGTCTTATCCAGAGCGTGCCATTAGCCATCTTCTGTTCCTTACACAATCTGGTTCTCAACATCTTCTGTTCCTTACACGACCTGGTTCTCAACAGTACTGGGGACTAGATCAACATACACAAGTGCCTCAACCCCGCCAGCAGTACCACACCGCAGGAGACACAAGACAAGAGCTCGACTAAGGATGGTTTTGTGGCCGAGACTTGGATTTCAAGTTGCGTTCAAGTCTCAGCCTGATCAAGTCGCTCGATTCCTTTCAGCGCCCTCATGGGCCAGCGGGGCGATGCAAATGGCTAGACCTCCTCTCTAACAAACCACCAGACAAAACAGTCCCAATGCTCAGGGGTGAAAAAGAGGGTTTAACAGTGGAGGGAGACCGACTTACCAAATCCCTTCATAGCCTTCCTTAGTGCCTGTGCTTCTTGCTCAGCGCTGAAACTGGAGACCCCCTTTATTGTTGCCTAAACCCACAGGAGAGGAGTTATCAAAGGCAGACTCAAAGTGATACATATATACAGTAGAGTTGAATTAAAAAAAAAAATTCAAAGATGCAAACACGGTGACAGAAAGTAAAGTCCACCCACCAAACATGAGAGATTTTATATCAGGCTTCCATCCTACCCTAAAGAGAAACAGTTTGTTCTAGAGGGACTTCCCAGCCACATAAGAAATAAGCCACAGGGACACAACTAAAAGGAGAAAATATCTTCATGTAGCTGCCCGTGGAGTATCTGGTTTCCAATTAAATAATGGCAAGCAGCCTGACACCTCTGTTCAGTCCCGCTGGGGCTTCTTCCCAGCAGTTTTCCATGTAAATCGTAGAAGAAGCTGTTCCCATCAAAGCCCTATTCCTGACTTCTCTAAGAGCAGCTAAGGACCATCGTTCTGTAAAATAATGCACCAGGAAGCGCAGTGTTTTGCTCAAAACAGTGATTCACAAACAGGTTTCTCCTGCCTCCCGTCCAGTGCCATTTCTGTGGGACTACACTGCCTCTTACAAAGCTCTCCCTGTTCCCATGAAAATCATCAGGAAAAGACTGCTTAACGTTTGTATAGGTTAGGCTTTCTGAAACAGGCACGGGGATAACTACCATATAGATGGCTACCTTGCAGGTTGAACCTGGAAAGAATAATATGCTCAGGAAGTTTACCTGGAGAAATTCATGCTCTTTGAACTAATATCTGATCGGATTTTCCATTAACTCCCCAAATGGAAAAGCCCCTACGTGTGGGTCATTCTCCTCTAGTATGAGGAAGCAGAGAGAAGTGATAAACTCACCCCCCATAAAGGGACAGAGAGTGACAGTGTTCTTCCTGCTGTGTCCTTATCTGAGCTACGCTCCCCACATTTATCTGATCAGAGCAAACGCTTGGCACAGCACGGTACGGAAAACACGCACGCTCACCATCGCTGTCGTATTTGGTCAATCTGTTATTGTCTGAGTCCCCAGGCAGTTAGAAAACTGTAAAAAAAAAACAAAGGGAGTGTTAGTTTTCTAGCAAATAATTAATAGAACATACCTACCCTTGCCAGTTAATGGGGCTGGTTAAGTAACCATCTAATTTCTCTGAGGACTAAAAGCAACACCTGAACAGCCCTGCTGAACGCCCATAGCAGCGTCCCCGAGTTTCCAGTCCTGCTTGGTACCGAATGAGCAAAGGCTGGCTTGCAACAGCATCGGGCCAGGGCGTGCGCCCTGTCTGAAGGAGGGATGTGGTGCACAAGCGGATGATTAGCACTAGTAATTTAAGAAATTTCTTTTCTATTGCTAGTGTGACAGCCTGGCTGAGGCTACAAGGAGAAGCAGACAATGGTGCCCTGGGAGCAAAGAAAATAGACTTGATTCCCATGCCCTTCAAAACACAGGGCTTTGACCTTGCCAGGTGGGAGCCTGAGGGTGAATTTGGGTGAGGGTGCCTGCACAGTCCTAACAGCCTTCACAGATACTCCTGGGAGGCAGAGACAACGTCAAGGTGTAGACGAGCATGCAAAGGATAACCTCACTTGAGGACTGGGACAGGAGAATTATTTTCCCTCTTACTTAAAATCTGTATTCAAGATTTCTTCTGTTTGGTGCAATGTGTAATTCCTTGCAAGACTGCAGTTTTAACTGACTGTTAAAGCCCTCAAAAAAAAAAAAATCCTACTTGCCATCTCCCCAGGGTTATTTTTTCTGCTCATAATACTGTTTTCATGCATAGGACCTATACATGAACACACTCAAAGTATTTTCCCGTATCCCTGCTCAGTTGACAGGACGTCAAGTACTAGGACAAGGTTCGCTTCCCTGCAACTCAAGTTCAACACAGCATGCGCTGAGGTTCTCGCATTAAAGCCCTTAAGTGGAAGGAGTAATGCCAGCGGCTGACGACATCTCTCCTTAATCCTGCTCATGGTGCTTAATAGCTGCTATCAATGAGCCCAGACAGTTGTGCAAGAACAGGAGTGTCGTTGCTCATGCTTCACATGACCCTTACAAATCCGGAATACCATCGGAGGGTGCTGTTCAGGCAAGTAAACTCTCCGTATGACATTTGCCATAGATGTGTTACAGGCACTCCCGAATGCTCTCCAGGTCATCTGTACGTTATTACACCCTGTGCAATCAGGCAACCTATGGAAAATTATTAGCGTTGAGTTTGCTTTCTTTCATTTGATTATAGATTTCAGTGGTCAAATTATGACCTAGACCTCAGAAAAGTCATCTTTGCTCTTCTCTAATCTTTTACAGAAACATAAAGCCAACTTTATGTGCTTTAGCCAGACACTAAATAATGGCTTCGAATTTCACAGATGTTTTTCTGATGCAGTTTTACCACTGTAGGAACAGAAGCAGGAATATTAGACAGGCTGGTTTAGCGAGTCGATTAGAGGGCAAAAGAAAAGTCAATAAACAAGGAAAAGGGGGTAGGAGGCAGAAAAATTCTGACTGGAAATGAGCTGGCAGAAAGAAACCAAAACATGAGGAAAGGATGCGTGTACTGGATTCAGGGCAAATGCTCCTGCAATATCAAATTACAACAGAAATGTCACATTGAATATTGACTGTAAGATTCCGATTTCTTCATCCAGCTTAAACGTCACTGGGAATATAAAGAGTAGAGCACTGCAGAAGGCTAACCCCACTGCGCAATCTGCAAACGCGGTTTTGTTCCCAGTATATTTCTGTGTGTGGTGCCACGAGAAATGGCACTGAAGTTACAGGTGGAAGCGCTCGGCAGCTCAACCAGGGTCTCCAGCAATGGTCCCTGCCCCTGTAACCCTCTTGCTCCCTTCCACAGGTGAAGGTGTCTCCATGAACTGCTCAGGCTGGGGCATTAGATGAATAAAACTCTCCTAGCCACCCCCTTTGCTAGTAGAGAGAGAGAGAGAAAGGAATTGCTCAGTCAGATTTGCCAGCACTCTGCAGCTTAACACAATTCCTGGCCTGCAGCTCAAATGGGGAAAAACAGCTTCAGGATAGGAGCAAGACTTAACTCCGTGTTTTGAAGAATTAAACTATGCATGCAAAGAGTCAGCTAGCAAGTGCTAAGGTGCCCTGGCTAATTCCTGTCCTGATGTTATTTACTTCATGCCAGAATAAAGGCCTGAGCTGACTGATAGAGTAAACCTGGCTTAGGAGAGGTCAAAACACTGTGGCCAGATAACAGAGTCTAGGAGGCATCCCTCCCGTTATTCAATTTATTTCCATGGATGGCCTTTTCCTGGCAGGCTTTATCAGCTAATCAGGCATTTATAAGTCCACATCAAAGTTCTCTAAAAGCTGAATGCAGAATAAACTTCATTTATCAGAAAACAGCTGAAACTATCGTGTGTGCTGGCCAATTCAAATCTAGGCTTGCTCTGAATCACGTTTCCCTGACTGTGCGTAGAGCACACGCAGCTCCCAGCAAGCAAAGCTCCAAACAGCTTAACCGGATATAAACACAGGGCTTTTTTCTCCCAAGATTGAGCTCATAGACATGTTGCCAGTCCTACACCTAGGATCCGGAGTGGAAAACCACCGTATGGTGACCCATCCCCTTGCAAGGCAAACACCGGACTTGTTTGACTAGTTCTTTCATTCGGTGCGTTTTTACTCGAACAGAGACCCACACCCTGCGCCTGATCAGCTTTTCCGTGGCTCTGCCACCGCCAGCTGTTTCCAGCGTGCTGGATACAACCTGCTTCCTCCGCAGCTGGCTGTGCTTCAGGGAGACAGCGTGCCCCGGGGTAGGTCTGGGGCTCACAGCAGGGTGACTGACTGATCCCAGCCCGATTTGCAGCTCAGGAAAGGATCTCCCTTCTGCTGGCGAGCCCCGAGCCAGCTGAAATATCCCAGCACCTCCCACACGATGACCTTTGCGTGGTCACTGCCCTCAAAAGGAATATAAATATAATACTGAGTTAGCAGAGCCTCGTACGCCTCGCTTCAGCCTGTGCACCCACCCAAAGCCGCTTCACGAGCCCCCTGCCCTGCCCTCCACACTCCAGCATCCAGCGGGGAGGACGTGCCAGCTTGGCCACAGGGCACGGCAGAAATAGGAAGCAAAACCTGCACTCCCAGTGCTTGGGAAGAGTCAGCCATCTTCCTCCTTCCCACAACCCGCCTCCCCGTCCTTCCTCACCCCAGCCCCGCGCCCTCCAGGGCTGCCCCAATGCCTTGGCATCGTGGCCGTGACGGGGCATCCGCCGAGCCAAGGGCTGTCCCGCTCCCGCCCAGCCGCGCTGCCAGCCGCTGCGGTCTGGCAAGCGGGGACGGTGCTTGGCATCTTCCCAGGCACCTCTAGCCACGCGACCCCTTCCCCATGCCAAAGGGGACCCCCCAGTTACTTTGGCACTCACCTGCTGTCCCAAGCGGGTGCCTTGGCAGGGATGGGGAGAGCTTTACTCGGCTTGTCCTGGATGGCAAAGTCCCCGCCCTGGAGCAGGGTGGGACTCGCCGGCGCAAAGCAGCTTTTCTCGAACGCCTGACGGGAAGGCAATCCAGCCCTGCTCCCCTCCTCTGCCCTTCCGTAAACAGTTGGTTGTAATCCAGAGCAGGGAGAGATTCCCCAGGGAGCCTCACGCACCTTTAGGAAATGCGCGTTTGGGGTTACGCAGAGGCCCTTGCAAGTAAAGGTGGCCCGGCAGGCTCAGATGGCTTCCGTGCTCCCCAGCATCGCCCGTAAAAATCTCTGGGAACAGAGGGTCTCTCTGACCGCAGCCCGAGCGCGCAGCCAGCGTCTGATGTCTCGCTTTATGTAGAAGGGCATAGCCAAGGGGGGAGCGAGGGGGACGACGGCGTGGAGCACACAGGCTGCAACAGCCTTGAGCAAGAAGTCCTGTTCCGCCCCCCCTGTTGTTCGTGGGGATTTCTTACCTGTATTGTGTCTCCTTTGCTCCCACAGCATCTCTCCAGGTCTTCAGCATCGTCCCCCCTTGTCTGAGAACTTTGCGTCACAAACAGCCATGATTTCTGCAAGAATGATTATTTTCATAAAGATTATTATTTTTGCCCCAATAAATGGCACCACCCCCGAGTCAAAACACTTCAGGCAAAGGGACTTCAGTTTTACCCCGATGTGACACTGCCGGGGTCAGCCTTGGACAAGATCGTGACGCTGACAGAGGGAAATCAACCTTGCAATAACACATATCTTGTCTTCACTGTGTTTATCCTCAGGGACTTTGGTCTCCTCTGATGCCAAAAGTACAGTTATTGTAAATCAACCCTCTCAGGTTCTTTTTTCCAGCTCATACGACAGTTGTATCTCATCGCTGTGCCTCTTTGCACATGCTCTTTTGCTGGAAGAGACCTAAATTTAGCAGCTGGGATGAATGCAGGCTGTGCTCCAGGGAGCATGTCTGTGCAGCTGGCTTATTATAGCTCCCACTGCAGCTCAGTCTCCCGAAACCAACCCCACAGAGGCCAGCATCTGCTCACTCCCTGCTGATGTGGGGGGACACTGAACGGAGGGTAACAGAAAAACAGGGTTCAAGCCACAAGCACTCTCCTTTTCCATTGCAGAGTCTCTTTCCTTGCAAAATCTGGCACTTTACCCCAAGGATTCAGTGTGGACCAGTACATATTATCAACAGTCACTAAGGAGAAACTCTTCTCTTTCCTACATCTGTTAAAATTTCCATTCTCATCCCTTCCTCTCACGTCAGCTGTCTCCTGCTCTGGGCCCATACCCACTCATTTTAATCCACCAGCAGGAGAACTGCTGTGTTTCTCCATCTTATGTTGCCTCTGATTTTTTTAGCCTGTGTATTTTCAGAAGCTTCGTTCTTCTGTTGGCTTTCTAGCCTCTTCAGCCCCGAGGACTGGATGGCTCTGACAGTGAAGTCAATGGTATATGCAACAGTAATTATTTAAGACCTTAAGTTATTCATCTTCTTTGGAAGTTATTTGTCCTTTAAATATTGCACCAATCCTGCCATTTATGATTTGCATAATTTAACCTTTTCTTTCCCCCTGGGAGAAGCTCCAAGTAGGGAGGAATACTTGAAGATGCAAAGTGTTTGTGTGGATGTTTTTGGCCCTCCAGAATTAGTCATGTAAGTGTAGTCCATTCGGAAGCCAGATCCTGACCCAACACACATCCCAGTTCCCTATAATCTTGGCTGGTTATGGATGCTGGCTCCCTAGCCATCTGATTCAGACAATCACAATTATTTGGACCAGAAAGGAAAAAAAATACAAAGTACAAAAGCTTCTGACCATGCTGAGAATTAGCCGAGCTTCTCTGGAAGGTGGATGGAAGGACAGGGGATTTAGGGCAATGGTTATCTGCGCCCTGTTGTACCTTGCTACGGGAGCTGCTCCCTTCAGGAAAGCGAGGCGTTATTGCTCTAGGAGAAGATTCCTATCTAAGGCTCAGGAGACAAAGCTTTGCCTCTCCAGAAACCCTTCGTCTAGGGTCTGCTCAGCATGTTGTCTTCATCTCTTAAAGGATGGAAAGGCTATGGCTATCCTTGAGTATCTCCAGCCTGAAGCCCTGTCTAGCATAGCGTTGCTGTCCTCACATCAGAAGAGGGACACTAACGGACAAGCCCACGGTTCCTATCAGTGTGCTAAGTGACAAAGTACATTGCTTTTCTTTTCACTGGTATTTCCTGTTTGTCCCATCGATCATTTTAACCCCCCCCTGTTATAAAGCTCTCCAAATACCCAGACTTTACTCGGTCGCATACCTGCTCTGTATTCCCACTCCATCCTGCTGCTCTTCCTTCTCTACAAAAGACGTAATAAAAATTAAAGGTCACAGAAAGACAGGGCAGTGTGCATTAAGTAAATAGATTGAGCTCGAGCCGCCAGCCTGTTAAGCAGGAGGTGTTTATTCTAGGCCCCACAACGAGAAGAGAGCTGAATCTCTCGGGAAATGGCAGCATTTGTGTTTTTGCCCTATGGACCTGGCCTTTTAAATTTGCACCTTGAAGAGTAGAGGAGCCTGGTGCTGGAAGGAGAGATTTTCGGTGTGTCATTTGATTAGGAGGCACCTACCTTTAGCTTTAGAGAAACAGCCTCACCTCATTCACTGGGTTCCAAATCCTGGCACTAACGAAGTCATTAGCCAATCTCCCACAGACTTAAGTGGGGGCCAGAATTTGGGTCTTTGGGGATTATGCAGGTGTTTTCAGGAAGTTCATAAGGGAATGCTCATTTTTATACCTGAGCACCAGCAGTTTGCATTCGGCAGCCCCTGAAAATGGGGTTGTTCAGCTGTTGCACAAGCGCTGTCAGAGCTGTGTTGCAATGCTGTAGCTCGGTTAGACTGCTGTCTCCATAGCAGCGGGTAGCTGAGGTTAGGGTGGAGGCTGAAAACCAGCGCTTGTTTTTCTAAAGAAATGTGCAAGAGGGTAAAGAATTCTCACATTCTACACATTAATCACAAAGTTAACTGCAGATATTAGGACTCGCCGCAGAGATGTAGGAGTTCTTTTGATGCTTAGAGCAAGAATGTCTCCTTACCTCCAGCTCAGCACTGTATAAGATGAAATGTCCATCTCCGCAAAGCAGAGGTAGCCTTGGTATAGAACAGTGGTGTTTTGGGGAAGACTCCAGGAAGAGCCAGCCTAAAGCTCTTCTTCTATTCTTTGAGCAAAGCCCTTTTAACACGAAGCAAGGAAGGAAGGTGACAAACAGACTCGCAGAAATAGCTAAGCAGTGTTTATCTGAGGTGGGAAGACTGAAATATTCCAATTCATGTAAGAAATGAAAGTGTTCTTAGCCCTTCATTACTTACCATAACCATTAGAAACACTGTTTTTACAGTCAGTATTACCAGGGGAATGTGCAGCACTCCGCCTCTTAGCAATCCAGACAGGACTTTACAAAGCCCTGAGTGTAGCGTACCAGTACCGCTATGCAAGTCAAGGGCTCTCTGGGTAGACCCGGGATGATTACGTGAACATACGTGTCACATAAGGCCAAGAAGGAACAGGGGAGCAAAACTGATTTGAGAAAATCCCTCTAACCTAAAGTGCATTTAAAACAAGAGACCACTTAGACATGGTGGTCTACCTGCCTTAGAAAATAAACTGTAAGGGGAGACAGGAATGAGCAGCCATATGAAAAAGCCAGGAGTCAAACTCCCCATTTCAAGCGTGCTTCAATTACAAAATTTTTAAGACAGGGATGCTTGCGTGTTCTGCAGGCAGGCACGCAAGAGGAGATCCTGGATGCTATTACAATTTATAACCGTGACAACTATAAGAGTGTGTCAGGTGCTACCACTCGCAGTGCTTGCCACGCTGCTGTCCCACAGCATATGCCGTGTTGACACTGTCTCAGAGATACCCACACACTCTGCCTTTCTCTTACAGAGAAACTTAAGGCTGCACTTGGCCATGAGCCCAGTCTACTGTTTTCTTTTATTAACTAAAGCTACAAACAGCAGGGAAGGCAAACAGTCCTGGGCCATTGGTTGACAGCTTCATCGGCTGCCTGTGTTCATGAATGCCATCCAAAGGGGGACCGGAGTCAGCAAGCACCTCTAGAGCGGGGTTGGGGGCTAGGCACTGTGGAGTGCCATTTTTCTCTTCAAAAGAGCCTCTTGCAGTCATACAAGTTGTTGCTTGCTTTTGATCCTAGTTGCTTGTGTTGTTTCACCTTCCACTGGTTCAAACTGCATCCAAAGCGGCGTGGCCAGCAGGTCGAGGGAAGGGATCCTGCCCCTCTGCTCTGCTCTGGTGAGACCCCCCCTGCAGTGCTGCGTCCAGCTCTGGCGTCCTCAGCACAAGACAGACATGGACCTGTTGGAGCGGGTCCACAGGAGGCCACGAAAATGATCAGGGGGTGGAACACCTCTCCTATGAGGAAAGGCTGAGAGAGTTGGGGGTGTTCAGCCTGGAGAAGAGAAGGCTTCGGGGAGACCATATTGTGGCCTTTCAGTACTTAAAGGGAGCTTATAAGAATGATGAGGACAAACTTTTTAGCAGGGCCTGTTGCGACAGGGCAAGGGGAAATGGTTTTAAACTAAAAGAAGGTAGATTTAGACTAGCTATAAGGAAGAAATTTTTTACAATGAGGTGAAACCCTGGCACAGGTTGCCCAGAGAAGTGGTAGGTGCCCCATCCCTGGAAACATTCAAGGTCAGGTTGGACGGGGCTCTGAGCAACCTGATCGAGTTGTAGATGTCCCTGCCCACGGCACAGGGGTTGGACTGGGTGGGCTTTAAAGGTCCCTTCCAACCCAAACTATTCTATGATTCTATGAAACTGAACTGGGGAAAACAGGCCAGCTTTAACATCCCGGCAGAGCTTAAGGCACAGGCTGTGGCAGAAGACGCACAGGAGTCTTAACATGATCTACGTTGCCTGGCCTTGATAAGCCATTCCCTTTACTTGCTGGGAAGACATCACCTCATGTGGGCTGCAGTGCAATCAGGATTACACTGCTTGTCGTGGTATAGCCTATTTACATTAAGGACAAGAGATGGGCTAGACACTACAACTGCATTCACATTACAGTTTGTACAAATATAACAACTTTGTCTCAGACAAACCCCCACTATCACAACTAATTTATATAATTTAAGCCTCAGGCCCTAGGGCATTTGCCAGCTCCATGGGGAGACATTCAGGGAAACTCCTAATGCCCCTGTGGAAGCTTTATATTATTTGTGGTACAAACCTAAATCCTCCTTCCCCAACGCTGCAGGCTATGAACTGCTACCCCATTGCTTCCAGCAGCCTTAAATGCATTATCAAACCTAAATTTCATTTAATGGGCTTAATGAATGTTTACTTCAATTAGCATACATATAGTTCTGAAGAGGAAATGAGTAGCTTTCATTTTTTCTTCTTAATTAATATCTGCCTCTATGTAGCTTTATCTTACTTAGCTGCTCTGTAATTTGGCTAGAACCCAGCTCTAGGGGATGAAAACAGAGCTATGACTGCCCAGCTAAGGGGGACTAAGGCACACATGTATTTATTCCTTCATTGAAATATGATAGAAACTCACTGGCTGATGAAGTGCTTGGTGTGGGGAAAACACATTAAGCATCTTAACATGATATAGCTAGTGTTTAAAAACAGGGCTGCTCCACAAGAGAAAACAAGCAAGGAGCAAAGGATGCCGACAGCACTGCAGGTAAGCATGCAAACAGGACCCAGTCCTAGCACGCCTAAAGAGAGTTAGGGGCAGTAACCAGCTTTGTCAACCACCCAGCCATCACGAGGCAAAGCAACTTCCACAATCTACCCAGGAAACCAAGTTAGAAACAGCACTACTTACAGCACAAGTCCAGAGCTCACCCAACAAAGTCAAAAGACAGAACCACAGCTAGGACTACCCTACAACTGCTTCAAAGAAAGAGGGAGCCTCCTTGGGCTGCGCTTAAATGGAGATCACGGTCGACGAGCAAAGGTTGCTGGGCAGAGGCCCAGGTGAGACTGCTTGGGGCAATGAAA
Organism: Calonectris borealis; assembly: GCF_964195595.1. Lineage (NCBI taxonomy): Eukaryota > Metazoa > Chordata > Aves > Procellariiformes > Procellariidae > Calonectris > Calonectris borealis. Next base: position 6,248,168 of record NC_134338.1, on the reverse strand, counting down.
GCCCCGAGGGTACTCTCAGGACCCTCACACTTGAAACACAGCTGATAAATCCCTCGTCAGCGAGAACCCAATCTGCAAATTTCTCTTAATGTGATGATACCTGCTTTAAACAGTAGCATGTATTTGTAGGGCAAAGTCATGCTCCTTGAGAAACATGGCTCTTTTTGACTTGGTGGTCAATCCTATTGATGTACGCAGTATCAATCCAGCCTATGCATAGTATTGCATCAAAAATGCATGAGCCTACAGATCTCAATCAGGTCAATTAATTCCATGTGTGCCTACTATATATACGTAGGCCATCAGTACCATTACCATTGATGGAAGATCTTGGCTTCTAGCTGTAGGAAGGGTAGCCATTGCCAGAGCTAGTGAGTATATCTTACAAGGGCAAACAGAAGCATGTAAGAGGCAGAAACTTCTGGTTTTTAAAGAGGTAAAATACAGATATGAGTTTTGGTGTCTTCTTTTTGCTCTTCCGCAGAGCTCTGAACCTAGCCAAATTACTAACTGCATGATAACATGCTTGAGAGTTAACTTTTTCTTGGGCATGGTAAAGAAAAGTGATGGTTTTTCTGGTCATACTAGTGGTGTTTGTGGGCCACGACTATGCACTTAAAAGAAATCCTTGGATTCCAGAAAACATGGGCAGAAAGAGAGATGGATAGAATAGTAGCTCTAATACCCTTTAGCAAGTGAGAAGCTTGACAGAAATTTTTGCAGTAAATGTGTGTGGTTAAGGGATCATCCTTATCAAGATTAAAATAACTGGATGAGACGATTTAATTATTATGCACGGAATACAGGAACATAGGACCATCACTTTGTTTCCCCTGGGTAGTTTTGTCAGAAAGCTGTGCAGGCTTTTCTACCTTGTTGCCACTTCTCGAAATGTCCAGAAGAGGTCAGTGTGCCCTCGCTTTTAGATTACTCGCATGAAACCTTTCCAAACGTATGTTTTTATTTAGAAAATGCTGAGCTGTCTGGAAAGTTTGATCAAGAGGGATGCAGCTGTATTAATGTGCTTCTTCCTGGGGATTTGAGTGCATTTTTTTAGCAGTATAGGGGAATCAGGGAGACAATATGCAGGCAAACAGCTCTGCTGACCACATCATCAGGACTCGAATATTTTAAACCTAGCGTCACGGTATTTTAACAGCTAAAATTTGGTGTTTAGGATTGACAGTATTAGTCAGACTGAGGTTTCTCTCTGCAGTGGGACAAATCTATGGGCACCCTGGAGTTGCTCCAGGCTAACACTGGAGAAGTACTAGACCATGTCTCTGCCGGCAATCACTGATTAGCTTTTTCACTTAAAGCCTTCAGGCTCTGTTCTCTCTGATCCCTGTGAAGGTCACTGGGATTGCAGCAGTGCCACCGAGCCTCGTGCCTTCTGGAGTAAAGAATATCATCAGCATCTGCAACCAAGAATTGGCTTCTGCTGTGCTTTTGCTCCCCAAAATGGTCACCGACAGAGTTTGTGTGCGTGTGGGCAGAACATCAGGGCCCCATAGTTGTACGTGGGTCTGACGCTCATCTGCATTATTCCTCAGCGCTCCCAGGTACCTTTAAAAAAAGTACTTCTCGGTGCCTAGTTAGGATGTTCATCAGTGCATCTGCAAGCTCTCTGCATGACAGTAGGCTTTATCTTCTTTAGTTGGAAATGAGTCATTTCCCTGTACTGTACAGAGATGCCCAATTTCCTTGGAAATTGTTCAGTTCTGCAGAGTCCCCAGAAATCACTGATTACAGGACTGTCTTTTTGCACTGGGTGTTTTACCTCAGTCTTAATTGGATGCCTGGGGATGTTTCACAGGTTAGAGTAATTAAAAAAAAAAAAAAATGGATAGAAGCAACTGAGAACCCAGTTCATACTGAAGGGCAAGTGAACCTTCTGTATGGACCATTGGCAACTCATCGTATAGCCCCAAACCACAGCCGAGCAAGGTTTAATGAAGATTAAAGCCTGTTAAATGAAAAAGGACTGCTTTCACACTTGTGTTAGCTGACTGGCTGAAATGATTGCAGTTCCAGCCGTGTAGACTTAGGGTGTCTTGTACATGGTGCTTGGAATTGAGGTGCAGATAGGAGCCACTCTGCAGCGCCCTACAAACTATGGGTGAATGACGGCGGTCAAGGAGGACTTTGAGGTCTGCAGGGTGGGCTTTTAGACCCTTACCTACAAGAACTGCTGAGAACAAGGATGATGGAAGAAGTGTAGCATTAACTGTAATGAAGAGGCACAGTGGCTCAGCAGAAAAGGAACTGTACAGCAATGCACTTTTAGATCTGTGTATCCAACGTGCTAAATACTATCACCAGCAATTTTACTTGCTTATTCTGAGGGCCATATGCATCTTAAAAGTCTTCAGACATCGGGGGAAAAGCAATCAGGTCTGTTTACAACATGCTGATCCAGTCTTGTTGGCATTACTGGAAGCCCGTGCCCAAAAGTCAGCCCATTCAAGCAAGGTAGTGACGCAGGAAAAAGAAAAAGAGCTGTGCACAGGGTAAACGTTTTTGCCATCCCACAGTAACCAGGGCCTGCCTAGCCTACCCGCTTGGGACAGGAGCTCGTCAGCAGGATGGCTGTCGTTATTACCATAATACAGGAAATAATAGTCATCGGGAAAACGCGAGCGTGCTCTGGTTTCCTCTTCTGCCCCAGCCGGGGGGGAGGACGGAGAGCGGTGCTGTCGTGGAGGCATTCCTCTGGCAGCCGCGCGCCCCTCGGGGTTTTGTATTCTGGGTGGCGGGCTGGGAAAACCAATTTTTGCCGTTTTTAATGTTTCCCTCTGCTGTTTGAAATCCCAGCTCTGACCTTCCCCGTTAACGCATGTGGAAAGGAGAAGAGCCAGCTGCTGCGGATGCCGTAGGCTGGAAAAATCTCCCGATTTCTGAGAAAAAAGGCTGAAAAGAACCCAAAGTGCGTTTAAAGGAAATTTCACAAGATTCGAGCTAAACTAAACTTCTCTGAAGGGCTTTGGGCTCTTCGGATGAGCCACGTTGCTGCTTATGAGCATCTTGCTGCAAGCTGCCTGAGGTACTGGAGCGGGGAGGAGAAAGATGTTATTTTAATACTAAATTTAAGGTGCAGGCTTTTCAAAACCAGCTGCTAGGTTTAAAGCACATCTCTAGTTTATTTTTAGTTTTATTTGAGACTCTCGAACCAGGCGCTAGCAGGGCCTGTGTGAAGACAAGCCTTGTACTTCAGGTCAAGCCCAAGATGTCACAGCAGGGGACTTTTATTATTATGACAGGAAAATATCAAGTTTAAGCGCACTATTTCGAAAATTAATGTAAACAGCTGTCGCCAGGCGAGGCGTGGGCCGCGGCTCCTCGCTGACAGGATTTCTGCGCCCATCCAGCCCAGCGAGGAGAAGAAGTGGGCCCGGGCACCTTCCCCTCTCCCTCGACCCATCGGGGACCCCATCCCCGCCGGCCGAGCTGAGGGGAAGCCTCCGCACCGGGGTCTCTCCCCACAGCCCCCTCACGGCCCCGCCAAAACATCGCCCCCTGCCCGCGGCCCCCCCCCCAGGCCTGGCGGAGCCGCGCTGCATGCCGGGAGTTGTAGTCCCCACCACGGCGGCGCGGCCCCCACCGCCACTACCGCTTGGCGAACGGGAACTACCGCTCCCAGGGTGCCGCGCGGCGGGGCCGCCATTCCGCCTATTCCCCCCTCCCTCCCCCGCGGCGCAAAAGGGGCATTCGCCCCTCCGCCGCGCTGTGGGGCGGGGGGTGACGGCCGCGCTCCCGGGTGGCTCCGCCGGCGGGGCGGACATCCTGGGGCGGCGGGGTCGGGCCGAGCCCTCCGGGCTGGCGGAGGCGCGGGGGCGGTGCTCCCGCCGGCAGCCGGGACTTCCTGTGACAGCCCATTTCCTGGTCGGATGGGGCCGGCGGGGGGCGGTGGCGGCGGCGGCGGCGGGGTCGGTCCCTGACGGGCTCGGTGGCCGCCGGGAGCTCCGCCAGGCAGCGATGCGGGCCCCGGGCCCTGCCGGCAGGCGGCCCCCGCCGTGACCCGCCGCGGGCAGCCGGTGGGGCTGCGGCAGGCCGGCCCTGGGCGCCGCTGTGGGGTGCATGGAGGCACCCCCCGACCGCAGAGAGGTACCGGGCGGGGGGCCCTGTCAGGGGCCCTGTCAGTCAGGGCTCCCCTGAGGGGGCTGCAGTGGCCCAGGCCGCGCTGTGGGGGTAACCGCCTTTCCCCTCCCGTTATCCCCCCTGTGGTTTTGCAGGTGTGAATCCCCCGGAGGACAGCGCGCCTGCTCTGCTTGGCCCCACAAGGCGAGCGGCCCCGGGTCCCCCTCGCCGGCCTCGGCCGGGCCGCAGGAGGAACAAGGAGGGGGTTTGGGACCTTAAAAATAGCATCGCCCCCATAATCCGGCAGCTGCCGCCTCCTGAGAAATGAAGAAGTTTTTCGACTCTCGTCGGGAGCAGGGTGGCTCTGGCCCTGGATCGGGCACCAGTGGCGGTGGCGGCGGCAGCGGTGGCCCGGGCAGCGGGTACATCGGCAGGGTGTTCAGCATCGGCCGGTACCAGGTGACGGTGGACGAGGTGCTGGCGGAAGGTAAGACCCCAGTGCCTTTTGCAGAGCGCTCTGCCTTTGCTTCTTTTCCCTCCCCCTTTCCCTCACAAAGCTGGAAAGGGAGGCTTTGGCCTTTCCCGTGCACTCTGCCTCCCCCTGTATCCCTAGCTCCCCTAATATTTTATTGTCCTTGACAGATTTGCAATCCGGTGGCATCTGCATGCTGACATTTCTGGTCTTCCCATGTGTAAACGCAGTGTGGGTTTGCTGGATTTGGTTTGGTTTTGGTTTTTTTTAAATACTTTAGAAATTGAGGGGATTACAGAAGTTAATTGTTTCCCACCTTCCCTAAACTGGGAGTTTAAAAAAAAAAAAAAAGCCAAAACCAAAATTGTCAAATCTTTTAGTGCAGAACAAGGCACTGTAAGTAAAGAAAGTGGTGGTCTTCACTCTAACTTTCTCCAGCCAGTTGCCTCCTTTCCTACCTTAAGCAGAGAGGAATAAAACACTGGAGTGAATTCCTTGTAGATATGTCATGCACACAGGTAGGCTGAGTAGAGCTAGCTGTGATCTGGGATGAGGGATTTCTGCTGGGGAAGCGGTAGTCCCAATTGCATTTTTTTTCAAAACAAATAAAGAACTAAAAATGAACAGTAGGGGTTATAAAACTCTTTATGTGTGCAGTGCAGCAAGCTGCCGGTGGTATTTTTTTAATTGTAACCAGCACTGCTGCTTTAACTATCATTTTACATTTCATTTGTTTGGGCTGTAAGGAACCTTATGAATGGCTCTGGCTGGTAACCTTAGCCTCGACCTTCAGAGAGATGTTGGCCTCCTTAGACCTGCTCCTGGTCTGTCTCCTGCGCAGCATCCTTTGCAATTTCAGTCAAAACAGTGTTTTGTTTTGATCTTGTAATTGCGAAGGAGAAGGTAGCTGCTGTACGAGAGCTGAGTGGGAGGACCTGTGTTGCCTTTTACAGAAAGAACCCTAAAACGGAAAAGGGACTCTCTGTACGCTGTGTGCGTTCCGGTTTGTAAAAAGTCACCACAACGTATAAGAAAATAGATCTGTGACCATCTTTCAGACATGGTTTCTGATATGTTCTGCTGCATGCTGAGCTAAGAGGAGCACCAAAACCAGTCCTTCAACTAGTGACTACAGTGATTTTTTTTTTTTTTTTTTTTTTTCCCCCTGACTTGAAATTTGCAATATAGGTTTGCCTTGGCTGATATTTCCAAGGCCCTTTTGGACCTAGGAGCTTAGGAACTGTATGAGCTAAACCTGAGAAGCTGTCACAGTCTTTTTTTTAATGCAAGCTGGCCTCATCCTGGTAACACGGGAAAACAGAGGCTTTTTTTGCTGATGAATAATCTGTTGGCAGGGTCTGCCCCGGTGCTGACAGCACCGGGAAGCGAGCCTGTGTGTCACTGGGCTCTCTCCTGCTTGGCAGGCCTAAGCTACAGCCACCAAAGGTGCGGGGTGGTAGCCCGGATTGCGCAGGAGAAGTGCCTCCCCTCTGTACCTCGCTATCCTGGAGGAACTGTGGCTTGTGAGGGCTTTTCCCTGGTTTCTTGGCTGGCCTCTGGGATGGAGCATGGCCTAGGGTTGGCTACAACTCTTAGATCTGCACGCATAGGCCAAGCGAGGGGCAGCAAGCCTGTAAAAGAGGTGCTATGTTCTCTTCCTGACCACGCTATAAGGCAAAGGAAGTTCTTTTGGTGAAATGTGCAGGCATTTTCCTCACAGTTAGACTCCTGGTGTGGGCAGTCTGAAATCCCTCGCTGTGGTGAGTGAAGTCTCCGAGGGGACAAAAGCAAGGTGACTTGTAGGTTTGCAGGTTGTTGCCTTTTGACGGGAATAGAGGGGTGAAAATGCCATTTCCTTTATAGGAAAGGTAGGTCATCTGGGCAGTCAACGTGGGTCAGCAGTGCTGCGGCTTTGCATACTTCTGGCCTTTTGGTGTAGCTGCGTGTGCTCCCCAAGTGCTGGTAAACAGCATTTTCTCACTGACTCAGCTGGAGACCTGGGGAGCTCTCAGCAACCTGGTCCCTGCACTACTGACGTCTGAATCTCGGCTGGAAAACTTTTTTGTGTCTGCAGAGAATTTTAGTGGTTCAGCAGTGTTGGAAAGGCAACTTGTGAAGTCTTGGCTATTTCTGCTAAAAGGAAAAGTCCCCTGGGAAGCACTTTGGAGGAGGAGGAGTATCCTGTCTGGGAAGGAAACATCTCTCATCCCCGTTGCTTTAGAAGGGAGAGGAGAGGCCTGTGTTTTGGTGCAGCATGTGAAGCCTAGAAAATAAATGAGATGTAAAAGTGGCTTAAAAGAAAGAATCTCTGAAATGATGATGGATGGTGTGTGGGGGACTTGAGTTGCAAGCCTGAGGAACTGGTTGAACCAGAACTTTTGGAATTAAAAGTGTTGGGATTTACCCCTATCTGTCAAAGCTGTGACTGGTCACCCTCAATTCTGCTGAGCAACCCTGCTGAAGATGACTGCTCCCTGGCCCGGGATGGGAGTCCTTAATGCAGGCGTTGTGAAGTGTGCCAGATGGCAGATGTCTCCACGTGCTCGCAGTCTCTTGCGTACATCCCCCAAAATATCCACTGCGGTTAGGTACACCCCCCACCCCATTAAATATAGTTGTGTCTGGATACTCACTTTCCTGGGCGGGGAGGAACATTCCTTCCTTTTGGAAGGAAGTAGATGGGAATAATATAGAAAGAACTTGAATGGTTGTTTGTCCGTGGTGTTATAATACCGGTGAATCAGTATTTTTTTTACAAACAGTATCTTGCAATAGGTGATTCTCTGAGTTGAGTCTTTGTAGTTGTCTTGCTCTAATCCATATAACAGCACAAATAATCTCTTGAAAAATTCCCCTCAAAGTTTGCATGAGGATTAACTGCTGTGGGAGGTCAGCACTGCTGGCCTTGGAGTTCTGCAAGGCCAGGGTTAAAGTCGGTGGCGTCAGCGTAGTGCTCCAGTATGGGCTGAGGGGGCTTGTTACTGCCTTTAAGGTGACTGGTGTTCCATGGAGCTGAGGTGAATGCCCAGGAGGCATTTGAGTGTGTGGGTGAGTCAGGCTACTACCTTACTGTTTTATTTATGAAAAGAAACCAAAACAGCGTGACCGAATTGGATACTGCTTTTTGTTTCTGCCTGTGTGTAGGGGGGGAAAAAACCCCAACAACCCACCCCAAAAACCCACACTGGAGCTTTAAGGAGGATGGTGTTTCTGTGACGAGGACCAGCGCAGCAGAAACATTTAAAAGGATCTTGCCAGAAATCAGAAATTTGCTAAGGAGTTTGTGGGATGTGCATGTGTGGCAGAGCACCACAAGCCACATGTACTCCTCTGAGCTAAAACAAACAAGGTGGGGATTGCCCCAGTGTCCGGTTTTCAAGGGGCTATGTTTTGTGTTACTCTGTGTACCTGCAAGGTCGTAAGAGAGTGCTGAATTGATCCAAGGTGCCTAAGCGATGATGGGGTGCGTGTTCGACCTAGGATTTTGTTTGTCTTGGTCTGCTTCTAGCAAAAGATACAGGCTGCGTTTCTTCAGGTCTGTGAAAAGTCACTTTTTCAATTAGTAGTATTTCTCTGAAGGTGCTACTTGTAGTCTTTTGCACTTAAAATGTGTAAGTTAGGGGATTCAGGTTTAATAATTGTCAGATATTTCACTGAAGTTTTTTCAGATACATGCCTGTGTGTGCGCTGCTACCTAATGTATATTTCAAAGCATTTAATGCTAGACATTGTAAACCAATGCAAAATCAGCTCAAATTTGCCAGCTATATTTTTTACTCCGTTTTGAAAAAACAGACATTGTGAGAGGATTTCATCATGGTTTTCTTTAGCAGACCTGCAGGCCAACGTGTGTATGAAGAGCTTGGTAAGGCTGTGAATGCGCAACCTGTGCCTCATAGGGGAAGGTGGCCCCCCTGAGCTGCCTAAATTGGGCTAATTGCAGAGGACTTCTGCTGACCCCTGCCAGGCTTACCTCCAGCACTGCCTTTCCCCGGAGCGTGCAGCACCGTAACCTGAAGTCACTGTAATCCTTTAAAATTACACATGAGCTGCTTCTGAAATAACTTCACTTTAAAACAAGCCCCATCTGAGGTAAATTTTGCAGATTTACATGATTCTTAACCCAATTCCAGTGTGGTTGGGTTCAAGACATCATTTTGAAGTGTATTTTGTCAGTTATGGCCTTCTAGCTTCTGCCAAGTGCCAGCTGGTAATCAGCTGACCAGTGACATTTGGATTAGGAATTAAACTATTTCTCCTCTTGGAAAGGGGCATGTGATTTTTTTTTTTTTTTTTTTTTCCTTCCCCATTGCTTTTCCTGTGTACCTTGTGAGGCAGGGCGCGTACACTGCGCTCTGCACTGTGTTTTAGCAGTCTGGTTTTTTGAGTGTACAAGCCAGGCAAACTGGTGAAGAATCCCAAGTGAGCTATTGGGTAAATATCAAGGTATCCCAAGTGCTTTGGTGCTTTTAGCAGCACAGATTCTGCTGGGGCAGATGTAGATGTAATCAGGAAGGAAAGGAAGGTGTTAGTGGATTTAACTGTGTAAGAAGTTGTAGAGCCCAGAGACTCGCATTATCTAGCCTCACTTGTAAGTTTATGCACCATGTCAGAGACTGGTCTGGGGTTGTACCCGGGGGTGGCTGGTTTCTTACGTAACAGCTGTATTAGCTAAAAGCATATCTAATGGCAGCGTTAGTCCAGTGCAGTCATGGGAGGACGAGTTTTCTCAGGAAAGAGCCTTCCATGTTAAAACAGTTTCTAATTCAAGCAGTCCTGCAACATGAAGTAGTCAATTACTTAGTATAAGAAAGTTTAGTTTTGGGGATCTGGCTGGGGAAAATACAGGTTTAACTATCCAACTTGGGTCTTCCAGAAGCGTGCTGGTAGTTATACATTAACAGGCTATTAACCTCTGGTTGCGACACCAGCAATGACATTTTGGATCTAAGGAGAACATGTACTGCCATGATGTTTTTATTGTGTCATGGGCCTTCTCCCCTTTGTACAGGAGCTCATCGCCAGTTGAAGAGAGCAGGTGGTAGGTTATAAATGTGCTGAAGACAAGCTGGAATCCATTTTGGGTTTAGCACTTGCTGCCTTCCAAGCTCACCCACCTGCATTAATCATGGCTAATAAGGGGTCAGAACTGACTAGGTGCTGCACACTTGCATTGAGACTGGAAGCTGCTTGCTTTGAAGGTGACTTTTTTCAGTGAAAATAGTAATTTGGACAGACTGAGACTGTGCCCGTTGGAACAGCAGCTTGCCAGCTGCAGGACTTGCTGCTGCTCTTCTGGAAAGTCACAACCAATTTGCCTTCATTTGTACTAAGTAAGTGTTTACTCGTGTTTCACATGTGGAAGGAGACAGGAAGTCTCTGAGGAGAAACATGCCATAAGCAAACTCGGTTTACGGAGGAGTTCTCTTTTGATAACGAGAGGTAACTGAATAAATAAGTTTCCCAGGAAAGGATGCCTTCTTTCTTGGATGGAGGGAAGCACAGGATGTCCTTGTGGCGGTATCGTTTTGGAAACATACCTCCTTAAATCAGATACTGGCTGCTGTACTTTTTTGAATGTGGGAACAATACTGACAGTGATTTACAAGGAAAAGATTTGGAAAGGCTTAAGTGAAACACAGTTGCAAGGTAATTCTCTCTCATTTGTGGCTTTTTATCATTACGGAAGCTTTCCTTTTCTCCTTTTGTGGGAGGTCCGGGAATTGCCGCTAAATGAAATGAAGGTTATTGTTAGCTGCCTACAGTATGATGCAGTAGAGTGAAAGCAGAGGAGAGCTGCTGCAGCTCCTCAAAGTGAGGAGCTCTTGCTACCCTGTTGCCAGAGTATCTGAGCCCTGGCACAGTCTATGAAAAATGTCTTTCCGTTCCTTTCAGGGCTGCTGGGAAATAATATACTGAGATATGAAGGTGAAGCAATGCAGAGTATGTGTGGCCAAGTCAGGAACTGATCTCTGGCCTTCCAGATTGAGTGCTTTAATTGCAGTCTGTGCTTTCTCTCAAATGCTGCCTCTGTGTGTTTTAAATGGGCGTGCTCTTGGCACACATGTGATTTGGGCATAAATTTACGCTTGCTCTGTGGCAGAACCCATGCTGACATCAGGACCCCGGGCCATGTGTCACAGGATTGGATTAAAGACTTTTTTGGAACAAGATGCTCATAGCATCTGGTTTGCTTCATGATTCTGCAGAAACAAATTACGTACCGGTGACGGGTGATCTCATAGATTAAAAATAAAAAAAGCCATCAGCAACTGAGTTCCTCGAGCAGAGACTTTGCGTGCATATACATCCACCCCACAGCTGAGCTGGAAGCTAGCTGGTGCTGTGATGAGGACAGGTAGATCTGATCTTCATTCATTCACTGTTAGGAACATGCTGGTTTTACTTCCTATTTAGTGTTCGTAGGGCTGTAATAGGGAGGTGACCCCAAAATGTGCCTGTGTGAACTTAAAAAAGCAATCTGGCATGCTGTTCTCGAGGGTGTGAGAGTAAAATACATGGTCTTGTGAAGCTATCTAAGTGCACAGCTGTTATTCAGATGAAATCTTGGCTTGTATCTCCTTTACTTCTGTAAGCTAAATGATGCTTGCAAGGTTGACAAGTTGCTGCACAACTCTAATGGCAGCAGTAAAATAAACTTGAAGAAGCGCAGAATGCTCCATGAGAAGCACGATGTGGCCTGCTTCGTGTGGGCTTTCCCTGAACATCAGTTTCTGTCCAAAGCACCATAGCAAGCAAGATGAACCCTTGGTTTGATGTGGTATACCTGTTTTTGTGACTTTCCTGCTATCCTGGATTGCGTGTGGAAGCTATTCAGATGTCACGGGAGTGAGAGTGATGTAAAACTCAGACTTTCAAAGTGTTTTAAAATACTTAAAATGAACACAAATAATCAGTGCCGATGTGAGAGGAGCACAGAAGTGCAGACCTATTGCTTTATGTGCCTTCTCTGTGCGACCTACCTGCTAAGTCAGTGATACTTTAGTTACCTGTCGTGAGCCTCTGAAGGATTAATTGCTTCTGACTTGTGAAGCGCTTCAGAAATAAAGACCTTCTCTCCAGCGTTTAGCTGCTGCTTCGGAGGAGTGAGCTGGATCGATAGGAAATCCCTGCCTTATGACTGCAGTGTGTTCACATGAAGATATTTGTGGCTGCTGTTGACCCTTGGGCTCTGGTCTAATAACTCTCTTTATGACCTTTGGCAAGAAGTATCTAATACCAGAGGATATGCAAGTGATTGGTGGCATGAAAGAAATGGTGAAATTCTGAAAGTATCCTTTTAAGTTAGGAGAAGGATCTGTGAAAGCATGTGTGTGTGTATACTCACGCGCCGACACACCTGCCTTTCTTTTTTAGTTGGATGTTGTAGCACCTCTCGTTAGGCAGGCATATGCGTGGTGTGCAGAGTGTAGATGAATAATAAGGAATAGCCAGCCCTCTGGGATTCAGCACAAAAAAGGCAGGAGACGTTGGCTGGAGGGAAGAGGCAGTGCCATGTCTCTTTGGGGAGAGAGTTGGGGTAAGGGCGGGAGATAAGCACGGATGGCTCAGTGGCTGGGATGGAAAGGTTCTTCCTTCGTGGGATCCCTGCTGCTTTGACTAGAGTTCTGCAAATGTCCCATTAGGCAACTTACACACTTGAGAGGTACCTGCTAAACTCATCCGACTTCTCTGTGCCTTAGTTCCCCCTTGCAGTGCAGGTAGTGTCAGCAGGATGCTTGTAACCGTGTTGGGGAGCAGGTGATGTGGACGCCAGCTGATGTGCACTGAATATTCCTGGGAACTTCAGCAAGTGCTGCTTGCAACGTTGAGTGTGTTCTGACTTAAGCTCTTTGGTGGCTGCATATTCATTACAGCCCTTTTACAAGTCAGTGAATGTAAGATGACACAAGAAGCCAGCCCAGTTACGACTGGTAAGATCCTGCTGGTTCTTATGTTCTTTTTTTTTTTATTGGTTATGTTTGTAAGGAAATAAAAAAATGCATGGAAGAGCACTGATGTGTGGATTGTGGGGTGGGAAGGGGTGAAGGAGGGACAGTATGGCAGAGAGAAAGGGAAAGGGCAGTACAGACTTGGGTCAGGCTCCGTCCTGGGGTGCCTTGTGTACATATTTCTGGCAAGAAAAATTCTGCTGAAAGTCAGAGCCTTTCTTTTGGCCTTTACCTGTTGCTTTTGAGTTAGAAGATGTACTTACAGGTACGTGAATATGAGTTTACCTTTCTGTTTCTATACCGATTACCAGTTGTAGTTTGAACTGTTGTGCTGTCCCCGCTCCTCAGCGAACACAAAGACCCCTGTGTACTCGGTGTCATACAACTTGTGGTTCTGTGCGTGGTTGTTCCCCTTCCCCTCTCTGCAAAGTAGACAGACAGACGGTGGAGGAAAGGCTTATCAAATTATTTTACAAATGAGAAACTGAAGCCCATGAAGATGTCGCAATTTGATAAGGGCCATGTAGGAAAGCAGTGACAAAGCCTTGTATTAAATGCAAATGTAACTCCTTGTCTGGTGTTTTAACCACAGTGTCATTAATATTCATGTCACCATAGTATTGAGGAACTTTTATGATGGACCAGGGCCCTGTGTCACATAACGCAAACACAGAACAAAGACTGTCCGTACTCCTGGGAGATGCCTGGCTGCCCTTGCCTGTGCCTGCTGAGGCTCAGCATTTGCGTTCGGTACCAACACATGCTCGTGTGCTGCTGCCTTAAGAGACATATTTGGAAATACGCATCGCTAGGTGCAAGCAGCTGTAATCTTACAGCTGATCATGACATGATAATTAACAAACAGTATCTTCTGATGATCTGATGTTATTCAGAGACCACATGAAACACACAAACTCAACCTTGCTCACACAGCGTTCAACAGAACATGTGACAGGATTAAACATGTATTGGATTTTTTTAAAATTAAAATGATGCTATTTTTGGAGTGGGCCAGATGGTGGTTTTCTACCTTTTGCTTTTGTTTTAAACTTAACAACATAAGAAGCACTTATGTCGAAGCTTTTTCTGCTACCGAGCAGGCTAGAAATGCATGTGTTGGTATATTAAGTTGGGATTCTCAAGCAGTTATATAAGTTCATTTGAGCTGATGAATTAAATCCCTAATAATTATGGGGCTTGGAGAGTAACAGTCACAAGACTGCAGGTTCTGGACCCCTGCAACCCTTTCCTGTTTCTGGACATCTGACAAATGAACAGACAGGCATATGCCTATTCATATTTCTCTCCTTCCTCACCTGTGTGTATGTGGAAAAACTCAAAGCCCTGCTTTATGTAGGGCTGATTTTTTTTTTTTTTTTCCAAATTTATTTTATTTTTCCCTGCGCTGAATGATGGATATTGTGTGCTCCTGACTGTACCCAGTCGTTTGAGTTCCCTGAGAGCTGCCTGGTGGGGTAGTAGATACCTCTCTCCATGCTTGGCATGTACGGAGGAGTTGAAAAGTTCATTGCTGTCTGCAGGTTTGATTAGCATATCCTCTTCTAGAGGAATATTATGTAGCTCTTAAGTTGTGTTTTCCTGTTACTCAGTGAGATGGCACTTCTGTGGCTCAAGAGTATACCTGTAGTTATATGGGAGACCTGAAAACGTTGAAATCTGGATTCCTGGGTTTAAGCAGAAGGAACCTGTTTGACACAAACCTCCATACACTGTTGTGAAGCTCTTTTAGTATCGTGTTAGCTGTAAGCTCGAGCTTTTCCTAGAATGTATTTTGGGGTTTGTCTTGTGTTTTCCATGCTGCTTTGCTCACTAGGGATGTCTGGGTGCTACCATAGTAATCAAAATTCCTAAATGTCTAACTTGTCTGTTGCCATGAGCTCTCTTTGGATCCTTGCATAATCGCTTCCCAAATGGAGTTTGCTGTTACCATAGCACTTAAGGTCTCCAGTAAGCCTGCTCTGGCTGGCCCTTGCAAGCAAGTCCAGTTAAAAACCAGTCCCAGCCTTGGCCAGCTTAGCCTTGCTTTCTCCTTCCTCCCCACCTCCAGCTACAACCTGCTCTCTGCCTTTTCTGTCCTCTCCTGTCGACGTGATTCACCGCTTCCTTGCCTTTCCAGTGAAGCTTTTCGGCTGCATGTAGTTGCTGCAGCTTCTTGCTGGCTTTGCAGTTCCAGTCATGTTCGCTCAAAAACAGTCATGCTCCGCAGCATGTTTATGCCATTGCTAATTTCACTTGGAGATGAACGAGGTCTCAGATGCTATTAGCAGCTGCTTGGAATAATAGCAGCTGAAATGTGCTTTTTAGAGGGCTGACTGATAACTAAACAAATGATTTTTTTTTTTTTAAGCTGCGAGTTATTCATGACCCATTAATTTTTTTTTTTTTTTTTACTCTTAGAGTGGAAGTTCAAGGACTAAAATTGTCACAATAGCGAGGGACTGAATCTGCTTTGCCAAGTAATGTAGTTGGAGGCAGTGTATCTTGCTGCATAGCAAAAAAGCACTGCTCCATCAGCTTCGGGTTTCCAAGTCTGCCTGTCAGGGAGGAATCGAGTGGACGCACAAGACTGTAAAGCGGAGCACATGCCTAGCAAATCTACCCATGTGAACATCTAAACATGCTTCCTGCTGTGAGGGCCAGTACAGTTCCATAGCCTTTAGTGGATTGCTATTTGTTTTGAAATTGCTGTCACAAATACTCTGAGACTTTAATACCCCTAAATTAAGGTGTCCAGGCTGTGTTCTGACTGTGTTCTTGGAGGATGGGTAGTGTGACAAGCTATTGCTGCCCGTGGACTAGAGCTTTTGAAAAGGGAATGCCGAGTTAACGCACGGGATGAATCTTGCCCACTGATTATTTTAGGCTTCTAATATGCTGTTGCATGGCAGAGATTAATTTCCTTTCCTTCCCTCCGGCTCTTTTCTCCACTCCTTTCTCTGCTATATTGTGATTTACAGCTTCCTTTTCTGACGTTCTCCATGGAACTGGCTGGGAGTTGAAGGGGTATCATCTGGGGGAGATCAGTGGCTCTTAAAGATCTGTAATGAGACAGGGTCCTGAAAAATGCAAAGAAATGAAGCTAAACAGCTTTAAATCAGACCTATCAAAATAAAACCCGGAGAAGTGAAGAAGAGGCAGTTAAGCTTTTTCCATCTCGTCATTGCAGTGAAAATGCCTGTGACTGTATAAATATTTTGTTTGCAATATTGCTGTTTGCAGTTGTGAGCATCATAGCTAATAAACTAAATGTTCACCAAAAAAAACCCGCAACAATCCCTAGCCAACCACTCTTGTTGTCCTAAAATTAGAAGAGGTAAAGACCGTGTTTCTGTTCTGTGTTGAGTGACGTTTCTGGTTGTATTATTTTGCACAATTTAGGCACTCGTGGCCACGACTGCCACACTAACATTAACTATGACGTCCTGCCTATTTAAAAAGTGCCTAGAAGAGGGTGGAGCCTGTAAATCTAAATCTGTCTTGTCATGGCCTAGATATTGCAGCAATGACACTAAGCGAGGGCCCTATAATTATGTTGGTAATATTGGATAATCACATTAGGATTCTCAGCTATGGTAAATCTGCGTAGGGCTAACTATGTCCCTGCTTTACTCCTGCGGAGAATCTGACTCATGAGCTCTACGTGAGCTTGAGTCTTTGTTTTACCTGGGGAGAAGTCCTTTGCTCTGTTAGATATGCTAGATGCTCTATTAAAGTTTGTCTGGTGGTATTTAAAGACTAGAGCTTAAGCAGTGCTACATCTGGGGCTGTGAGAGCTACTGCTTTCTTGAGCTGGTAGTGAGAGGAGTTTCGAAAAGCAGGGCTTCGCCTGCACATCTTGGGCTTTTTTGCAGTACTGGATGCAGATCTTTGCCTTGACGGTGTGTGTTGTCTAATGGATGCGCATGACTCTGGAGATATCATTGTAGGTGGTTGGTTTTGGTGTTTTTCCTTTTTTTCTTTCCCTCCTCCCACTAAATCAGTTGTGCAGCAGTTGCATTTTGTATCCGGCACAAAGCTGACACGGATTCTGGGCTTTCCGTGCCCAGCGAACTTGCTCAGCATGAAGCTGCCTAACAGATTGTTGCTGGCCGGCCATGGAGGCTCCTCTCCTTTTAAGCCAATAGAACATACAAACTGCATTGCTCATAGGTGCAAATTTACCTTGTGGAGACCAAATTCTTTCCAGATCAAATGTGAGCTGCGTGGAGAATTTCTTGCTGCTTAAAATGGTTATAATTGGTGGAAGAGTGCAGAGCCTCACGCCTAAACCTTGAGACCTCCGGAGCTGTAGGGCTGCATGTGTAATTCTCTCTGCCACAGGCTGTCTGTGTGAAATGGAGGATTGAATGTGAGTTTATGACCTGCTCTGCTCAGAGCTGGTATTGGTATGAATGTGAACCGGGTGAACCCAGAATCTGCCTTGATTTCCCAACGCTGCTTTCCTCTGGCAGTGGGACCAAACTTGTGAAGCCCCAGCCTTTGCTAGGAGAAAGCGAGTTGTGTACAGTCCTTGCGTGCTCTGCAAGGAAGGAAGGTGGGTTGGTGATTTTATGGGGCTGCTGCCCAGCAAAGTTTAAATATTCTTCAAGAGTCTGTCCTATGCCAGGAGGATGCTATCCCTGGATAGCTTAACACACAACCTGTGTCCATGTTCCTCATATAGTTTCTTCAGTTAAAGTATTACTAGAAATATTTATAAACTGAGAAGCTGCATTTCCTGTAAATTCAGTTTAACTCGGAGCTCTCTTGACTTTTTACAGTTGTGTCACTGTTACAATCTTCTTTTGAGTATGGTCACTATTAAATTCCTGATCTTGTTGCAAAAATACCTGCTTAGCTAACTTTCCATCTGCTTAATATCTCATTTGGGGAGATGCAGGTTGCAGCTGATTCTCCTGACATTTGTGCCTGTTTCAGGTTTCCCGTCTTGAAATACTAGGTGTCCTTTATGCCTTATCTAGGTGCTAAATACTTTCCCTGCAGTTCTGAAGCTCTGATTCGTTCCTGCAGCCACTTAAAATGGTCAGAACATGGACGAAATTTGAGTGATTGTGACCATTGCTACTTACAAAGACAAAGCTCTTTCAGCTGGAGTTAGTGGTTTGCTTTTTTTTCCTTTGCCCTCAAGATAACTCTTAAATGTTCAGACTATTTAATTGGTGGTTGATGTTTCAAGATCTGATTTGATAAGTTTCCCAGAGCAGTTCTATCTCTACTCCAGTATGAAGCCTTTTAAAGTGCTGTTTAGGGGCAATGGAAGCAGCTCAAAGGAACAGAGTAACCCACAACTGAAAGCTTAGTAAACCAACCAGAATCTACACTGAGTTTTGTTTTGTGTAATGGTGTTTAACTCCCTGTACAGGTGAATGTGGTGAGGTGAGACACTGGGAGCTCTTCGGACTCTTTGAAAAGAACATGGGGAACTTCCTGGAGACTGCTCCCGTGCATGAAAGGAAGCGTGGCACTTTGTTTTCTGCTGTCTCATTTGCTTCGTAGCTATTAGGCCTATAAGGACTTGTATCTCTGTGTTTTAGAGCCCTTGAGCTGAAGGAAAACCCCTGCAGTACTTTGCAGAGACCCTACTTTCTACCCTGCAGAAACCAGTGGTTTGTATTCCTGATATGTAGAGTTCATCTTCATAGCTTGCTCCAAATACTACTCTAGGAGATGCTGGGGCAGGCCTTTTAGACTGAAGTAGTCCCTTGAACTTGGCACTATTGTGCTTTCGCATAAGTCAAGTGACTTAAAAAAAACCAAACCAAAACCCAACTAAGTAAAACTTGTTATTTCCTTTGAGGTAGAAAATCTCGGCTGAGAGTAGACCTGTTTAGTTTAGCATTATTATCTGCTGTTCTCAGCTGGAGAGCCTGTTGGCAGGGGATAAGGGTTTTGTTTTGTTCTTGTTCAGAACTGGACACTCTGGTTTGTAACACACATGTACGCACACACAAACATGCACGCCACTTGGAGTTAGAGGAACTTGGGTGTAGTAAGACCAAGAGATCCACATTCAGGCCTTCCTGGTTCCACAGAGACTACGGCTTCTTCTGTTGTCTGAGCAGCGTGTCCTGCATTTCACCTCTCTGTTCTCATTGCCACCTTCAGAAAGTCATTCAAGTAGCACTATAGCTGTGGGTTTCTGTGTATGAGCCTGTTCTGTTTCAGCTGGTGGCTGCGCACACCCTGTCACTACTTTGTGCTTGAGCTTGCGTGTTGACACACCTTAGCCTAGGTAAAGAAAATCCTAATTTTGTAGCCTGAATCGTGGGAAACAAACACCAATTATGTCCACATACTTCTGAGACATGATGCAAGCCAGTGCCTCTAGGCTAGGCTATGTGTTTTCTGTGCGTGCAACTTGAGGGTGAATAATCGTTGCTTATATGGATATAAAATAACATGTAAATACCCTAATGTAACCAGGGGATTATGGAATTGGGTGGGAGAGTGAGTCATAGGCATTAATTAAATCCCAAACCCCAAGTGTCATGATGAACGACACTCCAACATGTACTAATAAACCAGCAAAATACAAACACAAAGGAGGACATGAATATAACCACACCTGCTTCAAGTCTTTTTAGTCTTTTTGTGCTAGGTAATCTGGAAAAGACACTCTGGATAGCATACCTCCAGCTCTGCAGGAGGTTGTGGAGAAAAGACTGGCAGTAACTTGGTGATGTCTGTGGCGTGTAGGGTAAGAATCTGGGTTAAAATCAAGTCAATGGGGAGTTTGGTGAGACTTCCTGATGGTGAGGGTAACACCACCCCAGGAATAAACTGCTCAAGAGCATGTGGAGAATGTGTGAGTAGTTAAAGAACAGGTTAGACAGACGTGTCAGGAGTAGCTGTGGACATTGTCAGTCCTGCCTGTAAGCGAGAGGCTGAGTCAGGTGAAATCTTGTGCCAGACATGGGGCCATGCTTTTTCAGTGGGGCGGTCCTGTGTTGCTTACCAGCACCCTATTGCGATTTGGAGAGGGTGAAATGAGGCTGGAGAAGGCCTCCCTCTGTCCGTTAATCTTGTCATCCTTGACCTACCTGCATTTGACTCCACTGGGGCAGGAATAAAATCCTCTTTTTTTATACAGATTTCTTACGTTAGTCATAAAGCTATAAAACCACTGGAGGGAGAAAGAAGTTTGAAGGCCCAAAGCACTCACCTTTTTGGATGCTGCTTAGGTGGACATGACCATGAAAAAGGAAGAAAATACCAGAGGCAATGCTAGTGATCCTGCAGTTATCTGTTTAACTGCAGTGAGCCTGGTGTCTTCACTCAGGGGAAAACTGAAGTGCCCCTTTGCCTGCAGGCTTTATAGAATCGTAGAATCATTAAAGATGGAAAAGACCTCTAAGATCATCGAGTCGAACCATCAACCCAACACCACCATGCCCACTAACCCATGTCCCTAAGCGCCGCATCTGCCCATTTTTTAAATACTTCCAGGGGTAGTAGCAGACTACCTCCTACTGCCTTCTGAAAAAGCAGAGGGTGTAGGAAATGCTGTTTGACTGCATCAGTGATTAATCTTTCACCAGACCGAAGCAAACTTCTGAGTAACAGATCTAATGTTCGCTTTTAAGACTGGATTCTCAGCAACAGTCAGGGCCCTTTGTGATACCTGGCAGTACTGGGAAACCTCTAAAAATGTTTCTTCCTGTGGTAATATGTGGTACCGTACCCAAAATGTAACGAGAGGGGTTTCTGGGTGAACCTTCAGTCCTGCCCTGTTAGGATGACTTGCTACTATCTCTTACTATGAGATGCTGCGGTTTGAGGGGTCTTTTCTGGACTTTTCCTGGTTGGACACCTGAAGGTGCCCTTCCAGCACAGATTTGCTTTCCGGAGACAGCCTGCAGAGCTCATGCCTGCAAAGCAGAGCTCAGGGACATGAGCTGTGTAAGCAGGGCCTCTGCTTCATACTGCTGCTATGAGTACTATGTTGTCACACTGACCCACGCGTTCTGTGGTCAGATTCTTAATTTTTTGCCTTTTTTGTTAATTGCAGGTTACTCTAGTAACATCCTCTTTAAGACCATGACTTAGAGAACAGAGGATTTGTTTGCAAATTGCTTGTGTTTCTGACACTCTCCATCTCAAGGAAGTGGGAGCAGAGATAACGTTCCAGGTTGAACTCAGTAAATGATAGATTGTACCAGTGTCGTCTTTACTTTCTTTGATGTAGCTGTGATCTTGGATGTTACAGCCCTAACGCAAAGTCTGCCTCATTACTGTGCCTTCTTAATTAAACCTTGAACCACTTCAAAAACAGATCTTGAGGGATTTGTTGTATTTTTCTTTAAAGGTGTTAATGCTGACATCTCTGTTTAAGGGTGTTGTAGATGCTTCATAAAGCAAACAACGTGCAGTGATCCTGACCGTTCCAATTCCTTGTTATGTATCAAAGCAGAACACTTGGCAATACAAATCCCAGTTTGTGGGCACATTTGGTAATAAAAAGGGGTAATATTGGAACAGAAAACTTATTTTGGGGTGAAATGTGCTGCCCTGGAAACAAAGAGCTCAGAAGTGATGGAGAAGTTGCATCAAAAGGGGAAAAATGGGATTTGAAATTGTACGGTTTTTAGCAGGTATGCTGCAGTAATACCCTCCTGCTGGGCGATGGAAGAGTGGAATAAAAGATAGCAGAAAGAATACATTAGTGCAGATTAATACCAACAAAAATAGCACTATAATCCTAACGCCCATCATAGTTGACTAGTGGAACTATATTTTATAAAATAAAAAGCCCAGGAAATATTTGTCTGTGTGGAGGGTAACACAAGATCATTACACACGAGACATGATCATGTTGCCCTTTGCTTTCCTTCCCGTTATCACCGTGTTCTTGGGACCGAGTGTGATGCTTTTTATAGGAGCTGCTGGGCGAGTCTCCCCTTGACAGTGAGACTCGTGTTGTGGTGCACAGTAGCACTTTCTAGCAGTAACAGGAAGTTTTTTGAAGGTCTCTGGAGCTCAGCAGCCCCAGTGTGGTCTGAGGAGGGAATTCCAGGGCACTTTGGTGGTTTTTTCCCTGTTCTACAGATGAGTCATTTGTCCATCCTTGGTTTATAGGTGGGGAGAACTGTGACTGGATTATTCTTCCAGCTTTGTTGAAAACTGGCACTAAGGGTTGTAGGAGAGAAGCTCTGGCACATCTGAGTGCTTTTCCTTGATGTGCTTGCAGAGATTGAAACTAACGTTAGCTGAATTTGGACATTGTCTAAAATAATTACGGATGATTGTATTGCTTAACTTTGCCCAAAGTGTTTTCCTTGGCCTTTTTTCTTTGTGGTGAAGGGGAAGTGATTCCAAGGTTGAGGTTTGCTGAAGCCATCTCTGACCCTGGAAAAGATGCCCAATATTTTGGTGCTTTATGACCAAGAATGACTATTGTGTACACACAACTAGGGAAAAGGGTTTTTTATTTTTTTGTTAAATGACTGCGTGTTATGCCAGCTAGAGAGAGGTGTCAGAGGTGCAGGATGGCTTTCTCAGTACAGCAACAGAGAGAAAATGGTTCTGGTGTTGCCAGGTGATGATGTCCAGTGATGGGTAATGTGCCGTGTGTCAGCTGGTTGTGGCTACGACCATGGGAAAAGTAAGTGCTGGGAACTACGTTTTAGTAAAGCTTCGGGAATGGTGAGCTGCAAACACCCTGTGCAAGGGAGTCGATATCGTTTTCCTGTAACTGGATCACAGCATCCTGACTTAGCGGGAGGAAAAAATAAAAAAATTGAGTGAGCCTGCCCCTTGTGCTTAGGAAAGTAAATGCTAAGGAAGTTCTTCTGGCTTGTGAGATAAGGCAAAATACGACATAATTGTTGATGGATAAGAATCGATAAGTATTCAGATTGTGCAAATGAGGAGTGACTTTGTGCATGGTTCAGCAAAGAACTTAAAATTAAGTGCCTGCTGGCACAACCGGAGCCTAAAATGCCTTGCTGACTGTCCCTGGAGGCTAAATATTCCTAGGGCAGTTGTTGGAGACATCTGAAAAGCAGTTGGCTGTCCCCTCAGCTTCAGTACTAAAGCACGGGGGGCTGTCTTGCACGCAGAGCTTTGAGGTGGATGAGATGGAGCTGAAACACAGAAAGCTGGAAACAATTCAGTGGAAAACCACATGCATTGTTTGTCCAGCTCAGAAAAGAATTTCACCCCTGAAAAATAAAGCTTTTAGTGGCATCCAGAACGTTTATCAGGAACTGTGGTAATTCCAGATACTGTTAATTTGTTTGTAGAAGGGTGATGGAGAAAATCCAAAATGAAGCAGTGATTTTTTTTTTTTTTTTCAGTGGGAATTGATGGTTTGATAGTTGGCTCTTTCAAGCCCGATGATTTGACTAACTTAACTAAAAAGAGGGGCGATGATTCCTCTTCCTCAAACCTAGCTGCTTTTGGGTTATCCAACACAGCCTTGGAAAAAAATGAGGGATGTGATCTAAGACAAAACTTGAAAATGTTTGCAGAGGGAAGATGCATTCATGTGGTGGAGATGTTTTTGTAGCTGTTATTGCAGAGTTCAAACGTGCAGCTGGGAGATCATCATGCTACATGTCTCGTTTGCTTCTGTGCAAACAGCACCTGATGTCTCTGGGAGGTACTTCCAGCACGGATTTTAAAAGGAGGTGTTCTGCCTAATTGTGTTTGGATGAAGCTATTTCTATTTTGTTACAGTACCTGCTGTCTCTTGCAGAGGGTGGTGGATCAGCATAGCAGGGTAACACAGAAAATGAAGTGTATTTTTGGGAAGACTAATGGCTTGTGAAAGGGCCTTTGGTCCTGCAGATCCTGTGAAATCTAACCTGCTTTACTTTGTATGGACAGGGCAGAGTCCAGCCAGTCCTCTTCTGGGCTATGATTAACTCGGGTGAAGTGGTCTGTTGAGTTGGGGCTTCAAACACTGTCTGGCTATGGTTAAACTTGTTTTATTTTGGCTCAGCATGAACAAAACAGGCTTGTTGTGGGGACCTGTTGTCTGGCAGACGCAAAATCTGCCTGCAGTAATACCTTGTTTTCTTCTCTGCTGTTGAAATAGTTATCTGATAGGGTGTGTTTGAAGATCTGGAGCAGAACATGCTTAAATGCAGCTCAAACAGCTGAGTAAGTGATTGTGTGTAAAGATACAGTAATCATGTTGGTAGGAAGGGGGTTCTCAGGACAAGCTATTTCTGATGGTTTCCCCACCACCACCAGTGGTGCTGTCCCAGAAGGACAAGGTGGGTGTGTTGCTCCGAAGACCTGGGCTGTGCCGGAGGGCAGTTGTGTCTGTCGAGGATAAGGTGTGCAGTGTTCAGCGTACAGTTCGTCTGCACTTACTGAGCTTGGCTAATTTATATGTTCACCAGTGAAAGACAGCCCTGGAAGAGCTTATTACAAAAGGGTGATTGAAGGAGCAACCCATTTCTCCGTAAACTTCTTCACCAAAGCATTAGTTAGGGCAACTTGCTTGGAAGCAGCATCTTGTGCTTGTTTGCAGATCAGTCGGCATTGCTAGCTGCCTGTGACTTGCTGGTTGCAAGAGGATTGCGGGCTTGCAATACACGTGAATCACTTAAATGCAGCAGAGTGCCATCTTCTTACCTTGCGAGGAGCTAAGAGAGGGATCACGTGCAGCTTTGTGCAGCTGGTTTTACCTAGTCTAGAAGTGCTTGCCTGGCGGTGAAGAGTTCTGCATCCTGCTGAAATTACAGAAGGGCTGAAAATATAACTACCGGCGCTGGAAACTGGCCAGTACACTGACACAAACCTGCATGGAAAATTGCTCTGGCACCTGTATTAACTGGAGATAATCGGAACTTCCCATTTATTTTCCAGCTTATCCTAAAACCAGTTAGCAAGAACAACAGTCAGGCCAGAAGCGTGTAGCAAGATAACCGTGTTCCCATGCTGTTGTAGAGGTAGATGCAGGCCTAAGTGCAAATGACAGTGATGTTTCCCAAGAGACGTATGGCTGTTGCTGGCTCTAAGATGACGGTGATCGCAATACTGACTGCGCGCTACCTGTTCAAGAATGTTAATATATCTTAAGGATGAGCATATAAATAACTTTTTATGCCTTAGAATGAAAGCAGTAATTTAGCTTCTGCTGGTTTGTATGGGAAAAGAGTTGAATTTCCTTCAGAACTTTCAGTCACAGGCACTTGTTTATGAATGCAAGGGAGAACTGTCCTCTGAGCTGACTCTCAGGCTTAGTTCTTGCTTATCTCCCTTCTGGTGCTTGCAAAGTCTCTGGATTTATTTGCTCTATTGCATCTGAAGCCCAGAATCATCCCTTGCCTTTTGCTTTCCATATGTGTACTGGAAAAAAGGCTCTACCAGCAAAGACATGAGGATGTTCCTAGTGCCTGGATTACTTTGCCTCTAAGCTCTGCCTTGTGTGTGACCCACCCTCCCCGGCCACGTGTGGCACAGCCATCTAACTTCACTTGAGGCACCGCAGGCTCTTGAGCTGACCTTGGCTGGCTTGGAGTTACACAAATCCTGGCATGTCTGTCTATTGTATTGGAGCTGGCATAGTGCATTAGAGCTGGCAATTTCTGGCCGTTGGAAGGGTCGTCTTGCTTGCTGTTCACTGAAAATAGAAGTAAATGGTCCTGTAATGTGCATCTGGCAGTGCTTCGTGATAATTGCTTGTCAACTTGTCTTTGATCTATTTTCTTTCAATTTTGCCTAGATTTAGCGAAGTTGGGGGTTGGACTGGAATAAGGAGGGGAGAAATTGGTGGTGGTCCGAGGCTCTGGAAGCTGAAAGTAGTCCTTGAGGCTGGGGAGGTGGTAATGTTGTAGATACGTAGTGTGCAAGGAGGAAGCGTTCACCAGTGGGGAGCAGCTATTAGCAAGATAGTTAAAAGCTAAAGTAAGTGTATTAATTTCAGCATGATACTGTGAAAAACCATTAGAGTTCAAATGAGTGCCGGGTGACTCGCCTAAGCAAAACCTGCTGGTTCAGTGCAGCGGTGACCAAGCAGACAGCGAGAGCGGGGCAGCACCCGTCCTTACCGCTGCAACCCATAGGAGAAGACACCCATCAGCCTCTGCAAACAGGTCCCCCTTCTACTGCGCAATGCTGCATGGTAGGTGAAAGAAAACTCTTAAATCCATTAGAAAGTCTTCGTTAGGCAGTGTTGGCTGCGGTCCAAATGCTTGATAGCTTGGTCCCTTCCTGGGCTGTGCTGAACAGCATTGCTGTTCTGGGCTGTCTAATGCTGCCAAGTGAAAATTTCAGCCATCTATTGGGTCCTCCTTCCGCCTTCTCTGTCATACCTTGCTGAAAAACGTGAACTGGATTTTCTGTCTGCTGCTTACCAAGAAAGTTGCTGCTGTTGAAGTAGCTATAGCGGTACAGGTCCTTCTGGAACGGCTCTTTTAGCATGAATCTGAAGTATTGGCCACAGTTGCCAATAAAAAGGTTTCAAGTGCTTCAAAATGTTTCCAGTGTATTATCTTGTAACCTAGTTATACACCTTAACCTTAAAATGATGATGTGGTGTTACTGTTAACCTTTTCTGCAGTGGAACAGTTTCGGGCGAGTGCCATTTTCTTTAGCAGGTTGTGCAGTTCAGGAGCCGTCAGCAATAAATGTGCGAGGGACTTGGAAGGTGAAGGATAGGCCAAAGCTCCAAAATCATCTCTCGTGCACAAGAGACTTAAAAGGAAATCTCTCTAGGTCTAGGTACAGGCCACTAAAGGCATCCCTGCCATTTCCAGACGTGCAGATACACAGCGGTTGTTGAATGAGAAACCTGTAGACAGATATACCTATAGCTCTGACCTTGGCCTGGAAAGAGCTGCAGCCAGAAACACTCCTGGAGGGAGCAGGATTCCTGTTGTAACTCTGATTTGCCCTGGCGCATGGATGTGATCAAGCCCCGTTTCTGTAAATACGTGTGCGATGCATGAAAGCCGGTGGCCTGATTGCTCTGCCCTGTCTGTGCACCTGCTGCTTCCTTTGGAAGCCAGTTTGCAGGTGTAGGTTCTCAGTATTCTTAAAATTGGCCTGTACGTTCCTGCTAATGGACTTTGATCTCGTGTTTCTAGAGCCGTTTGTGTATGAGGAGTGTGGCAAGAAGCTGCTGTTCTTTGTGCTCTGTCTCTATCCCTTTCCATTTCCCTCATCCTCCTGCTGTTTTACTGAGTGTTTCACAGTCCCGTTCTCTGCATGCAAAACTGGGAGTGCTGAAGCCAATTAGTAGCGGAAGGTGTAATAAATGCAGAGAAATTCAAATTGTGGTGGCATTTTTCACACCTTTTCTGATTTAAATGTGGAATGACTACCTGAGGGAAGTTAGACATTCTTGATTATGTTGTGCCTTTCTGGACTTTTTTTGCTTGCTTGTTACTTGTAAGCAAAAAAATCCTGGGTACAGTCAAAACCTGGGCTCAGTAAACTGTGGTCAGTTTTAACTGAGGCAATCAGACCAGATGACGTGTTAGTTGTTTAGAAAGTAAAGCTTTGTACTCTCTCTTGAATGGATGCGGATCATCAAATTTTGCTTCTCTGATGGCAAAGTTGCTTACTCTAGATTGCTGTGTAAAAATTGCTGTATGTACCCTGATTAAATCAATGCTTGTTTTCTCGGGAGAGAAGCATGCTGCTTTTACTAGTAGCAAAATTGTCATGCTTTAATCTGCAGTCAGTGGGAGTTAATAATAAAGTAACCAAATTGGTAGGTGTATTTGCAGACAAAATAAGTTAAACACTTTTGCACAGCTTCCACGCATGGTGTCGTCAGCTGAAGTTTGCGGGAGTTAAAGGTAAGGGAGAGAAGGACACGAGGATGTAATTTTCCTACGACTTGTATAAGTACTGTGACAACTCTGCAAATGTTGCAGGCTTCCTCTTCCTTGGATGCGGCTCCGCCTGACATATTTGTCTCTTGCTGCTCCATTTGGAAGGTGCTCTGGGCCGTATTTCTGTCAGGTCCCTATGTGTTGATGTTGCAGTCCTGTATCAGAAAGCATTAACTTAGGTTTGTTTTTTGGGGTTTTTATTTTTTTTTTTTTTTAGATTCTAAATTTCTCTTTCCTTTGAGCTCTCGGGATGGTTTAGCTATGTTCTCTGTTGCATAGACTGGAGTTTTCTTGGCCCTGGCTGCTTGTAAGCAAAATATCATGACGTACATATTGTAGCGAGCATGCTCTAGGAGTGACTTTGTTAATTAGCACAGGATCCAGACCAGAGGAAAGATACCTTGCCCAAAACTTTGCTAATGAGACATTAGCAGTTGGTCTGAAGAGGTACCAGTCCCACTTCAGCTGAAGCAAAGATTTAGAGGGAGGAGGTCCTTGAATTTAGTGGATCTGCTTTTTTTTTTTTTTAATAAAGTTTAATTGATCTATTTTTGCTGCTCAGCTCGTGTTTGTTTCTGCAGAGCGTAGTACTGTAAACAGAGATACTTATGCTGCCGGCCGCCAGGCCTGGCGGGAGGAGCTGTGGGAAGGGAACTGAACACCTGGAGAGGAGGGGAGGCTTCTGATGGATGACTTCTCACTTTATCATTTGGGGAAAAAAAGAAAAGTCATGTGATTCCCAAAAAGTTTTGATAATGACTGAGACTCTATAATAAAAAAAAAGAAAATTTTTTTTTTGTTTAATGTTTTCTCTGTATTTTATCTGTGGTCCATGGAAATATTGTACAGAAATTAAAGGAATAAGTTCAAACCTGATCTCTCCAATGATTTTAAAAAGCATAATGTGTTAAGAAAGTCGGGATTAGAGAAGCAGTGCTGATTATGGGTCCTTTACTTCTTACGGGCTTCATTGTGGGTTTTAAGAGGGGTGGAGAAAAATCAGTAGAGTGCTGTCTTGCTTTTTTCAACGTAGGCATCCTTTGGGCTAAAGATAGCGCGGTGAGATGTGCAGGTTTGTTCTCCAGAAATGAGACAAACGTGGCTAGGGTAGAACAATAAGGCTACCGCTGCGCGTTTAGGGGTTCTTAAGAATGATTCGTAATTTGAGATCCTCAACTTGAAGCAGCTTTAGGGAGAGAGTCGGGCTTATTTTTGTGTCTGAATTTGAGCACTATGAAGAAATGAGGCCCTCCAGAACTAAAAGAGTTTTAAAACCCTTTCTGGCAGGAGTGAGCAGCATCGGTACGGCTTGCTGTATCCCAGGGCCATGTCCCATTTTTTAGAATTTGAATATCCATTTTGCAGCCTGGTTATAGTTTTTAAGACCTTTAATTGAAATCTTGAGACTTTTTTCCCTTCTTTTTTTTTTTTCCCCCCTTCTTTGTGTTGCATCTTTTACAACTTCTCTCAGGCTGCTACCCATTAGTTCTGCTCCTAAAAGTCAATGGGGCTTCCTTGGAAAACCCGGTCTAGTTCCTATGGCAAACTGATGTGTAAAACTAAGGTTTTTGCATGCTAAAGAGAGATTTTATTTAACAGCTCTGGCGCTGACAGGCATGTTATTTGCATGTGTAACTTCTGTGTTGTTTTGGAAGATGGGCTGTAATGAGTGCCATAAAAGCTGTTGGATAACAAATGGGGAGGGTTATACTTTGAACACAGCAGCGTTGTCTGATCACTTGCTCTTTTTCAATCTTTTCTTAGTAAAAATAAATCCCAGTTTTAGTAAAAGCTTCAGTGGGCCTTTTGGCTGTGGTGTTTGATTTGTTAACAGCTTGTAAGCACCAGTTGTTGCAAGACTGGCATTGTCAAATGCAACCTATTTTAACACTAAATTTTACCCAAATGTCGCTTTCTTGCTTGGCATATTTTACATGATGGGGAGGAACTCATTTAAATGCCAAATAACCATTAGTATTAATTATGTACAAACATGTCAAATGTAACTATATATGTATTGTTGATCTGATGGTTTCTAGCAGCTTGTAAAGAATGGGATTCACCTCAAGGGCTCAGACTTTTAAAATGAGAATTCTTTGGGATGTGACTAGCTTTTTACGGTGTGTAACTACAGCTCTTGGTGTAGTGGGACTTCTGAAGGCTGCAGCAGCACCGAATCATAACTTACTATTGAGCTGATTCTTTAGAAATCCTTAAGCATAAAAGAAAAAAAAAAAAGCTAATGCTACATGAGAGCAAATGAAATGCTGTTAGGTTGTGGCATCGACAATGTCATCGTGCTTCCCTTTTTACTGTTGTGCAGCACTTCTTGGCTACTTGGATCCGTGCGACTCTTTGTTCTGATTCATTCTGATCTCTGGGAACCAGGTGCGAAACTTTGATGCCTATGTACCTCCATCCTCAATCAGTTTCCTATTTCTGTCCAGGAGTACAAATGTAAAACCCATATATTTTGATGCGTTGCTAGCAGAGATGAAAGGCTTTCATCCTAAACAAGTCAAGTATGTCCTGGGAGTCCTGACTTTACTAATAGCAATGACCACAAAATGAATTCTGCTTTTTTTTTTTTCCCCACTCTGCTTGTTCTTCTGTCCTTTTTTAAAAGCACTAACATTAAACCATGTGTGGGAGATGGGTTTCTTCTGCTTCTTGCACAAATCTGCTTTGTAATGTAACTTAGACGCTTCAAAAGTTGGGAAGCCTTTTAAGTTTAGGCCTTTAGTAATTCAGTGGATGATCTGTAGCTCTGGTTTCTGTCCAAAGTTGCTGTTTATACTTCAGCTTTCTTCTTCATAATGGAAATTCATGGAGGAATGAAGGACTGTCTGGCAGGACAAGTAACCGGTGTAATTGCTTGTCTTTATGGAGATGTTAAATGTTAACTTTGCTTCCATAACTGAAGATTTGTCCCCCTGGATTCCTTTTAGTTCCCAGAATTAACGGTCTAGGTGGAGTTGGAAGCTCTGGAGCTAAGCACATGTAAGGGGCACTCCCACCGTGGTAGCTGCTGAGTGCCCTCCTTCTTCTGACTGTACTCTGAGGCAGGGACCGGGTTGGAAGCAAGGACCAAGAGGTTTCTTTCTTAATGATTAAGATGATTTTGTGTCTTCCGCAGGTGGATTTGCCATAGTGTTTCTTGTGAGGACTAACAATGGGATGAAATGTGCCCTGAAGCGGATGTACGTCAATAACGAGTATGACTTGCAAGTCTGCAAAAGAGAAATCCAAATCATGGTAAGTCACCACGTTGTACTGGGGCCCCAGACTGGGAGTGGAACGGTGTGAGAGCCTGATTACCTTCTGCCTGTGATCTGTGTAGCATCATGTCGCAAACTGTGGGTTTTCATAGCAAAACTGTCTTTCTTTTGGAAAGACCTAACTCCTGGAATTATGCGACTGTGTGAAAATCTCGTATTGAATTATTTAAAATGTAAATAGTTTCAGTGGACAAGAAAAACATGGGAGCTGAAAAAACAGGGAATCTCAGGAAAATGAGGGGAGGAAAAGCTCCTATGTCAACCCCACGACTTAATGGGAAAGGGAAGAGCTGAAGAGGTGAGCATTGTTGGGGGTGTTAGACTTCAAAGTCGAACAGTCTTCAGGGCTAAAGCCTTAAGCCTTTTAGACTTCATCAGAAAAGGCTGATGATTCTGATGTAACGTCTCTGAACTCATATCAGTGCATGAATGGAAGACCTCAATCCTGAGGTGAATTTGTATCACAACAGCTTCTAATCTTTTGTGTTGGGATGAAGGCTGTATCTGTATTGGTGAGGTTGACTAAAAACCATATTTGTGGGGTAGTTACTGCCTGGGCTTTTGAAACAGGGAAGTGTTTATAATAAGCACTGGGATATTTCTCTAGATTATTGGATACGAGGAATTATATGATAGGATAGCTATTTTTAATAGCTGTTTTAAACTTGGCGTCTCTAAACAAAGAAAAAATTGGCATGACCCACATAGATTTGCTTAGTCTTGTTTGGAGCCTGGTAAACATGGAAAGTGCCACTTTTGAATTTGTATTCAAAGATATTGATGAGCATTTAGAGGAACTGCGAGGTGGGGAAGGAAATATAAAATCCTCGTTCTGCTAATTTACAACACGAGGTAGAGGTTTGGGGTAAATGATCTTCAAATCGGAAGCTCTTACCTGTAGCAATTCTGGGTGTGTTTTTTGAAGTAGCTTTTAATTAGGTTAATATCCTTAAAGTTAACTTCTGGAGTTTGTGCGATAGTGCAGTGCAGCTTTTGGGCATGCTTTGTCATCACCGTAGCTAATGCTACATGAGAAAAGTTGAGATTAGATCTTACATCAAAGGTTTTAGCTGTGCTCACAAAGCTTGTTTACTTGGATTTTACTTGCCGGTGCTTTCCATTGTCTCCATGTCTTTGGTGCCTCTTTGAAATGTGTGGCTAACCTGGAAAGCGAGGGTGAGAAGTATCCTTCTTACTGGGCAGGTCCGCTTGCTCCTGAACTGAATCTTATCAAAAGCACTAATCTTTGTCCTGAAGAACCAGTACGTCGCAAAAAGGAAATATTTTCTTCTTTCCTAGCTTTTGTGCAGTAAAGTATTTGAAACTTAACTGCACTTTTTGCAACCCTACAGCGTTACAGCAGAATGTGGCCAGCAGAATCTTGATTTCTTTTACTGGTGAAGCTGAACATCGAACTGGACTGGCTATCACACCTGGGAGCGTGTGTGAAGCTGGCAGTCCCAAAGAAATGACTTTTCCCTACAGGTTTAGCGTGTGTCACGGTTAAGTCATTGATATGAGAACTTGTGCTTTAATCCATTGAGTTACTTAAAATAAGGTACCTCTAAAAGCAAGGTTAAAATTTATTTTATTACCTTAGTGGGTTTTTTTGAGCATGCGGAGATTTGAGATACTGTTTGCCAGCAGAAAGGTGGAAGGAGGTGAGAAAAGTACGCACACCATGTACTGTGCGTGGCCACCACAAAACATCTGTGTTCTCCCCTGTATGTAAAGGAGGAGCAGCTCCAGGTAGCTTGGCCTGGGCCGTCTGAGGGAACGTGCAAACATCTGGACCGATCCCTGAACAAGTTAGTTCATCAGGTTGCCTGTTTCTCTGCTGTTTTTCTCAAGTCCTTCTGGAAGGAAAACGGGTGGAGACAGACCTCAGATTTGCTCAAGTTTTGTATGACAATTACTGCAAAGTGCCAAAAGCTTGCGCCTATATAGGAGAAGAGCTAGGAAAGCTCTTCAGTGTAGAGGAACCAGATTAAAATGTTGCTCACTTTATATGGCTGGTTTATGCTTTGAATGTATTTATCTTGCAGCGGGACCTATCTGGCCACAAGAACATTGTAGGATACATTGATTCCAGTATAAACTCAGTAAGCAGCGGTGACGTGTGGGAAGTGCTGATACTAATGGATTTCTGTCGAGGTGAGTGTGGGCTCAGCGTTTTGTTCATTGGTAGATTTGTCCCTTCTCAGTGCTTACAGGAAACTTGCACAACATCTTCCTTTAAAAAAGCCAAACCTGTTCCTAGGCTGGCCCTTCCTTGGCTACCAAGGAACGGTTTTTAACAAAGCAAAGCCAAAACTAAGTGTGAGAAGTGGATGATTTGTGAGGCTGTGTTGACCCTATTAATGGGACTGGTACCACCTTTGCCGTGCCCACTGTGGTCCTAGATCCTTTCTGCTATGAAGGAGAACCCTTAAAAAGATATTGCTGTTTTCTGTAGGCTGGTCCACACAAGAAGTGGCTCTTCTAAAACTGCCAGGCTGTGGAATGAAATTCTTCTTCACTTTTTGTTATGTTGCAAGCTTTTTCCACTTCAGTCTGACTTAGGATTGCTGGAAGAAGCTTGAAATGGATAATGTGAAGCCAAAAAGAATTCCTTTTACCTCTGACCTTTTTGTTTGGCTGTCTCTAGCCAGTTGGGCTCTTCCAGTCTTTTCCAGCTGTCCCAAAGCTTTGATGTCTTGTGGCTAGGATGTGGTGTTTGGAAAATGACGCATGTGCTGTGCTCAAATGCCTCTCGCAGGAATAGTGTTAAGCAAAAATAATGTTTTGGCCAGGTGACTTCAGAAGTCTGTGGCTGTTTTGGATGGTGGCAGCTGATGGAAGTAGGTATTCTTGGGGCTGTTTGGCTTTTAACTGACGCCAGGTGTATTGTAGCGAGAACAACCAGATGCCTTTAAAAGTGTATGGTACAGCTTTCTGTTCTGCCGTGCCCTCTTTGCTGCTTTGTTTTGATGCAGGAATCTTGACTAACTTGCGTTGGGTTTGTTTCCTGGTAAAAGGAAGAACCTTGTGTGTAGTTTTGCTGAAGGAATCATTATGCAAGTTCTCTATAAGCTTAAGCCTAAACATCACAAGGAGTGTTGTGAGAAATAGGTCTGGCAATGCTGGTAAATCCATACTCAGCTCCACGTTGCAGACCCCGCTATGGAGGGAAGTGCAACCCATAGCAATTCGGAATGCACTCCCTCCAGCTGTATTAGCCTCCCCTCTGTGTCAAATTTTGGGCAGATGAAGTAAAATCTGTCTTTCAAGATCTGTGTTTTCTTCCATCTGAAAGGAGGAGAGCTGCAAGGTGGTATTTCTCATGTGGCTTGCTTCTGCCAGATGCTTTGCTCAGCACACACCTGCCTCTGTCTCCAACATTCAGACTGAAGCACAGGAATTGCTGTTATACGTTGGATTTTCCCTTTCCTTTTGTGTCAAACAGCTTCCAAACCAAATCAGTGTGTCTTTGTGTGCAGAACTGCACTCACTTTGAGTGCAAAATGTTCGCAGCTGTACTATTTATTAAGCTGAGCTTTTCTTTTGTACCATGAAAATAAAGTTTCCCGACACTTGTGATGTGAAGTGATACAGTTTTGTTTTGCCAAAGGTTCAGAAAGGAGTTTTTTCTCTGTGTATATAGGGTGTTTTGCGGGGGGAAGAACCTCTGTGTGGATTGTTTTGAAAGGTCCTTGACAGCAACAAAACCTCAAAGTTGAGGCAAATTCAGGACTCATTCATGGAAACTTGCTTTTTTTTGTCTGGAGTTTCCCTTGTCACAGACAGATTTTTTTTTTTTTTTTTGCCAGTCTGTGACTTTAGCCAAGCCACTTAGTAGTGTATGGGTTTTTTGAGTGTCTCCCTTTTTCCCTCCTCTTGCTTACATGTGGCAAACTGTGGCCCCAAATTCAGCCTTTTATTCCTCTAGTCTTCAGACAAAAAAAGTCTTATTTTGAAGAAGAAAGAAAGATATGGCTTAATCAGAATTACATTTGAGCCGTTAACACAGCCAGGTGAATGTGGGCCTTAGAAGCTAACTTGCTGCTCTTGAAGCATTGTTCAAAGACAAGATGAGATGTTACGCCTGCCAGCAGATATGCAAAACTTCCTGGAATTTAGGCAAGGAAATGAGAACAAAACAGGATGAGTAAGCAGATTGCAAAAAGCCTCTGGGGTAGGCTTGGTGCAAATTCTGAATTTGAACTCATGAACTTCTTGTGCGCTGACTGTACAGCCACAGTTTGATGGGAAGCTGACTAAGACAAGCCATGTCTGGTAGGACTGGGGCTTAGACCAGGCCAGACTTCATTTTGCGAACCTGCTCTGATTCTTGGTGTTTGTTTCTCCTCAGGAGGTCAAGTGGTGAACCTCATGAACCAACGCCTGCAGACGGGGTTCACGGAGAATGAGGTCCTGCAGATCTTCTGTGACACCTGCGAAGCCGTAGCCAGGTTGCATCAGTGTAAAACGCCAATAATCCACAGGGATTTGAAGGTGAGTTGTGGACTCCAGTAATACAGCAGGGAGTGTGCATCCTCCTTAACGTGTCTGTCTGCTGCCTACGCCACGGCAGACGGGCTTTGAATACCGGTACTGTGTTTCTGTTGTTAGTAATGAGGAAAAGTGGGCATAAATACCTCTCTCTATCGGAAGATAAAAAAAGAAATGAGCCTCTCATTGCTGCTTGCCATATGTTTACCATCTATAGATCCACTTAAAAAACACAAATGTTTGTGAAACATTCTGGCACATCTGTGCAAAACAGAATTAGTCTGATGAATTATTCACAGTGACTTTCTACCACCTGAAACACTATTGATGTTATAAGGTAGTTCACAAAAAACACGCTGTAACTTTGTCTCCTAGACCCACATTAAAAGGATCCCTCCAGAGATGCCGGCCTTGGGGCAGGAGTCGTTGGAAGCTTTTGAAACCGGACTCTAACTCTCTGTTGACCATGAAAGTGCATTGTAAAACTGTGCGTTTAGCTGGGAACAGAGCTAGGTCAGCGGGGAGAGCTTTTGAAAAATCCCATGCCTATAATCAAACAAACAAACATTCCCTTTCCTCTCAACTAGCTCGTAAAATGCCTGAATAATATATTCAGCCAAGAATGAGGCTCCTGCGTACATTTGAAATTCAGATGTGCTTTGTGGGTCAGGTTCTGTTTTCAGAGCCCTCAACAGATGTTTGTTTTGTGCCGCTGGCCATTGTTTTATAGGAGCAAAAGATGCCACGCGTGCCAACCAGAGTCAGGTAGCACAGGGGAAAAAAATCCTCAGGGTTTGGTATGCTTGAGCGTGTTTCAAATTATTGTGACCCCACTGCTCAGTCAGTTTGAATATATGAAACAGGTCTGACATCTGTTTTTTCTAGAGTGAAACGGGTGGAGTCTTATAAATTTGAGGCCTGGTTTTAAAGCTGTTAAGGTCTGTGGGCATCTTGCAGGCGTTTCTATAGGCCAGGAAGACTGGTGTGAGAGGATGAGGCTTAGGAACAGGAACCTCTGCAGTTGATATTAACCCCTGCTGTTACTTTTTTGGCGAATCCCTGGGGTTTTTTAATCAAGAACAAACTCATTGTGTGGCATGTGATTAAATTCTAGGACATCTGTGATGGATTAGCGAGTTGGTCTTGAGCGTTACTTTCTACACCGAGTTGCAGTTGAAATGGACTGTTACGCTCTGATGTCCGGCCCACTACTGCGTGCTTAGATCAGTGAAGTTTTTGCAAGGCCTGGCTCTTGGTTGGTAAGCTGTGCCCAGGGTCAGAGACTTGGCTTTTCTCTGCTTTGAGACGTGTTTCCCAGGTGAATATTGTATCATTTCTGTCATGATGACCTCTGGAGCTCCAGTCATCTAAGTACTAACACAGAATGAATAATTTAGATATGTTTTGACTTTGAGTTCAAATTTAATAATGCCAAGGAGGAGCTGCAATTCCAAGAGAGATTAAGAGCCAGAAAAGTTTTGTACAAGTTCTGAGTGTAAGGAAAGGCATCCATTGGGTAGGTGTGTTGTTGGGGTGAACATAACCCTGTTGAAGAGCGGGCAGATGTTGACTTTGCAGACAGCTGCATGGAGATTAGAGGCTTTTTTTGCCTTCCAGCTCTTTGATGTTGCTCTAACACTGGAGGTTCCTGCACAGAGAGCTCTGCCAGCAGAAGGGGTTGTGTGAATAGTCTTTAAGCCCTTTCAGACAAGTGCAGCTGGATTAGTTTCAGCGGCCTGCGGCTGTGATTTTGAGTTAACCCAACAGGCTTTGCCTGAAGCAGAACAACCTCCTGTTGGCACAGTCTCCAACTGGTGGGAAGTGACCAACAGCTGGGGACGACAGCACCGTTAAGCAGCATGCCTACAGGCAAAAGTGGACATCTCACTGTGAATAAAGGCCACGAAAAAGATAATATATCATTCCAGTGTTTGTTTATTAAGGTTTTCCTTCCTGATCTGATGGTTAACTCTCAGGTGCTGTGTCAGCCTGTCCCAGTGTGCTTACAGCTACATGATGTGCTGTACAAAGTGTGATGTTTAGTTTCATGTGCTTTGATTGACTGCCACAAAAACAGGCATATATTGATGCTACTTTTTCCTAAAAATTAGGAAGCCCCTCATGTGCTGCCTCTGCCCTAGTTAGGACCCCCATAGAGGCAGTGTAAACCTACTGGCTTGCCTTGCGTGTTCACCTTTGCTTGTCGTGGCAGATATTTTCCTCACCCTCAGGGCTCATTGGCCATTGCTGCTGCAGGACATTCCCTAAAAAGCTTATTTTTTCTCTCCTCTCTCTGGAGTAAGAACACTTCCTATATCTTTAGGTTAGGCCTTTTAACAGCGCAGAACAAGTGGCCAAATCTTCTTATGGCTATCTGTTATGTTACCCTGGCTGTGAAGTCTCTGCTTCTAAGTTGGAATCTATGCAGAGAAACTATAACTGTCAGATCCCAGAGGAGTAGTGAGTAGTGAGGTTTAGTGAGGTGGAGGGAGGGGAAAATCTCTCTAGGGCTGATAACGATTTATACAACTACCCTATACCTAGTGGCAGTTGTTTGCATAACTGGTTTTATATTTAACCTTGTCTTTCCAGTCTCGCATTCTATAACACGTGTTGTTCAAAGCACCAGCTTAGAGCCAACTTTGATTTCTACAGCTCGGAGCTTTCTGCAGTGAGAGTTCTCCCACTTCCACCTGTGATCTTCTGCTAGTCTGAACCCATCTGGTTCCAGGAGTAGATGACTGGCTTGCAGATGAGTGGCTGAACGTTTTTGTAGTGGACATACAGCAGGATACAGCAAAATACTACGTCAGTCAACCCAGAGGATGCTGTTGATAAAAACATCTTTCTCCTTTCCTTTCCCTACTTTCTGAAATAACCAGAAGGTTGTGCTCTCATGTTAAGGATTTATTTTCTTCTGCTTTCATTTTAGCAGAAGTCCTCCCAGTGTTGCACTTCTCTGTGGTGTGATAAGACAGTCGCGCTGTGCTGCTGTTATCTCTGTGCCTTCTTCCATCACCCTTCTTTGTAATGCCAAGTCTTGCCCTGATGCCACCAGCAAGCCTTAGCCTGGAATTTGTTTGGACGGATCTGTGTTCAGTGTGTAATATATAAACTTTTTCAGTCCTCTAACGGTAAACCCTTGTATCGATCATGTTAACAATATGCCTGTGCCAAAATCAGTTAGTGCTCTTAGATGTACATTGCATTCATTTCTTTGCTATGAAATACTAAGCAAGCTTTCAGAAGTAAATAGTGAATGGTGCCAGGGGAGGAAGGGAGGTTGAAACTTCTCTAAAGAGACCTGAAGGTGCTGGAAAGCAGTCAGAAAGTGTACTTGGTCGTGCATTCCTCCCAAATCGCTGCCTGAGCTTAGAAATACCACTTAGAAGCCATTGCTCTCAGGAGAGGATAACGTGTGTTGATTTTGCTAGTTAAAGAAAGCCTTGTTCCTTATCCCTCGCCAATCTGTGTCTGTGCAGTGTTTTTACGACTTTTCTGGTTTTAGCAAAGAAAGGCATTTGTTTCAGAGAGTAGAGACAGAAGCTAGCTACATTCTGTAACTAACAAAACTTAAGGCAATTCATAGTTTCCCCTAAAGATTTTTGTTTGGGCTCTAAATCTGACTTTGTAAGCGTTGGGCATGTCGAAAGTCTGCAGCCAGAGTTGTAAGCGCTCAGCAGTGCTGAAAACTGGATTGCAGCTTTCTGAGTGTTTGATTGGAAGAAGGTACCTCCATATTCTTTTTAAAAGACAGTTTTCTCTGGCTTGGCAGTCCGTAGCAGTAATTCAGGTCCTTTGTTCTGCTGTATTTTTTTTTTTTCTCAAGCTACTGAACAAGCCTGGTTGCTGGATAGTCCAGTGCTGATGTTTTACAAAACTTGCAGGGTGTTTCAGTGAGAAGTCACCTCAGACTTCTCAGCCAGATAAAGTGGAAAGACTCTTCTGGAAATCTTTGACGAGTATTTGCAGGGAATAGGGAATAACGCTGTCAGTGTTGATCTGCTAGGGAGAACATCTGTGTGCAATGCTTTATTCAAAGCAGATGGATAGCAGAGGGGGGAAGGGGTGTTGTTTAACCCTTGGTTTCAAGCCAGCGTTTCCCCCCTCAGCTGCTCTAATTTGGCTGCATGTTCTGATGCTTAAAATGCTGACTCCTTCTTTTTCTTTCCTTCTTATAAAGATCATCCTTGATGGGGAGGTCTACTTCCAAAAGGCTTTGTTAAAGAACACTTATGTGGTGATTTCTTTGAAATATATGCGCAGTATGTTTTATCTTGTTGTTGTATCTGAGCATTTGACATTGATTGAAGATAAATACATTAAAAATTGTGTGTGTTCCCTTGAGAAAACATGCTGTTAATGCCACTGTACAGATAAGGAACTGGAATACAGGGATGCTTTGCCAAAGCAAAGAACTGAACCCAGGTTTTTCCACATCTTGTGTCAGTGTCGTAACATTTAGACAGCTTTCTTAGGTGGAGGCAAGCTAGGTTTTTGTTAATGCATGATTAAGTGTGAGTATTTAGGGGAAAGGCAGTGACTTTGCTGATTTTATATATATTTTTTTTTTCAGCTATCCCAGGTATTTGTTTCAGCATTTGTATCAGTTGTCTGATTCAGTAATATTTGAAAGAAAGGGGTCATCTTCTCAGCAGCCTGGAGGAACTTCTGCTGATACAACCACTGTTTAGGGAGTGTGGGGTACCCAACACATTCTGATAACAAGCAACTAAAGTGTGAGCATAAGCTGAGGTTTGTTTTCAATGAGACCTGAAGTGACAGGCGAAATGCAGGCAAAGAACTGGTATATTATAATTATAAAGGTATATTATAATTTCATAAAGTATAGAAGAGTGTGTGCTGTCATCCATTTGCCTCCTTTCTGCCCCACTAGACAGCGAGGGGCTATAGCCCTTTATAAAGCTGTGGACAGCTTGTATTACCTGTCCCAAATTCAGATGCCAGACTGTGGGTCATAGTAGCTCGGGGAAGTTGAGCACTGAAGGCACCGGGACACAGTTCTTGTCCTGAAGCACATAGTAGTCTTAGTAGGGGCAAGAAGGAGAAAGGAGAGGTGGCAGGATGGAAGGCAGTGTTACGACTATGCTTCCACGATTTGACTTCTATTTTAGGAGATGTGACAGAGATTTAATGCATATTTTCTTTGCTGTCATGTTATGCTTTTGTGTCAGACGTGTCTGATATGTCTTCAGGCACTAAAACCACTGGGTCATCTAAAGAAAACGAATGTTTTTTTTTTGTCTGAGCAATTCTGTATTTATCTGTGATGCTCGTAGGTTGAAAACATCCTGCTGCATGATCGTGGCCACTACGTCCTGTGTGACTTTGGAAGTGCCACTAACAAATTCCAGAACCCTCAAACAGAAGGGGTGAATGCGGTGGAGGAGGAGATCAAAAAGTAAGTGTGCTTTTCCTTTTCAACTTGGACATAGTTTGTATTTGAAGGGTGATTTTTTTTTTTTTTTTTTTTTTTTCCTTGTACTGGGATTAAATTTTACTCGGGCCTGTTGCAGCAGATTGGATGCTGCTGCATAGCAGTGTCTGCTGCAGGTAAATAAGCGCCTGGGGGAAGGTGAAACAGTAAATTGAGCTTGATGTAATTGCTTTGGACCTGAAAGACTGAGCATACTAATACAGAGAAGTTGCCCACCTTGACGAGGTAGTGACATGTTCTGTTATGTATGGGGTCAGTCTGTCTCTGTCCCTCATCTATCTTGGTTTCTTTGAACTGCAATACAGCAGACAGTAGATGACAAAATCCCTGTCCTCCATGAGCCACTCATCATAAATCCTTGCAGTGACTAAGGGAACGCATGGCCTAACTCCTCAGCTCTTCATAGAAAATGTAAGGACCTCGAGGTGTTTAATCTGGCTCCTTCTCTTGCCCCATGCGTGACCAGCTATAGTGGTAGCAACTAGGTGCACCTTGATGCTTTTAGAAAGGGAACTTAGCTGGCAGTTCAGTAGGACCTCGGTCAGGAATGGAGGAGACTCCACGTCCTTGGACTTGCTTTAGTTTTAACAACATCACTGCTGCAGACTGTCCGGTTCTGCTAATACAATATTCTGGCTAGAAAACAGCATGTTAGAAATGTGAGCAAATGCCTCCTTTTCGTTAGGGTTCAATTACACCTGCATGGATTTCCTAGACTTGTTTGACTGAAGTTTTTAGAGCGCTCCTAGTCTGGCTTTGCAGTCCCTTTGGAATGCCCTATTTGTACACTTATTAACAAGTCTACAAAAACTTTGCCTTTAGCAGTGCTTTGTTGTGATCAAGGTAAATAGCATGCAAGGTGCCACAGCAGAAATTGTAGACCTACCGATAGGAAATCTTATCGTAAGAGTCTCTTAAACCGTGGCGCAGTTTCCAGCTTTTCTGTTTGTAGTGATTTGTTAAAATGAGGCAGATTCCAGCTATAGTTTGAGATATGAAATAACCTTTCCCTTGCTTACAGTGACTCTGAGCAGGAGTCCTGGTATGGCAGTCTATTTATTAGGAGCCACGTATCCAGTTACAATCTTTGTAATACAGTTGGCCAAAGCCCCAGCAGTGAGGACATTGCAGAGGACATTTGACTACTTGTTAATATTCTGAATCCCTGAATATTTCTGTTCTAGTTCTTAAAATGACCGTACTGTTTTGTGAGTAAATTGCTTGCTTTAGAAAGGATCTTGGTTACTGCTTTGGTTTCGGAGGGCAGTTTGCAGTGGTTAGTATTTTATTGTTAGAGGTATGTAGCAGATGCTGTTGTTAAAAGATTTTTCCAATAGATTGTCTTCTTTAGTATCCCTTTCCCTAAAATGAATAGGCAAAGAGTGAATTTTGAATTATTTGGAAATGTGACATTGTGAAGATGCATCTGATATCCATTTTGAACTCACTGATAGATCTTTCTGCTACAGGTACACTACGTTATCCTATAGAGCACCAGAAATGGTCAACCTGTATAGTGGC
Source organism: Calonectris borealis (assembly GCF_964195595.1). Lineage (NCBI taxonomy): Eukaryota > Metazoa > Chordata > Aves > Procellariiformes > Procellariidae > Calonectris > Calonectris borealis. The sequence goes on along the minus strand of NC_134338.1, from coordinate 6,206,106 downwards.
AAACTTATTACTACAAAAGCAGACATATGGGTACGTATAAAAACCGCTTAACGTCATACCATCAAACTAGACTGCAGCTTGCTTTCATTACCGTAATGACAGGGTAACTTTCTGGCTGGGGCTAACCTAGTTTCTGTATGAGACTGGACAGTTTCTGAATAAAGAGTTCCTCTGCTTGACGTTTCTGATGAGTTACTGCTGAGCAGGGTGGCTTGTGGATAAAACATGCATGCTTCTTTGCATGCTACCTCCCATGTGGGTTTAATTTAGAGATGTATGAAATTCCGGGGTTGAACAGTGCAAACTTGATTTTGTATCTTAAGAGTTAAAACAGAAAATTCCACAGTATTGTGGCTTCGTGTGCCTGGGTTGGGTTGCAAGCACGTGAAGTCAAAGTTACTGGTCAGAATTTAGTAGAAACCCGAGAAAATAGACCTTCCCCAAAAGCAATGGTATACTTATCCTGGACAGTGTAACACAGGTCTGAGTTGTCAAACTTGGCCAAAGACCAAGCTTTTGCACTGCTGTTTGTAATGATCAGTGCAATCTTGCCATGCTTTTCCCGTTGAGAGCAAAATGCAACTGTGGTGTAATCCATTACTGGCTAACCTGATGAAGGATGGAAGGCTTCCCTTTAGTTGGGACGGAGACGAAAAGAAGTCTGTGTTGTTTGTAGTGTAGTGGCAATTCAGCAAATGGGATGCGTTTAAAATGCTAAATCAGCACGTTTGTATGGTTTCTGAAGCCCTGAGCTAGGAAGTAACAAGGCAGAAGCAGTATAAGGAGAGTTTTAATGTATCCTCAATAGCTCTGCATCTGCATATACAAGAGGGAAAATTGCTGGCGTGACATCTGCTGGGAAGAGTTCTCTGTCCTCTCTGTGAGCTCAGCTCGGAGTCAGGAATGCAGCAGCCCCTCTGGGGCTCTTGCTCCGCTGAGTTCAGCAGGAGGTTTGTAGAACTGGGCCCTGTACCAGTGCCGGGTCACTCACCTTGGTGTTAGAAACCCGGAGAGAGAAGGTCACAGCTGTAATAGCGTGAAAAGATTGTCAGGGCCTCAAAGGCAGCCAGAGGAGAACCTAGGATTTGCACTCCTTCCTGTGATAACGTGGACAGGCGGAGACCCAAAGGCTCGAACGCCTCTCCTCTTCCTGGCATGGGAGGAATTCTGTTCCAGTGGCCTGCTGAGCATTTCCAAACGAGCGTGTGGTGGTGTGCACAGTGGGGCCTCGACTTCAAGGCCTGTTGCAGCACTTGTCCTGCTTGTAACCTCCCTTTCCTTAAATCTCATCAAGGTTATTTTAAACCAGAGTGCAATTTAATTGTGAAATCCTATGACAAAAGACATAAGCTGATGATGAGTTGCTTAGGATTAGGAAATGTTTCGCCCTCTCCCCTCTGAGGTGGTGGGAGTGTTTCATAATTAGCCCTTTGTGCAAAACTTGTATCTTCTTTTGAAATAGGTGGTTCTTCTTGCTGTCAAAAGCAGCACGAAAATAGATGGAAGGGTGATATAACCTAGCAGCCTGCAGACTTATCTGTATATCTCTCCCTGGTACCTATTTATAACGGTTGAAAGGTTGTTTGAACTTAAGCTCGGAAACAGCTTGAATTTTTCTTTATCAGAATAAATGTATTAAGGAAGATGGTTACCATTTATTTTTGCTATTACTTTGCTTTTTCCTACCAGTATGTGGCAGAAACAGGCTTTGCCTGTTGAATGACATGAAGGGTTACGCTATGTGGAGCTGTGGGGTGTGTGTCATGGGACTCGCACGACCCCCCAGATTACAGTATCTCAGCCTAGCAAGGGAGAGCTCTTCATGTATTTATCTTCCCATATAGCTATGCTTGTTTTCAAGTTGATCACGTGGATGTTTAAGTATAGGCCTGACGTCACCCAGGATCCCTATAGTAGAACAAGCTAGAGCACTTTCCCTGTTATCTGCAATGGTATTTGAATTGTACCATTCCCTGCTTTGCTTCAGTTTGTTAAATCCTTTGCTCTGTTCTCTCTCTTTAGGCCCTTGGCTGTTTGCTGTACAAGCTGTGTTACTTCACCTTGCCATTTGGGGAGAGTCAGGTGGCAATCTGTGATGGCAATTTCACCATTCCAGATAATTCTCGGCACTCGCAAGACATGCACTGCCTCATCCGTGAGTGTCTCTGACAGTGGCATAATCTACTTCCGCAGAACTAAAAAAATAGCAGAGGTGTTTTGTTCTTATATTCCCTGCTCCTACAGTAAAACAGTTTGGTGTTCTTCTTCTTTTAAGAGACTTGCTTGCACACAGGGGTGGATAAAGTGATCTTTTAGTAGCTTAGGAGATCGCTCTTCGAAAGAAATTATGACGAAGAGATTTCTATTTGGCTAGGCTGTAGTGAACTCTGTGGAAAGGCAGGAAAACAGACAACCATTTGGTTTAAGAGTTCTACAGAAACTTGCACAATAAGCCTATTTATGCAGAAACGTATTTCTCCCGTAATAAATCTATTTGGATAAGGAACTGAAAAGAACCACAGTGACTTAGACTAGTGATAAGAATTCATCTTCTGTGAATTGAGAAACAGAACTGAAATGATTTATAAATAACCCACTGACTAGAGTGAATGTGTAATTAAGGGTACAATGCACTACTCTTGGCAAAGCTGGGACAGCTCTCTTGTTTTCAGCACAGCATTTGATTTTTTTTTTTTTTTTTTCCCCCCCCTAGCCACAATCTTGACTAACACAGACTTGGATGTGTTTGCAGAGCAGCCTGGTATTTTCTTTGCTTATGCAAAGGCGGTGGTATATGCGGCTGGCCTGTCTTCCCGCCCCACTGACACAGCGGGGTTGGATCAAGCTCTTTTACTGCGGGTTCACTTGGAAATGCAGAAGTCAAAACCAATGCTAATCCCTGACCAGGCAGGCTGCGTTTCCCCTCCTTGCCCTAGAGCCTTCGATAGCAGCTACAAATTGTTCACGGCCGTATTGGAAAGTATCTCCTAGTCCATCCTGACTGTCTGTCTTGCCCCTTTCTCTCTGACCCTGATGATCAGCTCAGCCCCTCTGACCAGCGACCGGATGCTTTGAAAGAGGCAGGGCACCCTGTTAGCGTCTGGTTATGCCAAATGTAGCTCTGCCTCAAATGGCTCACATGAATCTGTCTGCTCTATTGCTCTGATACTAGCATCTCTCTCTTTTAAAGGGTATATGCTTGAGCCAGACCCTGATAAGAGACCTGATATTTATCAGGTCTCCTACTTTGCATTCAAATTGGCAAAGAAGGAATGCCCAGTCCAGAACGTCCAGGTGAGTGGCAAAGGAGTGGACTGATGTAGGGCTTTGTGGGAGGAGACTGGAGGTGGCAATTGCTGAATATTGAGCATTCTGCCATATTCTGTCGGTTGTTCCCCAGTTCTGTAATTTTTTTTTTTTTTTTTTTAATACTTAGCAGTGCTGTTTGGGGTGTGTTTTTTGGGGCTGGGGGCAGGAATCAGGGTTTTGTTTCATATGTTATTTATTTCTGTTTGTCCCTGATTTACCTCTTCACCCAGTTACCAATGTGAGGCCAACCAAGAGATCTTGTGCATGTGAACATGGAAAATTAGGCCATGCTTGTGAAACCGATTTGATTTCCAGGCACATTCATCGTAGCGTGTGTAATTTGTGCTGCAGTTGGTTTTAAACATAGCAGTTTTGTGTCTGCTGTCTGGCGGGGACTAGCCAACTTGCATTTGAACTACATCAGACCTTACACAACCATCTGCCCCTTCTTAGTGTATCTTTATAGACCTCAACTGAAAAATAGAGTTGACAAGTATTTTCTTGTGGTGTTATGGACATCTGTGACATGACATTTTATTTTGTTGTTTCCAGGTAAGAAGAAACCTATTTTTTTTTCCCCCTGTGTTCAGGTGGTTATTTATGGTCTTTATGAATATGACATGGTTTTAGTACTATTATGCCTGTATTTTTTTATAGCAGTATTAATAAGTATTGCTGCTATTGTCCCCAGGTTGTTTTTTAAAAATACTCAGGTTGGGCTGTGAAGCTTTGTGTTCAGATTCCACATGTAGTAAATGGTCAAAAAGCTGAACCATATTTTTCCTTTGTGAAGACTCTCTCAAACTACTGTCTCCTCATGACCTTAACATTGAGTGGTTTGTCCTGTGTCCAGCCTGAGGAATAATTGCTTTGGAAATCCCCTGATCTTCCCGTTTCATTGGGATGTTTTTGCAAATTATTTCTGACTCTGTTTTCTGCCCTCAAAATACAAAATTCGGTGTCTTTGGGATCTGCAGAACTCTCCAATCCCCGCTAAACTCCCAGACCCGGTTAAAGCAAGTGAAGCTGCTGCAAAGAAGAGTCAACCGAAGGCCAGGTAACCACATCTGCGTGATGCTCAGCCCTCTCTCTTTTTACTCTCTGTTGTCTTTCTGCTGTTTATTAGGAAAGATGCTTGGTATATTTAGCTGCTTCCTTCTGGGCTTACATTTACACGTGGAGACAAACACTGCAGTCCTGAGGCTTCTGCTTCAACCACATAAATAGCCATTGATCTGAAAGGCAGAAAATGCAGATATTAGGGGAAATTTTTCTGCATGGGGGGGTGGGGGTGGGGCTTGGGCGATACTCAGCATGACTCAACAGCTAGGCTTTTTGTACTGAAGACATTGCTTGACAGCAGCGCTTGAAGTTCGTGCACTTAGATGAATCTACTGCGTCATCCGTCCGGCGGCAGTACCCAGAGTACCTGAGAAGCAAAGTCAGGAGAAAGACTGCAGCTGGCCTGCAGTGGGCCTGGAATTGGCCCAAAGAACGCGAGGCTGCTGAGAAACTGCATTGGGGACTATTGCTGTTTGAGTCTGACCCTCGACAGATGATGACCTGACCCAGTAATTACTGTATGAAATTGCTGTGATTTCTGCAAGAGCCCTGTGATTTCTTCTGGGGGAGGGGGGACACACGAAAGCCCAAACAGTCTCCATCTGAAGAGCCCAATTAGTGGGGAAACCACCGTACTGCTGTGGTTTTTCTTCTCTCCTGCTGCCGCTTGCTCTGCTTATGGTGCTGTAATGGAGACTTGTAAATTCTGTTGGACAAAACTTGTACCTTATTTTCCTGCAAAGTGAGCAGTACAGCAGTGGGCACTCCAAAACCAGCAGTTTTCTTCAGGCTCTGAAATAGGGCATCTCTCCTCCTGTCTGTCAGTCCCAGGAGTCTGCTTTGTTTGTTTTTATAATTGAGTGCAGTTACCCTCACATTAGTAGAACAACTTGATATCTAATAAGCGAATGTATCCACAGAGGGGCAGGGTGGTGTCTGGCTTCTTGGCTCTGTTGCTGTGCATTTTTGGAGCTCAGTAAACACTGAGCAGGGATCAAAGGGGTCCAATGACCTGATTAAGGGGTAGATGTACTAAAGTTAAGGTACTTCTAAAGATGGCAATTTAGACAACTCTGCCCAAAGGTACCAGCTGCTCTTAAGCTAATTTGTTACGTCCTTCATCTGCTCATCCAGAAGCCTAAGTGAATTTAAACAATATGTTGTAGCAAATATTTGAATGAGTTGAGTGATTTTGACAAGTTCCAGCTGTCCAACAGGAGAAGATGCCACAATTGGCAAAGAAGTCAAAATGATAGTGTTGGATTAATTGTTGTGAATGCATCCGTTAAGTTTTACTGTGCTTGCAGTTTTCTGGAAAGAGTCGATGTGTGTGTCTGGATGCCCACAAGTGTTTCAGCTTTATCAGTCACATACTGCTGAAGTATGGATGAGTTTTGAAACCTATACTGTGTGTTACATGCACCAACTACCAGGCTAACAAAGACTGTGCTCTTTACTGCTCTTCCATTTATTCCTTACCTTATTTTGTAGGCTGACAGATCCCATCCCTACGACAGAAACTTCCATAGCACCCCGCCAGAGACCTAAAGCAGGACAGACACAGCCCAACCCTGGAATTTTACCCATTCAGCCAGCCCTGACGCCTAGGAAGAGACCCACAGCTCAAGCAGCCATTCAGCCACAAGGTGAAACGATGTTCTCTGTGCGGTGCCTTCCCGCCGGGCACTGTGTACTGCGGGGCTGTGGTGCGCGTTGATCTAACGCATCTGTGTTATTTTTTTTTCTTTTCTTTTTTTCTTTTTCCTACCAGTTGCAGGAGCTGCTGCCCTGGGCAGCGGTCAGCCTTCGCTCCCTGCAAGCGTCCCCCAGCAAAAAGCAGCACCTCAACAGACTCCGGCACAGCCACAAGCCAAGCAGGCGCCAGCTCCGCAGCAGGCCTCGCAGGCGCAGCCCCAGGTCCCTTCTACTCAGCCGCAAGCCACACCTCAGCATCAACAGCAGCTTTTCTTGAAGCAGCAGCTTCTGCAGCAGCAGCAGCAGCAGCAGCAACAGGCTGCGTATTACCAGCAGCAGCAGATGATGCAAGCTCAGCAGGTAGGTGTGCACGGCCATGTTTGTTGCATGCTTCCTCTGCTAGAGGCCTGCAAGGCCATATTTTTGCATTTATGGCAAGTCCCTTGCTTTTTGGGGGAATAGGTGCAGGTTTTAAGCATTTTCCAATGTCTCCAGTTCTCTAGCAAGATTTTTTGCTACGCAAGGCTGGCATTTTTAACTGTCAATATGGAAGGCCTTGAGATATTTTTGTCACGTACAAACATAAAATAAGCAGTGCTGGTTAAGATTTTACAGCTCCAAGTGTTTCAGGGTCTTGAGATCAATGCTCAACTGATGAGCAGAGGGGGACAATTTGTCTTCTGCTCTCGTGCAAGAAGCCTTTTTAACGGTAAGATTCAGGTCTGGTTTTGTGGTAGACTGCGGTGATAAGGAGGCCTGTGAACACATGATGTGTTAGACGGGATGTGTCTAGATGACAGACTTGCGTGCTTAACTGAGGTGTTTATAGCAGCACAGATCTCTGCTAAAGCATATTTAACAGTGGAAGCAAAGGGCCAGTGAATATTCCTGTGCTGGGGAAAGGTTTAGAATGGATAAAAAGAGAGAAGGAGAAGGGAGTTTGGGACCACAGGACAGTCTGTGCCGTGGGAGCCCCGTACGGGCAGGTGTAACACAGAAAGGGTCTAACGTTAGACCAGAAGGCTGTTTTCCACTGCTCCTTTGCAGATGGTCTCCAAGCCATCACAGCCTGTTACTGCTTTGCCGCTTGCAGTGGCTGTAACCGTTGCCGTGGCTGGCCCCGAGTTCTGGTGGTGGTACCCCAGTTCCCAGCTGCGCAACAAGCGGCTCAACAACTGGTTGTTTCCCAGTTCCCAGTGATGCAGCAAGGAGCGCCAGCACAGCAGCAGCAGCTGATGCAGAACTATTACCAGCAGCAGCAACAGCAGCAGCAGATGATGGCCCAGCAGGCAGCAATGCAGCAGAAGACAGCAGTAGCGGCAGTTCAGCAAAAGCAACAAGCCCCGCCGCAGCCCCAGGCCCAGCAAAGTGCGGCCCAGCCGGCGCCGCCGCAGGAGCAAGTGGTAAGAGCCTTGCGGGAAGGAGCGGGGCAGCGGGATTTGGGGTACGGGCAAGTGCTCTCCTGCCAGCTCCTATGTGCCGGGAACACCCCAGCAGGGCGGCTGGCTTTTCAGACCCACAGAGCCCAGGTAATCGGTGCTCTAGGGCCTGCTGGCCCCGAGTGCATTGTTACTGAGTCGCAGGTTGTCAGCAGTAACCTTGCTGCCTCAGAGACACGTGCAATTGTTTGGACTGCTCTTTCCAATGGGATGCTGGACTCTAGAGTTGTGCTCTGGGTCCATAGAAAGAAGATGAGTAGATGATGAGTAGAAAGCAGATGAGAAGGTATAAGGAGCTGCTTAATGCAGCTTTTCTCTGTCCCCCCCTCCGTCATGTTGCCTTAGAAGACGTGATAAACTCTTTCAAAAATTATTTGTACTTAACGCATCAGGATGGGCACCAGGCAACAGAACTACTTTATGTTGCTGCTTGGTTGGAAAAATTCCATCTTGTATTCAGGGCTGTGACGCAGCGGAAGGTGCAAGCAGCCTTCCTGGTTATTTTTGGTGTTGGGATAGCTTTTTTTCTTTAATGAATACTATGGAAAGGAAACTTTTCAAGGCACCATATTGAAAAATAAATAAATAGAACATCCACTTTACTAATCATCTCAACATGCGTCCAAAAGAAATGCTCTTTACTTAATGGAAAATATGGCTGTCTGCAACAGGGAAATAGCCAGCTGTCCGTAGTGTTAAAGGCAGGGGAGCTGTGCCAGAGGGCAGGATCCCCGTTGCCAAAGTGTCTCCGCAGTACATATGGGAGGAAGCTGTGCCTTTTGCTTTCATTCCTGCACAATCCCACCTGCTCTTGCTTCTTTTTGGGAGTGCAACGGGATGTCACTAACTCTAGTTACGTGTTGGAAGGAAAGCATGTGCAGGCACCAGGCGAGAGGAAGCTGCCCGCTATTTTGCTGTACTGGGTTGCACATGTGCAAAGCAAATGGTATCTGATAACAAACCACTTCAGGTACACAATATTTGACTCCAAACTAAGGGTCAATTTGTGCTTGCTTGTTCATGAGCTGCCAGTTATTCAGGACCTAATTCATCTCTTGAGCATGCTTCCTTTGAAGTGACATCAGGAATTAATTTGACTAATAAACTCCGTAAGCCAATGACCTGAGCGATGCTGGGGAAGCATTGTTTGTTTTACTTTCTGATGTGTCTCAAGGCTCTGTCATGTTCACCCCCTTTGCTTTTATATTAATTTTCAGCACTAAGCTGGTTGTTAGGGTAGGTGACAAGCTTGGAGCTGTTGTGTTCCTGCTCTTGTTATTGTTTTGCTGAATGACCTGGGGCAAGTCAGCTTATTGAAATTGGTGGGAGATTTTCAGTATGTGCAGACAGGTTTTGGATGAGGCCCATTATTACCCTGTTCTCCTATTCAGGAGAAATGCCTGAAACATAGTATTGAAGTGCATCTCTAAAGAGCTTTGCTGGGATTCACTAGCACAAAAACAGTCTTAATTTTATTAAGTCAGCTAGATTGAAAATTAGCCTTATCCCCCCAGAAGGCTGATCAGAATGGACACATCTGGACACTTTACCACTCCTGCAGCAGTCAGGAGGGGAAGAGCAGAGGTCGGCTCATTTAAAAAATGATAGTGAGACGTGGTCTCTGCAGAGCAGGATCTCTGAGCAGAAGATACCAAGCCAGGACCCGTCAAAACCTTTTCACGTTGTGAGATTTCGGCTTAAGAAGCTCTGCATTCATTTCTGTGGAGATTTCGGTACTGCCCTTTTATTTCTCAGCACCAAATGTATTGTTCTGCAGTGACCTATATAGTGAGATGCAAGGTGGGTGCATCAGAAGCAGTCAGGTCAGCTTGCTTCTCAGCTGCAGTGAGTTAGTCACCTGAAAATGCCAGCTGAAAAGCAGGACAGCTAACCACTTGTGTCCCTTGCCTCACTGTAGTTAAGCACCACACTGGGGACGTAACTCTCTTCTCATTTCCCCTTTAGGTCTTTCCAAGTCTTTTCGTCTGTCTTCCTTGGTTGAAAATGGCCTGAGATGATACGGGGTGGGGAACAGGGAGCTGGTGACATGCACAGCTTTCTGTTCTTTGCATCCTGGTTTTCCTGCTTTAAATCCAACCGTGATATCTCACGGAGAGACAGATTTTGAAAAATCACATAATCGGAAGTGATGCTGTTGTTTATCACTACGAAACAGTATTTCAAGTATTTCTGGGTTTGTGAGTTTAACACAAGACTGAGGTAATGGAAAACTAAGACCAGTTTGAGGAAACCCCTTGAAGTTTCCAAAGGATTTGTAGCTGGGCTATCTTGGCTTACACCTAAACCAAACATGCCTGTTTTTCTCCTCCGGATTCTAATGACAAATGTTGCTCCTGTGGTCCTTGCTTTTTTTTTTTTTTTTTGCCTAAGAGAAAGCTAAGAAAACTTCTTGCACAAGATTTCTGCAGAAGACCTGTACTCCTTTAGGGATTTGACCCCAATCACACATTATCTGCTGGAAGAAGTGCTGCTCTTCACCTTGCCCCACTCCATGTATCCATATGAAAAGACTCCTGCACACTGTGATCCGATTTCTGTTTTTACCTCTGCCCTGGATCAATCTCTTTACCCATGAATCAAGTTTCTGAGACCAGCTAGCCTTTAATAACAAGAGCTAGTAGAGGCTTTGCCTCCAGAGGGGTACGGTAGAAAGGAGAGAAAGTCTCTGCTTGTGCATTTGTACTAATCCTGAAATAGTATAGATCAGCAAATTCCCCCGTTTGTTTTTTCCCTCCAGACTACCCCCAATTCATGACTTGAAGGTCAAATCCTCCAGCATATAGCCATTTTTTCATCATGTCTGTTGTTCACGAACAAGGACGTACCATTTTACTTTCTCTCCTAGATGCAGGCACAAATGAGGCAACAGCAAAAACCTCAAACCACACCCCCTACAGCAGTGCCAGGGCAGAAGCTGGGCTCTCTCACCCCTCCGTCCTCCCCCAAGACGCAGCGTGCAGGACACAGGAGGATTCTGAGCGATGTGACCCATAGCGCGGTTTTTGGGGTTCCAGCCAGCAAGTCTACCCAGCTCCTGCAGGCGGCTGCTGCTGAAGCCAGTCTCAACAAGTCCAAGTAGGTGGCTGCTCACTTGGTGTCACAGGGTATAGAGGGAGGGGGTAGATGAGGCTCTTCAGAGGTTTCCTAGGCAGAGCTCTGGGATGAAGGCAGGCAGCAAACTCCGTGGTCTAAATGAGTCTTTGCCTTCCCAAGACCACAGTTTAGGGCTTGGCAGAAAGTTGCTGAAAAAAATCCCCAAGAGCAGGAGTCCTCCTGAGCGCTTCCGTGCTCCCCAAAAGCTGAGCAAACAGGGCCTTCCTCTGGATTACAAAAGCTCGTGTCATTTCAGCTGTTCCACCAGTAGCCCTGGTGCATGCTTCGCGCTTGCTGCCTAGCATCAGCGCTTCCCCAGCGGTACTTGCTAGCTCACTTTCATGGTGTCTACAGGCAGGAAGCCTCCATGTGGGCATTGCAGAAGATTGTTTCAAGTGGGATGCTTATGATGCTTGTTCTAATCCCTGACACCAGGGTGCTCAACCAGATTATGAGTAGATAAGGATAACTGATCACAGCTTTCTGGGCATGCAAATACAATAACTTGTGCTGCGTGTTTTAAGTAGGAAGTAATTATAATGCAGTAGCTTGGACCAGCTCATAGTGCTGGCCAGAGGATTTCAGATGGGTTATTAATGACTGTTGTTTGGTTGGGATGATCACATCCAGATCTGCTTCCACCACACCCTCGGGTTCCCCAAGGACCTCACAGCAGAATGTCTATAACCCACCCGATGTCTCCACGTGGAATCCATTTGATGATGATAACTTCTCCAAACTCACAGCTGAGGAGCTGCTGAACAAGGACTTCGCAAAGCTAGGTGACGGTAGGTTCACGGAGATGGTTTAATACCAGCCTGCTCTGAAAACAGAAGATGGCACGGAATGATGATGTTGGGGTGCTCCCATATTATCATGATCCTCTGTGCCTGTAAGAGCTAAATCCTTCCAATCTCCCTTCTCTGTCCCTGTCCTCTTTGCTGAGTAATTGCAATTAAATGAGCATGGTCCTCAAAGGGAGAGGTACTAACTGCTTTTAAAGCGGCCTTGATCAGCTGGTTGTAGAAGCTACAGTTTAAACTCTGCTTCATCTGCAAGTTATGATTTGCAGGGAAGGGTTTAAGTCACACACTGAAATAGTGTCCTAAAAATCTAGGTTAAGTAAGCAACCTTCAGAATGGAAGTTTTTCCCCTAAATCTGCATCTGGCATTTCAGGGAAAGCTCCAGAAAAGATGGGCAGTTCCACAGAGAACTTGATTCCAGGTTTCCAGCCGGCTTCATCTGCAGCCCAGGCAGATGCATTTGGTGGCTCTTCCTTCACTGCTGGATCAGGTGAGTTTGTGAAGACATCCTACAGAGGCCTTGACCTTGTCTGGTGTCTCCTTTGGTACTTGGGTACCAAGGTTTTGCCATGAGCAGCCCCTTTTATGCCAAAAAAACTCGGTGAGTGCTCTGCGTGTTTCTACTTCTTCAGCATCAGTTCTCACTGAATGCAGCAAAGACCTGCCAAGCACCGTATTGGAAAACTGTTTCCAGGAGCCCTAAATGCAAGTAATCCTCTCCCCCGTCTTATGCAGCCGTTGTTACTGGTGACAAACGCAACTGTTTGATGCTTCCTCACTGAAGCTCACCAGCCCTTGGTGAGAGCTGTCCTGGGAAGAGATTGAAGAATCCTTTGTGGGGCAAGAAGTGACAAATCCATTTACGCTTATTTCTATTTATAAAAAGAGATTTAGAGGAGCTTATAACTGAGCTTGGTATTGTTGGCTCTTACCTGAGAATTAAGGAGTTGAAGTCCCTGACGCAAGAGTGCTCTAGAGGGTTGCTTTCTGAGTTTGTCCAGCTGTTCAGTGCCCTGTGAACAGTTCATGATGTTCCACCAGCCTTTGTGGAGTGATGTTGAGTAGCAGCAGCTCCAGATTCAGCTGTAATGTACCTTCTGCAAAGCCTGAGAAGCATGTGCATTGTTCTGGGCTTTCTGGACGCTGCAGCATGTTCCATTCTTTTAGCAGTTGTCTTTGAAAATGTGCCCCTTGACTCTCCTGTCCTGCCGTTTGGCATAGGAAGGTATCCTGGAAATTCTCTTGGTGCTGACACTGGGCTGGGCACGTCTAGTCCTTTTCTTTTTCTTTCCTCGTAGATGTGAGCTTGTCTAAGCCTGTCCGATGCAAGATGCTGTATCTTTTATTTCAGACAAAGAGGCCCAACATGGGGGCTGGCCTGCTGTGTGTCCTTTGTTAAAGCATTTCACCTTTTGTGCCGCTGTAAAGCGAGATAATAGTACTTCCCTTTCAAGGAATGTTTTGAGATCTGTGGGTTAAATTGTGTTGGAGAGCTATGTGGTAATAGTTGTTTTGTTTTTCTTCTTTTTCCTTTTCACTAGCAACATAAACTTATTCTGAGCCTGCACGCATGTGTTGTTCTTGTCAGGCCGTAGCTTGGACTCTGTAATGTTGAGCTGTGCCTGTGCTGAGATTTTGCTCAATGCTTTCTGCTTTTCTCTCTTCTCTGTTTCACTCTGCCTTTTCTCTTCCTGGTACCAGCTGAGAAAACGAAAGACATTCTGAGTTTGGACAGTAGCCCTCCTCTTCTGACTGTGCCTGATCCTTTCATTCCTCTCCCATTATCCGACACGCCAGGTAACCTGAACTGAGTTTATGAAGGGGGGGAGATTCGTTGTTTGTTTTGTACTCTTAATCTTCCAGTTCTGTTTCTAGGCACACCTGAAATCCTGGGCCTTAGTCAATGGTGCTGGGCGCTGACAAGCTCTGCTGAACTCGGTGGTAGTGATGATGTGCAGCGCTTTCTGCCATCTGTGTGGTGGTGGGAGCGGTGCTTAGGACAAAAGCCCTTAGTTTTCATGGCAGACCCTAGAGTTATCGTATTGTTTCTACAGCCAACAGTGTTGGTGTCTTTAAAGGTTCAGTATTCACAGCCAAAAATAATCACCTGTTCTGACCTAAGCTATTTTCAAATTGGTCTCCAACATTGAAATTGTAGTTTTTGTTATTGTTAATCTTTCTTTCCCATAAGAGTCAGTGTTTCTTTGGCTTCCAAGGTCTATTGCAAATGCATGCTTCGTGTGAAGCGCAAGTTAACGTGTAACCTTTTCTGATTTGGCAAAATTTTCTAGTGCAGTTGCTAAATTTCCATTTATTTTGCAATGCTACTTAAAAGTCTTTCCTGTGTTCACATTTCTGACTGCAGCAGCCAACACTTTTTAGCACAAGATTATGTAAGTGCTTAGGAGCTTATTTGCAAATCAGTGGGATTTGGAATATGGGAATGTTTTTATCTTGGAGCTTCTCTAAGCCCCCTGGTGAATGTGTGTGACAGGTCCCTTCTTGTCAGCCAGACCCAGAGGACAAGTGCTTGTTACAGCTCTCACCCTTGTCCTCAGCTCAAGCTGTGGATCACTGGTGGTTTGACAGTAGAGGACCCAAGCTTCAAAACGATGTGCTTGTAAAGATGGCTTCTCTCCATGGAAAGTTAAGCAATTCAGGAAAAAAAAAAACCTATTTTTTTCCATAACTGTGTGGAACTTGCTTCCTTCTGGTTGATGCTGAAAGAGCACGAGAAATGTGTTTTGGTTCAAAAGGGATTTTTACTCATAAATGCTGCAGTTCGAGAAAAGAAGCAGAACTTACAGGCTTTCTCCCCTATGCCAGCGCTTGCCAGGAGCTGACCTGCCCAGCTATAATTTGAAAAGATCCTACAGAAGGCAGATGACTGCACGTTTTTCTTCCCCCCTTCCCAAATGCTATTGATAGTGTTGGTTTTCCTGACTCAAAGTCTGTCAGCCCAGACTACTGTTTAATTCTCTGCCAGCGTGCTCAACGCATACAGTTGCATACCAAGATGGTTGTTTTCCTTATTGCCTATTGCATTTTGATATAGCGCAACCATACGAAGCTGCGGGAGCTCTGAAATTCTTTGTAGTACAGAAACCACTGCGGAGAAATTGCCTTTCAACCCTGCCCTTGGGTGCAAATAATCAGAGCAGCAGTTGTTGGCAGTTTTTGTGGTGCCAGGTTGCTCATCCCACAAATCTGTCCCTGACCGGTTGTGTATCTTTGCAGGCAGGTGCTAAACCTTCTTCCGCTAATCTCTCTGCCTGCCTGTGTCTGGTCCTACTGAGTTCAGTGGATCCCCTTCCATGGGGGCAAAGCGGGGGGCAAGGGCAGGCAGGAGATCTGGCTTTGTTGGTTTCCTGCAGGTTCCTGCAAAGACATCTCTTTTTTTTTTTTTTAACATAAAATTTGAGGTCGGGAGCTCATGAATGTTTTCAAAGACCAGAGCTACAGACTTATCCTTAGCTTTGAAAACTGAGAAACTGAGAGGGGTTGTCTGTGCTTGTAAATTCAACAGAAAAGATAAAAATCTTTGATTTGGACTCAGGTTTTCAATGTGTGTGTCTATCATGCAGAACAGAGTCATCTTTGTTCTTCTATGTCTGCATTACCTGTGCAGAAGCATCCCCACAGCAAGCAGAGAGGGCTTGGACGTGAGGGGTGTGCTGACTTGCGTGCATTCTTTTAGGTGTGCCCCTTGGGTCAGTAGAGCTAGGATTGACTTTAGTCTCTTAGTGTATCAGCATTTCCAGGTGCACATCTCCAAACTGCCTTAGTTTTGTTCAGAAGCAGCTAAATTTCTGTGAATGCTTGCTAAATATTTGCTTTCTGTTTCGAATATTTTTATTTCTGAGAAAACCTTGATAGCGAATCCCATTGCTTTGAAAACATTTTATGTCTGTCTTTTTATAGACTGGGAGCATGCATAGCCCTTCCAGAAGTAAAAGCGTGAGCCTTTACCCTTTGGTTACAAGAGCAGTGTTGTTCAGGAAGGCTTTCAGTACAGGCATAAGTGAGGCTTTTATTTGGTATTTTCCCTATTTGTCATACAGAGCCAGTTTTGTTTTCTCTCTGTGCTCTAAACCTGTGACAGCTGAGGGTCTGGCTGAGAGCTCAGCTTCTTTTTTTGCTTAAGCCACAAACTTGCTCCCTTTGCTGGCACCTGAGAGCGCAGGTGGCATCGCTTGACTGTTGGCCAGAGACCTCCTTGGGCTTTCTCACCTTTCCTCTGTATGCTCAGAGGGACAGATGAGCCTTTCTATCACAGATTCCCGAGAAACAAGTAAATGATGCTTAACACATGACAAATAGCCATCGGGTGCATCCCCAGACAGCCTAAATATGTTCAAACGGAGGAGCACGCTGCCGTGGAGCTACAGCCAACAGATGTGGCTTTAAGTACGACTGCTCGCTTGTAGGTTTAGCGAGATCACGCTTTTGGTTCTGTGTAGTCAGTTAAATGTGTACAGCAAGGACAAACCTTGGACGGCAGGTTCTAGCAGACTCTCCTGTTTGCGTGGATTACGGCGCTGGAGATGTGTGATATCCTAGAGGAGGTTGTTTTTCATTTGTTGTGGGTAAGGGCTTCTCGGTAAGGGCTTCTAAAGAGGTAACGTAACGTAGCACCCTATAGAAGGCAGAAATACCAGCTCTGGACAACAATCAAATGGAAGTAGGATGGTTTTCAGTATATTCCTCCTTCTCCAATGCGTAATGGCTGCAATTCTTAATGGAATTGTAACTAGTAAGAGGAGCCGGCAAGGGGGATGTTAAAATATGGCAAAACATCTGCTAAAATAAGGGAGAATTAAATATTCATGCTGAAAACATTTTTCCTTGTGCATGTGTAGGAAAGTGAGCCAAGTTCTTCTTAATAAGCTTATTGCAGGCTTCACTGCTGATTAATCATAATGGGGTATTTGATCAGAATGGTAGTTTTTCTGCTACGTGTGGCTATGTCTATCAGTATGAATTTGGCTCGTACGAACACGGGAAGCTAAATTTTGCACAGGGTATTCTGGAGACCTGCAATTAAACTGAGTTATGAAATTTCAAGACAGATGTTCCCTTTGTCATTGAGGCTTCGCTCCATGGATAGTCCCCAAAACTAGGGTTTTTATGCCCGTTATGTACAGTAGGTTTTGTTTCTTTTGACTTCATTTCTATTGGCGTGAATGGACTTCGGACTCAGTTCTGAAAACCTGCTTTGCAGAAGTATTTAATGAGAGGTTTGACCCAGAGCATGTGGATACTTGTGCTTTAGCCCATGACCCTTATTAACTGCTGAAATTGAAATGCTTAAGTGCTGTCTTGACGTAGTTACCTGCACTCTTCAGTCGGGAAGAGTCATCTTAGTGTCAGGAAAGGTTTTAGGTATATCCTTTTGACTCTGGAAACATCTGCTGAGATAAACAAGTTTTTGAGTAAGTGAAGAGTGGACCCAGTGAAACGCCCTCTGAGATACTGCCAAAAATACTCCTTTCCAACTGTTTGGGTTGGTTGGTTTGGGGTGGGAGGGGGGTGTCTCCTTCTTGCTTTATTTCCAGATAAATATTCTTCTCCCAGGTACCCTGTGCTATCAGCAGTCCTGGCTTATTGTCTGCAGAAGAGGAGAGAGATGAGGCGGAGGGTGTGGGTCCTTGGCAGCAGAGCAAGCAAGGAGAAGTTGCTGAGCAGCAGCACTGAGGCGTAAGAGCTGAGGAGGAGAAGCTCTGCTGCTCCCTGTTACTGGACGGAGGACAAACTCCCCCGTGTTGTGGATTGCACCGCACTGGTCCATGTGTGGGCCGAGTCGTGTGTGTGCAGGGTGGTGGTAGTGGTGGCCTCTCTGCATCAGTACCGAGTACAGTGCTGTCTTTACGCAACGAGTCAATCTTTTTTACCCTCTTTCAAAACAGAATGGATCATTCTTTGCGAATTTACACAACTATTTACTCCCTGCAATAATTCAGCATCTTAGCTGCAGCTGAGAGACAAATGTGTCTTTAGTGTAGTTAGTTATTTGTTTGAAGCACGGCCTCTGCAACATTGTCTTGGCCATAACAGAAAGTGAGATAAGAGAAATTCCATGTCCGGCACAGCTACGTAAACATGCAGACATAGCCGGGGAAGGAAACACAGGCCAAGAAAGCATGCCTGTGCCATCTGGTACACACTGGCTTCACATTTTTGATGAAAAGGCAAACGCGGTGCTTATTAAAGAGTCACTATCATGTTGCAGTTCTCCGAGGCTTTTAACTAGCACTTTGAGGATGATTTTTGCCTTTTTTATTTCCTTCAAATACTCACAGACTTGTGTGTTTTTACGTTAGCCCAAGAGGATGCTTCTCAGGGCTAAGGAGGTAGGTAACTTGCAGTGCAATGTCAAAACAAAATGCATCCGCACCCTTGGCCTGTTTCTAGAGCTAGCTGTCAAAAATGTGTGGCCCTGATTACCATTCCTGCTCAAAGCATAATTGGCTTCAAAACCAGGAGTTTTAAGCAAAACTTGATTTTTCTTGTTGTATTTTAATGTGTGGCCTTCAGGAGCTGGGTTTCCAAGCTTTCTCTGCAGGGTGCTAAAGCAGTGTTGCGAGCTGGAGGTGAGTTTCAGGCTACTGCAACGTTTGAAGAAGTGGAAATGGGAAAGAATTGTGAAGTGTTGAGATCAGACTGCTGAAGCTGGCAGTTTCTAGCACCTGGAAACATGAGCTAGGACTCAAGCCATTGACCTCCATGTCAAAATGCACAAGTTCAGCTGCTTTAACAGGGCCGCTATTACTAGCGTAGGAGGGCTTTCTTATTTTTTGGCACAAAATACTTGATGAAATGTTTTTAATCAGCATAACTCTCTCTACCCCAGGCCCATAAATTCTGAGAAGATAACTGTATGCCCACCTATGTCAGGGTGTTTATAACAGCTGTAAAAGAAAAGCTGTATTTCTAATAAGAACTTATATTTGTACCAAGATGGCACGTTGAGATAAAATAATTGCAGACATGCACAAACACATATTGATGTGTACTAACGATTTGAGTTTACATCTTGAGTCGGGAAAAAGCAAAAGGGGAACTACTCATCTAGTAACTTGATGAATTAATTGCCATATTATTAACTGAAAGTATAATATGGTGTTTTGATGATTTGGAGCAACAGAGCCAAAGCCACTGGAATCCCAACTAAATGAGTGTAAATAGTATCTAGTGTTGTTTCCGTCTGGGTTTTGAGTTTGATCTGAAGGAGTATTATTTGACAAATATTTGAGATCTTGAAAGTTAAACTGAAATTGTTTGATTTTGATCTCGTAAGGAGCCACTATTAAATGTTGTCCTGCTATTCTCTATGGTGTTTACAAAGTCACGTGCATGTGTATTTAAAGCATGCCAATTGCTGTATTTTTTTCTTCTCTTTCTATTTGTGCTATGTAAGAAACAATTCCATCTGACAGAAACTCCATTAGGAAAATTAAAGTCCAGTGCCTTCCTTTGATTAGTCAAAGTCCTCTGTTGCTTAATAATGCGCAGGGCTTCCTTTAATCTTTAATACTTGATGAATCAATAGGTAGAAATCTTCCTGAGTGACTAATCTATACCTACCTTGGTAATTTGCCTTCCCACTCGCAGCACAGTTGACTTGGCAGGATTTTTACAACCTTGTCTTTCTTTCTCAGTTGACATCCGAAGAAAAGAACTCTGCTGTGTGCTCTATTGAATTGTCTTTCTTTTTGCTATTCCTCCGCAGTACACGAGTGAGTAACGTTCTTACTGTGTGCGGTGTCTGGCTGGTGGACTTCTTTGGCTTTGAGATGTTGCATCTTGATTGTTCAGTGTGTTACCAACGTATGACAGATTTCTGCCCTCTGTTCCCTTTTTAACTTGCAAGTTCTCAGGAATCTTTTTGTTCTTTCTAATAGCCTGCTCGAACTAAAAACCCATTTGCCTCCCTTGTCTCTTGATTTATATTTTTTTCATAATTCTAGTCCTTCTTAAAATGCTTTCTGCGTATACCTTGTCGCTTAACGGATATATCGCCAAGTATAAATGCAGCATGCCAACTTGTAGTCTTTGGCAGTGGTGGTGTTGCAGATGCAAAGTCTGTGCAAATTGACTAATTGTAAATCTCAAAAATCAGATTTGTGCATGCGTTGGAAAAGAAGGGATTTGAAGAAAAAGGTTAAAATTTTCCCACTGGATTGTCCAAAGCTGTGCTCCTTAACCTACGCATGATTGATCTTGCTTTCTTGTCCCATGATATAAATCCATAGTTAATTCTGCTGATGCTAAATGGCATTACTTCCTTCTTATGTTGGTGCAAATCAGAGGAAAGGCTCTTGCTTTCATTCCTGGAGGAAGTGATTTGGTTTTCCAGTCTCTGAAGCTACCGGCATCTGCTATCTGGGGATGCCTCTGAGAGCTGTTAGCTGTAGGCTCTTGCTTTGCTTTTTCTGCAATGTGTTTTGCTTACTCTGACTATGATAGGAAACAATCAGTAATTTTTTACTGTGAGGAGCTGGGAACTTAGGAAGAAAGTGAAACATTCGTCTAAAGGCCGCACTATGTGGCTGGGCTTTAGCTCTGGGAAGGATTGATAGGGCACTTCCTAATCCCTCCTGCATGCTTTTAAGCTTAGACACCTTCTTAAGACTTGCTAATGAATCTTGCTTACTCAGCCAGCATCCTTACTAGCTGATGCAAAGCCATAGCAAACTTGCTGCCATCCTGTCAGGACTGAAAATGGGCAAAGTGGAAAACCCAACAGAAAATGAAATACCAATGGTCAGATCGATCCTGAACCTGAATCAAGCTTACTTTCCCTGTGACCTGGAAAGTACCTGGCAGATTTTCGGTAGGCTGGCTGGGGAAGAGGACGCCTCCGAGAGGCAGCCTCATGTGGGAGCAGAGTTATCGATTAAAACACACGTTTCCCAGCTGGAGTTTGATAAAAGCCCTTCCTGAGAGCCCTTCAGGAGCTGTGTGATATAAAATGTCTTTGTATTGGGTTACATTTTCTTAACCTTGTTTATCCTCAGTCTTGTTAATATGTCTACATATGAATAATCTGGATATGTCTCTTGGATCTGAGGCAGAAGGACCTCTGATACTATAAAATCCTGAATTTAACTGCATGATGATTGATACAGAATGTGTTTTGCCCTGTCATGCTCCAGTCTGAGCTCTATACATGCACAAAATTAGTTGCAATGGGCCCTGAAACATAGAAGAAGTAGTTTCTGTTTGTTTATTTCTTGTTCCATTGCTGTTGGCTGCATAACTGACCTTCTTTGCCATCACCACCACTTCTAAAACGCAGCTTGTGGTTGTGTGCCCACATGCCTGGAGAGTCACAAGAAACTGGTACTGTAGTGGCAAAGCATCTCTCTTGTTTTTTCTCCAGTAGAAGATCTTTGCTAAGGGGGTGGCAGATGGGAGAGGGTGTTCTAGAGAAGTACGTACCCACGGCTGTAGCCTTCATCTCTTTCTGCAAATGGCAGATACGTGCTGCGTAGCGTTTGCTTTATTGGTGGAGTCTGTTCTGCAGTTGATGATCACTTCATATACGTGCGACTTGGAACTGTTGTGTTTGTACAGATAAGAAAAACGAGACTAGTTATCCCAGTTTTTCCTCTTCTTGCACTGCTGTATTTCTTACTCATTCAAATTACTTAGCATTGCTGGCTTCTCACCATCTCAACCGTGACTTCACTTGCAGGTGAAGCAGCTTTTCTCTTGGAAATTAAAATTAAACTTCTGCTAGAGAATTCCCTTGGTAGCAGGACCCAAAATGCAGTTCAGTATCATGAGAGAGACTGTTTTTTCTTTCTAGGTCTGCAGATAGTTAAACTGCAGCTGCCTAATGTTCATGCGCAGGGAAACAGTCTAGCGTGCAGAAGATACCCTCCTTGAGTTACTGCTTTCATCATTGGAGTTACGGTGAAGCAGAGGCTTAAGAGCTGGGTTTATTTGCCACTGCAAAGGCATGTAGTGTTCTTGGACTTGGTTCTTGGTCTGATGTGGATTCAGAAAAACTTCCTTTAGCATATGTGTGGTTTTTTTAATAAGCATGTTGTGCTAAAGAGACCAAACCTAACACTTGTAGAGAAGGTCTTCCTGCTAACTAATGCAGAACCATGAATTTCGCTGGCCCTTCACTAACTTCTCCTTTGCTCCTAGCTGAATGTGGATTTCCCACCACTTAAAGCGACTGCTGTTCCTTTATCTCTTATTCCTACAGGTTAGTACAAGATGCAACACAAAACACAAGTCAGGGAAATGAACTGCTAGGCCTCAAAACAGACTGAGGCATCTGATTTTTTGTTACTTTTGGTATCTCCTTTCCCATTCATCCTGACACCTTCTTGTTTTTGTGAACTTCTCAGCCTCACTCAAAAGGGATGAAGTTCCTTTTAATCATGCCCTAAGAGATGCAGTGGCTACCCATAACAGCGTTGGCAGATCAGCACCAACAATGAAGGAAACAAGAAAGGAGATCTCGTGAGACAAGTAACAAAATAAGACAAAGAACCACTGACAGTCTAAAGTTTTGCATAAAACCAGTTGAGCCCAGGGGACAGGAGGGAAAAATAACTTGTAGGGAGAAGAACACCATGTTTATTCTCATAATTTCTGTGTTTAAAAAGTGTGGCTGAGCTCAGTAGGCAACTTTCTAGTACCTGACCAAGAGGCAGTTCCACTATGTTAAATGGAAATCTGCAGAAATGAAAAAGGAGGAAACTGTTTGGAAAGGTAAGGTTGAAGGAGGGAGACTTCAAGGAGCAAGGCACTTGGGAGTGGGATCATAAAAGAATGATTACTGTATATATGGGTTTGAAGGTGGAGGTTGACGCAAGTGCCTTGAGAAGAGCTGGGCATTGGCAGACAGGCCTTCTGTAAGAGTCTGTTTTGGAAGCAGTATTTTAGGCCTGAATCTCTAAAATGGGAATACATTCACAATGTACATATATGTCACTTCATAGCGTACAAACTTCGTCACAAAGCAGGAGCCAAACCCAATCTGAAACTCCCCAACTCTGGGACAATCCATAATTTCTCCCACAGTTGTGTCCTGTGCCTTGCTATCTGGATTAACTGATTTAAAATGCTGTTTAAGTACTCTGGGTGGATACCTGTTATCTTGCCGCTTCCCTTCTGGGAAAGGGAATTGAGCATGTTTCCCGTCGTCTTGTCCCCAGGTCTCTCTCCTGTGTTGTGTTATGTTTTCCCAACACGCTAATCAGTTCTATTTTTCTTAGCCCCCTATTGATAGCATCGATACCTCTTCTTGTTGCCAGCCCCTGCTCCCAGCCTCTCCATTCATCCAAGGAAAAAGCCCCTCTTTGTGCTGCTGAGAAGCCAAGTTCTGCAGTTGGGGTGCATTTTCTTTGGCAAATCTGACCTTTGAAATTGAGTATTCCTCATAGAGGTGGGAGGGTTTCAAGTACATTCAAGGCTGCTGTTCCCATCAGGTTTTTCCTTTCAGTTGACCTTCTTCAGGCCTTTAGTGATATAACAGCTGCCTCTTGGGTCGCTTTTTAAGTTTCCTTCCCCTCCTCGATGCTTTAGTGTGTTGGCTTGTGAAGTTTTTTGTGGGGAGTAGAATTTGTCCTGCTTTGAATAAGTAGTTCCAAAGCCGCTAGGCTATTTTATTATTTATGCAGGGCAATAAAAAAGATCGATGTTATTACCAAGTATGAAACAGTGCAAGTTAGGCTTTTCTTTGGCTTTCTCAGCGTGGTAAGTCTTTTATATAGTGGTATTACAGAGCCTGTGCTTTTGTGCAGTTATGAGCACGTTTTCTTTGGATAATAAATAATAACACCAGCCTTTGAACTCAAAGCATAAAATATAGACTTAAAAATTTTGTAACGCTATAACTGTGGCAGGGCCACAGCTCGTTCTAATGTCAGTTTATAAATGCAGTCATTTCAACAAGTTGAAATGGCCAGATTTGTCTGCGTGGGGCAAATTTTATCAGTGCTCTTCTACTGAAGGTGATTACTTCTAGCAAATCCTGAAAATGTTTTTTATCATCTTCTTCTGTGAAGAAACCCTGGTGAAAGCTAAATAATTAAGCTTGTTATTGAAGACCTGGTTAGTATGATTGCAAAATCACTCATCCACCAGATTAATAATTGAGATTAACTTTTTGCCCAGGCTATCTAAATTTCTTTGTGTGAAGGATAATGGGAACCACAGGAGTTGTACTGCTGAGAATGACATGTCTGATTTGAAACCTGATAGCTGAAATTATTAATTGGTAACTAGACAGCTGTTTAACCCACGGGCAGGCTCTGATGTCTGGCACTGTAGTGTCTCAACGATTTCTGGTTTTGCTTAAGCTCTTAAGGGCTGTAAGTATTCCATTCCTGAGCAAATTAATAGGTGTTGTATACCTAGCTCTAGCACCTTGGGCTTCTGATCACCTCTTCTGTTTCTTCTCATTATATGAAGACTAACAAAGACAAAGACCTCCCCAGTGTAGGAAGGTGAGAAGGGAAAAACCGCAGCTTTTCTTTTCTTTTTTTTTTAATTTGACTTTCAGTGGGTCATGTTAAGTGGTTAAGTGCTTTGGGTAGGAGTGAAAGAACTGCATGCTATTTTACAGTGGCTCCTTAGGGAGAGCAGCGCACAGTGGGTGAGGGTGTCCTCAGTTGTCTTAGATGACCGTGGCCAGCTGGTGAATAGCTGCCCTCTAATATCTCTCAGTGATAGTGTTATTTGCACACAAAATTGTGCAGATGCTCTTCTGAGGCTGACACACTGGACTATGAGCCACTGAATTGACCACCTGATTAATGTTGTCTTTTCTTGTTTTTGTTTTGTGTTTTTTTTTGCTTTTTTCTCTGTTGCCTGCCTTCCTCCTTTTCCCGCTTAACCCAGAAAAACTGATTGAGGGACTCAAATCTCCTGAGACTGCGCTTCTGCTCCCTGATATCCTGCCTCTCGCTGACCCCTTCGGTAGCACGTCAGATGCTGTGAATGGTAAAAATAAACTCAGGGCACCTCCTCCCCTCTGTCTTACATGGCATGTCTTGTCCCGCATGATAACTCTGCGTGTTTACCCCACTGGGCTCTCAAAACAGCCGCTGATGTTGGTGAAACACAATGTGATAGGAAGTTATGGATTATGCTGAGACAGGTCTGCCTTTTTCCCATGAGACTAGCATCTGAACAGCGAAGACTTCGTATTTGCATTTAAAATCTAGGCTTACGGATTTGGCACAATAACGTGGCATGGTTGTGCCTTGTGTGTTCTTCTGGTCCTGGTAGAAGAAAGTTAATTGTTGACTGAAGGAGAAGATGCAAAAAATCCCTCCCTGTCTGCTAAAGACTTCGTGTGTCACCAGGCACTGAGCGTGTCTGTCTCTCCATTGACCCTCAGCAGGATGAGGAGGACAGCATTGCCTTTGACCTGGGGCACACGCTGAGAATAAACGTGCTAGGCTGCGATGAGCCCGGATGCAACAGGCTGCAGGCAGTATAAAGATTTTGGAGTGTTGCAGAATCATATTTTGATCTACTTGCCAAATGTACTAAAGACTAATAATTGCAGGCTGCCGTTAGTTGCAATCAGCTGCTTTTGTGGTTTTGGGTCCCAGCCAGGGTCCCCTGGCTAGCTGGTTGCAACCAGCTAGCTTTGAATAGAAAGGTGGGAGATGAATCACTGTAATAGCAAGACTCTTTCTTTTTCTCCCTTTTGCAATTTCTGGCAGTTGTCTGAATACTTAGATAATGATCCTGCAAATCCAAGACACACACTGCTATGCAAACAAAAATGTTCATTAATCTCTCTTAGGCGACCAACTAGACCATTTCTGATCCTAGCATTTGAGTGCATCCTTGTTGTTTAGTTTAACTTCTTGGTCATTACCTTGACGTTGGTCCTTGAGGAAGAGACCCAGGCAAGCATTATACCTGGCTGGTGTGACTGTGGCAGTTATCTTCCACGTCTCTCCCCGTCCCCTTTATGGTTTCTATAAAAACAAATCTTTCTATCCAGCCTTTGTAAACATCGCATTTTGTATCCACATAATGGACATCAACATTAGATGATACTGGGGACTGGTGTTTTCAGTAAGACGTTGAGTTCCAAAACTTTATCACCTCTTTGCTCCACTGGGCACTCAAAATGAAAAAAAAAAAATCCCCTGTCTTGGCTTTTTACAAGCTTTACTGGGAGTATGCTAAGGGCTCCACAGTAGGTATTTTAATGATGTTACTTCTAATGCAAGGGGACTCCTTAAAGGTCAGTGTTTTCCTTTTGCTCGAAAAGGATCTTGCAAAAGCTTGTAGTTATTTGCTCAGCGGTGGGCCTTCTGCGTAGCTGCAAGGCAGGCATTATTAACCTCCCATTCCACCCTCTGGATATTTCAAATTGGGCTTGCACAAATTAAAATAAATAAATAAAAATCCCACAGAAAAACTCAAACCCAACAAGCACTAATGTGTGACAGTCTTCCCTCGTGATTAAATTAACATCGATCTAACTTCAGCCTCTTGTTGCGGCCGGCATAGCTGACATGTATTAAAGGGTCGCTAAAGGATTCAGACAACTGCCGCCTTAGTTCCTACTTATGCTGTGCCTTGCAAACTAACCTCTGGCTTCTTCTCTGCTCTGGTATTTTGCACATTTGGAAAGGAAAACCTGACGTAGCTGTTGAGAGTCTCATACCGGGCCTCGAGGCTCCATTGCCCCAACGCCTTGTGTCGCAGACCGAGTCGGTTGCCTCCAACAGAACAGGTTGGTGAGGCAGGGGGGTGGAGGGGGGGCAGGGATGCATCGTACCGGTGTGGGCTGTGTAAATCAGAAAGCACCGTCCGCTGAACCTAAACATCTCTTCTCGCCGCTTTTCCCACCCGGTGTAAACTGGGCTTGCTTGTGTGTCTTGTAAGTGGGTGCTGCGTGGTTCCTTGAAGGTCAATGTTACTTGTCTCCTTGTGAAGAACGGTACAGCATTCCTTCAGCCCACCGTTAGAGATCTGTAGGTGCCAGAGTATTGCTCTGATGAAGTGATTTTGAAATCTGGAGCGGTCACTGATTTTTGTCTGTTCCATTGGGGTGTGGTAGTAAGCAATTCATGTCCCTTTCTTACTGGGAAGGCCTTGATCTGGCCACTCTTGCAGCAGATGGACTCGACATCTTTTCAGAGGTCTCTTGTGAAATAGCCAGTGCAGTTAGTTTTGCCAGAGAGTCCCTGCAACTCTCTTTCCCTCTCCATGCTCCCCTTCACTCGCCCTACTCTAACCTGTCACTTGTGTGGGATTTCCTTGTTGTATACTCAGCTTTAGAGGGCAGTTAGCCCCAGAGAATGTGTTACATGTTGCAGAGCAGCAAGAAATGTTTTCCATCACAAAAAATGGTAGCTTTTGTGCTGGCTTTGCATCAAAGCTCTGTTTGTACTCTAAGCGGACGGGAACAGGAATGTGAGAATATGAGCTTAACGGTGTTTGTGTCCTGTTTAATGCTACCTTGCGGCCTTTGGATGTTAACCTGGATTCAGACTCTCTCACTGGGGAAGACTCTCTGCTTGACTGTTCTCTGCTTTCTAACCCTGCTGCTGACCTCTTGGATGAGTTTGCTCCCGTAGCTTTCGCAGCTCAACCTCACAAAGGTAAACTGTCCCTTTGTCTCTAATACCTAATCAGTCCTGGGGCTCGGTCTTCAGCTATCGTGGAGTGAAGCTGGTACTGGTTTACACATGAGATGCTTTGACCTGTGTTCTGGTGGCGTGGCTTTTTTTTCCCCCCAAGCCATTGTTTTGTTTTCTTCCCAAGCTAGTGAAACATGGAATGCACATTGAAGTACTAAGGGAAAAATATACATAAAAGTATTCAGCTTGACTGTAAAGACAAGGGATATCAAGAGAGGTGGCATCTTCCATGAAACAGGGATACAGCAGAAGGGATACAGTAGGCTTAAAGGGTAGGCTTTTGTACGCAACCCTTCTTCAGGTTTGTAAGTGAATGCACTCTGGTTTTGCTTTTTGCACATGGGATTTAAGACCTGCTTTTATGCTGCATTATGAATTCTGGAAGGGAGCCTGATAATCATCTCTACTGGTGTCACAGGTTTTTGAAACGAAAGGAATTTTTTTTGGTTTGTCAGAGTTGGCGTCTGTAGCATGTGACTGAGCTCTTTCAGGCCTGGAGAATGTTTTCCTTTTCAGAGGTTATCAGGAGTAGGTTCTTGAGTCAAAGTGCAGTGTCACAGCAAATATGAACGAAAGTCTGAGTGCAATATCCAGTTGAAAAAGGGAAGAGTTTCATAGTAACACAAAAAAGCAGAGCTGCAGAAGAGAAGCAGACTACGTGTGGTAATTCCTAAGAGCTGCACATCAGCCCTTACAGTACAGCAGTATTTGAGCTTGAGTAGAATGATGGAAATAATTGCGCAGTGATCAGAGTTCTGTTTTCTTTCCACTAACAAGCAAGAGTAGAGGACCCTGGGAAGCTGTACTAACTCAGATGGCTTTTTTTCCCAAGCTGCAGAGCATCCAGCTGAAATCTGGGCCCTCTCCATGCAGCGTGGCTGGAGCAGTGGCACTGGAATAGTTTGAAGAGCTATCAGCTGGAGTGCGACTTGCACAGTGAACTTTTCCTGCTGGGTTCTGGCACATCCCTGTTATGGACTAAAGCAGTTGTGAGCAGCGCATGTGTCCCTTGGGGACAATGCCAAGTGTTAGCGGATGACTCTCGCAGAAGCCAAGCTTGTAGTGAATATTGGGTAATACACATCCACCCGGGTGGGAGGGAAGACCGGGACTCCTGTGCTCCTTACTGCCTTGAAAAGAGAGGCCCAGAGCACAAATGCTAACTACTGGGTGCCCCTTGATGATGCGTTTTGCTTAGCTTGTTTGGTAAGTATCCCTATAGCAACGGAAAATGATCTGTCCTCCGAGGAATCGCTGTAAAAACAGTCTGTAATCAATTTTTACACTTGATGGCACTTCAAAATGAGTTTGTGTTTTTCATAGAGCTTTTGGGTTTAAACAAGCAGTTGTTCTAATTGCTCATTGCTATAATACACTTCCATGCCATTTTATTTTGAGTAAATGGCTTGAAATGTATGTCGAGCAGTTATTACTCCATGTCTGGAACATAGCAAAGCCAAAACATTGTTGGTGTGACTTAATGAGAAAATGAATTAAGAGATTCCTGCATAACTTCTCCCAGGCTGCCCCGCTGTTCCCTCTGGGATGTGAAAGGCTCACATTTGATGAGGAAAGTGAGACTTCTATTAGCGGAAGGGGGGGCAAAATATTAAAATCTTCCAAAACTCATTTGTGGCTTCTTTTCAAACCCTGCTTTTATAGCTCCTCTTTTATAACTGTACATCTGTCTCAATCTTTTTTTGTTTGCTTTGTTTATCCAATCCTGGCTTTGGTGATAGAAAGCACCTGTGGGACAGATGCTGCTGTCCATGGGTATAATCAGCCTGTGGAACCGCAACACTGCAAGTTATCAGTGGGACCAGGAGGGCTTGAAAAAGCAGCCATGGTCTGGGCATGGATTGATGCTCCAACCATGCCATAGCATCCTTTCCTTTGTGCTTTACTAGGCTGTTTTCTGGCCTCTGAATTTTTTGCTTTGCCTTCAGGATTCCTTAATTTGCATTTGCTGAATACAGCACCAAGCTGCATGTATGTGAGAGGGGAATATTCTTCTACTTATGGTGATACATAGTCATTAAGGTGAGCTCAAACACTTTTGAAGGAGTTTTGCCCAAATAGGGACACTCACCAGCCTTTCCCTCTCCTTAGGAAAGATAGTCCATAATTGAGCAGTGCTTCTTCAGTAGCTTGTGTACAGCAAACTCCAGAGCTATGATCAGTTGTGTGTATAAATGAAGTGAAATGGAAATAGGATGCTTGCAAAGGCTCCCAGGTAGGATGAGAAGAGCCACAAATAAATAACTCCAGAGACAGAGTGATGATAAGATGAGACTTTCGGTTAAGATGAAACGTCTTTGTGTTTTTTGGCACTTTACAGGCTAGTCTCCTATAAAATTTGTGGGTTTTCTTCCGGGTCTAATCCTCCAGAGGACAGTGTATTTCCACAGGTGGTTTTTTTGCATCATCTCACCCAAAACCTGTATTTGTCAGCTTTAGGTAAAGAGCTTTTATCCTTGATAAGAGTCAAACAGGAACGTTCCTGTTCCTTGGAAACCATCGACTTGTACGTGTCCTTGCTAGACTTTCAGAAATATTTCAGGTAGTAACTGAGAACCAGATTTTGGAAGGTATTTTAGGTATCTAAAGTAACAAGTAGTGATGCACAGCGGGAGTGTGAAAGTCCCTAAAGGTATGTAATTGCCTGATAAGGCAGATAAATGTCTCATCTACTGTGGAGATTGTTGAAAGTGCCTCCCACCCAGTGTCTAACTGCAGTTGACGTGGTTTGAAATCAATGGAATTATGTGCCAGAACGGCTCTAGGGGCCTTTAAAAAAATCTCTCTTGGTATCTAGTTACGTCTTCAGGCATTTAAACTCCTTGGAAATCTGACTTCATATTGCACTTCTTGTTTTATCACTGTGAAAGGTGAAAGCTCAGGGGGTTTGGCTCACGTAGATGACTGGAATTTCTTCTGTGTTTTTTTTCCCAGCCCTTTTCTTCTCCCTTGCGTGAGAGCTGGTAACTGGAGAGCCAGATTGCTCTCTCACACTGTACTAATATCTGGCAGCCACTGGATGAGGATAAAGAATACCTTCAATCCTTGGGAGGTTAAGCCCCAGGCTTTTACCACAGCTTTGAACTATGCCAATTGTTAAGCCTTCAGATTGGCCAAATTTTATTTTGGTTCACATGGCTTGGCTTGCTTTTTGTTTCGGTTTGTTTTTTTTTTTCGCCTCCACTTTTGTATTTAATTGGCTCTCTTACTTCTTACCTTCTTTACCAAAGACTTACCAACTTTATTTCACCTTTTAAATGAAACTCCTGCTTCTAAACCCTGTCTCTGAAACCATAAAGATGTTCTAACACTTCTTAGCAATTCTAACCAGCCTTTTCTGCTATCTTTGCTTCTTTACCTCTGTTTCTCCTTTATGCTGCAGAAGATACTAACCTGATATCAGGCTTTGATGCTCCTGAGGGCTCTGAAAAAGTGACAGAAGATGAGTTTGACCCAATTCCAGTGTTGATATCCAAAAATTCACAAGGTAAGCCAGGATTCGGGGGTGAAAAAGGGAAGGAAAAAAGGAAAAGTTCTGGGGCAGTGGTGCTGCAGTACATGTGAAGTAATTCAAATCGTAAACTGTAAGATACAACTGTCATTGTAGTATTTAGTGAGCTTAGTCTTTCTCTGATTTACATTGGCCTTGACATTTCTCTAGATTCTCTTTGTGAGAAGATTGCATGTCCAAAAAGATAATAGACGTGCAAGCATCTTTAGATCCCACAAAGTAATTTCTACCAGTCTGCCAGGCAGGGCACAAAATACCTCTGAGGCTAAAGTGCAACGGACAACTACGTTCTCCAACATCCTTATTTACTGTTCAAGCCAATGGAAGGAGGTCCTTTGACTTTTAAGTGAACTTGGCATGAGGCGCAAGAAAGGGAGATGATGATAATCTTTTATAACTCAGAAACTCCTGCTGAAAATGAGGTTTTTTTCACTTTTGACTGATGTCTTTCAAAGGCGCTTGTGGGAACTGAGTGTGAGCAGTTTGGTAGACGGTACCCACCTCCTTTGAAGAGCTTTGAGCAGTCAGAGTCCTTAGGACAGAGGCTGGAAAGTTTCTCCTTTTACAGCATTCCTGTCACCTAGATCACATTCACGTGGATCTTTGCAAATAGTTTCAGTCTTATGTAGGGTTAAGTCTAAGAAGCAGCGCTGTTTCCTTAAAAGAAATAATAGTGCTGCATTTTGTCGCTCTTGTAGGGACAGAAGTAGGCAGCGTTTTGCAGTCTAGTCAGTCAAATAGGTTTTCTCTCTGCAGTCACTCTGTTGAAAAGTTTTGATTACAGCTTTCAATATGCTAGCGTAGGTTTAGAAACATACTCCAGGGCTCCCTTTTTTGGTTGGTTTTGTTTTGTTTTTAGTTTGATGGTAGAACTTTTTTGACTTCCCTAACTCCCATTGTTGTTTACAGCAGGAATGTGCTGTACGCCTGCTCTGCATCTCATGCTAGCTTTCAAAGACTGACACTCATTAGAAAAAGTTCTCAGACATTAGAAACTCTGCTCCTGCTGAAAGTCAGAGAAGATTTCTACCAAAGTCAGGCCAAGATAGGCTACCTTGAATAAAGAGGAGCATCTTTCCTTCAGTATCAAAGCACCAGTTATAGAAAGCCACATGATAGCTCGACTCTCCTTGAAGTAGCTGGCAACTCAAAGAGGCTCTTAAAACAGCAACTAATTTTCAAGATTTAAAACTTTGAACAGTCCTTTCTATAGGTTGTGGGAGTTCTTTAATTGCTTTATAGATCCTTTAGTAAGGACAGAATTCTGCAGCTTGGATGTAAAGCCTGGGGAAAAAGAAATAGTTTGTAGAGATTTGTTGGCTGCTGTGATGTTTCTCCATGCAAGTCTAGTGAGCTAGGTTTGGGCGGTGGGGAGGGGGTGGAAGAGCAAGCAGGGGAATGTTGTTGCTATCGTGATGCAAGTAATGAGAAGAGCTTGAGCAAATTTTCTGTTTTGCTTTGACTTTTTTCTTGCTTACTTGCTCTTGAACATCTGAAACTGTCGTGTGTGTGTGTGTCCTGTTCAATACTGAATTCCTATCTCTCACACTTTCAGGTGGGCATTCTAGAAACAACAGTGGAAGCTCTGAGTCCAGTCTTCCCAACATAGCCAGGTCTTTACTGCTGGTGGATCAGCTCATAGACCTGTAGCAGTGACACAGTAGCAGACGCAGTTTCTGTAACGTACCTAATCCTCTGTTTTCATTTCCAGAAGAGTTACCTTCAGTTGTGGTTCTTTTGGGCTTTTTTTTTTTCTTCCCCCTCCTTAATGAAAAGAAAAACAAATCTGTCAACAGGAGACAGTCACCCACCTTTCTCCCCGTCTTCCCATGCCCTGGGAAAGATTCTGTCTCAGTTCTCCAGGTAGTCCTCTCTAAAGCTGGTAAAAACCTGTTTTGGTTCCTTCTGCACCTGTCTTTGCTAGCCCATGTCTAAAGGGAGCACCGTCCTTAGCCGCCCTGCTGAGATGTACACATAGCACCATGGAGAGCCTAACTGTAAATGAATTAGGTAATCGTAGCTGATGTATGATCCCTGCGTACAACAGACTCCTTTCTCCTTAGAGTAGCGCGTGAACAACTGTGTTTCAATCTTTGCGTTTGTGTCTTTGGGTTTGGTTTTTGTTTTGTTCCTGTTTTCTGATGAGTGGGCAGGAGGAAGGGGACAGGTGAAATTGGTAGGGAAGTCCCTCTCCTGCAGAATACAGGTTAGGAGAGCTGATGTTTCTAAATTGCCAGTGTATGCTTCAGAGGAGGAGAAAGCACCGAATTCCTCTGAAGTAGTCTTGCCTAGTACCTCTGGTGATGGTGCGTATGAAGAGAGTTTTCCGGACTGCCCCCAGCTAATGGTTTGCTGTTTAACAATCCTGCTTGTGAATGAACTGCGCTTCCTTGGGGGAGGGGAAAAAAAAGAAAAAAGAAAAAAAAAGAAAAGAAAAAAGAAAAAAAAACAAAACAGATTGTTAAAGCTGCAAAAACGACCCTAAGTGAAATATAACAAGGTTTTGAACCAAATACATGTGAGTATGGCTGTGACTAGCATTTTGTTGACCCTTTTTTGGATGAAAAGGGCATTGTGGCAGCAGCAGATGTATTTTCTGTGACTTCTTTTCTGTGTTTGACTGGAAAAAAAGAAAATCCCCCCAACCTACTGTAAATTGTGTATGAAACAAATTGTCCTACAGTTGTTTGTCTATTTTTAATCCTGGTTTTAGTCAAGCATCTGGTATCTGTTCTGGGTTCCCCGTTTTCTCTTGTAACCGCATATAGTGCAAACCAGTTAAGTATGGAACCATTTGTTTCAGTAGACAAAGATTACTGTGGACTTTATTCCACTCTTCAGTCTTTGCGGAACAAGCATGCACTTGGTTCAGATGGTTTGAAATAAGTGCCGCTACAACTTGATGGGTTTTACCTTTTCTTTCTCCCTTCACATGCTTAGTTTGTCAACTAGCTGGATACACTAAACTTGTTTTCATTGGCTTATGGTCATGAAGTCCGGAATTTCTATCTTGTATTTGAAAGCTCTTTCTGAACAGAAGGACTCTTCCTCTGTAGTGGAATAATTAATAGCTTACTGCTAACCTTGTGTATGTGTATGTAGCTGTATTAGTAAAAGTGCAGTTCCCCATGTGCGAAAGTATGAACGACTGAAATATGTATGTACTGACCTCTCGCTGAGAAGGAAAGAAATCAAAGTTTGTGACTCCTCCTTTCCTATCTCCAGTCTCCCCGCTATCCCCCCACCCCAACACTTAGTTTAACAAATTCTGTAAATAGAACTACCATCGATTGTGTCTGCTCTACATTACTCTTCTTTTAAAACCTACACTTAATAATAAAAGTATTGCTTAAGTGTGTTGTATCATTACATGTGTATACTGCACTTTCCAAGAGAAGCTTTACATGAGAACTATGGAAATGACCTTAGTAAAATTGTGGATAGAACTTTATTATTTTTTTGTTTTATATTCCTAAAGCACAGGCAAGCTGGACTGGAAAACATGAAGACGCTATAGATAGAAAGTTATTGTATAGTCAGATCTGAGATTATATGAAAAGAGAATGGATTTTAAAAAGTAACCATCTACTGTATATTAGAAACAAAGATTTCTGTGAATTAAAGTACTTTTAAAGAATGTTTAAGATTTTAAATCTAATGGCACTTGTTCAAGGGTTCTGGAAAAATTATAAATGCACTGGGTTGTTAATAATGCTATTAAATAAGCAGATGTGAATGTTTATTTTATTGCTTTTTCAAGTAGCTATTCATGGATGTGGGTGGGAAATATGATACAATGGAAGCATACATTTTTAGAGATGTCTATTATCTAGACCTCCTTCATCAGAAAATACTCACCACTTATTTGTGACATGGATGCAAAATGCAAGAGAGATAAAATGAGTGGACATTTGGGATGAATTTTAAGCTCTCCAAAAAAATGTGACTGTCCTACAGGCGTTAGGTTAGCGTTGGTGTGCTGCTCAAAAGTTGAGAGTTTGTGTGAAAGCTGCTGCTGTGAAGGAACAAATTGAACTTTCATCCAGTGTCCACATGGGAGA
Source organism: Calonectris borealis (assembly GCF_964195595.1). NCBI lineage: Eukaryota > Metazoa > Chordata > Aves > Procellariiformes > Procellariidae > Calonectris > Calonectris borealis. The sequence continues at coordinate 6,171,458 of NC_134338.1, read as the reverse complement.
AGTTTGGTACCCAGCATTCCCGAAATGGCGTAAGAATGATTCTCTCTTATAGCTATGGTTGGAGCCTTGTTTGAAGCCACGGGAGATGTTTGTGTCCCCTTTTAAGGGTCGTAGGGTCAGGTGTTGTTAAGTAACAGAATACAATCCTCCAGTCAGCAAAATCACAGCAGAGCGATTCTCCTCTCTGCCCGGCATGTGCTGTTCATTCATGACGGGATGACAGAGGGGCCTTTCTGCCCTAACAGGCTGGAGCTGTAGTAGTGCTTTTGGCATTAACTATTTTGATGGATCCTCCTGATAGGATACTACAAATGCAACCACAGTACACGGAGCAATTTCCTTTCAAGTCAAGGTTGTGCTTTGGATGCGAGAATAAACTCTGGTTTTGGGGTGGCAAGATGTTCAAAGGAGTAGTTGGAATGTAGATGTTGGTTCTCGCTTACTCTGAGGGGGCTTGGGTTTTGAACGGCCCCGCCTTTGGAAATCTCCCCACTTCATCTTTTAAATGGATGAGCGCAAGTGTCGCACCCACAGTTCAGAGATCGGCAAGTTTATTGCATCTGACAATATCCGCTGTGTTGGGAGTCCTGTCCCAAAACCAGAAGGTGCTGCAGCTTCCTGAATTCTGGCTGTCCAAGTCTTCATGGGGTTCCTTGGGAGCTGGCCGAGTACGAGGGAATTGGCCAGGGCTGCAGGCACTGTGCAACCTGCTGGAGAAGTCTGTGAGATGGGCAGAAGAATCTTAGCACGGGTGGCTTTGTGGCAGATGTTCTGCCTCCTCTAACAGCCCATTTACCTCAAGCAATGGCAGCTTGAGTGAATCTCTGTGTAGAGCAAAATTATTTTTAGAGGGGGCTTCTTGTAAATGAGTGATGATGGCATTCTTCAGCCTGAAAGCTCGCAGGATATTGCCTCCGGTGACTTTCCAAAACCACCTTATTTAAAAATTGATTAAAAAAAGTTTTTGTTATTACAATGAAAGTTCAGATGCGATTCAGACCGAAGTCAGAGTTCGGCAAGTTTTGGGGTATCCAAGCAAACGTAAAATGTGGAGCACGTGGACCTCTGACTACAGAAAACGTCATCAAGCACAGTGTGCTGCAGTGGCATCTGAAGCGTGTGTGTGTCTGGAGCAAGTTATTTTCTTTTTAGCCAATACATTTTCTAGTTCAGGAACTCTCATAGGAATCTGTCAGAGTTGGGGAGTAGCTGGCATGGATGTGGGGGAAGCGTGAATGTAACACGGGAGAGTGCTCTGATGAGTGAGGCTTATCGGTCAACTCCGTTACCAGTGATCGGGTGAGTCGAGTTCCCGTGAATTCTCTTTGAGGTGTGTGGGCACTGCACATTAAAACTGCATCACTCCAGCAGGAAACATAGACTTGGGGGGAGGGGAAAAAAAAAAGTGTTTTCTTTGTATTTATTTTTTGTTCCTGTGCAGTCTATTTCCGTAACTGAAAGAAGCTGTGCTCTGGGGACAGCCGTGCCTACGCGCAGGAGCGCAGACTCCATGCACAGCATCAGATCTCATTGTTCCTTGGGAGGAAGGGTGGGTTGCTTGGCTGGGGTTGTTTTAAGGACATTACCGATGTGTGACTTGTGCTCCTGCCTTGCACAGGAGGGAGTTTAACCCCTAGAAACTCCCCTTACGTTTGTCTCAGAGGGTCACAGATTGCATCTTAAAAGTGACTTGCATATGTAACACTTGGCTTGTGCACAGCGCAGATGAGGGGGAAACCAAACGCTGCTGTTAGTCTCCAGTTGGCCAGCCTTGCTCGTAAACTTGCTGGAATGTGGTGTGTGGGGTTGGTGCGTTTAACACCTGCCCTGTCTCGCTTTGCATGGTGCAAATGACTGTACAAGTGTGCCAAAACTAGAACATTAAATTCCTTATCTTCTGGAACTGAAGAACCCTGGATCTGCTCCCAGATCTGCCACTGTGCAGTGACTTTGGGCAGAAACGCTTAATTCTGCTATCCAAATTGTTGTCCAGTGACATAGTGATGGTGATGCTGACCTTTGGTGTTCTGCTTTGGTACCTCCTTGCTGAACACACTGTATGGGCGTAGTTCTCTATTGTTGTTTAATGATATTGCTTCAAGGAATCGGAATACAAGGAGAAACTCCACCGTTTCAAGAACAACGGAATGAGAAGTCTTTTGGCCCTTTTTAAATGCCAAACTAGTAATCTTGCGTACTAGTAATGGTGCCGATTTTTAGCTACCTGTTACCATATGTTGAGACCTTCCTGACTTTGGCTTGATGAAATCAGGAGAGTTACTCAGTGGAAGAGTAGCTTTAGGCTCTAGGAATGCCTCTGTCTCCCCTGACTTTCTTGTTCTGGGCTCTGCTCCAGAAATGAGATCATCATCTTGGTGACTGCTCTGCCTCCTTGCAGCCCCCTGTGATAGGGAGAGTAAATCTTTTATAGCTTTCCTGTTAGTTATTTCAGTACTTTGCCATTTCAGTGCACCGTTTTCCTCAAAAGATGGGGGAACTCCATGTGTCAGTGCGGTAACTCAGGGGTAAATGGTCTTTTCTTCAGGTTGCTATCTTGAATACATGCAGGGTGTATTCCCGGGGTACCAAGCGATAAGTGTTTTTATCCTGCAGAAAGAGTATAGTTTAGGAATTGTTTCTTCAGTATGTATATCTGACCCTGGAATAAAAAAATACACGGATGTTGTACAAGGGTAGAGAGAAACCTTATCTATGAACTCAAGCTTCTGTAAAGAATTTATGCTGTAAAGCTTGCAGCTGTTAGGAGTGTGCATACATTAAAACCTGAGCATTAATTGATAACGTAAGGGATGCTTCCCCATGAAGTAACACACAGATCTCGGGAGTCCGGAGGAGGAGGGGACAAAAGAGGCAGCTGCCCATTGTCGGCGTCCGTCTTGGCATAGGCAGATGTTAGGAAATGCTGCCTCTGCAAAAGAGGCATCTCTTGTTGCACGAGGGGTTGTGGGTGCTTTGTGTGTTGATTCAAGCGAACCATCTGCCTGTGTCTTTTCAGGCCTCTTGCATAGTGTGCCCTTGGTGTGAATGGGAGCCGAGACATCACAGAGAAGGGGCAGGACTTCAGACAAAAAGGCACTGTCTTAATTTCACAAGATTTGTCCTTTACCCTCACGCTGTTATCAGCTCGTGGAGTGACCCCTTCTCTCCTTTACTGTAACACAGAACAAAACTGCCATGCCTTTTCATATGAAACCGTTCCTCGAGCGCTTCAGTCTCGCTGGTCTCTGATCTCAGACCTGCCGAAGCATCCGTTGGCGCTGGCTAACTTAAATTCTCTGTCGTCCTAAAAGTTATGCAGCATGTGCCTCTGAAAAGTTCGTCTGCAAAGCCTGTAGCTATGGCTGCTTACGGGAATGCACTGACCTTGTCTCGTTAGCTCTAAGCTGACCTTTACACAAAGGGGTTTGGGGTTTTTGGGTTTGATTGCAAACTTCAGTGTCTAAGCATGGCTCAGACCTTTTTTAACATACGAGGTTAACAACTGTGAGAGGAGATGTCTAAGCCACTGTCTAGTTAGACATGCACCCAGATGTTAGCTAAGGTAAAATGCTGGCATGATGTTGTCTTCCTTGTTGTAGTGATGCTGCCATTGCTCCCTCTGGGACTGTCCCTTTGCTTTCTGCCAAAGGAAACAAACTGAGGGAACCCAAGAACGTGAGAAAGAAAAGGTGCCTGAGATCAGTTACTGTGGGATGGTGTCTGGAAGCCAGGTCTTCCCCCTTCGACATCAGAAAAATAGAACATGGAAGTGTAGCTGGTGCTCCTCTCTTGTCAGTAAATCCCCAAACTTCTCAGGTAACCCACTGCATTTTAATATCGCTGTGCCCATTTTTGTGGTTTTCAAATTGTCGGGGCCCTTCCCTTCTTGCTGTATTGCCTAGCAGCTTTGAGTGAAACCAGCTCCTAACTGAAGGCTGGAACGAGCTCCTACCTAAGCATCGCTTCATTTTTTCCTCCCAGAATAATTCGCAACTCCTGTACTGGCCTTAGCAAGGGAGAAGACTGCTTCCAAGCATTCGGTGCCCTTCTCACTTATGATGGGCAGAGAGAGCAAGAAAAGATTGGAAAAAGTAACTTTTCTGAGAGTAGAGCGTTCTGCCTATCATACAGCATCTCCAAGCTCAGAGACGCATGCTGCTCCTGTCCTAAGCAAACGGGCTTATATCTTGTCAGCCCTTCTCTTACTCGGTCCTAATGTCATCGCTTACATGAACATAGACACCTACTAACGCAAGTAGCTCCTTAAAAAGAAAATTCTGATCAAATGTTTGCGCTGTTCTTGTGAAAAATGGGTCATTGGTTTGCATTGGCGTAATGTTCACCATGATAAATGCCTTTTTCCTTCCCTTGCTTTCCTGTACGCTATATTTCGATGAGGACTGGGTAATTCAGAGGCATTTGCGTGATGTGGCAACCGGTCTTGCTCTGCTTCAGCCTGTATTCTCAAAATCTCACAATAATACCAGGTAAATATACAACCAGCCTCCTGGAAGAAAACCACACCATAGACGTGTTGTTCCTGTAATCTGAGATTAGCATCTAAGGTTAAACCATTGCTGACAACATAGGCTTCAGGAAAGATAGACAGTATTTTTGTAGAGTAACTTATAAAATGTTCACATATCTACACTGTCTTTATTTAGCAGTGTAATGTATCTAAGTGAATAGTTTCCCAATAAATACCGATTTTGATGCCTAATGAATGACTGCTGTGTCTTTAATTGTGAGAAGTGACTGAGAACGGGTTAACTCGCGTACGTCTACGGACTTGATCAAGAAACGGTGCCTTGCGGGCTGCGATGGGTGTGCAAACGTGAACGATTAACCTGGGCAGAGTTTGGACGCGACGATGCTATTTTGCCACAGCGGGGCGGGTTGGTTAGTACCTCGCTTCTCCATCGCTCGGTGGATACCAAACAACATCCTTGCCCTCCTCGTTCTTCCTGCAAAACTGCTTAGTTTTCATGTGCCTTTTTCCTATCCTCTTGCTAACATGAGTCCAATGACATGCTCCTAACCTGCCAATAGTTCTTTGAAGGTAAGATATCTTCTGTTCTGTCTGTGTGAGTCGTAAGGCACACAGCCCCATCTCGGGCTCTTGTAACTGGGGAAGAGCAGAACAGCAAGCCTCTCCCCGCACTGTTGTGTTACACTAACACAGAAGCAAGCCAGATCGTTATAGTTATGTTAGATACTTGATCTGAAGTCATGGTGTGGATTGCTTAAAATCATTTGTCTTGCAGTGGTTTAAAATAATGCTGCTATAGTTACCAGGATTCATTAAAAGCTATAGGCTGACCTTCATTCTTTGAAATGTGTATGTTGTAGAGCATCCCTGCGTATTTTACATGCCTGAGTGTAATTCCACGTATCCGTGGGATGGCTCACAGAAATAGAGGCTATGCCAAGCTAGATACCTGCTCGTAGGGCAGTCAGTAAGCAGCGGTGCAGAATGAAATGACAAAAATTGTCTGTTTGCTGGAGCCTCAGTCCAGCCAGCAGTGTTACGAAGTGAAAACCTCTCTGGTGGTGGTGGTCATCGTGGGTGGCAGAGAAAACCTTGTGGAATGGTGCTGAGAGAGTGCTGGGTGTGCCCATTCGTGTGTCAGACATCTTCCATCTCTTTCTGAAAACTGGTACTTGTGGTGTCCCCGAGCCGTGAGGCAGCGTCGAGTTGTGTGTCGGTTTGTGTGTCGTAAATACCTTCCCTGGCATTTTTATTTTCTTTTATTTGCCCTCCCTCTCCTTCCCATTTTCCATGCGTGATGGTGGTTTAAATCTGAACGGCATGACATTTCTCGTGTAATAAGTACCTTTCATTCTTATTTATGACTAAGGAGACGGAGCTTGTTGAGTAACACTCTTCTCTTGCACTTTTAGGTCTGCAGCGGGAGCCGGCCCTATTCCCAGTTGTAGCTCTTGAACTCTCTAAAGGACCTTCTGGCAGTGATGGACTTGCTCTGTACAAGGGTCAGTCTGAGATACTGGAGGTGAAAACACAGCACAACTCGGAGTCAGACTACTTAACAAGAGATGGTCCTTCAAGCAACAGCTCCTTCTACAGCAGCGAAGGAGAGGGGACGGACCACGAAGGAGATATTTTGGATTGTAGCGGGTCCAGGCCTTTACTGATGGATTCGGAAGAGGAGGAGGAAACCTGCAAGTTGTGCGCAGGGTTCCTGCAGCCTGCGCCCAGGGAAAGACGTGAGGCCTCCAAAGAAGATCCCCACTCCCAGTCTTCCCAGGCTAGAGCAGGGGAGACGCTGTTCCCTGCCTTCCAGTCTCACACCGGGGAGGTTTTTAACGAACCCGATGTTTTTGCCACGGCTCCTTTCCGAAGCTCGAGAAAAGTGCCTGATGAGGTGGATGTCTTTACCAAAGCTCCTTTTATCTCCAAGGGCAACGTGGCTCTTAGACATCCAGAAGAAGCAGATGTATTTCTGCGAGCCCCCTTCACTAAAAAGAAAAGCATGGAAGAGTTGACTTCCCATAGCATGTCTAAGGAACCGTTCGCACCACCTCTCTTCCTAAGTCAAGGAGGTGATGTCCAACACCGAGCTAACCCAATGTTCCCAAGCCTGGATTCGGCAATGCGTGGGTCCACGGCCTCGGCGAGATCTCCGTATCCCTCTGCCGGCTTTACTCAGCCAAGCAATCTTCATCCCTCTTCCGTAAGAGCCGTGGAGACCCAGGAAAACGTCCCTTCTAAAGGGGTGCTGCAAGAGCAGGGTGGCATTGCCAGCGAGAGAAACCAAGGACATGCGCTGCCCCAGGAAGCCGTGCTGGGCTCCGTGGTTAACAAGCCTTTCCGTCCGCAATCCTTGTCAAAATATTCCCGTCACTACAGTCCAGAAGATGGGCAGGGTCTCGAAGTCAAGCCCATAGCTGCTTACAAAGTGGTTTCTCAGACAAACAGACAGGCGATAGCAGGATCTGTCTCTGTTGCCCCTCTGTCTTCCAGGACTACAGAGCTGCCCGGCGGGGATCCGTTTGCTTCAGCACCCTTTCCTTCCAAAGCGGGAAAGCAAAAGCCTTAATCTGCTGTGAGCTGGGAGGTGTGCTTCCCGTAGGACCACCTCTCACAGGACCTTGAACCTCTTAGTTGAAATGAATGACATAGCAATATATATATATAAAAAAAAAATTATTATTTTTTGGTCAGAACTCTATTTGCAGTGATATATAGTTGAACCATTTTAAGTTATGTTAGTTAGTCTGAACGCCTGGCTCTCAGGATCTTCATATCCTTTTCAGTTGCTTCTTACCTTCCCCTTCCTCACTCCCCCATTTATTTTTCAGATGCTTTTCCAAACCAGTAATATTCCGTATTTTCTGGTCCTGGCTGGGGAAATGCATTATAAGATGAATGGAAAGGTTAATTAATTACAGAGCAAGTCAAGCGGGACTTGCTAGTGCTCTGGAAAGGAAGTGATTTCACAGGTTAAAGGGTTATTGCGCCTTCTTTCCTATGGGTGGGGACTTGTGGAAGAGCGCAAGGTTGTATGTTCCCGCTGCCTGGCAGCGATGGCAAACCTGGCAGTGATTCTGTCGTGTGTGTGTTCGTAGGTTCTGTGCACACCGAGTGAAAGCCGTGCAGGCGATGTCTGGTACCGGGTTTGTGCAGCGCTGACCTGAGCAGAGCCGTGGTACCGCGCATGCGGCGTTTCTTTGCTCGCTGTGGCGTTTCTTTGCTCGCTGTGGCGTTTCTTTGCTCGCTGTGGCGTGTCACATGTGGAGGTGCTTCTGCCCGGGTCCTGTGCCGGAGCCCGGAGGAGTCGGCGGAAGGACTCACGGTGCCTTCAGTCGCTTGTCTTGCAAACCCTCAGATGGATGAACTTCAGCAAAGCAATCCGTCAGGCTGTTACTATTGCTGTTGTTTGGAAAATGGACTGATCAGGCAAAGCGTTCAGTTTTACCTGTGTGCTTCCTGTCTGGTTTATGCCAAAGCGTAGGACCGAGAAATTTGCTTATGGTGTTGTGAAGGAGAGAGCCGTGCATTTTTACAGTATTAAAAATACGCCTTATGGAAAAATTTATTATGCAAACAACTCGATAGATGTCCTGATCTACATACCTCATTTGGTGTAATTCAGCATTCGCTGCAATCCGGTTAGAGTGATTTATACTAGCAGAGAACTTGACTCTATATTTGTAAATTCTGCCTTTTGTTTTCCTCTTGATTAAGGATGAACCTAAACAAAATCCATTCACACTCCTTTGGTAACGTTTGCTCTACTTCCGAAATATTGTGCTTTCTACCGTATTCCCAAAGAGAAAGACAACTTCTCACTGCTTCTTCAGTCACTGATGTAGTGAATCCTAATACAGTGTTTGGAGCAAAAGTCGCCCGGGCTGGCAGCTGGGCAGAAACAAAGCAGACTTTGCTCCCCTCTCTTTTCAGTAATGTAAGACAGAGATAAGAGCGAAACCTCCCACCTTTATTTTGCAAAATGCCTGGTTGCCTAAGTTGTCTTGGATCTGCTATTTCTGGCCCGCAAAGGCTGCTTGTAAGTGTGGACTGGCTTGCAAAATATCCAGTTATAGAGACTCTTTGGGCTCCCAGTCGCTGATTAATCTCTGCGGTGCAATAATCCTCCCTCCTAACAGGTGTTGGTGCTGCAGAATGTCTCCCAAGAAAAAATTTTGGTGGTTTTATTTTTAGGGACTTGACATCTACGGAAAAAATCCCCATTGACGCCAGTAGCATCTGGCCAAGTCTCTTAAAAGCCTTGCGGTGGCCATTTCCCAAGGGAGTTCATTCATTATCATGTGAGCTGGAGCCTTGCGCTGAGGGTAAAGGATGTATTTTGCGTTCGGGGGTGTCCCACGAGTGGGGGGACCCCAAGGCTTTGAGGTCTTTGGGCGTTTGCAGGGGCGTTGTTGGAGCAACGGGTAGGTTGCTGAGATCAGGACCGGTCATATCTAGATGAGGTTCCTGCCCTGCCCGCTTTCTGACTTGTTTGTACTTGGAAGGAAAGTCCTGCGAGTGCATAAAGATGCACGTGAAGGCTGCTTAAACAAAGCAGAACATTGCACAGGCCAGGGCTGACTCGCCGCTGACTTTTAAGCCCAGCGGCGTAAGGGGAGGATGGATGGAAAAACCCTGAACGCTGGGAGCTGACTAGCGAAGCATCTGCAAGTAGGAGTTACCAACTGCTCATGTTTCCTTTCCCCTCCCTAAATTCAGTTCCCCTCCAAAGTATCTCCAGTTGCAAGAGATGAGCCAAATATTCTGCTGGATGTGCTCGCCGTGGGGATTGCCTGGAAGGGAGAGGGAGAAGCTTGGGCTGAGGTCTTAAAGCCCTGGGTGGGGAGGGAGAATACTTGGAAGCCGGGAGGCTACGTTGGCTTGCACAGCCCAGTTGCTGGCAAATAGTGACTTGCCGAGCCCAGGTCAGGTCGAGTTGTGTGGAGCTGGGAACCTTCTGCTTTGCTCTGCTATGCTCAGAGTTAAGTAATATTGGTGCATGCTGGTGGTTTAGGGTTTTTTCTGTCCTCCATCACCACCTCTTGAAAACAGAAGTACTGTAAAGAAATTTCTGGGTTTCCCTTGAGATGTTTCTTCAGCAAAGCTGAGGCTGTTGTTTATTGTGTTCTGTTGTCGTTGAGTTTTCTGTTTAAATATATACCTGAAAGGCGGTTGTTGTTTTTGTTTTAAATATATACCCCCCCAAGTCGGTTGTGGCTGGATTGGATCAGTGAGAGATGCCGAGAATGACTGCGATAGCAAACTGTGAATTCAAAGGATACCAAGGAGACTGAGCGTGAGGGCCCAGATTTGGTTCAGCACGCAACCTGCGTCACGGCTGTGCGTGCAGCCAGGAGGCTGAATTTGGCCTCGAGCTGTTAAATTCGCTTGGGAAGCTGCTGGGAGGGAGGTCAGGCCTTGGCGGTGCAGGGATGAATCTGCGGAACAGGGAGATGCTTTGCTGGAGCAAGCGTATGAATAAGATGTGGGTTCAAGGTATTACCTCTGCTAACTGGATTCAGGTTCTCCTTCCTTTCCTTCATTTTTACTTGAAAAATTGCTTTTGGATAATTCTGTGAAACTTCTTACAATGCCAGGTCTTACTTAGCTGATGCTGGAGAAGCATTAGCCCGTTCCCCTTCACGCTCGGACCGGAGCCCCTTGCCTCTCGCCTGTGTGTTCGTATCGGCGAGGCAGAGACGAGCTGCGTGTAGTTCAGACCTTGCTATCCTGCACCGCCAGACAAGGGAGGAAGGGAAAATGCACCGAGGCGCAGCGAGGTGTGCGGGCTTGTTTACAGCCCTGATTCAGGTCGGGTCAGACTGAATTTCCAGCTAGCATTTTGGCAGCTTTTATGTTCTTCAAGCACTTTACACAAAAAGCAAGCTAACCGTGCCCCACAAGCTAATGATCCTGCCAGCATACATCCAGTGCTTAAATGGTTTTAAATCTCTTTTGCGGGGTGGAGGCAGCTTGTTGGTATCTCTGCATGTGACCTATAAAGTAATGGGACTTTTGGTTACGGTCAGAAAACTGGCGTTCGATGCCTGTTAGTCTGATATCCTTCTCAATTCCAGGCTGTATTCCTCCTAATCCTGCACTGCCAGTACTGCAGCTTCAGCGTGATGAATTGTAGGTGGAAATTTCATTTCCATAGTTTCTGAAGCTTACTGTTTTTAATGAATGTGGAAGAATAATGCTAATTGTTTTCTTTGCCACACAACCGGTGATCTTAATGAAGTAAGACCGGGATGGCCTCAATGCAGCGTTTTGAAGTCAGTTTTCTGAGCAGAACCACTGGTTTCATCTTTTTTTAAAGCTGTAGTAAATTCTGTTAACTGCCCTGGGTCCTCATGCACGGCCAGAGGGCCGCAGTTATCGCTGCAGTCCTGCGATTTATCGCTGCAGTCCTGCGACAATCTTAGATTCGGGCTGGGAAAGGGACTGGTTCTTACCCATTGCCAGCTTCAGCTTGAATGCACTTAAAGTCTCTCTTCAAAGTGATTAATCAGAGTTTCTGCATGCAAAAAAAATTAAAAAAGCAGTTGGCTTGGCTCTCTGTGCCTCACTGCCATGATGTTTGTACATCGCACGTGATGGGACCAGCCGCCCTGGTGTTCACCTGCACTTTCTGCAGCCTGCTGCAGTATTTTGGGGACTTTCCCCGTATCTCCCCTCCCTTCCAGCCAGCTCAGTACTAGTCATACGTGGGGTTAAGTTTACAATCTTAGTCTCTTGAAGCCAGCGCACACTCGGTGTGTAATGCACACTATGCATGGAGCACATAGGTGATATTAAGCTCGTAACAGCAAACCCGTGTAAGCAATCATGAAGCATGTCTCCAGTGGGACTTAAGCAAGCCTGAGCGAGATCTGTTTAATTGCTGATCTCTCAATCACTCCAAAGTGGTAATCAGTTACTTTAACTCAGCTTCCACCAAAGACTCTTGTGTTGGGGAGTTGAATTTTCGTGTTTGGTCTTTTTTTTTTTTCCTCATGGTGTTAAATCAAGGCCTTTCAGTACACCAAAAGACTCCAAAGCATTTTTACAGTAGTATCTTGACAGTGAAATCTTGTTCCAGTTCTGAAACACGTTCCTGAAACCTGATCAGCTGTATTAGTGTTTCTAAAAATAAGCCACGGCCTGTAGTTTCCATTGTAGGTAGGGTAAATACCGTCACACGCACCTAGAAATACTCCCCTGTGAAGTCAGAGGGATAACGATGATCCACTGTTCCCCGATCCCTCCCCTCCAAAGGGAGAAATAATTCCTCGCGGGGGTGGGGAGGGCAGGGTGCTTGCTCCGAGGTAGGATGCAGCTGGTAGAGCATCGCTACGTGCCGAGTCCGGCGGTGAAAGAAACTCTTGTTTCTGCGTGGAGTGGGAAGCCGGAGCTGGAAGCGTCCGTGGTCTCCGCTAACTGTGACAAACAATCTGTGACTCGTGGCCTAAGAGCAGCGTTTCCTTTGCGCCGCGCTGTTATTAAGGCAATTCTTAGCGGTCTTGGAAGTACCTCTGACTTGCAGATTTGATGGAGTCAAGTTTTGCACTCCGGGTGTGATCATCTGTGTTTCTGGTAATCATGATGAAGAAATGTTCGAGTTGTAAACTTATGTACATTTTATTAAAACTGTATCTGATTACAATACATCTTCTCCGCTGTGCATTCCTTCCCCCCTTCCCATGCGAAATATTTTTGCTGGATACAAAGAATCTGGTTTTTAACGAGTTCTTCCTCATAAGGTACTGAACTCGCTCTGTCCCTGCTGTTTTATCTGGCAGTTGTGAAGTCAAACTGATCTCACTGCTATGAGCAGAGGCTTTCAGCAGTGGATATTCCAGTTTACTGGAGAGAAACCTGCATGCCTAGGGCAATGCTACAAGACAGCGCAGAGCTCTTGAGCCCTCCCTGCAAACACAGGAGCTGCTGCTGCAAGCGAGGCGGCGCAGAAGGAACCCGTCCCCGAAGAGGAGCCGCTGTACGTGAGCGCAACGGTCCGTGACCGCCCGCTGCCGTGCCGAGCTGTGCACACGTGGGGGGGACACACAGGGGTGTCCAAGAATAGGTTTTGGCAAAGCCCGGGGAAAACGTGCTTTCTGTGAGCGCAGCTGCCTGCCAAGGTACAGCGAATCCAGCGAGGAATGACTGAAACGAAGGGCTGAAAGTTTGTTTAAAGAACTTTGTTGGATTTTTAGGTTGTATTAGTTAATTGTAAGAGAATAAGCAGCTATGATCGGCCTAAGCAGCTATGATCGGCCTAATGTAAGTGACTTTCTGGTCCAAAATTGGCAGGACTATAATCACACTAAGGGGGGAAAGGCAGCCGTGGCACAGGCACGAACTGGAACCTCATCATCTTGCTGAAATTGCAAATGTGTCTCCTTCCTCCCCAGGGAGACTCTTCCTCCCCTCGTTCCTTGTGCAACAACCCTGGATGTTGGCAGCGGCTGCCACCTGCAAAATCAAGACCTTCCACCTCAGACATTTTGTGCTCAAAACAAACGCATTACCTCTAACCTTTTCTGCAGCCCCCGTCTCTGGAAGGTTACTCGGGAGTGGGCTAAATTTGGGGGAAAAAAAAAAGGCTTTTTGTGTTTTACTGGGCTGGGTGGCGAGGCCTGGTCTGGAGGGGGCCGTTTCGAAGCGCTGCGTGTGGTAACCCATGCTGCCCCTTCCAGAGGGTGACAGAGCGATGCCAGCAGCTGGGACACGGACAGCGGCGCCTCATCGCCCTGGAATGTGCTGCAATGGTAAGAAGAAAGTCCCTATTTTTTTAAAAAAAAAAAAAAAGTGTTACTCTTGGGGGGGGTGGTTTGGTTTTAGAAAGGAGGGGGGGAAAAAAAAAAGTATTTCTATCTTTGTATTTTTAGCAAAGACGCTGACTGCAGGAAACGTCCCCTGGGCGGCCAGGCCTGCTCCGGCGGGGGGTGCCGGGGGAAAAGCGCTCCGCGCGCCCCGGCTGCACCGCGCGCCCCGGCTGCACCACGCGCCCCGGCTGCACCGCGCGCCCCGGCTGCACCGCGCGCCCCGGCTGCACCGCGCGCCCCGGCTGCACCGCGCGCCCCGGCTGCACCGCGCGCCGCTCCCGCCCGCCGCCGCCAGGGGCCGCCGCCGCGCCTCGGGCGGGGCGGGAACGGGGCGGGGCGGCAGCGCGCGGCGGCCCTGAGGAGCGCCAAGATGGCGGCTGCGCGGTGGCTCGGCGCGGCTGCGGGGCTGGGCGGCCGGTAGGTGACCGCGGGGCTCCCTCGGCTCCTCGCTGCCCCGGCCCGCAGGAGGGAGCCCGGCTTTTTCCCGGGGGGATCCCCTCTCGCTCTTTCCCCGTGTCGCAGCGAGCGGCACCGCGACCTCCCGGGCCGCGCCGGACTCTCCTCGCTCTTCCCCTTTCCTTCCCCGGTGCCGCAGGGCGGACGAGGGTGAAGTTATTTCTTCCTTCTCCTCGTCACAGACGGGCAGCGAGAGGCTGTTTCTTCCCCCAAGCCCATTACAACGGTGAGGCGTTAATTCCCCCCGACACGCAGGTGCTGAGGGCCTTCCCCTGAGGGACTGTTCACCCCCCTGAGGGACTGTTCACCCCCCCTGCGCACATAGATGTGAGTAATGAGGGGTGATTCCCCCCACATGTGCTCAGGGCCGTGCAGCGAGGGGTGATTCCCCCCACATGTGCTCAGGGCCGTGCAACGAGGGGTGATTCCCCCCCACATGTGCTCAGGGCCGTGCAGCGAGGGGTGATTCCCCCCCACATGTGCTCAGGGCCGTGCAGCGAGGGGTGATTCCCCCCACATGTGCTCAGGGCCGTGCAGCGAGGGGTGATTCCCCCCACATGTGCTCAGGACCATGCAACGAGGGGCAGTTAATTCCCCCCCACATGTGTTCAGGACCATGCAACGAGGGGCAGTTAATTCCCCCCCACATGTGTGCTCAGGGCCAAGCAATAAGGGGAGATTCTCCCCTGTGGTTGCTAAAGACTGTGCAATAAGGGGAAATTCAAAGGACCATGTGGTGATGGGCACAGCTCCTGGCCCATGCTGTGGACTATAAAATGGACTATAATCTTTATTGCCCAAAGCTAAAGGGAAAAAGGAGAACTTTCCTCTTGGGGGACCTTCCTCACGCATTCTGTTGTGGTCTCTGTACCTGCTATCAAGACCACAAAAGCAAGCAAATAACATGATTTAGACCTTTTCTGTGTTTATGTCTCCCTCACTCGCAGCACGGAGGTCCATTTTGTTGTTGGAGCTTTTCTCCTGTTCCCATGTTTGAGGAATCTGGGCCTAGGTGTAGTGCTTCTGTTCTGATTTATGACCCCCTGAGAGTCGGTCTCCTCTCTCAGTAACAGCCCCTGCAGATGTAATTTAGTTTAGCTGCTTTCCCCCCTCTGTACCTGATAAGGAGGAGAGAAACCAGGTAATAGTCCTCTGTATGTAATATTTATCTCTGCAATCTGTGACACGAGGTGGATTTTGGTTACATTTTCTGATTTTCTCTTTGCTCTGAAATACCTGGATGCTGTTGGCTGTGCATATAATTACGGAAATCAATGTGCAATAGTATTTACACTTTTGAAAGGTAGGCCTGTTACTCCATCACTCTGCCTTGCTTTTTCTCTTAATGTTTTTTCCTTTTTTCCCCTCTGCTCTCCCCCCTGTTAGCTTCATCTGAGCAGATGACACCACCCCTATTTTGACTGCTAGTGCGAGTTACGTGGCCAGTATGGAGCAGGGCCTCTTTTTAACTGGTCTGGTTTCATTCTGGAACAGTACTTGTACTGGAATATACTGAATTTCTTTATTCCCCAAAGGGAAGAAATACATAGAGGTGGACAGGGGTGAGGTATGGCTTGGTACGTGTAGCTAGTAGAGTTTTTATCTTTTATCCAAATGTTGTCCTGGTGTTTTTTTCTTATGAGTATTGTTTGTGTAAGAGTAGCCATTGCATTACCTTTTTAGCTTGTCTTGTATCTTATCTTCTAAGAGTCATATAGGAGAGCCTTATGTTTGACCAGCTAAACCCACAGAGTATAGGAGTAAATTCTAGCCTTGATTTAGCCTCAGGTGCTTGGAGTTGGATCATCTCAGCTGTCTGTAATCTTCTGAAAATTAGGTATTTAGTCCAAGCTAGATTTCCAGGTGCTCGTTACTGTCCAAAGGAAGAAAAAAGGCTCCCTTAGGGTGATTTATCCTCTTCTGTTATAGGTAAGTAAGGTGATTTGCTTGTCTTTAGTGACTGTGAAGGAGTCTAGATTAATTTTTAGGTGGCTAAAATTGGAGAGTTATGTCTGTTTTGTTATGAAATGAGAGAGAGGGAGCACTGAAAAGGAGAAAAAGTAAAGGATGTTTTGTGATCTAGCCTGTGAGCTTGCTACGTTACCTGAGAGGTTTAAGGTAGGTGAGCGTCTTGCTGAGTTCTGGGTTTGCTAGAAGTGTGTGAAATACTCTTTCTGTGGGGTAGTGCAAACTTGCAACTTGGAAATTGTTAGTAAAATTATTTTTCTCTAGGTTCTGTCGTACGATGTTAAAAGATCATAATTGGACAACTCAACAGTCTTTCCACCAACTTGCACAAAAGAAACCGTTTTTTCCATCTGCAGTATGGCATAATAAAGGTAAATACTAGCTAAAAATCAATAGGTGATTGTGAGGTTTTACGTCTTGTGGTAATAATGAAAGTCTACTCTTCTTTCTGAAATCTGAGTGTGATAACATTTCCCAGGTGGTTTCTAATGAAGTGCTAGTGCATTTGGACATTTGGAGCTTGGGGAGAAGATCTGGATGGCTCACACTGTGCTTGATTATACATGTTTTTCCTATGTCATTTGGCTGCCAAGACTTATAAGGGGCTTTGTTGGTGCAAAATATTATTTGGGCTTTGCTGCAGTTCTTAATTCAATTTCTATCTTAGTGTAAATGTATCCCTTGTGAAAGACTGCGTTGCCTTCTGTCCTGCTTCAGCTGCTGAGCTCTGCCAGATAAAATTGCTGGCCATCCAGATAGAACCTAGCAAGGATGAAAGTGAAGCCTTTTATTCTTAGAGCTGCAATATTTTCTTTTTTTAATTTTCCCCCTCTTGAACATGCATCCAAGTGTGGTGCATTAATGGCATTCTCCGTTAATATTACCTGCAACTTGGTATTACCCTGAAAAAGCAATGTTTAAGATTGAGTTCGTTGTACCTACCATTTTTTTGGTAGGCTGTAATGCACTGCAGAAAAACATTGTGCATT
Source organism: Calonectris borealis (assembly GCF_964195595.1). Taxonomy (NCBI): domain Eukaryota; kingdom Metazoa; phylum Chordata; class Aves; order Procellariiformes; family Procellariidae; genus Calonectris; species Calonectris borealis. The sequence goes on along the minus strand of NC_134338.1, from coordinate 6,154,749 downwards.
TGCACCTGCGTAAGGGATTTAGCAACTGCCCTCCAATGCTGCGGCAGAAAGAGTCTAAGACAAAAAAATTCTGCAGGTGCTGTTGCATGGACGTAGTCACAAATGGAAATCTTAATTAAATGAGTCTGCTCAGGCAGAAGTTTCTTTTTAATTTTTAGTTCAGAGAAGTCCAATCTTACCTGGTCCAGCGCTATTTTTTCTGTTTCCGTTCTGATCAACGGGCAGACTCTGACGAGTAGACTTAGTATTTTACCTGCTTCTGCAAGTGTCCTGCTAAAGTTGGCCTCTATTTGGCATCTTCCTCTTACCTTGAGCAGGTGGCAGAAGAGAATCATAAGCAGGTATACACGGCGTTCTGCAGAGGGTTGAAAGAAACGATACAGATGTTTGATGTAAATACAGCCAGTTACCAACTACTGAATAATAAATTCCAAATGGGTTATTCACAGCTGTGCAAAGAACTCTCCAGGTTGATTAATGCTTGAAAAACCTGGTCTTAGGAAAGCAGATCTTCACCTGCAGAAGACACTCTTAAAATACAGCGGCTACCCACACGGACACCTTTTCTGAGAGCTGATACAGCCATTTGTGTTTTAGGGTGTTAGAGATGCCAGACGAACAATGTACGATAGCTGTTAGTGACCCATTGCTTTCAAAAAACGGGCAGAGTGTACTCCATTTACGCCATCCAAATCTCCCGTTGTTGGTTATTTGTAAACTACACTGTTACGCTGGATGTGGTTTTGGGTGCCAGCTGGATCTGGAAGATGAGTAGTTCTTCCATCCCCATGGATAAAGCTGACTAGGTGCTCTATCAGGATTATTCTTTTCGTATTAAAACTAAGTACTTCCGTACTCACTCTTTTTTCCTTTAAAAAAAAAAAAAAGAAAAGAAAATGTAGTGTGTGCGTACTTTCCCATTGTGTATGTTCAAGTCAAATGGGTTGTTACCATGACAGACGCATGCAGTAACAATTTGGCAATTTATAAATAGCGTGATTTGTCATCTAATACTAGGGAGTCATGGGCAAAATGGCAGTTTACGAAAATGAAAATGTCAGCTCTTTTTGCTGCTTTAAATCCCTCTATTGCATATTTTTGAAGTTACGTGAGCTTGTTTCTCAAGTATAATTTATTTATAGATACTAGTTCCTAGAGATTTTTGTTTTTAAAATGCATATTTTCTTTCCTGAATGTTCGTATATTATTGTGTTACTTGATGTGCAGGGAGAGTTAGAACGAAGGAGAGCTAGAAAGAGAATTGGAACACAGGAAACTGTCCCTAACCGATGTTCGGCTTCAGTGGGACATCAGGGATATGCTGCGTGGACACGTCTACAGGAAAATATACTATTAAATGTACATTATTAAATGTAGAGTATTAAATTTTAGTCAAGATCAGGTTTTATTACACTCTTCTAGTGAAAGGAAGACCCATGCTGCAAAAGGAACTTCAGTAAAAATTTATCTTTTAAACATCTTTACAAGGGAATAATTTTATTTTGAATTGTTTGGTCAGTTCAATTCCTGGAGGATAAGCGATAACTTACAGTAATTTTTCACTTTGTGGAAAATATTATAAGCAGGGTGTGGTTCACTGTAACTGTTGTTACGCTTGTTTTTCTTTTTTTATGATGCTGAAAAATGAAATAAAAACCAAACCCCATAAATCACATATATCTTGAAGAGAGGGTTAGCAACACTGAGTATGCTTTGAATAGGAAGTGATAATGCTGGAAGAGGGACTTCGCAGCATTTGGGGATCATAAAATAAAAAAAACCCTAAACACAGCAGAGAAATGAAGGTTGCATCTCTTGGCCTTCGGTAGAAAGCGAGGATGGTACTGGCCTCCTGCGGTTCACTGCTGTTGCAGTAGGACGCTTTTTAGTAAATAAAAGTTAGCAAAAGAAGCAAAGACAAGGTTCCATTGATCATCTCGCTCCCTGTGGGATAACATGCCTGTGTGTATCAGCCTGCATGTCAGTCTGGAGGTTTCATGGAACCCACTGCACTGTGTTTCTAAAGTATCACTGCTGCGCGGGTGCTGTTTGCTATAGCGCAGTCATCGCCCTGGTCTTGGCTTGCTAAGTCACCGGGATCCTTGACTTTCATTTAAGCTCACTTAGGTTTGATTACATTATTTTTCTTCTTTTTGTTTTGTTTTGTTTTTTTTTTTAATTTCCAGTAAGAGGCATGTTTATTCAAACTCAGGACACACCAAATCCAAATAGTTTGAAGTTTATTCCAGGGAAGGAAGTGCTGGAATCGAGGACTATGGAGTTTTCCACACCAGCGGCAGCATTTTGCTCACCTTTAGCAAGGTATTATTAAACACATCATAATTTGTTTGGGGGACCGGTATGGGCTGTGTGTCTACAAGTGATGTTTTTAAGCACAGCTTCTGATCATTCTGCTCCTCCTTATACGCAGGAGCAGCTTGGTTGGATTTAAGTTTTCAATGCCACTTTATTCGTGCATAAAATTAAAGCTGGGAAGATTGTTATTACTAAAGTCGTCTTTCTGTGTGTCTGTACTCTCCACGGCTATCACAGCAGAGTGCATCATGGTCTAGTTGGTGCAGCTGGACTGAGTGGTATTATAAACCGGTATTCTTGAGCAGTTGCTGCATCCCGGTGAGATCTCTGGCCCTGATTTTGCGAAATCGTTCCCATCAGAACACTCTTAATTCAAGTAGTTGCTTGGAAATCATGCAACTTCTCAGAATTGGGAAATAGACAGCATAAGGAAGTAAACAGTCCCCAAATACTACGAATTAAATGTAGTAGCTTGCTTGTTTTGGCAGATGTTGGTGCTAAAACCTGAACTTCAAAGCCAATGGATTTTTCCTTCACAAAAGGTTTTGGTCACAGGAAAGCCAGTTCTGGCCCACTCTTTCAGCCTGGATCTATAACAGGTCTCAGGAGTTGCAGCTTTCAATACCAAAATGCATAATCTGGAGTGAGATACTGATCTGAGCAGATAATCAATTCATATCATCTTGGTATAGGAGGGGTTTGGAGCACCATCACGAGCCTCTCTGGGAATATTTGGAAGCATCCTTTTTGCGTGTTTGTCATTGCTTTCACATTAGCCTCTGAAAAGAAACTTTGATCTGTTATATGGGTGGAAGGGCTTCAATTTGAGGGTGAGATCCAGAAATGCTGCAATAGCTTACCTCCGGAGATCCCAGTTTAAGTCATCTTTGTGTACGTTGGAAGAATTGTGTGCAAAAGTAGAAGCTGTTCCATGTGGCAGTCTCTCCAGGAGCTCTAGGGCTATCAAATATGCAGCTCATAACGTTTCCAAAGGTCTCTTGCAGAGTTGTTTGAGAGCAAACAGGATCTTTACAAGCAAAGCTCTGTGACTTAAAGTAATAAATACAATGTGAAAGGTTTTTGAGGACATCAAAACATGTTAGCGGAATGCTGAAGCTGTAGGATCTGATTATGCCAAAGTGCATCAGGTTGCAGAATGCAATCGACTGTCAGAAAGTGGCTTTTTGTTGTCATATATCTGCAAATAGACGTTTTCATCAAAGATGATGTATGTGCTAGACTGTGTACTGTGGCAAAACAGCTTGATTATATGTTTTGTGCAGGCTAATGGAAAAAAAATTGCCTACTATATATCATTAAACCCCAGATTATGGTTTTTGTAAATGGAATACTCGTTTATTTTAAAAGGAAATATTAATTTTCCAAAGAAGTAATAAAAGCTTCCTGGAGGGCAGGGAGGCGGGAGAATTATTTAATTGATCTGGGATGGTTTGGTGCACTTGCATAATTTCATTATTTAAGTAACTTTAAAATCCAGTTGGTGTAGTGATGTAAAAGCCCAATACGTGTATAACTGTTTCCTGTGTGGAAATTCTTTCAAATGGGTATTGTGAAATCTCTTCTGTCATTTTTCATCACACATACCTTTGTGATAAGACTTCCAATTCCTTCATTCATTGCGTTTTTGATGTTTTCCAGTCTTTCAGGAGAATATATTTTTTCTCTGTTTCCCTCCCCTAAATTACAAAAACACTCTTACAGCCTTATGCTGTATTTAACTCTGGATGCTTCCTACTTTTAATGATTTTATTAGGGCTTTTTTTTTTTTTTTACTCTTCGCGAGTAGCATCATTTATTTATTTGGTAGATTAATTTGTTTGGTTTTATTTACAATTTGTGGAAATTGGTCTTTACATTCTCATTCTGCATTTTATACTTAAAATATTGTCAAAATTGTGCTCTTTCCTCCAAGTTCTTGTGTTGCTTTGGTTGTGTGCTAATTTACCACCTGGTTGTTGGGTGCTGTATGGGGCCATCTCAAGCAATTTAGTATGAATCTTAAGCCTTTACTAAATCTTCAGATTTTTCATGTGCCATACAAATCACTAAAAATATTGAAAATTGCTCACAAAGTGAGTTGGTGTGTTGAAGCCTTGTGAACTGCTTGGCGCTAATCCTTTTATTTAATGGCAACAGAATTGAAGGCAGTTTTTATTGAGCTCAACTACTTCAAATAACTTGCTTTAATCTCAGGAACATTCCTTGTGTTTGCACTAGTCCTACCTGAAACAATAGGTACCTACTGGTTTTGATGCTGATCAAATATGTTTTTGTATACGGAATATAATTTTGCCTCCAGAGAAGAACTGGAGGGAGAGTAACTCTTTCACACATCTTGTGGAAAAGTCCTGTAAGATGTGTTCAGTTTTACTATGTACACTGCTTCACAGCAGGGTCTCCTGGCTCTTGCTAAGCCGTAGGTGAAGAAACTGCGAATTTCTCTTAATGGTTTTGATTCTAGTGCTTATTTTTGTCTAGAAATGTATTCTAGAACTTCTGTCCTGTTTAGGAGTTTGCCTGAAATGTGTGCGCATTTTTGTTTTCTTAACAGACAGTTATTCAAAATCGAAGGAGTTAAAAGTATTTTCTTTGGACCAGACTTCATCACAATCACCAAGGTAAGCAGAACAGAGATTCAAATGTACTGAAATATGAGCTGAGATTCAGCTAAGAGGTGGCCATAGAGAAGATCCAGTCAGACTCTTGGACATCCATAGTGAAGGTACCAGAGGCAATGTTCACAAGCGGCATAAAGGGAATTGTCTTTAATGTAAAAGAAAAAAAAAATCACAATGTGTGGGTAAGCAGGAATAGGTTGCCCAGAGAAGTTGTAGATTCTTTGATCTTGGAAGTGGTCAACGTTGGACTGGACGAGGCCCTGTGCAACATGGTCGGCTTGGAAGTTGGCTCTGCTTCGAACGGGAATTGGGGCTGGATGGCCTCCAGGGAACGCTTCCGCACGAGACGATTGTGTGACTGGGATGGAGCACGATGCAGGCGGTGGTGTGTTTACCCAAGGTGTGGAGCTCATGTCAGCAGAGATAAGGTGCTGCGTAGTAACCGTGCAGTTACGCTCTTACTGTGTGAAGAGCAGAGGGCAATTCAGTGGATGATTTGGCTCAAAATTAAATGGAACCAAACAAGCTTGAGTCACTGAAACAGTTTGGTAAAAATAGGTGTCGAATAATGTATTTAGGAGACTTAATTTTTCACCTCTTTTTAGCTAATTTTAATAGCGCTTGGCTTGCAAACAAGGAAACCTTTCTGTTGACTGTTATAAATTGAGTCTTACTGAACTTTTTTGGTAAAGCTGAACTTGACAAAACTATGAAATCGAATCTGTGCATTAAGTGTGAGAGCCCGTTACGATATTTTTAACGTAAGGAGAATCTCTGCGTAACTTATTGTTATTATAATAATAATACTCTGTTTTTATTCTTTTTTTTTTTTCTTCTGATTCTCATAGGAGAGTGAAGACCTGGATTGGAACTTACTGAAACCAGATATTTATGCAACTATAATGGATTTCTTTGCCTCTGGCTTACCTGTAGTTACTGAAGAGGCACCTAGGACCGATACAGGTAAATCAAATTCTTCAGGAAGAGGCCAGTATCTGCCTTGGGTTTAGTTTTTGTGACATCCAGAAGAGCATCCACTTGTCCCTCAGAAAAGCATGCAAGAGAATTTAAAGTGAAAACTGCAAAAATTAACACAGGAGAGAATTTGCAGGACGCGTATGTTCTGGTGGAAGCAGTGCTGCACTGTCTAAAGGTGTTGCTTACCCATGAATGTGAAGCCTGGTTCTCATCTGCTGGAGTATGAGGAGTATATCTTCGCAGGAGCTATGCTGAACTATGTGTTTTGGCAGTATGGACCAGGTTCTGTTATCTTTGTGTGTGTGAAGTATTTTTGCAAGTGCTGAAGCTGTGTTTAGAAAGCCATGGGGTGTTACTGCAGGCCCTTTTTGTATAGGCACCTACAAAGGGTTTTATTTCCCTCCTTAAATCAAAAAAGAGTGCCCACGCTTAATGTCCGTGTCTTAATGATACGTGTATGGTCTTAAATGGAAAAGACATAGTAAGAAGTCTTTTCCAAACT